>NC_091690.1:46992500-47617500 GCF_041296265.1 Equus caballus
CGCGGGCCAGAAACAAGGGGAGCCTGCGGGGAGGGCCCCTGTCCTGGCTCGATGGTGGTCACCAATGGCTGCTGCTCTCCCCGCTCCCCAGCCCCACGCCCCTGCGTGCGACTCTGCACACCTCCTGTCAGCAGGCGGGCTGCACAGCCCAGCCCTGCACCATGACCAGCCCTGAGCACCGGGGAGCAGAGGGGCCGGTGCGCGTGCTAGTCCCAGCCTCCGAGGCCTGGCATGGCGCTGCTCGCTTTCTCCTGGGCCCTGACGCCGTTCCGTGAACGAGCCCAGGCTGGCTGGCGGAGGAGGAGAGACGCGGAGCAGGGCCCAGTCTCTAGGCCAAGGTCACGCTGGACCAGCCAGTCCCAGCCAGCTGACCCCAGACACGTGAGAGGCCCGGCAGAGCCGCAGACTCGGGAGCAGTGATACATGCTATCGTTTTGTTATGCGGCAACGGCCGACCGCTACAGGGCTTCTGCAGCACAGAACCAAGCCCCTGCAGCAGTGGGCGGACGGGGCAGGGCCTCCTCCTGGAGACGGACGCCGGGCATGGGGGGCAGCAGTCCTGGGCTGATGGGGCCATACCTGATGATGAGGATGCCCTGGGACAGCTTCCGCGCCCGCTCCCGAAGCGGGTGGCTGTTGTGGTACCGGTTGAGAGAGCCATGCTATGCGGAAAGGAGGAGGGGGCGGGTTAGCACAGCCGAGCTGGGGGAGCGTGGGCTCGCTCTCTCAGGCCGCAAGGGGCCCCCTCCTGCTGTCCTGCAGGGAGGCGACAGCTGAGGCCTTGCCGAAGACATGGGGCTGGAATCAGGAATACGTGAGTCTGAACCTCCCCTCCCATTTAGGGGCTGAGAGCGGCGGGACCCTGGGCAGTGACCTCACCTTCTGCCTTCCTGAGCCTCGGTTCCCCCATGTGTCACTGGGGACAAGGACCGTGACCACATCCCAGTGTTGTGGGAGGATTACGTGAGATGACAACACGGGCTAACGTTTACTGGGCGCTCTATAGGCGTCATCTCATGTTAACCCCCCAACGAGTCTGTGACGTCATGTCATTTTACTTCCTGCTTCCAACATACGGGGAAACTGAGCCTAGAGACGCCTAGATGGCAGATGGGCAATACGCAAATAAATGGACGATACGACAGGGGGTTCTAAGGGCTACGAAGAGCAATAAAGCACTAGTCGATGCAACAGAGAAGGAGACGGTGGTCAGGGAGGCCTTCTGTGGGGAGAGACCTAAAGGAAGGGAAGGAGCCTGTGGTCTAAGGAGGAAGAGATTCCAGGCAGAGGGGACAAGGAGGCGGCCAGAGGAGCTGCACGCGGCGGGCGAGGAGTCTGACGCAGAGCCTGCGTGCCACACCCCACCCTGAGCTCTGCTGACACACGCTACGCTGGGCTCAGAGCACAAGGTCACTGCTGAGAGCCGCGTCTACCGCCAGCCAAGAGGACGCCCCGGGACGCGAGTGACAATCACCAGGCAGGGAGACCTGGGGGCGCCCACGCTTCTGCAGCGAGCCTGCGAGCCCGGGAGGGGATCCTCGCGGTGCGGCCGGGCCTTACCTTCTCAGGGTTGAAGTCTGGAGGGTAGTACTTGTTGACGCCCTTCCTCTCGCCCTGGGGAGCAGGAGAGACACGTGACTCAGGGGAGACCTGCTCGGGAGGCCTGAGGGCCTGACGGGACCTGGCGGCGGCGCGGGGCACGGCCCCGGCTCCATGTCTGACCGGGGACTACACACTCGGGAGAAAAACCCCTGGTCATCGCCGTGGAAAATTCCACGAGGGCCAGACTCTCCTGGAGCAGTGGCTTTCAGTCTTGGGGACCGTGACTCACAGTGAGACACTGCTAACCTTGCACCCACACAGAGAGACATGTAGCACGGCCGAGGCGCAGGTGGAATGAGAGGCTCCCTGGCTGCGAGGGGCTCTCCAGACACGGGCAGAACTGCTGCAGCAGCCCCCCAAGCGGCCGCATGGCACACAGCCCGACGCCTGGCCACCCCACCAGCTCTTCTGACCAACTGCCTGCTCTGGGCTGTGGGCCTAGACGCTTGGCTTTTTTATTTTATTTGTTTATTTTTTTTTGAGGCAGATTGGCCCTGAGCTAACTACTGCCAATCCTCTTTTTGCTGAGAAAAACTGGCCCTGAGCTAACATCCATGCCCATCTTCCTCTACTGTATATGTGGGATGCCTACCACAGCATGGCTTGCCAAGCAGTGCCATGTCTGCGCCCGGGATCTGAACTGGCGAACCCCAGGCTGCCAAAGCGGAATGTGCAAACTTAACCACTGCGCCACCGGGCTGGCCCCTGGATGCTGGGCTTTTAAACAGCAATGTAGGAGCCGGCCCTGAGGCATAGTGGTTAAGTCCAGCGCCCTCCGCTCTAGCGGCCCGGCTTTGTTTCCCGGTGGTGGAACCGCACTGCCTGTCTGTCAGTGGCCACGCTGAGGTGGCGGCTCACACAGAAGAACCAGAAGGACCTACAACCAGGATACATAACCATGCACTGAGGCTTTGGGGAGGAAAAAAAAGCCATGTGGAAAACACGTGTTTAAACAAATCCTTGTACACGTGCATTCACAGCAGCATCACTCACACAATTGCCAAGGGGTGGAAACACCCAAATGCCCACTGACAGATGCACCAATGAACACAACGTGGACCATCCCTACAGTGTAATACTACTCAGCCATGAAAAGGAAGGGTGCCCTGATTCACGCCACACTGTGGACGAACCGTGAAAACAACACGTTCAGTGAAAGGACCAGGCACAATGAGCCACGTGGCGTGTGATTCCACTGATAGGAAACGTCCAGAACAGGCAAGTCCAGAGAGACACATGCAGACTGGTGGGTGCCGGGGGTGGGGGAGGGGACGGGGAGGGACTGTAGGTGGCGACAGGGTCTCGTTTTGGGGTGATGGGAATGTTTTGGAACTAGACAGAGGTGGTTGGCACGTAATCTTGTGAATGTACTCAATGCCACTGAATCATACACTTTAAAATGACCAATTTTGTTGTGTGACTTTCACCTCATTAACAGGAAAATCAAAAAAAAGAAATGAGCTCTCTGGGTGATTTTAATGCACAGCAAAGTCTGAGAACCACTGGACCAAAAGATCAAGAGCAGTGAAAGCCTGGGGAGGGGAGGTGACCCTGGGGGGAGGGCAGGGCCCCTACGGGGGTCTGATAGAGACCAGAAGAGAAGCAGCCCAGTGAGCACATGCCCGGCTACTCACCATCCTGGCAGCTGCCTACTGGTCCTCACCCTCAACACGGCCAATCTGAAAAGATGAGCAGACAGCGATTGTGTGGCCTTGACCCGCCACCAGTCCTGTCCTCCTGGGGAGCCTGGCGGGGGGCCCGCGGCCTCCTGTGAAGATGCAGTGGGCTGTGTGCAGTGGCGGCGGCTCAGCCGACCCCTCCAGGTGCAGGAGACCTCGGAAGAGCAGCGTTTCTGCTTAGAAAAAGAGTCCTGTGCGCTCTCCGTCCGACACACATTCACAGCCGCCCTTCTCCCCGTCCAGAGCCCCATCACCGCTCGCCTGGAGCAGCGCAGTCACCTCCTGCCGAGTCTCCTGGCTCCGCCCTTGAGCCCCACAGTCTGTTCTCCTCACAGGGGCCAGAAGGATCTTAGAATATCCACCTGAACTATGGCTCTCCTGCTTAAACCCCTCCAGTTGTTCCCATCGCCTTGAGAATGAAGTCAACCCCCTGCCCATGGGCTATAGGGCCCCTGCCTGGCTCTCCCAGCCCACCTCTTACCCCTCCCCTCCTTGCTCACTCTGTTCCAGTCACCCTGGCTCCCCGGCTGCCTTTGAAGGCTCGGCAGCTACAGGCTGACGGCCTGAAAGCTCCTCCACCAGCTGTCCGCTCTTGGTCACAGGCCTCAGCTCAGACATCACGTTCATCAGAGGCCTTGTCTGACCCCCAACCTAAACGCCCGCCTTTCCTGGAGCTCCTGACACTTCGCCCTGTGTCTGGTCACCCATCTGCAGTCTGTCTCTGGGCCAGGCCGCACGTCGCTGCATCTCGAGCTGTGAGGTGAGCCTTGCCCCTGGGGGATGCTGGCTGCAGGAACCACCCAGACAACCGGCTGAGCTGCCACGAGAATCAGTGCAGGTGACACAGCCATCAAATGCAGGGGCTCCTTAAACTGGGGGTGGGAGGACCCCCTACCCCCCTGCATGTTTGGAGAAGAGACTTTTATGTCAAATGAAAGGAAGTTCTTCTTTACTCCAAAGAGAGGCACTATGAGGGACCGAAGCGTATTCTAGAATGGGGACTGGCACATTTTCTGTCAAGGGCCAGACAGTAAACATTTCTGTCTCCATCTCAGGAACTCAGTGCTGCCGCCATAGCTCGAAAGCAGCTGCAAACACTGTATAAACGCACGGGGGGCAGGGGGGGGCTGCAGTCCAATACAACTTTATTTAGGGACACTGAAATGTGCATTTCATGTGATTGTCACCAGTCACAAAATATTCTCCTTTTGAATTTTTCCCATTATTTAAGAAATTAAAACCATCATCAGCCGGCGGGCTGCACGAAACCAGACAGTGTGCAGGCTCCCTGGCGTCAAGAAGCTTGGTCTCTGATCGTTCCTGCCACCTCAGTCGTGCACTCCCCAGGGTCCCCGCCTCCTGTACTCTGTGTCATGTCACCATTACCTCCAGGACGCCGACGCCGGGGCTCAAGGGACTGGCCCAGGGTCAGGGGCTGATGGGGAGGAGGAGCTGGGGTGCAAAGCCTGGATGCTAGCTGTTCTGCCAGCACCCGGACCTCCCTCCACCTCGGGTCCTCCATCTGCAAGGTCTGCCCCTTGGACCAGATTTCCCTCGGGCGGCTTCCAGCCTCAAAGCGCTTTTGCCCACAAAATGGCTAAGCGCCCACCCAGGTCTGGGGGCAGCTCCCCGGGCTTGGGCCCTCCCTGGCTGGGTGACCTGGGGCCAGTGTCTGAGCTTCTCTGAGCTACCTCCTCGCCTGGAAAGAGCGGATGGGGCGACAGGACCGCCTTTCCGGGGGTGCCTGCACAGAGCGAGTGCTCCGACCTCAGCAGCGGGGGTCTCCGGGGGTCCTCCCGCCCCAGGGAACCGCGCCGCCGCCCGCCGCTCCCCCGGCGTCGCCGCGCAGCCGCGCCAGCCAGGACCCACGGGCCCTCGGGCAGGACCGGGGCCCGGAGATCGGGGCGGAGCCGGCTGGGACCTGTGCCCGCGTCCGCAGAGCCCCGCCGCCCCACCGCCCGCACCTACCTGCCCTCCTCCTGACGTCACGCCGCGCCTCTGCCCGGAAGTGCTGCCGGGCGCGCCAGGGGGCGTGGCGCACTTCTCGCGCGACCAGGACGCCTGCGCGAGGCGGGGCGAGGCGGCAGCGCCGCGCTGATTGGCAGAGCGCCGATCCCGCCGCACGCCCTCAGCCGCGGAGCGGACCAATCCGGACCTTCGCACGTCACGGCGCCCCCCCCCCCCCCCCCCGCCCGGCCCCGCCCTCCCCGCCTGCCCAATCCGAGAAGCCGCGCGGCGAGGGCCGTAGACTCCGGCCGGCGGGCCGAGTCTAAGCAGGCGCTGGTTCCTAACGGCCCTCGAGCGGAGCCCTGCTGCCCCGTTTTTAAATGGTTGGAGAAAAAAATCAGAACAATAACATTTTATGACTTGTGAAAATAACATGAAGTTCAAATTCTAGTGTCCATAACTGGCGTTTTGTTGGAAACAGCCACGTGCGGCTGCTCCTCCGCTGCAGGGAACGCCCGGCTCTGCCTTCCGCACGGGGGAGGGGCTTTCGAATTCCCTTTCCCGCCCCGGGGGCCCGACGAGGCCCATTCCTCAGCAGCAACAGCTGGTTAGCAGGTTCCTTTGCAACAACAGCTGGTTAGCGGGTCCCTCCACAGCATCAGCTGGTTAGCGGGTTCATCAGCAACAATAGCTGGTTAGTGGGTTCATCTGCAGCATCAGCTGGTTAGCGGGTCCCTCCACAGCATCAGCTGGTTAGCGGGTTCATCAGCAACAATAGCTGGTTAGTGGGTTCATCTGCAGCATCAGCTGGTTAGCGGGTCCCTCCACAGCATCAGCTGGTTAGCGGGTTCCTCTGCAGCGACAGCTGGTTAGCGAGTTCTTCCGCAGCATCAGCTGGTTAGCGGGTGCCCTCGGTGCTCCAGGCCTCGGGGGGTCAGGAGCAAGGGACACACCATTTCTCACCGAGCGGCCGACAGCCAGCTGGCCTTTATCAAGGGCAGTGTGGGAGATGATGGCCTCGCGACCGCCCTGGATTGCTGGGTGCCGGCCCCGTTCCGGAGCATCGAGAGCCGGCTCTCTGTAAACTCGGGGCTGCATGCCGAGCGCTCACTCCTCTCCAAGCACCGTTCACCAGCGCTCACCTCTCACATGTGTCATCTCCGGGAATGCTGCTCCTGGGAGAGGGAGCCGCTATCATTCCTGTTTTACAGATGAGATGGGCCCAGAGAGGTTAAGCAACTGGTTCAAGTTCACACAGCTAGTGAGGGGTGGGGGTGTTGACCTGCTGGTTCTGAACTGTGTTCCCTTAACCTTTGTGCTATGCTGCTTCGGGTTGTATGCGTAAATGTAAGGGCTGTGGGGACCCAGAGGGATCTCTAACAAGGCTGGGGTGTTTGGGGGCAGGCAGCAGTGAGGCCCCTGTGAGGGGTGAGCCCTGAGCTGAGCCAGGAGGATGGAGGCGGAGGAAGGGGAGACCGCGCAGATGCTGTGGAACAAAATGGAGCTGCATCCGACCACAGCAGTCTTGCTTGCTCCCTCTGGGCTTTGCTTGAGTCCTTGTCCTGCACCTGTACGAAGAGACACACCACCTTGCGAGTAAAATACTTTGGGGAGGGAGGTGCGGGGACACTCGGCTTTTAAGGACACGTAGAGCTTCCCTGATTCCTCACACGCAGGGCCGGTGACGGAGCCCAAACACCAGACTGAGCTGCGCAGAGACCGTTTGACAAAGAGGCCACAGGCAGGCCAGTTCCTGTGGGGCCGAGGGCACCAACTTAGGGGGGCCGGAGGGACTGGATTCCAGCCCTGGGACCCTGACCAAGGCACCTCACCTCTGTTTGCTCATCTGTAAAGTGGGATGTCTTGGCTCTGCCCACAGGAACAAATGCAATAAATGTCTACAAATGTATTTGTGAAACAGTTTGAATAAGAAAGGAGAAACCGGTGCGCTGGAAAGGTTGTTCCAGGATCATGGGGTGGCTTTTGGGGACGAGAACTGAATGATGAGGAGAAGGCGGGCTCTAAGCTTCAGGAAGTTCTTGACATAAAGCTGAAACCCACTTTCCCACCATGGGCACCCACTGGCCCTATTCCTGCCTTCGAGGCCCACAGAGGACCGTCCCCTGTTCCACATGTCCACCCTGCAGCCCCCTCCCACTTCTAACAGGCTGAGATTTGAGCCTAGCTCTGGCTTCGATGCTCCAGTCCCCTCCAGAGCTCAGAAAGCAGGCCTCATAGGTCAGGCATTTTATACTTGATCCCCTCTGTGGCTGTGGCTGGGATCACAATCATCCAGGGTGCCCCCCAGCCCCACTCCTCCCTGTGTGAGAACATCTGGCCTCCAGAGGCGCTGCAGCTAGGCACTGAGCAGGCCCACCCTCCGCCACAGCTGATTGGCTCAGGGCTGTGGATCCAGCCCACACTGGGCCAATCGGGTTTGCTCCTGGGAATTTAGAATTGGGATGCAGACGTGCTCAGGTACCTGCTTGTGGCCTGATCTGAGAATGTGGAACTCTGGGACTTAGTGAGAGGCCATCTTTAGCTGTGTGCAGAGAAAAGCAGGGAGAAGCAGCCATGAGGTGAGATGGAGAGGGAGAGACACAGACAGACTGCCGTTATCCCCAGGGGCCTACCAGTTGGTAGGGCCCTTGAGATATTCCTAAATAAACTCTCCTCCTTCGACTAAGTTAGTTTGAACCAGGTTCTCTTGCAGCCAAAAGAACCTTAGCCATGAGAGTGGGCCTGTGTACAGTGATGTAGGAAGATTTCATATGCTGAGGTGTATGGGAAAGCCACTCAGGTTTAAACTTGATGTGGCTTAAATTCTATTTCAACCAAGGAAGGCTGATTTACAGTCTGGCAGACGCTCACTGTACATCTGCTTTAGTCATTGTCCCACAGTAAAGAATGTGCCCTTTGAAGATAAGAACTGATGACTCCCTTCTTATGACGCCAGTGCTTTTTGCATTTTCCCTTCCCGTGACGCCAGGGTCCTGTGACCTGCTGTGTACGTGCTAATCTGTAACAAAATATCTCCTTGGATCCTTGAAAGAATGTACCCCTGTCATGCTTTGTCATGTCTTTGTCTGGCAATGGCATATAACGGTGGTGAAAACCACTCTTCTTCAGAGAGCTTTCTTCCGGCACTTCTAGGCTAGTCCTCAGCTTGGCATGACGAAAACTTTCTGCTACAGAACGATTATCGATTATTTGCATTGATAATGGTTATGGGAAACGGTTAAGTCAATGGTTGTGTTGGAGCAAAGAAACGAGAGGCCGACTATTGGGGTGATGATTTCAGAGCAACCCAATGCGATGGTGCCCAGGTCGCAGTCTCGTGGTGTTCACACCCGCTGTGATCCCCTCCCTGAGTGTGGCCCAGGGACCCTGTTCTCACTAGCGGAATTTGGTAAAGTGATGATGTGTACATAAATACATCACAGAAGATCGCAACTCCCGCCTTGCTAGGACACTCTCTCCCTTGCTGGCTTTGAGGAAGCCAGCTGCCATGCTGTGGGCTGCCCTCTGGAGAGAGCCATGAGGCAAGGAAGCGAGGGCAGCCCCCAGCCAACAGCCAGCGAAGACCTGAGGCCCTCAGTCAGACAGCCTGCAAGGAACGGAAATTCCACCAAGGACCACAAGAGCTTGGAAGCGGATCCTTGCCCAGTCGAGCTTCAGAGGAGACCACAGCCCTGGCCCACACCTGGATCACGACCTTGCTGAGGACCCGATTAGGCTTCGCCCAGACTCCTGACCCACAGAAACTGTGAGATAAGTGTACATTGTTGTAAACCACTCAGTTTATCCTGATTTGTTGCACAGCAACAGAGAATAGTTTCTTTCTCAGGCTGTAAAGCAACATAGAATAGAAAAAGCCCGTTTGACGTGTTTTCAAATCAGCTGCAGGCAAACAGAAAACGCTCACAGACCTGCACATTCGCATCTGTAAGATCCCAGTGTGATCAGGACAGTACTGGGGTTGCTCAGATATGTGAAAGGTTCTAGAAAATCCTCTCCCTGGTGCAAGCCCGAAGGCAGAGTCGACGGGGCACTGGGGTGGCTCTCCAGGTCCCACGTGGGCCACTCCGGGCGCTGAGCACGTGGGGCACCGGGAGCCTCGGCGCCCTTGCCATCACAGGCCAGTCCTAGAGGAGGAGAAGGAGCAGCCCCAGAAAGCGAGCCGGGGCAGAGCCACGTCCCGTCGCCCCTCAGGAGTGCGGCGCCCGGCTTCCTCTGCAACGAGTCTTTGGTGAAACAAAGTTCGCGAAAAGGCGCCTCTGTTTAGAAACAGGTTTCACGTGTGGCCGGAGGAGGAGGCTGGTGGCGAGAGGGGTTCTGGGACACGCTGGGCAGTGAGAGCTACTTACTTGGCCCCGTGTCTCTAGAGAGGAGGACGGGGCGGGATTAAAGGAGAAAGGGGGCTCCCTCCCCACCATGGAAGGGCATCCTGAAGCCGTGAGGCCCGTCATGCTTTGAGGTTCTGGAACAGGAAAAGGGCCCGAAGTCTTCACCTTGAGGACTCGATGCCGTCTGCGTGCTGCCTCCAAACAGCGAAAGTAATCACGCACTTGACTCCCACTCTGCTTTTATCGCACCAAGTTCAAAGGACTTTTAAAAGGGGGTCTGTGTCTTGACGGGTTTAGGAAAACTGGACTCTTGGGATCAGCTGGCTCTATTCTGGGCGCGGCTGCTTGCTATTCTAGGTGACCTGGTGTGCCGTGGGAAGGGCTTGACGATCTCTTGGAGCCTCTCCTGTTCATGAAATTTGAGGAGAGAGTGAGAAACGAGAGACACAGAGACACCCGTAACATGTCTGGTTTCCCAAAAGCCTTTGAAGTAATAACTCAGAGCATTTTGGGCTGGGAGGAGGAGGCCGGGAATGCTTGATGGCGCCAACACAGGCGACATGAGGAAGGCATTTCCTGTTCTCTCGGTGGCTGTTACAGAGGTCCTTTATTCACCATGGAACGCCCACAAACGCATGAGTATACTTCATGGCTCTCCTCGGTCCCTGACAGCTGAATCTGAAGGACACGGGGACAATGAATACAAGGGTCCTGTAATCAGTCACAGGCAGGTGGGCCAGAATTTGGGCGACCACGTGCTTTGGTCCTGGCGCGCAGCCTTGGATCTAAGGGTCAGATGGTGGATATCTTACTCTTGTGCCAGATGGCTCTGTAACAGCTGCTCAGCTCTGGTGGTGTTGCATGAAAGCAGTCACAGACAACATGTAAATGGACAGGTGTGCCTGTGGCCAATAAAACTATATTTCCACAACCGGGCTGTGGGCCAGATGGTCTGGGGAGCCCGGGGCCAAGGGATTGAAAAGATGAAATCTCCATCTTTAGAGCATCGACAAGTCTGACTCCTTCTGAGAAGCGGTGGCAGGGGCGCTGTGGACGGCCCAGAGAGCTTCTGTGCGGAACCGTGGCCATCTGCTTACTGGTTATCACAAAGATCCAGAGGTTTGGATTCAGGGCCCATCAGTTACTAGTTCTGCGATCTGGGACAGGTTGGTAACTACCGTAGGACTCAATTTTATCACGCAAAGTAGGAGATAATGACCCTTAAGCTCGGGCCGCAGAGGTTTCAGGGGCTAACGCGGGAAGGCACCTGGCGCGGAGCTGGCTCTGGGTCTAGGTCCCGCTCCTGCTGAGCCGACGTCTTTGGCTTAGCAAATGGGCTTTCCCTTCCCACCGTGTGAGTTGGCTGATGTTTATCAAAGTTGAAATGGGAAGAGCAGCACTTTTAATTTTTGGCCGTCCCCATGTGGGACGACTCTGCATAAAGTGAGTGACTACGTCAGTTCAGAGCAGTGAACACTGTCTGCAGGAGAAACAGCCCCGAAGAAAAGATCGTGCCCAGAATGTCACCCTTAAGGCCATCATTAGGACTTGAAAAAAATATTTGGGAGGCAGTCTTGACATAACTATTATACACAGACAGTTGAAAAGTGAAATGGAGTGGGACGCCCCACCCGCAGCGCCCTCGGGCCAGACAGAGATGGTTACTAAGAGAGTTCTGCTCCTTAAGAGGCGTGTCGTCCAACAGAAATGTGCACTCTGGACAATTTTTAAGAGGATGTCTCTCCCTTTGTTGCTTCTGAGATGAATTCTAATAAAACATGGGGATGCCAAGATCAGAACTGCTTCCTTTGGGAGCAGAAAGCCTCGGCGCCAAGTCTGCTTGTGAAGTCCCGTCCCCAAAGGCCATTTCTTCACGGCATGCGCCTGTCCTGATTCACCTGCGTTAAGGTGATGTTTTCCAAGAGCAAACCCCAAGCACACGGAATGAGCTCTGGATGCCACACGACGGGGGCGTGGGACTCAGGTTTAGGGACCACAGAACTGCCCCCGACCCCAGCTGAGCCCCATGGAATAAACTCCTTCTCCTGCCGCCAGGAGCACCTGTGAACGCCACCCTCCGGAAAGGCGCCGCCCACAGAGCCGGCCCAGATGAGGGAGGAGGCAAAGCACCTCTGATGAGGGCAATGACAGAAAAGGTGCAAAGTGAGGGGAACGGGAAGAAAGAGAGGGAAATGTTGTCTGGTACACCAACACTTTCTAGAACCTTGGAACACAATCTTAAATCTCAAGCAAAACATTTACATCGGCCTTATTTATTGCTTACCCAAATACACCACGTGCCCCTTGTTCATTCATTCGACACCTAGTTATTGACTGGTCCTAGGTATCGGGATTGTTCTGAGCACCCGGGAGGCAGCGATAAACACAACGGGCTGTCTGTGCTCCCTTGAGCTTGTGTTCTCGCGGGTTCAGGTCGGGCCATCCTGGTTAGCCCATTCTCTTGAGCAGGCTCCCAATTCCTTACTTCAAGTTCCTGCTCTGTGAGGGCAGCACATAGCATCTTCTGGCCCATGGCCCAGATCTGGCACCTGCAGAGGACATGGAAAGGCAGGTGGATGGTGAAGAGGATTAATTAAAGGGATGATCCATGGCTTTCTGTACGCATGCTAGCCAGGTTAGAATTATTTACGTGGATGCTTGGGACGTTCCTATAATTTAAGCACCACATCACAGAGTATCTTAAAGGACAGTTCTCAATTTTATTTTATTTTTCCTCATGCAAACACTAGGGTGTCTTGTGCTTAAACACCGTAATTTTCAACAAACGAGCCCCTGCCACTGCTGTGTTGAACACCACCGTAATTTACTTGTTAGAATCAGGGATAATAACGAGTTCATCTGAGTGGTAACAACAGCCTGGAAGAAATGACTCTGAAAGATGTGTTTAAGGGACCAGGCCGGGGAGGGAGGGGGACTGAGGGATGTAACTAAAGGCATTTGGAGGTGAAGTGGAGGGGGCGCTGGGGAGGAGGCTGGATGGCTTCTGGAACTTTCGAGAGAGCGTGCATTTTGTCAGAAGCTGAGCATTTCCAGGTCCTTAGAAATTACCTGGCAGCCCTCATTTGACAGAGGGGACAATCAGTCCAGAGAAGTTAAGTGACAAGGCCACAGAGCTTGTAAGGGCCGCCCTGGGGACAGATCCCAGGTCTCCGGATTCTTGGCCCAGTGCCCGTTCAGCTCAGTGGAAGAGTCCATCACACTCATCCGCTGTTTCACAGACTCCAACTGAGTCAACCAGTTTCCAGAAAATCTGGCTATTTTACGAATCTCCACTGGGAGAATTAATGTAGCATATATTTTGGGCATAGCACAGTGGTTAAAGAATTCAAAATCGACTTAGTGAAAACTGACAGATTTATCTATCTTTTCATTTTTGGCTCTGCTCGGGGGGTTCTCTCTCGGTGCCATCCTGCCCCCTAGGGGACACCTGGCAACGTCTGGAGATACTTTGGGTGGTGACATCTTGGGGCCGGTGGCGTTCACGGCATCTAGTGAGCAGAGGCGGATATGCAGCTGAACAGAAGCATCCTACAGGGCACAGGACACCCTCCGCCCTAAACAACGACCGGGCCCCTAACCCTCTCCCCACCCACTGGGGCGGGGCCTCCTCCCGGCAAGGGGACGCGCACAGCCACCTCCCGGGCATCTTCGCGTCCTCGTCCCACCACTCCCACCACGGAGCCGCCCTGCTCCCCGCCTTCCGGCCCCTTCTGGCCTCTAGGGAGGGCTGTGAGCTCCCACCCTACAAATGGGGAAACTGAGGCAGGGCGGGCACGGGACGCGGGTCTCGCCGCTCCGAAGGGAGGCGCGGGCCTGGAAGGCGGGGTCTCCTCCGGAGTCCCCGAGGGCGCCCAGCACGAAGCCGGCGCGTGGCGAGCGGCTCGTCTCTCCGGCGCACTCCCACCCGCCTCCCGACTCCGCGAGGTGCTGCGCGGCCAGGGCCCAGCCAAACGGCCTGCGCGGCGGGCCTCCCCGGCGCATGCGCGCGCGCGGGGCACTGTGGGAGGCTGGCCGCGCGCCCTCAGCGCAACCTGACGCCGGCGCGGTTGTCAGGGCAACGGGGGGGCGGGGCGGGAGCGAGGCCGCGTGGTCTCCACGTGTTTGTCAGCAGCCGTCCCCTAACTCAGGGAAGCTCCTCCCGCTGGTTCCTTGTTGTCCGTTGGTCCGTTCGCTTCCCGGTTGGACGGAAGCAGATTTCCTGTCCCCGGGAGCACGTACAGTTGACTCAGTGACGGCCACAGGCGGGCGGATGCCGCGATTAGTGATTAGGAGCCGGTGGAGACTGCCAGCGTCCATCCTGCTGGCGATCGCCTGTGCCTTTTCTTTCCTCTTTGCCTCTGAGTGCTTTGTAATTTAACAGCGTCTGTAATTTCTCTGAGTTCTCCGGCCAGATCTCACTTTCGCCAAATCACGGATCTGAATTTCGCAGCAGTGCCTGGGTGGTGACGACCTCCATTAGGAAGCATTCTCCACGTGACGAAGGAGTTCACAGCAGGATTTCCTCGAACAGAAAACTGCCTCGGCGCACCGGCTTCACTTTATATAAAATTCATCTAGATACAAGATCCCCTCCCCCCCATTTCTTTTTTGTGTGTAAACTGCTGTGTATGGCTGTGCAGGCTGTGCCTGGCGGAGGGGCTGGGATCTGAATCCAGCCTAGGCTCTGTTCCTCTGTGCACTGGAGGACAGTGCACCTTCTAATTGTCTATCAGAGTGGGTGCCTTTTTCTGTTTGCGTGAAGTTTCTAAATGTGCTGGCTACCTTCCTGCATGTATTTTTGTAAATTGAGGTAACATTGGTTTATAACATTATATAAATTTCAGGTGTACATCATTATATTTCGATTTTTGTGTAGTTTACATCGTGTTCACCACCCAAAGGCTGGTTACCACCTGTCACCGTACACATGTGCCCTATTACCCCGTTTGCCCTCCCTGCACATAATAATTTTACGGTAACCAGTTGCATGACTTTGGGGTTTATGGAACGCTTATAACAAGGTTTTATAGTGTGTCATTCCATTTTATCCAGGCCAAGACTTTGTGTGGACCCAAGTCTTTGATTAAAATTAAACATGGTGCGAAGAAGGTCGTGTAGGGTGAGGTGTCAGTTCCTTTTTCTGTGCTCCATCAGGTTGTCCAGGAACCTAGATTCCATCCATCTTCTTGCTCCTCTGTCTCCTAGGGGTTGTCCTTGCACGCATGGTAGGAGCTTGCTTGCCTCCACTCCGAGTTCCAGCCTGCGGAAGGGGGAGGAGGAAGCCTAGGGCAAGTGGCTTTGTGTTTAAGGTGATGACCTCCGAATTGCTCTCATGTTTGCTTGAATCCCATTGGCTCAGACATAGTCACGTGGCCACACCTGGCTGCAAGGGCTCCTGAGAAATGTAGTTTCTAGCTGGAAGCCATGTGTCCAGCTAAGATTCGGGCGTTCTATTACTAACAGGAATAAAGGGAGAACAGATGCTGGGGGACAGTTAGCAGTTGTAAGTCCCTCGAGGGTAAGGACTGAGTCACTGAATTTTTTGAATAAATGCAGCAGACATACAGTAAGTGTTCCTCGAGTGGTTGATAGAGAGGGTCCTGTTCTATTTGCTGAGCAGCATTGCATAGTGGGGAAGCCTGGGTTTCAGTCTTGCCTGGGATACTTACTGTGTGACTTTGGCCAGGTGGTCTCATCACCCAGCCTCAGTTTTTCTAATCTGCAAAATGGCTCATATACCCGCTTTTCAGAGGGTGTGGGGAGGGTAAACGGTAGAAACATACATGAAACTCTTAGCATGCGCTCAAAACTCTTAGCGTGTGACTTTTCCCCAGACTCTTAGCTGTAGTGAGAATATCATACCTTTTACTTTACAATATGCTCTTAATTCCAGGAAGCTGCACAAAAATATATAGTCAAAGGGAAAAAAGACAAGAGTGTGGAAACGTTAATGCCACACCTTATTGCTATTAGAAAAAGAGGTGGAAACCAGGCCTATCGTTCAACCTATTGTGAGCAAGACACTGTGAATTTTAACGGAAATAAAATTTAAATGCCATTAACAAAAAGTGATGTAAACATCAGAAAGGCAACTTGAGGGATATTCTCCAGAATAGGTGACTAGTACCCTTAACGAGAGTCAAAGTCAAGAAAGATAAGGAAAACCTGAGGAGCTGCCAGACAGCGGAGGGGACTAAAGAGATGTGACGATTAAATGCACTGGGGGTTCCTGGACCAGAAAAAAGATAGTAGTGGAAAAGGTGGTGATATTGAAAAAAGCCTACAGTTTAGTTAATAGTAATGTACCGGTGTTAATTTCTTAGTTTTGACAAATGTGGCGTGGTTAGATAGATGCTAACATGGGGGAGCTGGGTGAAGTGTGTGTGGGAAGCTCTGGGTGCTGTCTTTGTAACACTTCTGAAAATCTAAAGCTACATCAAAATAAAAAGTTTTAAAAGTGATATACAAATTTGAATTTATTCAATTATTGCTTTTTTTGGTTGCAAAGATGGCATTGTCCTCCAAAATCTATTTTCTTTTGCTTCCATAGCAGTACTGACTGCTGCTTACCTGGAGGCACAGGGAGAGGCCCCTTTCCCACGCCGCACTGCAGCCAGGTGTGGCTGCTGGGACATGGATATTCCTTCAACCCAGCATCAGCTCTGCAGTGGGGACAGTGCCCTAGGTGATGGCTATTACGGGTTGCATTGTGTCCCAGAAAAACAGATGTTGAAGTCGTAGCCCCTGGTGCCTGTGAAATCACTGTGATATCGCGATATAATGACAAATGGATATTTGGTCTTTGTCTGGGCTCCTGGCACAGAGCTACTAAAACTCTTGCAATTTCCTGAGAGAGAGAGATGATAGGAGCATCTTTTTAATTTTTTTAAATATTGGTCCTGAGCTAACATTTGTTGCCAATCTTCTTTTTTTTCTTCTTCTCCCCAAAGCTCCCCCAGTACCTAGTTGTATACTCTATGAGTGCCTCTGGTTGTGGCATGTGGGATGCCAGCCACCTCAGGATGGCCTGATGAGCGAGGCCATGTCTGCGCCCAGGATCCCAACCAGCGAAACCCTGGGCCGATGAAGTGGAGCCTGAACTTGACCCCTTGGCCACGGGCCCGGCCTGGAGCATCTTTTGTTACAATATTCAGTCTTAGTCTCTGGTTCCCGGTATAAGACCTTCAGAGACCTTTGGAATCTCCAGAATAATAAGCATGTCTTTGGTATGCTCATGAGGTGATTGGTGGCTGGGGTCCCTGGGTGGCTTCAGGCTGGGGGCTGGTTGCCAGAGAAATCAAGTCATGATTAGAGGGTTGGAACTTTCGTCAGGGGTTGGCGCTGGAGATTGAGTGACTCGCCGATGACTGTGTCAATCATGCCTGTGTCCTGAAACCTCCACAGGCCCCTCTAAACTGTGGGGGATGGGACGTTTCTGGCCGGTGAGCACATCCACATGCCAGGAGGGGGTGCACCCCGACTCCACGGGACAGAAGCTCCCGCCCCTGGGACGCTTCCAGACCTCTCACCCTGTGTGCCTCTGAGTGATACTGTAATCATCTTATTTGGAAATAGGGTCTTTGCAGATGTCATCAAGTTAAGATGAGGTCATTAAGGGAGGTTCTAATCCCATATGACTGATGTCCTTATAAGAAGAGGCCACGTGAAGATGGAGGCAGAGAGTGAAGCGATGCAGCCACAAGTCAAGGACGCCATCAGCTACTGGACAACAGAGAGGCAAGGGCGATCCTCCTCTACGGCTTGGGAGGAGCACGGCCCTGCTGACACCTTGATTTTGGACCCTTGGCCACCAGAACTGTGGGAGAATAAATACCTGCTGTTTTAAGCACCCCGTTTGTGGCACTTTGTTACGGCAGCCCAAGGAAATGAATACAACAGCAGAGTAAGGAAATGAACGCAACAGCAGAGCGAGGAAATGCGTGAACCCGGGCCCCGTGATGGAGCGCAGCAGAGCGGAGCTGCACACGCACCTGGACCGCTCACCTGAGGACAGTTACCTGAGAGGGAGGCAGACCTTTACATCCTTTAAACTGCTACGCTTTTTGGTCTCTGTTATAGCAGCTTGTCTTTATTTTTTTTTCTGATTCTGTTAATGAGCTTTCTAACACTGACGTTTCTATCTCCCAGAAGCTGCCCTTTCTCTTTCCTCCTTCCTTGTCGGCTCGTTCCATCTGTCTTAAGAAGGGACCTTTCTCCTCTCTTGGAGCATCCCTTGTGTACCTCCCCGGCTTTGTGACTGACTGCTTTCGAGTGTTGCTTTCGAGGGAGAACTGTAGAAGTTGTGAGAGACGTCTGTGACAAAGTTGGCATCCAGTAACGCCAACCGGATTACCGGTTTGGGGGGCAGGTTTTGGAGAAAACAGCATGAATCAACCTCAATTATTTGTAAGTAAAATTAGAGTCATTTCAAGCTGTCGCTTTTCTCTGTCCTACACACGGCATTCAGAGAAGTTGGCAGAAGAATGTTGTTTGGGCTTGTATTAGGCAATTATGGGGACATAAATCTGGGTCTAAATTAGTGAAATTAAAAATGGAAGATCTTTTCACTCTTGGAGGCGGTACAGTGTGGTCATCAAGAGGGCAGACTCGTGCTGGGCTGTCTGGTTGGAGCTTATCTCTACTATGACCTGGCTGTGTGACCTTGGGAGAGCTCCTTAACTTCTCTGTGCCTCATTTGGCTCGTCTGTTAAATGGGGAATGTCTTAGTTTGGGTCCCCTTGAGACAGGACCTGGGTTCAGGTCGTTCATGTGGGAGGGGTCAGAGGAAAATTGCACCGACAGTGTTGAGCAAGCGAGGAAGGCGCTTCAAGACTGTTGCAACAGGAGAGAGGGTAGAGCTCAACTCCTAACACAGCAGGGGCGGGGTCAGCATGGACGGTGAGGAAGAGGGACCTGCCTGGGTGTCAAGGGAGGCGGTGTTCTCGCTAGGCTGGGCTCAGCCAAGGAGGAGGCCTGGTCAGTAAGTTTGGTCCAGGAGGGTCCTCGCTGGAGCTGAGCCCAGGGAGCAGGAGTGAGGGGGTTGGGAGAGCGTGACCAAGGAGGAGGAAAAGCCGAGAGAGGGTGTGTTGTCGGGGCCACTGCTGTGGGCCGCAGGGTGAAGGTTTCTCCCTGTGAAAGCTGGAGACAGGGACAGCCACCACAGGGTCACACGCTCCACGGGTTGAGGGTTGAAACCCGGCGTCCTTCTCTTTAAACTTCTTATTTTGAAATATTTAGACTTACAGAAAAGTTGAAGGACAGTGCAGAGAGTTCTCGGATGCCCCAGCCCAGCTTCCGCAGGTGTCAACATCTTACAAACCAGAGCAAAGGCTGCAAAGCGAGGAAATCAACCTCAGTGCAAGACGCTTGCGTAACCGCAGGCCTTTGTTAAGGATTTACTGGGCTCTCCAAAAGTGTTCCCTGTTTGCTCCAGGAACCCATCTGGACGCCGCCTTTCATTCTGTCGTCACTAATGACGCTCAGCGGCACTCAGCGTCCCCTCCGTCTGGGGCAGCGCCCGAGCCGGCCCTGGCCTCTCGCCGTCTGGACGTGCAGCGTGGCGCTGGGAGCGGATGGCCGGGTCCGTGCAGAAGACCCTCCTGACATTTCTCACAATTGGATTAGGATAATGCATTCTTTTTTTTTTTTTTTTTTACAACTGCTTGTGCAAATATGGCCTTAGTTCCATATCTGGAAAATCAAGTTTTTCAAAAAGTTGTGCTAAAATAAAATTCATAATAATCTACACAGAATTCGAAATATAGTAGAATGTACATCTGAAAGCTAGATAATGTTATAATCCAATGTTACTGCAATAAAAAATAAAAATCAAAAAAATTAAATTAAATTAGCATAAAATCTACCATTTTAACCATTTTTAAGGCTTAAGATGGGGCACTGTCAGCAGGAGGCGGCTTGGAGCTTGCAGGACCTGTCCCCTGAGGCTGAGAGCAGAGCGGGGTGAGGTGGGGGCAGTCGGGGCACCGAGGGTGTGCCAAAGAGCTAATGATAAAACAGCCCGTCAGCCTGCAGGGGTGTGGCCCAGGTGAAACAGGGCAGTTCGGGGCTTGGTTACGGGCCAGCGCTCTGTGGGGTGAGCCAGGCTGCAAGTGTGCAAGGCGGGGGCCGTGTGGGCCTGAGAATGTCAAACTGTGCACCCACCAGAGTGCCCATCTTTCTCGGCGTTTCCCGAGACCAAGGAAGCTAGGCGGTGCCAGTAGCACAGAGACCAAACACCTTGTGTCGCTCAACAAATACAGCAGTCCCCCCTTATCCACGGTTCCACCTTGCAGTGTTTCAGCTACCCCTGGTCAACTGTGGTTCAAAAATATTAAATGGAAAATTCCAGAAACAAACACTCCATAAGTTTTAAATTGCATGCCATTCTGAGCAGCATGATGTAATCCAGCACTGTCCTGCTCTGTCCCGACCAGGACGTGACTCGTCCCTTTGTCGAACACATCCAGGCTGTACATGCCACCTGCCCGCTGTTCACTTAGCAGCCCCGGCGGTTATCAGACTGACTGTCGCAGTGTCACAGTGCTTGTGTTCAAGTAACCCTTATTTTACCTGATAATGGCCCCAAAGTGCAGGAGTAGTGACGCTGGCAGTTCGGATGTGCCAAAGAGAAGCTATTGTTGTTTATCTCTTACTGTGCCTGATCCATCAATTAAACTTGGTGGTAGGTCTGTATGCATGGAGCAAATGGTAAATGTGGGGTTCGGTGCTACCTGCAGTCTGGGGCGCCCGCTGGGGGTCTTGGAACGTGTACCTTGTGGACAAGGGGCGACTGCTGTGCTGCAGAAATGACAGAGCTAACCAGGGACACAGCGAGGCTCGCAGGCATCGGCGCCCGCCGCTTCTGCCCCTGCCTCACAGCGCAGCCTGTTCTCCGCACAGCAGCCAGAGGGAGCCTTTGTTCTTCCTGTTTAGCAAAGTTTTCAAATTTGTATATCACTTTTATTTTCCTTTGACCGTTTAAAAATGAACGCTTCAGTGGCATTTAGTACATTCACCGTGTTGTGCACCCATCGCCTCTCTCTGGTTCCAGAACGTTTTCATCCCCACAGAAGAAACCCTGCGCTCAGAGACACGAGTCGAATGCAAGGGGCAGACGCCCTATAGTTCGGGGGCCACCTGGAAGGTGTTTTGTGCCCCGTGTTGGGGCTGCATCCTTTGCCACGCCCTTATATTACTCAATTTTGCTTTTCTCCTTTTTGTTTAGGTGTGAGCTGAGTAAACAATTCATAAATCACTCACTGATTTGCTTGTGGACAACATTTATTTTGTGTTAGGCACTGGACCAGATGGTGAAGACACAGGGATGGAAAAACCTTGCCCTTGTCTTCAAGGTAGTTACACTCGATAGAGGAACAGATGAAGCAATTAAAACGTGGTGCATATCAGAGGCCGGCAAACTATGGCCTGAGGGCCAAACCTGGCCCCACCTGTGTTTGTGAATAAAGCTTTATTGGAACACAGCCAGGCCCATTTGCTGACTAATGGCTATGGTCAATTTCATGCGACGCGGGCAGAGTTGAGTCATCAGGAGGGAGCCCATCTGGCCAGAAAAGCTGAAAATATTTACTAGCTGGCCCTTTAAGGGAAAAGTTTCGCCCACCTTTGGTATATATAATTATGGCAAATTTAAAGTGTGGACAGAGAGCCTTGGAAACTGCCGGCGGGGGTGGGGGGGCAGTTAAGAGCTGGGGTGGGGAAGTTGCGGGGGTAGAAAAGTCTTGCCAGTGCTAAAACTTAGTTCTTCACATGCATAAATCTTTTTTTTCTTTTGGGGAAGATTAGCCCTGAGCTAACATCTGCTGCCAATCCTCCTCTTTTTGCTGAGGAAGCCTGGCCCTAAGCTAACATCCATGCCCATCTCCCTCTACTTTATATGTGGGACGCCTGACACAGCATGGCTTGCCAAGCCGTGCCATGTCCGCACCCAGGATCCGAACAAGTGAACCCTGGGCTGCGGAAGGGAACGTGAGCACTTAACCGCTGCACCACCGGGCCGGCCCTAAATGCATGAATCTTAAGCATACAGCTTGATAGATTTTTACATGTGTATAAACCCAAGCAATCAGCAACAGGATCAAGGCATGGGGTGTCTCCAGCTGCCCAGAGGCTCCCAAAGGGCTCGTGTGAAAGGCGCTGTGCTGTGGCTGCGCACTCTGCCAGCTCTCCCCCCCCCGCCCCCGCTCGCCGCTGCGGTGTCCTTCCAGCCTGCCTGCCACCAGGCTGCGGGTTTCCAGGGCGGACGCCCGGGCGCTGGTGAGGCTGGAGCCCCCGCGGTCCTCGCCGGTGGACTCAGAGCTGCGCTGCTGCCTTGGGCGCTTGACGCCCACAGGAGGGCACGGGGGGTCAGCCACCGCATCTGAGTTCAGACATTGCCTCAGGGGCTCTTGCATTTACTTTTTCCTGCTAATTTGCTCCATGAGTGTGAATTTATTCACAAATCCTATCTGGATTTGGTTACTTATTTTTAAAACATTTTATTTGGAAATCTGAGACTTAAAAAAAAGTTGCAGGGGCCAGCCGGGTGGCACAGCGGTTAAGTGCGCACATTCCACTTTGGCAGCCTGGGGTTCGCCGGTTCTGATCCCGGGTGCAGACATGGCACCGCTTGGCACGCCATGCTGTGGTAGGCGTCCCACATATAAAGTAGAGGAAGATGGGCACAGATGTTAGCTCAGGGCCAGCCTTCCTCAGCAAAAAGAGGAGGATTGGCAGCAGATATTGGCTCAAAAAAACAAAAACAAACAAACGAAAACAGCTATACTTAAAAAAAAAGTTGCAAAAATAGCACAAAGAATTCCTTCCGTAGGTATATACCCCAAAGAGTTGAAAACTGGTATTTTGAAAACAAAAACTTGTGTCCAAATGTTCCCAGCAGCATTATTCACAATAGCCAGAAGGTGGGAACCCAGGATAGCCATCAACAGGTGAACAGATGAACCAAATGTGGCACATCCATGCAGTGGAATATTATTCAGCCATGAAAATGAGTGAAGCATGGGCTCATGCTACAATGTGGGTGAACCTTGAAAATGCTACACGCAGTGGAAGAAGTCAGACACAAAAGGCCACAGAGTGTAGCATTTCCGTTACAGAGAATGTCCAGAATAGGGAAAGCCGTTGAGGCAGGGAGCAGATCAGTGGGCGCTGGGGCAGGGGGAGGGGCTGCTTAGCGGTACAGGGTCTCCTTTTGGGGTGATGGGAATGTTCTGGAACTAGATAGAGGTGATGGCTGTACGACATCGTGAATGTATGAAATGCTGCTGAATTGTGCACTTGAAACTGGTTAATTTTATGTTACGTAAATTTCCCCTCAATAAAATAAAAAACAAAATAGCACAAAGAATTGCCATCTATCACTTACCTGGATTTTCCAAATGGTAACATCGTATGTAACTCGAGTATAATAATCAAAACCAGGAAATCAGTATTGATACGATACTCACATCTAATCTATAGATTGGTTTATCCCTGTGCTGGTTAAGGATCTCGGAGACGGTGGCGTCTGCCAGGTTTCTCCACTGTCAAGTGAGCAACATAGTAGGTGTCTTATGGAGAGATGCCCTGAGATTTTGCAAACATCCTATTTCTCATCACACTTTGACCACTAATTTTTGCACCAACTGATGGTTCTTTGCCTGAAACAATTATTACCATCCACCTGGATTTCCTCTTATTGTGGAAAGTATACACGACATAAAATACACCACTTAAACTGTTTCTAGGTGTCCAGCTCCGTGGCCTTCAGTACGCTCACGTGGCTGCACAACCATCCCCACCAACCATCCGTTTCTGGAACGTCTCCATCTTCCCAAACTTCAGTTCTGTCCGCATCAAACGCCACCTCCCCAGTCCCCTCCCGCGGCCCCTGGGGGCCACCTTTCTCCTTTCTGGCTCTGAATTTGACTATTCTGGGGACCCCTCTGAGTGGAATCATGCGACATTCGTCCTTTTGTGTCTGGCTCACATAACATAACTGGATTCTTTTGGAAGAGAAATTGTGTTGCGTTTTTACTCCCCGTCTGAGAAAGAGCACAGCCGGACGGGCTGGCCCCTCGCTATGAACTACACTGTGAAGGTTTCCCGTGTTTTCTCCTGTCTCCTTAGCAACTCTGTTCTCTTTGATGTCTCATTACCTCTCCCCACAAGTCTGAAGAGCAGAAATAAGTCGGGTAGAGAGAGAGGGGAACACGCTGATTTTCTTTCTCTATAAATTTGAATTAATGCGCTATTTTGGGAATAGAACCAAACACTTCTCCTTTTGCCCTGGGATGAGTTAGGCATGTGAAATGAAGTTCTTTTCCCCGAGTCCCAATCCTTCTTTTTCGGCTTGTCTCCCTGTGACCATCGTTTGTGGGCTGTCTGCAGCATCCGACATTGTGACCGCTCTTGGTCTTCAATCGTGTTCTCTTCTGTCGTGTCTTAGCTTTGTTTTCTGGTGGTTTGTCTGGACAGTCCTTGCAGGAGGCGGCGGAGGAGTGGGGAGAGGGCGAGGTTAGGAGGAAAGGCCAGCAGAGGGTGCCCTGCTGAGCTGGGCCCGCTGCGGGTGGGCAGGGCAGAGCATACCTGGAGCGGGCTCTCTGGAGGATGGGGGTTGGGACGTCCATCCCCCAACTCTCATTCTCCGCCGGCCGGGTGTCTCCTCCTGGAGCTCAGTCTCTGTGCTTCCGGCTGCACCTGCACGCAGAGGAGCCTTCCTCAGCTTCCGAAGAGCCTGAGACAGAACAGTGAGTTATTGGGGCACACACCTTGCGGGGAGGCATGCGGATGCACAGAGCTTCTGCCGCTTCTGGAAGCAGACGTGGGCTGAGGGGACGGGGTACAGGGCAAAAAGTGTCTCCTCGTGTTTCCAACTTACTATGTGTACGGGGTGGAATGGTGTCCCCAAAGTCATGGCCACCTGGAACCTCAGAAGGTGACCTTATTTGGAAATAAGGTCTTTGCAGATGTGATTAAGATGAAGTCATCCCAGATTATATTGGGCCTGGTATTCGGTGGGGTTCTCCAGACAAACAGAACCAACAGGACATCTGCCTCTCTCTGTCTCTGTCTCCACCTCCGTCTCCTTCTCCGCCATCTCCATATCTATCTGTCTGTCCAATCTATCTACATATATCTATTTCTGTCTAGCGAGAGATTTATTATAAGCTATCTACTCATGTGACTGTGGCAGCTAAGAAGCCCCGTGATCTGCTGTCTGCAGGCTGGAGCCCCAGCAGAGCGGGCAGTGCGGTTTGAAGGCCCGAGAGGCAGACAGCTGGTGGTGTGGATTCCAAGCCAAATCGGAAGGCCTGAGAACCAGGAGTGCTGAGGGCAGGGGAAGGTCACTGGCCTGGCTCAGCCGTCAGGGAGAGAGCGGGAGGCCTCCTTCTCCGCAGGTTTTCTTTCGCTGTATTCATGCCTTCGACAGACTGGGTGATGCCCACACACAGAGGGGGGACCAATTGCTTTACTCTGTTCACCAATCCAAATGCTAATCTCTTCCGGAAACACCCTCCAAGACACCTCCAGAAATAAGGTTTAACCAGCTATCTGGGCCTCCTGTGGTCCAGTCGAGCTGACACGTGAAATTAACCGACACAGACCCTAAATCCAACGACTGATGTCCATACGAGGCGGCCAGGCGGAGACACAGGCGCGCACAGCAGACGACGGCCATGCAAGGAAGGGGCAGAAACTGGAGTGAGGCAGCTATGAGCTAAGGAGCACCAAGGATTGCCAAAAACCACCAGCAGCTGGGGAGAGGCAGGACGGACTCAGGCCTGGAGCGTTCTGAGGGCCTGTGGCCCTGCCGACACCTTGGTTTTGGACTTCTGGCCTCCATGACAGCGAGACAGTAAATTCTGTTGTTTTAAGCACCTAGAGTCCTGTGCTTTGTTACGGCGCCGTAAGGAACAGACAGACTCTCCTCTCCACCTCCTTCCTCAGCGGCTCCCTTTCAATCTCCTTCACAGTCACTATTCCCGTTGGTCCAGAAATGGGTCCCCTGGCTCTCTGTCCTTATTTCTTTTCTTCTCTCTCCTCTCACTGACTCTTCTCATCCACATGATTGCGTTAGCTGAAAACAGTGCGCTCTCGTCTGTGGCCCCCAAACTCCCTTCCAAGGTCCAGACTCACGTCTCCACCTGGAAGTTCCACAAGCTTTGACCTTCATCACGCCCAAAGCTGACTTTGCCGTTTCTTCCCCAAACCTGCTTGCTCCAGCACTGCCTTCTCCATCTGCCAGCCGACCCGCCGAAGATGGGGATGTCCTCCCAGACTCTCTCGTCTCTCTTCCCTCCCCCACAATTAACCAGTCGCTCATCACTGCGGATTCCACCCCTATTTTACTCTCACATTTGACTCACTAGGATCTTGGCTCCGTGAGGGGTTTTTGCCTGCTTTGATCACAGCTGTCTCCCCACCGCCTAGTGCCAAGTCTGGCACACAGTAGTTGCTGAACGAATGCCTGAGGAGTGAATGGGTGCTCACCGAGGATCCACAGAGAGAGCCAGACACCGGTTAGAAGCCGTAAAGGCAGATCTTATTTAGTGCTATGGCAATGGGGAGAAAGAGACCTCGGTATAGAGCCGAGCTCAATGCCAAACGCAGGAGATGGCTAGGGGGTCACGGCCAACAGCACAGTGAGGCTCAGTGGATGGAACATCACTAAGAGGAGATGTCGCGGGCAGGGAGTCTGTTGCTAAAGCGATTTAACAGGATGCCTGCTGAAGGCGGGCGGAGGGGATCAGCCATCAAGGGTCGGGGAACGGCTCTTCGGGGTTTTTTGCTAAGACCGGCTCAGGCGAGCTGAGGACGGGGGCTCGGAGGAGCCTGTCTGCAGTTTGGCCAAGGAGAGTCTTTGTTGAGCCTCCAGTGGCCTCTTAACTGGGCTTGCTGCTTTCCGGCTCCCCTCCAATCCCCCACATATGCAGACTGATCTTTCTGGCTGCCGGTCTGATCACGTCACCTCCCTACTTCACCAGCCTTGAATCCCCGAAGACCTGGGGATAAAACTTCAACTTAAACGCCTTAATGAGACCTTTCTTGCTCAGATCTGGACAAGCTCTTCAGCTTCTCTCCCTCCTGCCACTGCTGCTCACCCTGTGGCCAGGTGCCCTGAACCCTGTGCTGCGTCCTCCATGCCCCCGGGCCTTTGCATGAACTATTTATCAGCTTTGACTTTCTGTTGACCATCTAGTAATCTCTTTTGCACTCAACACTCAGCTCAGGCATCACTTCTTTCCTGGAGGTTTTTCTTACCCTTGGTTAGGTGCCCCATCTCTGTGGATTAGCAGCATTTATCACAGTGTTGTAATTATTAGCTTGCTCCTCTAGGGGCCGTATAGCACATTGGCTAAAAGCTGAGAGCAAATTAGAATCCTGACTTTGCTCCTTATTGACTATTCACATAACCTCTGTGGCTGTGTTTGCATGGGTCTAAAAAGGGGGAAATAATGGTATTTTCCTCCTATCATCCTTATAATGTTTTGATGAATTTATATATGTACAATATTTATAAGATATTAGAACTGTGCATGGCAAATAATGAATACAATTTAAATGTTAGTTATTGTAGCAGTCAGCTGTTGCTGCATAAGAAAAGAGCCCCCCAAAACTCAATGTCTTGAAACAACAATATCTTAAACTTTTCCCTTTTAAATATAGGCATTCAAAGCTATGCATTTCTCTCTAATCATGGCTTTAGCTGCATCTCACAACTTTTTGCATGTTGTATTTTTATCATCATTCAGTTAAAACTGTTTTCTAGTTTCCACTGTGATTTTTCTGTCTCTGACCATTAGGTTATTTGCAGATATGTGGCTAAGTTTTCAAATAATTGGAAATTTTCTAGTTTTCATTTTGTCATTGATTTCTAGTTTAATTCCATTGTGGTCATACTCTGTAGGATTTCAGTCTTTGAAAATTTATTGGGACTTACTTTAATAGCACACAGGCTATTCTGGTGACTGTTCCCACAGTGACACTTGTTTACTCTTGCTCGTGTGTCCGAGGGCTGGCTGGGACCTGGCTAAAACAGGCAGGGATGTGCTGGGCAGCACTGATTCATGCCTGTGCTCCTCTCTGCAGGTTGAGTTCCTGTTCTGCTCTGCACCTGTTTATTCTGGGGCCTTGGTCAAAGGCGTAGCTGTTCCCAGAGGGAAGGCCTCCTCCTGGCGAAGACAGAGACAAGAGGCCAAGTGGGAACACGCGAGATCTCGTGAGGTCTCAGCTTGTAAATGACACAGTGGTTCTCCTGCTATGTTCCATTGACCAGAGCAGGTCATGTGACTCAAAGGCAAGGTGTATTTATGTCTTTAATTTTCTGAAGCGCTGACATCGGGGGCCTTGCTGCCCCTCTAGGGTGAGCCAGTTCCTGGAGACAGTGAACAACTTGCCCACAAGCGCATCTTTCATGTGCGAACCAACCAACAGTCCAGAGCTCACACTCCAGCTGCCTCTCGTCTGGGGCTCTCACACTCTGGGCCACTGTCCACCTGTGCTAAACCCCACAGCCAGGGGTCAGTCAACTAGGGGTGGCCCCTCTGCCCGAGAGCCTGCTGAAATTATTCAAACCAGGAACCCTAGGCCTGCTTACCCTGCCCCATCTGCTTCTTCCTACGGAAACCACGATAAAGGCTCCTGCCCACACTTGCCCGCCCTCTGCCTCCTGGCTGCCCCTGCTGCTTCCCCATGTGGCCTGCATGGCGTGGCGTGACCCCTCCTCCTGGGAACTCTGAGGAGCAAACTACCTTCCCATGGAAATCACCTTCAGATCTGTTGGCCTATTTGTCAAGCTTTCCATTAATTTGCCATCTTTTCAAACATGAGCAGCCGGCCTCTGGCAATGGTGAGGGGGCAGCAAGGTCCATGGTGCTGGGTGTTGGCTGCGAGAGGGCTGAGAAGTGGACCGAGGATTCGATCCCCCACGCTTGTCACTGCTTCTCCTTCCCTTGCTGGACGATAAGGCTCCAAGGGCAGAAACTGGGAGAATCCACTGTGTTTTGCAAAGGTTAGCCAGCACCCGGAACACACGCACTTTTTGAATGGACACCAGACAATCAAGTATGAACGGGAGGCCCGACAATCTCGGCACCTGACTCGCTCGGATGAGGTGGTGTTGCTTCCCAGACAGCTGAGAAAGTGTCCTGGTTCCACAGCTGGCATTTTTTCCCCCATATATATATATATATATTTCTTTTTTGAGGAAGATTAGCCCTGAGCTAACATCCGCTGCCAATCCTCCTCTTTTTGCTGAGGAAGACTGACCCTGAGCTCACATCTGTGCCCATCTTCCTCTACTTTATATGTGGGATGCCTACCACAGCATGGCTTTTTGCCAAGCGGTGCCGTGTTGGCACCCGGGATCTGAACTGGCGAACCCCGGGCCGCCGAAGCGGAACGTACGAACTTAACCGCCACAGCTGGCATTTTGACCCAGATTTGGAAAGAGACGAAAAGGGCATGTTTCCATGTGTGGCTTCCACTCTCTCGTTTTCTCGAAGTCTTTGTCTGACCTTCAAGGACGCTGCGATCCCGCTTGGCACCTGTCGGACGTGCTGTGACAGGCGTTTCCAACTTCTCTATTTTGGGGTTTTGGCAGCACCGCCTCCCCACCCATCGACTCTCCACTCAATCTGTTCCCGCAGGCAGAGAAGTTTTGACTTGTCCCGTGGCTCCGGGGCCCCTGGTTTGTCTTGCAGATGCCTCCGCGTGGACATCCTTGTTTTACTTCAATTTTTTTCTCACCAGCTTCAAAATATTCTAACAACTCACATTCCAGGTGAGGTTTCCTGGCCCTGAAACGCCTTATGCAAATCTTGAAGGGGCTCCTGCTTCCAGAGGAGGAAGCAGCCCTCTAGTCCGGGCACACGAGCTCGTTGGTTGACTAAGTGCCTATGGGGGGGATGAGGGTGGGTCTTCTGTGGCTGCTGCGTGGTGCTGACCAAATGTTTTCTAAGTCTCAAATCTTCCTCCTCTGTTGTGCTCTAACTGGGGGACATTCCGAAGCCCAGATCCCGTACTGGAAATAGTCAAAATGCTGGCCATAGACTGGGTGACTCCTTTCCCCAACATTTCTTTTTGAAAATGTTCAAGTCCATAGAAAAATTACCAGAACAGTACAATGAACATCCACAAACCTTTCACCCAGGCTCTCCAGTTGTGAGCATTTTCCACCTTGGTTCATCTCTCTCTGTGTGTGTCTCTCTCTATATGTATATTACACATGTATATATGTGCATACACTTATTATCACTATTATTTTCCTGAACCTTTGCAGAGGTAGCTGCAGTCACCCTGACCCTTCGCTCCCAAACACTTCACTGTTTATCTCCCAAGGACCAGGACATTCTCTTACGCAGCTGCGACATAGTGATCAACTTCAAGATTTCAACTTCAATTTAAGATTGATAGACTTCTATTATCCAGTATATAGTCTATATTCAAATTTTGCCAAGTGACTGGGTGATTTTGTAAAAACTTTAAGAACAGATAGTTTTCATTCATCTCCAAGCTGCGGAAACAGTCCACAGAGCACGGGATCCCTTCACCTGCTTCCCCAACGGTCACAACACCGCTGAGCTGTCTGAGAGCCAGTTGCAGACACATTGCCTGTCTCTCCTTGATGCTTCAGCGTGTGCTTCCAAGAGTGAAGCCCGAGAAGACGCTCCTGCAAACCACGGCTCAACTGTCGACACTAGGAGGGCGAGTTTGCTCCCATACGGCCATCTGACCACACTGCGCCGTCGGCCCCATCAGTGTCCTCAGGGAAAAGGGCCCAGTTCAGAGTCCTGTGCCGCCCTGTCGGGTCCCCTCAGTCTCCCGGCCGCGGCTGGTGTGCCCGTGCTTCATCACCTCCCAGGACTTGATTCTTTCGAACAGCTGGCCTGAACGCTCTGTGGCATGTCCCGTGGTTTCAGTTGTCTGACGTTTCCACTTCGGGCAGGAACATGGTGGGAACGATGCTGCGCCAGCCTCTGTGCGTGGCTGGGGGGTTTGCCAGGATGTGGGGTCAGTGATCTTTGAGGAACATTCACCCTGGGGTGGCTTTTCCCCTGGGGACGTTCGCAAAGTCTGGAGACATTTTTAATTGTCGTGAATGGGGGCAGGAGAGCGTCACCTGGTGGGTGGAGGCCAGGGACACTGTGCACATCCCATAACACATGGGACGGCCCCATGCAAAGAATGATCCGGACTCACTGCCCTGAGGCTGAGAAACCCTGGTCTCTGCTTCCAGGAACCCTGCAGAGCACCATACCCCTGAAAGGCCCGGATGTTAGTGCTGTCCCACGTGACTCAGGATTAGTGAAAGCACACAGGCTTGGGGCGTGGGGACTGTAAGGTCTGTGGATGGAGAGAATTCTAGAGGACTAAGGAATGGGGCCTGAACTTCAACAGGATACAATAGAGAGGGAGAGGAAAACAAAAACCTATATATAAAAGAGTCAGTGTTGAGATATTCCAAAGTTAGCTACTACAAAGCAAGTTTATATCCATTCCTTCAACAAGTATGTGTTCTGTGCCTACTATGTGCCAGGTGCTGGAGATATAGCAGCGAGTAAACAAAGTTCCTGTCCTCACGGGGCTTCAATTCAAATGAGGGGGGTGGACAATAAATACAAAACCTAAGTTTGTTAAATGACGGCAAGTGCTGTGGACAAATAATCTGGATCAGGCTTCGAGGACGGGGGTGCTGGGGGTGGGTTGCAGCTTCCAACAGGACGGTGAGGGGTAGGCTTCATTCAGAATGTGAGAACTGAGCAAACTTGATGCAGGTGAAGGAGGAAGCTGGGTGGAAGAGCTTTCTAGGCAGTGGGAACAGCAAGTGCAAAGGCCCTGAGGCGAGACCATGGGATGTTGGAGCAACAGCGAGGATGCTAGTGTAGCTGGAGGGAGTGAGCGAGGGGCAGAGTGGGAGGAGAGGAGGGCACGGAGGCGGTGGGGGCAGACTGTGCAGGGCCTGCAGGCCATTGGAAGGACTTTGGGTTTTACTCCCCATGAAGTGGGAGCTGTGGAAAGTTCTGGGCAGGGGAGGGACGCAACCCAACTCAGGTGTTCACTGGCGGCCTCTGGCTGCTGCAGGGGGAATAGACTGTGGCGAGGGGCGAGGGCAGGAGCCAGGAGACCTGGGCAGTAGGAGATGAAGGCTCAAACCAAGATGTTAGCAATTCGTTTGTGTTGTTTTACACCCCCACTTTTCACACTTCACATTTTACTATGATAGCTGCATTTATTTTGAGGAACATTAGCCCTGAGCTAACTGCTGCCAATCCTCCTCTTTTTGTTGAGGAAGATTGGCCCATCTGTGCCCATGTTCCTCTACTTTATATGTGGGATGCCTACCACAGCATGGCGTGCCAAGCGGTGCCATGTCCGCACCCGGGATCCGAACCTGCGAACCCCGGGACACCAACAAGCGGAACGTCTGAACTTAACTGCTGCGCCACCAGGCCGGCCCCGATAGCTGCATTTTTACGCGTGACAAATTTATTGGAATGGTTTGGGCAAATGAAATCATGTACCGTGGAGGAAGTCAGGTAGTTAAAAGAAAATCCAGTGTTGCTAAATTTAGTATAGGTACAACTCTAGGACTGTGCCCGAGCTGTTATTATAATTATTTTTCTTTTGCAAAAGTTTTTTCTCCTTATCTTGCCCCAGGCGTCAAGGCATTTACATGGAAGGTCTGCGTGCCAACCTCTCCCGTTGTAATTCGACGAACGTGACCTTTCACACTGAGGACACCACAGCAGAGGCAGGTGGAGCTGGAAGTGCACTTGGACATAATCAGTCAGCGCAGGAGGGTCGTCCCGCCCGCACACACACCAAGCATGAGCAACTTGGCCATTTGTTAACTTCAGAGAATTTGTTGGCAGAAAGTGGCTGGAGGGTGTTGCCAGAGTCTCTGCCAGGTTCAAATGCAGGATGGCAGCTTCCCCCGGAGCGGAGAAGTTTTAGAATCCTCGCTCCCATTCGCACTATATCCTTTCTGTGATCTTCAGGTGTTGCTACGTGAAGGGAATTACTTCCAAATTTCCTCTCTGCTCCCCTTCCCCAAATCATCCACACTGAAATTAAAAGCAAGGGAAATTTTTTTGACGAGAGAATGGATCTCAGAGACTTTTTCATCCAGCCTTCCAAATGGGGAGACTGAGGCCCAGATTGGCGAAGTGATTTACGTGCCCCACTCCTATGAGAGGCTCTTGGCCATCTCCACCGTAAAGGGACTCCTCCACCTTCACTGTGGAATAACGATTTTTCCTCGCTCGTGAAAACAGTGAGATCAGCCAATGCGGCTTGTCGATCTTAGACAGTTCTTCGCTAAGTTCTGTGAGGTCTCGTTAGAAGATGAATTATGCAAGATGTCGCTGGGGAAAATGACATGTAACACCTGCAAAACTCCCCCGAGAATTCTTCCCTCGTCCAGAAACTGTGCTCGCCAGTTACCACCTGGCCCTGTTCGCAGGTACTAACAACAGACTGGAAACGTCAGCGGCCTCGGCACGAGCGGGCCTCACATCCCTGGGGAGCTGCCTGGTGGGCTCGCGCCCAGCAGCCGCTCAGACGGCCCACCTGCCTCCATCCTGCCCCCGTGCCGCCTCTCACCGCTTCCAGAGCCACGTGGGAGGGAAGGACAGCAGAGGGGCGCACCAGCTCTTAGCTGCCCCAGCCCGACAGTGGCAGGCCATCAGCCAGAACGTGTCCCATGGTCTGTCCCAACTGCAGGGAGTCTGGGGGACATCGGGGCGCAGAGGGGCGGGCGCCAGGGTTGTTCACCATTTCTGCTGGAAACAAGAGAAAGAGTCTTCCCTTAGGCACCTTAGCAATGGCGAGATGACCGTGTTTGGACAGCCCCAGGGTGACTGAGGGCTCAGCACAGTCTCCCCTTTGCACGTGGACATCCACGTGTGCTGCTGCTCCTGACTGTGTGCAGCAGGCGCCTGCGTCTCCACCAGGACCAGGGGGCCCGCAGTTGGTTAAGGCGAGTCCTGCTCGGATGTGTGAGCCCCCAGCTTCGAGCCGAGGGTGAACACGGCGAGGGCGCGCCGGTCTGGACGGGCTGAATTTTAGGGGCTTTAAAACAATAAAGGGTCATTCCTTGCCCACCCTTCCTGTTCCACTCCCCTGTTGCTGAGCAGCACAGCCCCTCGGACTTAGCAGCTTGGAGCGGTCGTGACCATCACTTCTCACGCAGGTCGCGGACCTGGCTCAGGGGGCAGTTCAGGTCCGCGCCCCCGAGGTCCTGCTGTGGGTGGCGAGGCTGCCTTCGGGGCGGGGCTGGGACCCCGCGATCTCTGTCTCCCGCCCTGCACGCAGCCGTCTGGCCTGAGCTTCCCCGTGGCTGCGCTGGCTCCAGAGAGGAGGAGGAGGCCTCAGCCCTTCTAAGACCTGGGCTTAGAAGTCCTCAGGTGCCCCGAGTGCCACCTTCTGTTGGTCACTTCCTGTGGGGAGAGTGGGAGAAAACCTGTGGTCTCTCACTCCACCACGTAGCAACTTGAGGTGCCCCGAAGCTTCCAAGACGAGAAGCAGGCTGTGAACAGTTCAGCAGTCAGAATGTTCTAGATTGTGCAGCAACAACTCCCAAATCCTGGTGGTTTAAATGGGATTGGCAAGTGTTTCCGGTCAAACACTCTGGCTTAAGGGCCATGTGTCTCTGTCGCAACAACTCGGTCCTGCTGTGGGAGCTCAAAAGCAGGATACACACGGCAGGGGCAGGGGCCCGAGGGGCTCAGGTTGGCCTCAAATGCTTCCCGGAGGGGACACGTGATACTTCCTCTCCCCTCTCAGTGGTCAGAGCAGGTCACGTGGCCAGATGTTGGTACTCACAGCTGAACATGAGTTTCCTGAATCTTGGTTCTGTGTTTTTCAATAAACATGGAATAAATAAAGCTCAATAGAGGAACTCTCATTTTAAGTGTTAATGATTAATTAGATAGCCCTTGCTGTGTCTGGCACTATTCTGAGCATTTTGCCCCTAAACTAACAGGGAATTTAATTCTCACAACCCCCAAGAAGAGAGAGATGATTGTTACGCCCACTTTGTGGACTGGGGCCCAGGCTCTGCGGGGCCCGCGGACTTGCCCAAGGTTGATCAGCTCATGAGGGGCCGGAATCTGACTTGAGTCTGGCTCAGGATCTGTACCCTTAACCAAAGCCTCTGTATTTTCTTTTCTAGCACAGGGGAGGCCTTGCTAGAAAAATAAATATTCCCACCCACCTTCTTCTCTGGATCCCTCTGCAGAAACAACTTGTTTTATGGAATACTTGACTGTACAGTGAATTAAAATTTTTTTTAATGTGGAAAAATATACCTCTTGTAAAATTTACCATCTTAACCATTTTTAAGTGCACAGTTCAGCAGCGTGAAGCACATTCACAATGTTGTGCAACCATCACCACTGTCTAGCTCCAGAACGTTTCTGGATCGTAATACTGTGAGGGGGCGTTATTGTTACACACATTTTACAGATGAAGGAAGCGAGGCTCAGAGAGGCAGAGTAACTCGCCCAGGATGCACAAGCTGAAGATGCAGAACTAGGAGTCAAGCGTCGGTGGTCAGAGGCCGTGGAGAGATGGGATCTCTCACACATGGCTGGTGGGAACACAGGATGGTGAGACCGCTCTGGAAATGGCTGGGCACTGACCATAAGGCCCAGTGATTATGCTCTTGGGCACAGATCCAAGAGAAATGAAAATTCATCTTCAGGCAGAAACGTGTACACGAATGTCCACAGCAGCTTTATTTCTAACAATCAAAGACTGGAAACCACCCAGATGGCCTTCAGTGGCGAATGAATAAACCAATTGTGGTACGTCCCAACCTACGGAATACGACTCAGCAACAAAAAAGAGTGAACTTCTGGACCACTGGTGTGTGCGACGGCGTGGGTGAACTCCAGGGAAATTATTTGGAGTGAAAAAAGTCAGTCTGGGAAGGATACCTAACACGTGACTCCGTTTAGGCGACATTCATGAAATAACATAATTACAGAGATGGAGAACAGATTAGCGGCTTGCAAGTGGCAAGGGAGAGTCTTGTGGCAATGGTACAGTTGTTTCCTTAATTGTGGTGGTTACACAAAGCCGTGCACGATAAAATTGCGCCGAGCTCCACACATGTGCACATGGCATGCACGCACACATTTGTGAATGTGTGTGTAACTCAGGAAATCTGAGGAAGTCCTGTGAGTTGTCCCAATGCTGGGTTCTGGTTTTGATGTTGTGTCACAGTCACGCAAGATGTGAGCCTTGGGAGAGGCTGCGTGAAAGACCGTGAGGCCGCCCTGTACACTTCTTTGCAGCTTCCTCTGCGTCTACAACTTTTTCAAAATCAAAAGGTTAGAAATGCAGGCAGTCGGGTTCTGGAGCTCGCCCTCCACTACCAGAAAAACTAACGCCACTGAGAATGCAGCAGACAAGATGCGGCGACCTGCGAGGAAGTTTGTCTGAAAACAAGCTGCAACATGAATATGAAGGGATCGTGGACGTTTCTCTTTGTACATTTCTTTTTTTCTTTTCTGCGTGAGTTCTTCCCAAAGCAGGTTCTGAGACAAGGATCTGAGGTCAAGCAGTTTATTTGGGAGGTGACCCCTCTCCCCAAAACTCTGGTGTGAGGGAGGGGAAGGGAAGGAAGACAACCAAGGGTGGGTGTTTCAAGTAATTTCCTGCCGTGGCAACTGAAGCTAACCCTGCTGGGCACCCCTGGGAGCCAGCTTTGGGCACCCTAGGAGCTGTGCCTGTGGAAGCCGGGAGTCGGGATATTTATCTGCCCACTCCTGTCAGTTGGGGGCTGAGAGCTGCTCCCTGGGCGTGAATCCCATGGCCTGTGCGGGCGAAGCAGCACATGAGAGCCCCCAGTTCTGGTGGGTGGAGGACAGACTCTAAGGGGTGAGCGCAAGGGGGCATAGGGCAGAATTCCTGGCAAGAAACAAAAACCAGAAGGACAGTGCAGCCTGCTTGTTGTGCAGACCGATTGCTTACTGCATCCTGAGTATCCAGCCTCTATTCTTTGTTCTAACAGGAACCCCCCACCCCTGGTATTTTTGGGGGGCAACAATGTGCTCAGCTAAAAACACTAGATTTCCTAAACTTTAACGTGGGTAGCAGTGGCCTCGTGAAATGTAAATGGCAGTTACTGAGTGGAGCTTCTAGTAAACTCTAATGGCAATGACTCAGTTGGGAGATGTGCCCTAGACCTTTTCCTCTTAATATTGCTCTGAACATGGATACAATGGCTGGAGCTGGAGCATCCATTTTGTGGCCATGAGACAACCTCGAGGATGAAGGCGACGGATGAGAGAGCAGAAAGTTGGAAGGCTCTTAGGTCCCTGGTAACTGTAGAGCTGCCCTACCAGGTGTGACCCGCCTACCACTGCACAACCCACATGAGAGGAAAACATGCTTCTCCCATTCCCACCACTGTTATCTGAGTTTTCTGATCTACGCAGCAGAACTGAATTCTAATTGGTAGACTTATTCACCCACTGAAAGGGGAAATGATTACTACTAAAATACTTCCTCTTCCCTCCTTCTCCTTCTCTGCTAAAATCTGCCCTAAAGGGTCTGGATGCTCAGTTGCCTTTTCTGTGAAATGCTCGTAATCAGTACCTGCCTTGCTGGGTTGTGGCTAGGATCAGGCGAGATGGTGTACCCAAAGCACATAGAACAGTGCCTGGCACTTAGAAGGGACCCAGAAATGGTCAGCTCCTGACATTCCAAGTAGAATAAGTCAGTCAGAAATCGCATTTGCTGGCAGTGAGGGGCACGTGCTCCAAGTTTTGATTAACCCATGGTTGAATGTGACTCTCCCAGGGGAAACTACGCACCATACTGCTTTTCAAAAATCCCCAGCACTTGGCTGTTTATTCTTACTGTGTGAAACCTGCAGACAGTCTGTGTGTCTACCTGCCCTGATTGGAGCTGTAAGAAATTGCACAGCTGCAAGCGAGGTTTTTGCACCGGGAGCTTCTGACCGACACACTAGGATGTTGTCCCGATTTGGACCAGTGGGAACCCCGTCAGCCTAGTTCATGTTCTTTTGGCAAAACACTTTGCTCTTTAAAAGCCCCTTCCTTGCTTCCTGATACAAGTGGATATTCAAAGCTTGTCCTGTTCGTTTCCGGAGCAGATTTTTGTCTGTCTTGTTCCCTCCTGTGTCCTCAGTACCCAGAACAGAGGCTGGTATGGAATGAATCAATGAATGCATGCATTTCACTCCTTCTTCTGCTTCTCTCCCACTAACTGTCAGTGCTCACCATCTATTACGTCAGAAGTGGGAACCTGCACAGCACAGGGATGCTCGAAAGCCTCTCTGAGGCGAGACCTCCCCGCCGACATCCCTTCACTTCAGCCAGGCCCAGCCGGGTCACAACTCCCGGAGCCTCAGGTGGAAACCAGCTCAACGCAGCCTCCAGCGCTCCCAGCGTCGCCTGTTGTTCGGACATGGGAAGGGGCGAAGGAAAAACGTGACTGACGCTCACCTCCGGGAGGAGCACCCCCTTTCCTGGCTCAGGACGCGGTGCCCAGAGAGGCCCCCTCCTGTGAGTGGCTCACGTCCTGGAAGCAGATGGTCACAGGGTCCGGCGTCCCCCAGCCCCGCGCTCTCCTGCTCGCTGAGGATGAAGGAGGGGCGGTGCTCGGGGTCGCGTGAGGGTGGCGGTTCACCTGCCCTAACCACCCCTGGGCCAGGTGCCAGTCAACTAGGGACCATTCCTATGCCCTAAAGTTATTCAGACCAGCCCACCCGAAGCCTGCTCACACTACCTCACCTGCTCCTTTCTGCAGGAACCACTTAAAGGCTCCTGCCCTCATTTCCTCTTGCTCTCTCTGCCCCATGACTGACCTTGCAGCTTCCCTGTGGGGCCCTGCGTGGCATAGCACGCTCCCTTCCCTTCGCATCTGTGAGTAACAAACTATCTTTTCAATGGCAATCATCTCCTGATCTGTTGGTCTCGCCAGACCTGAATGATAATAAAACCTATAATTTAAAACAGGGTTGTTTCAGACCTTTTAGATTGGTGGCTTGGGATGGCCTCGCTGACGTTAAAGAATTGAAGGAAGTGAGGAAGCATGCCCCACCTATATCTGGGAAAGAGCCTTCCAGGAAGAAGGAACAGCAAGTGCAAAGGCCCTGAGGCTGGACCAGGCTTGGCGTGTTTGTGAACAGTGAGGAGGCCCGTGTGGCTGGATCAGAGTGAACAAGGGGAGCAGTGGGGGGAGGGGATGGCAGGGAGGTGACAGGGCAGGTCGTGCAGGGTCTTGTGGGCTGCAGGGAGGACTGTGGCTTTTGCTCTGAATGAGGTGGGACCCATGGAGGGTTCTGAGCAGAGAAGGGATGGGATCTGACTTAAGTGCTCACGGGCGCCCTCTGGCTGCTGTGGGGGGAACCGACTGTGCATGTGAGTGTCGGGGAGTGGGCGGTAGGGCTGGGAGCCTGGAGAGGAGACCGGAGGAGGCTGCTCTGGAGCAGGTGGGAGATGGTGGGGGCTGGACCCGGGTGGCAGCCGTTAAACAGGGACCATCAGCCTGGGTATGTGGAGTGCCTGCTGAAACCTGGGCACAGGTATTTTTTTCCTTTAAATTCCTTATTGTTACTGTGAAAATTATCTTTGGGAAAAAAAAGTTTTTAAATGCCCAGCAAGGGGCCAGCCTCGTGGCTGAGCGGTTAAGTTTGTCTGCTCCGCTTCGGCAGCCCAGGGTTTTGCTGGTTCGGATCCTGGGCGAGGACATGGCACCACGTGTCAGGCCACGCTGAGGTGGCGTCCCACATGCCACAACTAGAAGGACCCACAACTAGAATATACAACTATATACTGGGGGGCTTTGGGGAGAAGAAAATAAAAAGAGGAAGACTGGCAACAGATGTTAGCTCATGGCCAATCTTTAAGAAAAATAAATGCCCAATTGTGTTATTTACAGATTATTTCGCTCCAAAGGCAGGATGGCAGGGTAAACCAGCCAGGGTCTCTGTTTGCGGGCAACAGAAATGAACTCTGTGGGTCTCACATGCGAAGGGTGAGTTTATGGAAATAACATCGGAGGTGCACAGACTTGACTGGAAGCTGTGGAAGAGCCTGGAGAGAGGGGGGAACTGAGGGAGCTCTGGGGGTCTAGCCGACACCATGAGGGGTACGAGTTGCTCACGAAAACGCTAAGTGGCCATAGCCGTTGGCAGACGCTCCCGGGTGCCCGTGTCGGCATCATCATGCTCAATTGAGGACCTCTCTGACGTTGCCCAAGGCTGCACAGCAGGCTGCAAGTGCCTGGGGACTGACAGCTGCATCCACCTCGTCACCATCAGCGGCCCTCAGCCAACGACGGATGCAGCGTGTGGGTCAGTGCCCCAGACCCCTCTGCCCTCAGGTGGATGACTCCGAGGGGCTGCCTCACTCAGTGCCCCAGCAGTCCCCAGCGGGCTGAGTCCCAGATGTCCGCGGGGCAACCTGCCCCTGTACGGGCTGCCTTCCCTCTTCTGTCTCCCATCCCCAATCCCCTACTGGTGTCTCCTGGAGTCACTTCCCAAATAAACGACTTGCCCAAGAGTCCTTGGGTCAGGGTCTACTCCTGGGGAAACTGAGCGAAGACAACTGCATGCCATAGCAGAAGCCCCCAGACCCGGGAACTTATGCACATTGAGAAGGAGGGGCTGAGAAGTGGTGTCAACACTGTCATTTTAAGTTGCCCCGAAATCTCCCAGTCGCCTGGAGACAGCAGCCCCGAGACAGGAGCCAGGCACAGTGGGTTTCTGCAAGTCCGAGCACAGCCCCACTCAGAGTTCCCCTTCTTTCCGCGCAGCTGACCCCTGGAGCCATGGGCAGGCGCAGCCCTCCACGGCCGCCCGCCACGGTCCAGGAGCCTGTGCACATCCGCAGAAAGTCTGCAGGAGGCTCCTCAGCGCCTGTTAGAGTAGCCTCTTCCTCGGGGGTGGGCAGAGCACAGAGCCAAGGTCGCCTGGCCACCAGCTCTGGCCACACACTACAAACATTCCCCAGTGACACTGGGCCGCTCACCAGGAGCCAAGCGATGCGCCTCAGGGCGGGGACCATGGCCCATGCCTGCCCCGGAGGGAGGCTGCTGTGGGAGCAGCCCCGGTGCCAAGGCCACTCTCCAGGGGGGAACTTCCCCCAAAAGGGAGGTCAGGGTGCTAACAGAAAGGTGGAAGCTTGGACGTCCGATGGCCAGAAACATAGCCACTGTCAGCTCCCTGGCGGAAGCGGGGTGCTGTCGCCTCCATGATTTCTTTGCTGCATCCACAGCACTTTCCAGAGAGAGCAGGCTTGCGCCACGGTGGGCGCTGCTGGTGCTGGGATGGTCTCTGCGGTCACCATCGGGCAGCTCCCCTCCGCACCAGCGCCCTCTGCTCCCACCAGCAGGGCTCCCTGGGGGTGCCGTGACACAGGCCACGTGTGGCCTTCACGACCGGAAGTCTGTAGGTTCTGGAGGGCAGAAGTCGGGAAGCAAGGGGCAGGCCGGGTGGCTCCTCCAGAGGCTCCGAGGGAGAGTCCGTGCGGCCTCGCTCCCGGCCTCTACTGGTCCCCACCGTCCTTGGCGGGTCTCTGCTTGTGGCTGCATCGTGCCCGTCTTGGCCTGTGTGGCCACGGCCTCTCCTCCGCGTGTCTCTGTGTTATTGCCTCTTCTTATGAGGACACAGTCATGGGGTTCAGGGCCACCCTAAGTCCAGGGGGACCTCATCTCAAGATATCTAATTACATTTGAACAGACTCTTTTCCCAAATAAGGTCACGTTCACAGGTCTGGGGCTACAATGTGGACGCAGCTTTGGGGAGACCTCTCTTCCCCCACTGCCCTGACTAAGGCCGCTGTCCTCAGCCTGTGGGTGTCACGGCTGACTGTGTGCTGCTCAGGTTCGTCTGTGGAAATCCTAACCCCCAAAGTGGGGACACTTGGAAGTGAGGCCTCTGGGAGGGGATTAGGCAGTGAGGGTGGAGCCCTCCGGAATGGGGGCGGCGCCTCTATGAACGGGGCCCCCTTTCACGCCAGCAGCCGCCTTCTCTGAGTCCCTGTGAGGACAAACGGGAAGCCGGCCAGCTGCAGCCCGGAGACAGCGCCCGCCAGAGCCTGGCACCTGGTGTCGCACTTGCAGCCTCCAGGGCTGTGAGAAGGAAGTGCCCGGCGTTTCAGCTGCCCGTCTAGGAAACTCATCAGGCAGCCTGAGTGGACTGAGGCAGCAGGCAGGCCACAGTGCTGCAAAGTTCACGCCTCCAGAGTGGCCCCCAAATGGGGATGGGGCTCAGGGGCAGATGTACCACTCGCTCACTCCTTGGGGGGCAGTTGTGGGGGGTCTGCTACACGGCCCTCAGAGGCCCCGGGGGGACTGAGCCCTCATCGCTGACAGTGGGAAGGTGCTTGTGGCAGATGGACTCTAAGAGGGCCCCCAATGGCCCTGCCCCCTAACTTAAGACGCTCCCGGATTTGTGACCCTCAGAAACTGTTGGGTAATAAGTCCTGTTGTTTGAAGCTGCTGAGTTCTGGGGCGGTTTCTTACGCGGCAGCAGCTGACTGATGCAGTGCGCATCATCACCCTCTCGCTGGCTTCCCTTCTGTGTCTCGTTCCTCACTCCTTCACTCTGCTTCCTGGGGTCACCTCCCTTAATAAACTCCTTGCACTGGAGTATTTATCTCCAGATCTGCTGTTGGAGGGGCGCAGACCAAGACCCCTGTCTTCAGGCATATGGGCCACCTGCTCTTGTTTACGTGAAAATCAGTGGAGACTGAAAAATGTCAAAGAACAGAAAGTGTCTTGAAGTTTTCACTTGGTGGTGGATCCCAACGTCCTTCTGACACATCTTCTTGTCACGCCGGGCTGGACAGCACAACACGGCATTTCCAGGAATCCCTTGCAGCTGGATGCTGGAGACGAACCAGGTCCAGCGACTGGGAGCGTCTGGGTTTGGAAGGCAGGCGTAACTCGGAGGACAGCTCCTCGCCGTGCCAGCTGTTACTCTGGTGAGGGTGGCCAGCAGGACCCTGAGTTTCGTTCTTGTTTCCTGGCAGAGGCCCGGGGCGCACCCCCCAGCTTTGTGAGTCTCCAGCGAAGTTTCGGTGGCCGACGCAGCAGCTTCCTGTTCTCTGAGTCTCAACCCTGGAGTCGTGGTTTTGAACTTAACATTTTGAAAAGTGGCTCCTCAATCCCCTCCTGTCTTAATGAAGGTAACAACAACTGCTGGAACAGATAAATCCTGCGACCCAGTGAGTTTTAAGACCACAGAAGGAGGATTTTTTGCTCCGGTGAAGTCCATGGGGGTAGCTGTCAGGTGGTTGCCCCGCGAGTCTGTGACCTCCGAGACGCAGAGGCTGTGATGAGATGAGCCATGTGAGGGGTCTGTCAGGGGCAGTGCTGGTGTGGGGCACAGGACGGAGCCAGGGCGGCTGTGAGAGTCATCGGCGATGCACAAGGGCCGAGAGGCAAGGAAGGAAGGTGGAAGGCGGGTGGACGAGGAGGGCTGGAAGCCCTTAGACGGCAGGGCAGCTCTGAGGGCTGTGGCCGGGCTGCAGAGCTCACGTGCTTGTGTCACAGGCGTCCTGAGTTCCCCCGGATCCCGCCTGCCTCAGTGTCCCTGCCCTGCTCGGTCACTGGCAGGGACCAGCCTGTGGGAAGAGTGGCCTCAGCACCTGTGCAGGCCTGGACTTCAGAACTCAGCAGCTGGACTCCTTTTTTTTTTCCCCAAAAAAGTGTACTCTATGTTTCTAGCAGGATTATTCAGAATTTTAAGAGGTGGAAGCAACCCAGGTGTCCATCAACTCAAGAACGGATAAGCCAAACGCGGCACACACAGTGGGACACTGTCCAGCCTTCAGAACAAATGAGGTCCTGTTACACGCTACACTGTGGACAAACCCTGAGGATGTCACGCCGAGTGACATGTGCTGGTCACAGAAGGACGAACACTGTACTGCACTTACACGAGGTCAGCAGAGGAGTCGAGCTCATTGAAACAGGAAGTAGATGGTGGGGGCCAGGGGCTGGGGCGTTAGTGTTTAATGGGGACAGAGATCCAGTTTGGGACGACGACAAAGTTCTGGAGACGGATGGTGGTGATGGCTGCACAACAATGTGAGTGTGCTTAATGCCAATCAAACAGACACTTAAAAATGGTTAAGATCGTTAAGTTTTAAGTTACACATTTTGTACCACAGTTTAAAAGAGAAGAGGTTTTTTTCCCCTGTAAGTTAGCCCTGCCTGGTCTAAGGTACTTTCTGGTTTTCCACTGATCGTTCAATTGGTGAGTCACAAAAGCTGAACGCTATTTATGTGGTAGGATTCTCATCCCCAGAGGCCATACCCTTCCCTTGTCCCTCGACACTCGGGTGAACCCTGGCCCCGTGGCCCCTGCCAGGCCTGCCTTTCTTGGCCTGGGCTCCTCCTCTTGCAGCCAGAGTCTGTCTTCCTCCCCTGGGGCGGTCAGCAGTGCTGGGGAACCAAAGTCCCCTGGAGCAGCCTCTGCCAGGGCCTGACAGAGTCGGGGGACCAACAGCGGAGCCGCCCTGTGCCTCAGGCAGCATGGCCGTCAGGGGCACGCTCTGTGCTGTCTCCTGGACGTCCCTGGAGGCACGGAGCACTGGTCACCTACGGTGGGAACTTTCTCGCCAGTGCCTTCTTTACCGGCTGCCTCCTCCCCCTTGTCTCACATCCCTGTTCTCCACCGAGGCCTCCTGGGCTACTTCCTACATACGCCACGTCTCCTCAAATCCCGTCTCCGTGCTGGCTTCTGGAGGCATTCAAATTAAGACTCTCAAAGCGGATGGACTATGTCAAGTCTTTCCAACTTGAACTTGGCTCTGTGTGTGAGTGTGGGTGCGAAAAAAGCACAATTAGAAAGGTGGAAATCTTACAAAGAGTCGGCATTGCTCCAACACAAAAACTTGTCTTGACGTCTCCTGTAGTGCATGAAATAGGCCCCCCGTAGAGCTGTGTGTCCCAGAAATGACGGAGTTGACTTGAGATTTGAAGCAGGATAAGAAAACCAAAGAGTTGAGTTTGCCATCAACCCAGAATTGCTAACGATTCTTTTAGCATTTTGCAGCGGTTGCAAAGGAGCTGGCAGCTCCCGTCTCCCTTCAGCGCACAACTGGAGGGAAGCGCAGACGTTTCTGAGCACAAAGAGCAAATGCACACCCACTGTGTGCCCACGGCACTGTCCAAGGAGAATTTCCATTTTCTGACCCCACTCTGGAAATGACAAGCCTGTCAATATCTGGGAAAGTCTCAACAATTTCTTTGCCAAACACAACTTCAGCTGGAAGACAGCCGTTGGTCTCCCAGCTCAGGAGCACCTGCGATGCTTGGCACCAGCCCCGCCTGGCTGCTCTAGGGACAATGGGGAGCCGCCGGCCCGTGGCACAGCCTCCCTGTAGGCGCCCTCCGCTGTCAGAGACCGCGCCCCTGCTGACGGGCGTCTCACCGCCCTGCGCAGCCACTGGCTTCCGCGGAGCCCAGGTCTCGAGTCTCTGCTTCTCCACGGGGTTGGTCAAGAAACAGAAGCAGAAGATGGGTTCTTTTTGTTGCACAGCAGTTGACTGGCTTTCAAGGCAAACGCTTGCTGGGGCTTTGGGCGGCAGTCTCTCATTTCTCTGCTCACTCTCAGGGTGATCTGCCGGGGAGCTCAACCACGACCTGGCAGCTCTTTGAGACCATCTGAATGAAGGGGAAATCAAGGCCCTGTGGTCACCATTACAGATTTTGCGAAAAATCTGGGAACTCTTTTGGTCAAATTGCCAGGTTGTGAGAGGAGATCGGAGACTAACTGTGGAAATTTTCAACTCTAGCAGACGACGCTGCATGCAGTGGAGTGACAGAAACCTGGAGATACGCAGTTAACATGCGCTTCCCCCATTAAAACAGATTTGTAAGCCGTTTCTCATCGACAGGGCACCCGAGCAGCAAGAGGTGTTGTTGCGGCCCAGACGCAAATCCCAGCTCTGCATGCACACCCCGCTTCTTCAAACTTCCCGCCACCTGCTTGCGCCCGTGACCTTCAGAGGGCCTCCCTGCTCCGACACAGGTCCAGAAGGCCTGGGAGTTCACCTCACTCCCCCGCCCTCAGTGGCCAATTGCCAATGGGTTTCGGAGTCTGTCATGGACTGAACATTTGTGCCCCCCAGTCCACATGTTGGAGCGCTGACCAGCAGTGTGAGTGTATTTCCAGATAGGGTCTTTATGACGTAATTAAGGGGAAACGAGGTGTTACAGGTAGGGCTCTGATCAGATAGAATTAGTGTCTTTACAAGAAGAGGAGAGAACACAGAAAGCTTGCTCTCTGTCTGCACATGCGCAGTGAGGACAGGCCACGTGAGCACAGAGTGAGAAGATGGCCGTCTGTAGCCCAAGGGGGAGCCCTCACTGGACATCCACCCTGCCGGCACCTCCATCCTGGCTTCCCAGCCTCCAAAACTGTGAGAAAAGAAATTTCTGTTCTTGAAGCTGCTCAGCCTGTGTGCTTGGTCACAGCAGCCCTGGCAGAGGAACAGAGAACCCAAAAGGCCCCTTTTCCTGGGGTGTAATTTACACCCCAGAGCTCCCTGCTGATCGGGCTGAGCTCAGACTTCACCCGACGTCGCATTCTTGTGTGGCTTCCTTCCCTTCCCTGTCCTGCTCCCCCATTCCCTTAGTTATCCTGGGAGAGCCTCTTTGTCAACCACGTGCACCTGAATCCTTGTCTCAAGCTCCACTTGTGGGAAAATCTGACCTATGAAATCAGTGACGCAGAACTCTGCCAAGGGCAACCGCAGTTCCGAGCAGAGGACACAGAAACTGCTGGGACGTGAACTCAACCTGCAGAGTGCAGTAGTTTCTGTTAACAGGAGTTCTCATTCTCCTTGCATATTAGTTAGATTAAGCACAGCCAGCTGCTACGATAGGCAAGGCCTGGGATCTCAGCGGCTTACATGACAAAGGCTGACTTCTCACTCGCATGCAGTCGGAGATGGAGCCCTCTCCCATCTTGCAGCTGCAGGAAATGGGAAACGTGGCTTCCAGGGTTGCTGGGCAGAGGAGAAACATCAGTTCTCAACTCCTGTGGTCTGGAAACAGCAGGCATCATTTCCACTCACAGTTCTTTGGTCGAAATGAGCCCTACGACGCTGATCAAAATGCAAGGGCTGCTGGGAATTGACGAGCGCGTGGGCTGCTTGGGGAACCAGCTTGTTCCCTCAGCGGAAGTGCCCCTGGCCCCGGGATTGGCTTCTGAAGGCAGCGAAACAGCACAAGCTGCATGTGGCCCAAACTACCCTTGGGAGTCTTTCAGGAAGGCCACATCAATACGACCTGTCGACTCACATTATCTTTCATTAGAGAAAATACTTAATAACAGAAAAATGTCCCTCTTCCTCATTTTTAAGGGAAACATTAACAAATTCTCCTGAGGTTTTGAAATTTTGCTAATAAAACAAAACCAACATTTGAAAGTACTTTTACGAATTTCAACGTGAAGGCATATCATTTGGCTTAAATAAGGAGCTGAATTAGAACCCCGAAAACACTAACCATAAAAGAAAATATCGATAATTAGATTTCATTAAGAAATTTTCAGGGCTGGCCCCATGGCCAAGTGGTTAAGTTCGCGCACTCCACTTCGGCGGCCCAGGGTTTCGCTGGTTTGGATCCCGGGCACGGACATGGCATGGCTCATCAGGCCATGCTGAGGTGGCATCCCACATGCCACAACTAGAGGGACCCACAATTAAAATATACAACTATGTACCGGGGGGCTTTGGGGGAAAAAAAAAAAAAAGAAGATTGGCAACAGTTATTAGCTCAGGTGCCAACCTTTAAAAAAAAAAAGACATTGTCTTCATCAAAAGACCCCACTGAGAGACTGCCAAGTCAAGCCACGACTGGGAGAGGATATTTACATTGCATATAGCCTCGAAGGACTCATATTCAGAACATACAGAGAACTCCCAGAAATCAGTAAGACGGATGACTGAGTCACAAAATGGGCAAAAGGCCTGAGCAGGCTGGCGACTCTGCTGCAGGTCGTGGGTCGGTTGGGCTCCACTGATGCCCAGTTCGGGGTTGGGTTTATTCTGCTCCATTTGTTAATTCTGTGGCCAAGACAAAGGGGAAGCAACTCCCTGGGGCACGTTCTTCTCTTCATAACGGAGTGGGAGAGCCAAACCCAGTCACGTAGGCACCTTTAAATCCTTGATCACATCTGCTAACACTCCATTGGCCAAGGCTAGTCGTGTGATCAGACCCAGCATCACTGTGGCGGGAAAACGTACTCCCCCCACGGTGGGAGGGCGCTGCACAGTCACAGGCAAAGGGTGCAGATGTTCCAGTTTTCTGTTACATGTGTATATATTTTGTGTGTGTGAGGAAGATGTGCCCTGAGCCAACATCTGTTCCCAATCTTCCACTTTTTGCTTGAGGCAGATTGTTGCTGAGCTAACATCTGTACCAGTCTCCCTCTATTTTGCATGTGGGATGATGCCACCACAGCACGGCTTGATGAGGGGTGCATCGGTCTGTGCCCGGGGTCCGAACCTGTGAACCCCAGGCTGCTGAAGAGGAGCAGGTGAACTTAACCACTATGCCACTGGGCCTGCCCTGTACTGCTATTCTAGAAACGCAGTCCCACCAACCATAGCTGTCATGGCTGGGTCATGCTGGGGAGAGAGATCCTTACCCAGTGGGCAGCAGCTCTGAGAGACAGTGTGAGTTCCGGTGACATCTTTGGCAGCCCTGGACCCAGCCATGCGTGGGGCCAGATTCATCCTTGGACTTTTCAGAGTCACCAATGGGTGACTTACTGCCACTCCCCTTTTTGACTAAGCTATTTTGAACTGGGATCCTGTCACCTACACCCACGTGGCCCCGTCCGCACTCCCCCTCACGGCGCATTAGATTGCTCATCTCTTCTCACCAACAACAGCATTGGGTGTTCAGATTCCGTTTTAGTTTTTTCCAGGTGGAGAATGGGACCTTGTTTGAACTTCACTTGTTTACCAGCAACAGTGAACGTCCTTCGGACACTTACCGGCTGTTTGTATTTCTCCTTGTGAGCTGAATTTGGCTTCCTTTGGAACGTGCTGATTCTTCAGGCTGGAGTTGGGTCTGCAACAGGGGTCGTTTCCCAAGTGTTTTGGGTGCTTTTTTGTGGTTTTTGTGCTGATTATAATATCCGCCCCCCCCCCCGCCCCCCCGGCTGAGAGTGTTCCTGCCTTCATGTAGTCAATGCTTCCTGTTGAAATGAGCACTGAGTGGCTTCTGTCGCCTTTCCCAAGCAGCCTCAGTGGATGCTAGTTTGGGTGAGAGAGGGAGAGTAAGAACAGACAGAGGACGGGACAGTGGTCACCACACCCCGGAAGCGGGACCGTATCTCACGATTTCATGATGACCGATCTTTAGAAGCGTGACACCCTCCTAGGAGATATCTAATGCTTGAAAGAGAATTCGCCTATTAAAAAACCCTGAATATATGAATCCAACTAATTTCCGGGAGAGAGGAACAGCACAGAAAGGGAAACCATTTTTTAGGAAGCTATTCACCATCGTTTAGAGATCTGAGACTAGAATGTGGGAATCTGGAGGCTTGGTTCCTAACTCCCACGGGAGTGGAGCGGTTGAGATCCTTGCTCTGCAAATTGTCACCCATGGCTTAGCAGCATCAGCATCAAGTGGGAACTTTCTAGAAATTCAGGATCTCAGCCTCTGTCCTGGACCTATGGAATCAGAACCTTCTGCGTGGGCTTTGGGGCACGATGAACCTGGCTCCCAATCCTGTTTGCACCTTTTGTTGGTGTTAGGCTCTCAGAAAATTACTTAACCTCTGAGTCTCTGTCTCCTCATGTGCAAAATGGGATTGCTAACAGTAATCAACTCACTGGGTTGTTGTGAGGATTAAATGAAGCAGCCTATTGTATTAGTTAGGGTAAAGGTTAAGATGCTGTAACAAAGGGGCCCCCCAAATATGGTGCTTATGGGGCACAGACAGTTGTTCCCTTTCACATACAGTCTTCCGTGAGCCGTCCAGGTTGGCGGGGCAGAGCTGTTCCATGCAGCATCACTCGGGCATCCTGCCTCTTCTCATCTCCTTGCTCCGTCACTCCTCAGGGCACTGTCCTCATCTGCCAGCCTGAGACGGGGTTGCAGGCACACCTACGTTCCAGTCCTTGGGCCCGCAGCTCATCACTTTGGCTCACATTTCATTGGCAAGACCTTACTCATCTGGCCACATCTGGCCCCCAGAGAGGCTGGGAAATGTGGTCTCCAGCTGGACGTCCCTGTGCCCGCTCTAGAAGGCTCCACTGCACCTGTGTCAGAGTCTTCTCACTGAGCGGCTCGAATTCCAGCCTCTGTCATGCCTCATTTTTACTGTGATATTTCTCAGCCCGGAAGCACTCTGAGCCTCTGATCCTGCCACACAGCTTGTAATATATCACTGGTTGTGACATGTCGCTGCCTCTGTCGTTTGGCCACGATGATTATCCAGTGCTTCCTAATCACCTGGTCAGGAGGGAGATGGATGGCACTGCGGTCACCAGGGGACTTAGCTTCGGCGTGTAGCTGGAATAGTCCCTATGTGTGGGAGGCTGATTAGCTACATTTGCTAAGTACCTAACAGCTGCTATTAGCCTTTAATGATCTTAATTCCCAAAGTAGCGTGGTGGCAGAAAAGCCACTCTCAGATTTTTCCCTGCCGAGGTTCCCAGGGGACAAATATTTGCTCTCAGCATCTGTATGTCAGGGACCAGAAAGGAACCTGGATCCTGAAGATTCCTAGCCAAGGGGGTTAGTAACAAAGCCCATATCTGGCAGAAAGATTAAAGCCTGAGGTTGAAATTGCTCTGACTTCATCCCAGGGGCTAATGGATTATGTTCTCTCAAAGCATTTGCTTTTAGAGATGAACCAGGGAGTAGGTTTTTCCTTCCATATTCAACAGCAGCTTGCTTTCATGTGACAAACTGGAAAGCAGCTGCTTTGCTAGCCTTCTTCTTCGCCGTCCTAGAAACGTCCTTTGCAACCCCCAAGAATTACTTTGCAGGTGAATGCAAAGTAAACTTTTAAAGATTTTTTTTAGAGATTGGCACCCGAGCTAACAACTGTTGCCAATCTTTTTTTTTCCTCCTTCCCAAAGTCCCCTGGCACACAGCTGTATATTCTAGTTGCAAGTCCTTCTAGTTGTGGCATGTGGGACACCGCCTCAGCACGGCCTGATCAGTGCATGTCCACACCCAGGATCCAAACCGGCGAAACCCTGGGCCACAGAAGCAGAGGGTGCACACTTAACCGCTCGGCCAAAGGGCCAGCCTCCTAAACATTTTTTTAATTGTTTTTAAAAATCTTTCCTTCTTCTCCCCAAAAGCCCCAGTACATAGTTGTATATTTTAGTTGTGGGTCCTTCTAGTTGTGGCATGTGGGACGCCGCCTCAGCATGGCCTGATGAGCTGTGCTAGGTTTGTGCCCAGGATCTGAACCGGTGAAACCCTGGATCACCGAAGCAGAGTGTGTGAACTTAACCACTCGGCCACGGGGCCGGCCCTGAAAAGTAACCTTTTGGAAATGGATTTTCTTAAAACTTTCAGCTAGAGTTTTAGACTGCAGCTGTACCACTTACTAGCTGTGTGTCACTGGTCATATTCCTTACTCTGCATTTAACCATCTCATAGAGCTGAGAATTAAGTAACTCAATACAAGCAAGGTACTCAGAACAGTGCCTAGCATATCCTATGCAAATGTTAGCTAGTATTATTATAAGCGTTAGTGAAAACATTGTAACTTAACTGCAACAGGCTCTTTCGTGCCCCCTGCCGTCCATGGCAGGCATTGTCATCTGCCTCAGGAATCCTCTGCGCCCCTACTTTTGGTAATAGAACTCCCTGGAGTTTTGGCAGGCACACGGTGGGAAGCCAGGATGCACAGGTGGATGAAGACACACTCTAGGGAGGGTGGAGAATGAGATAGAAGGAACTGGTCCCTGGATGATCTTGCCCAGCAGAACCATTTGCCTGTGTTGGACCACCTGCCCCGCTTCCGGATTCTTCAGTGAGAGAAAATTAAACTCACTTCTGATGTGATCCATTGTGTTCTTGAGTCTCTCTGTTTTTCTATCTTGTTTACATGCACAATAACACAGTCACTTGCCATCTGGGCATGAGAGCATCTCTCAGGGAATGGATGTGGTTCTTCACCTAAGTCAAAGTGTGTTAAAAAAAATTTACCATTTTATTGGTCAGTTAGTAGCTTCTAGAAGCAAAGAGTCCAGTTCCAACTGCTCTGTGAATGCAAATGAGGCCATATTAACACTGACACCTGAATTTCAAGAACTCGGCATCTTCCACTTATAGGACCATGCCATCTCTTCTCTACAAGTTTCCCACATTATGTTGCAGAATTCTGAGGGAGTTTTTCATTTGCATCTGGGAAAAAGTTCACTCACAACACATCTGCTGCTGTTAAAGTCCCAACGGTAGCCACTTTGTCACCTTCTCCAGCGCTTTCCGTGGGAGCCCTGCTCATCAGTGGTCCTCACTGATGGCCTTCTCAACTCTCATGGCACCAAAGCTGCCAAGGGTGTTTGGGGAGAATGGCTTTTGCCCCAACTCTGTCGAGACACTGTCCTGATGCTGTCCATCTTCCATTACCGCTGTTGGAAAGTGCGCTGTGTTGAAACTGGCATCCTTTGTAAGTGACGTGTACGTCCTCTCTGGCTGCTTTGAAGATCTTCTCTCTCTCTTTGGTGTATACAGTTTCACCAAGATGCGCCTGGGCATATACTTATTTTTATTTATCCTGCTTGGGATATGTTATGCTTCTTGAATCAGGAGACTTACGTTTTTCAAGTTTTTGAAAATCTGCAGTTCTTATCTCTTTAAGTGTTGCCTTTCCTCTATTTTCTCTACTTGATTCTCCTCAGTCTCTGATTAGATGCACCTTGGGATTTAATCATTTTATTCTTCATTTCTCTTACTGTCTCTTATTTTACAGTTGATCTTTGCCAACAGGCTGAGAAGCGATGTGTTCCTTATCTCTTTGTGTTACATTCAAGGTTATTTCTTCAGCTATGTCTTCCAGTTCACTTATTTCCTCTTGGGCTGTATTCAATCTTTTTATCAGTTGAGTTTTTGTTTCAGCAATAGTATTTTCACTTTTACAAGTTCCATTTAAAATCCTTCTATCGTTCCCCCAAAGTTTCTAGTTGTTTGGTCATCTTTGTGACTGCATCCTTAATTTAATTATTTCACCTAAGGCTGCTCTTTGCCTGTATCTGACGATTGCAGTATCTGAAGATCTTGGAAAGGGATTTAAAACTATTGATGATTATTTCTTCTGTCTTTTGGTCAAAGCAGCTTCTCACGGCTTTGGTGACTTTTTTTTTTTTTTATTATTATTATAAGCTCATCCAGTGCCGGGCCAGTGGTATCAGATTGCTGGTCTGAATTCTTTCCACCTGCCGGCAGTGTGCACGTCACTTTCTGTGTCTTGCTTCCCTATCCACAAGATGGGGTAAATAATGGTAACCTCATAAGGGTGTTTGAAGCTTCTGGGGGTTAATCCGTGCAATGGGCTGAGGAACACGCCTAGCACTCGAGAACGGCGGGCCTCATCAATACCTGATAAGCATGCGTTTATTGAATGAACGATAAATGGATGAGTCCAGTCTCAGGTTTCTCACCTTTAAAATGAAGGAGCCAAATTTAAAACGATCTGTACAGTCCTTTCAGGTTTTAAATTCATTCACTTGCATATTTCACGTATATGGCTTGTCACATTACTCAGGACATACTGAGTATACAAAATGTGACGTTTTGTTAACAAAATACACTAATAAAACTCACAAGGAACAGAGAACAGTACAACTTAGTGAAAAGCACAGACTTAGTGAAAAGGAGGGACTCGGCCGGGTGGCGCCCCCGAGCCTGTCCCCACATGTAAGGCGGTGACCACCACGCCCCTCCCCGCAGTGCGGAGGATGCAGCCACAGTCGGGGCTCCCAGCGAGGCCACGGGGCGGGGGTGGCCGGGGTGGGGGTTCCAGGATGCGGGAACGGGGCGGGGAGGAGGGTGAGGCACCCTCCTGGCAGAAGTGGACGCAGCATCGGACTCGCCTTGCCCCATTGGCCGGTCAGCTGACGCGCAGCCTCGGGATCCAGCAGGACCGCTGCTCCGGTTCGCGGCGGCCACCTTACCAACGCCAGCGACCCCTCTCCGGCGGAGCCCGACGCCCCAGGAGCCGCGCAGTCGGCCCGGGCAGGGGACCTGGGCCCGGGACGGACTGTAAAGCCCCGGACGCCTTGCCGCGCACGCCTCGGGGCCCACGGCCCACCAGTCAGCCATCAAGGCTCGCCACACGCGGCCCCGCGCCAGCCAGCGTGACCGGAACACACGCTGCCGGAAGAGCACAACACCGCGAGGCTCCAACCAGGAAGTGGAGCGTCACTTCCTCTCACGCCCCATTGGCGAGAGCCCGGTCACATGAGGCCTCCTGACGGCAAGGGAGGCTGGGAACTGCCTGTGGCGCCGGCGTGGTCGGCTGGCCTGCGGCTGCGGAAGGAGAGGGGGCTCGTGGCGAGGGGTGCGTGGCCGGGGACTGGGGCCCTGGCCAGGGGCAGGGGGCCGGCCTGGGGCTGCGGAAGGAGAGGGGGCGCGGGGCGAGGTACGGAGAGGCGGGCGCCGCGGTGGGTCCAGCGGCATTGGCGCTGCCCGGGCGCTCGTGTCCGGGGCGGCCGTGTCCCAGCCCGCGAGCCGGGCGTGGGAAGGCCGCTCACCCCTGGCCCTGGCGGCGCTCGGCCTGCGTCCCCGTGGGCTACTTCAGCCTGCGCCTGTGGTCCCCTCTTGTTCCTGTATTGCCGTCTTCTCTCTCTCCTTGTAAGCACGCCCGCCCGCTGAGATCTCGTGTAACCATCACGTGTGCAGCCGCCCTGATACCGTCACCAGCTGCGGGGCTGGAGGGCGGAGCTTGAACGGATCTTCCTTGGGGGGACATGGCTGGACCGTGGCGGCCCGCAGCCAAGAATTGCATGAGGAGGGAGCCCTCAGGGGACCGTCGTGGAGGGACAATCATCCTCCGCTGCGCCATCGCCCCAGGAACCGTCCAGACCCCAGAGAACACCCCCCCAGGGAGAAAGGCACGCCAAAGCGGCCGAGATGAAGCTTCCACCGCCCCAGGATAGGCGTTTGAAGCAGCCATGAGATTGTTACCGAGAAGTAGTTGCATCTCTTGGGCGTCTAGATGGGGAACTGAAATCCACACCGGCAGCCTCCTCAAGGGCTCCGCAGAAGAAGGCCGGCTGCTAGATCAGGGTTGGCGGGCGTGGCCCGCTGGCCGGGTGTCCTGGCTGTTTCCGTAATTAGGGTTTTATAGGCCCACGGCCACGCCCATTCATGCACATACTATCTATGGCGGTTTGGGCGACAACGCCAGAATTGGGACAGAGACAGATAGCCTGCAAAACCAAAACGATTTACTATCTGGTCATTTAAGGAGTTTGCCGTCCCTGTCCGGATCAAGCCTTCAGACCCTCCGGAATTTAAGATCGGCTTTTCAAATATACACTCTACTGCTCGACCACGTGAACTTCCCGGTGTATTAAAACTGGTGTACACAAAGTCCTCCAGGCCTTCAGCTCTAACATTTTTTGTGTGTGCCCAACACAATTAGGAGGGAATCAAGAGGCCTCTCTGTTCCCACTTTCCAGTGATGAAAATGAAATGTCATCCTAAAAGCATCCTAAAAGTTGGGGAATTGTGGGTACATCTGCTTTAGCAACATGAGTACAGATGATTTCTATTTTCACTCAATGCGTGCATGACTTAAAGTCTACTTATTGAAAAATTACAGACCCAAAATACTGCTGATGCAAATGAGTGTTATTAACACTGCAGGATTTGCCAAACAGCCCACAACAGATTGAATTGATATTAACAAGCTAAACCCGCAGTAATTTATCATTAGATTAGTAAAAAGAACAGCAGTTAAAAATGGCCAACTCAAGATAACACAAAGATCAAAGGTTCCTTCAGGAAGTTATGGAAATCCCTACTATTGGTGTATGTGTGTGTGTAATGCTGTGAGGTATTTGGCAGCCAGACTTCTAGGTGGACTACCAAGTTAGAGTGCTCAATAAACTACAGTAACTTTCTATTTTGAATTTGTGAACTCTGTGTTTGGGTGACCCTTAGTGACTCACTTAGAGTCAGTGTGGTTGATGTCTGCTGGGTCTGCCTCTTCAACATCCATTTCTCTTCTGTCCACATCTTTCTTCTGATTTTCCTTTGGGGAATCGTTGTCTCATTCCCGTCCATGTGGTTTGAGAAGGGCCAACTTTAGAATTGGGCATGTGACCAAGACTGATCAATCAGTGTCTTCCATCTCTTTGCCCACAGTTCAACAACAAGCAATGAGACTTAATCCCAGGACTTCTCTCAGAGTTGCTAAGCTTGGGTGAGCCTACAGCAGGGACAGACTGACCGCTAATGAAGACAGCACAAAGGAAGCAGGGCTGAGAATGGAAAGAGAGAGATTCCTAACACAGTTTGAGCACCTGGATCCAGCCAAGCCTGAAGCCACTGTGTGACAGTCTCCCTTAAGAACCAAAGAAAATCTTTAAGCTAAATATGCCAATAAAGGTCAAATTTTGTAGCAGAGGTTCTATGTTGGAAAAAATAGACCCCAGATGGTATTTTTGTTATGTTTGCCATTGGTGACTAAAATTCAACACTATTTCTTCTCTCTGGAGTCCTTTTGAGGAAAAATAAGCCTACTTCCTCACCCAAGCCACTTTTCTGATGTGATATGAACTCAAAAGTTTGGGCTTTAGTATGTGGTAACAAATAGCAAAAACAAATTATTCAGAGGCAGAGAGATCAGTGCCGGGATTTTTCAACTGTTTCAGACTGTTCCATCCAGATCACACTTGGCAAACCTGTGCTTCGCATTTCCTGGGTGCTTGTATTTGTTTCCCATGGCCGTGGTGACAAAGTGCCACATATTTGGGGCTTAACCCACAGAAACTTATTGTTTCACAGTGCGGGAGGCTGACAGTCCAGGATCAGGGTTTGGGCAGGGTCGGTTCCTTCTGAGGGTTGTGAGGATGGACCTGTTCTCTTCCCCTCTCCTAACTTTTGGTGATTTTCTGGCGATCTTTGGCATTCCTTGGCCTGTAGAAGCATCACACCAATGTCTGCCTTCGTCTTCACATGTCATTCTCCCCGTGTATGTCTGTTCAAATGCCCCCTTTTTCTAAAGACACCTGTGATATTGGGTTAGGCACCCCCCCCCCCAGCATGACCTCATCTTACGTAATTCCATCCACCATGACCCTATTTCCAAATGAGATTCCCTCCTGAGGTCCTGGGGGTTAGGGCCCCAACATATCTTTCGGGGACCACAGCTCAACCGAGCACAGTGCTGAAGTGAGCAAAACGTGGCAATTCTCATCCATCACTGTCGATTCCATTCTTTTCAGTCTTCAGGGTAGCTCTGCCCTCTCAGGGACACATTCGAGGGGTCTGCTGTCGAGTGAAGCTGGACTCTCTCATCCCCTGTTTCTCTGGCTTCCTGCGGTTGCCTCCCTGGCAAGCCCTGTCCTCATTTCATCAATGGGCTTCAATGTCAGCGATTATCTCCCAAAATGGGCAGGAGGACCCTTCCCCAAGGGCCTAGGCTCATCCAGGAATGCCCCGCCCAGAGCCAGGAACAAAACCCCAGGTGACAGGGAGAGCATCCTTGGCCAGGCATCTAAATCACCCGTGGAAATTTTCAAATTTTTGCTGTGGTAAAATACACATAACATGCAATTCACCATTTTAACCATTTCTCAGTGTACACAATCCAGTGGTGTTCAGTACAACCACAATGTCATGCAACCATCGCCTCTATCTAGGTCCAAAGCATTCTCATCACCCCAAAAGGAAACCCCATCCGTGAGCAGTCACTCCCCCGGCCCCCCCCCTCCCCAGCCCTGGCGCCCGCTGAGCTGCGTCTGTCTCTGGACTTGCCTGTTCTGGACATTTCCTGTCAGAGGAATCACACGATCTGTGGCCGCAAAGTCTGGCTTCTTTCACTCAGCATGATGTTTTCGAGGTTCATCCACGTCGTGTCAGGTGTCAGCGCCTTGTTCTTTTCACCTGTGGAGCTTTTTAAAGACACACTTACCTGAACCCCAGCCTAGACATCCTCATCTGGGAAGGGGGCCCATAAAGTATGCCCACCTGTGGGGGCCGAATCCGGCTCACCAGCCTTTTTTATACAGCCCATGAACCAAGAATGGTTTTTGCATTTTTTTAAAGCTTTTACTTTTCAAAAGATTGGCACCTGAGCTAACAACTGTTGCCAATCTTCTTTTTTTCTTCCCAAAGCCCCCCAGTACATAGTTGCATATTTTAATTGTGGTCCTTCTAGTTGTGGCATGTGGGACGCCACCTCAGCGTGGCCTGACAGGTGGTGCCATGTCTGCGCCCAGGATCCGAACGGGTGAAACCCTGGGCCGCTGAAGTGGAGTGCAGGAACTTAATCACTGGGCCATCGGGATGGCCCGGTTTTTGCATTTTTAAATGGTTGGAGAAAAAAATCGAAAGAATATTCCACGGCAACTGAGAATAATATGAATTTCAAATGTGTGTCCACAAATGAAGTTTTATTAGAACCCAGCCACGCCCATTCGTTTACATTTTGTCTACAGCCCCTTTTGTGCTACAAAAGCAGAACTGAGGAGTTGCAACATAGATGGCCTGGTCCCCCCAAACTGAAGATATTTACTGCTGGCCCTTTACAGAGACAGTTAGCAGCCTCCTCCCTTGGGAGAGGGGCGCCATCTTGTTCCCTGGGGTCCTTGTAAAGGGCTCTTTGCTGTCCCTCATCCTCCTTCCCCAACAAACGAAACTAAACTCCTCCCAGAGCCCACACGGGGGTTCCCCTAATTAGAAGAATTGCTGCAAAGCATCCCTCCCATAATCCCCTAGTCTGCCCCCTCCTGGGATCCCCTCGCTATTGTCAGCCCGTTTACCTCCGAGAGAGTGTGACACTCTCCCTTTCTCTCCTCCTCAGGGGAGGCGGAACCCCTAATTCACTTTTCTCCCCTTAGCGTAGTCTAAAGAGGCCCCGACTCCAGATTTTTTCCTCCACTTCTAAACGTTTTATTTCATGATTTTTTAAGACTTCATGGTCGTTTTTTTATAATCTCCTATTACTTACTGTTTTCATTTTTCTCTTTTATTTCTAGAAACATATTAAGCATATATATATGTATATTTATTGTGGTCAAATAAACCTGGCATAAAGCTTACCATTTTAATCCCTTTAAAGTGAACAATGGCACTTTGTACAGTCACCACGTTGTGCAACCACCCCCACGACCTCATGCTGGAACTTTGTCATCGTCCCCAATGGAACTCTGTGCCCAGCAAGCACTGACCCCTCCTTCTCCCCCTCCACCTAGTGACTCCATTTTTGGATGTTTGAGTGCTCACAGCTTAAGCCCCACCCACCCTCCTCCCCTCGTGCCCCCACCTGGACAAGCTGAGGAGAAGCCTGGGTGCTCTCTCCTCTAGAGCAGCCAGGAGATTCCACCACCCCAGCGCCTGCCTGTGCAGGGAGGCTGTAACCACAAAAACCCCAGACCAAGCTCCTTCCTTTTCTCCCTCTAGTGTTATCGAGATATAACAGACAAATAAAACTGCACTTAGTTAAAGCGTACAACGTGATGACTTGACAGTCGTAGACTTTGTGAAACGATCGCCACAATCAAGCTCGTTAACGCACTCGCCCCCTCACAGGATCAGCATTTTGTGTGTGGTGGAAACACTTAGGATGCACTCTCAGCAAATTTCAGGTGGACGATGCAGCGCTGTTCACCACGGTCACCGTGCTGTCACTGGAGCCCCACGTGGTCCATCCTGAAACTGAAGGCTTGTCCTCTTTGACTAGCGTCTCCCCATCGCCCCACCCGCAGCCCTGGTAGCCAGCCTTCCACTCTCTGTTTCTGTGGGTTTGAATTTTCTCTGTTTTAGGTCCCACACGTAAGTGAGCTCACACAGTGCTTGTCTTTCTGTGTCCGGCTTGTTGCACTCAGCACCACGCCCTCCAGGTCTACCCATGTTGTCACAAATGGCAGGATTGCCTTCTTTTTCATGGCTGAATAATATTCCATTGTGTACATGGACCACATCTTCTTTTTATTCGTCTGTCGATGGGCACTTGGGTGCCTTCCACATCTCGCTGTTGTGAAAATGCTGCAGTGCACATGGGGGTGCAGATCTGAGATCCCCATTTCATTTCCTTTGTGTGGGTGCCCGGGAGAGGGATGGCTGGGTGGTGTGGTAGGTCTATTTTTAATTTCTCGAGGAACCTCCCTACTGTTTTCCACAGTGGCTGCCCCAACTTACCTCCGCACCAACAGCACAAGGCTCCCTGTTCTCCACATCCTCGCCAACACTCGTCATCTCCTGTCCTTTAGATGAAAGCCAGGCTCCTTCCTTCTCTCTCAAGCCATTTCAGTTTCCTTGGGAGACCCGCCTGGCTCCTTAGAGACCTGGTCCAGTATGCGAGTCAGAAGGTTTCTCCTGCCCTCCTGGAGCGTGGTCCCCGCGGTCATCAGTTTCAGCATGGAAACCAGATGGAGCCGGAGTCACTCTGCTCTCCACGTGACCATAACGTGCAGCGAAGGAAAGATGGAATTCTTCTAAAGGGCTTTGCTTCACAAGGACAGAGAGAGAAAGCAAAGAAGGAAATGAGAATAATGCAATAATGCACGTGACAAAGGAGCCCTCACAGAATGGAACGTTTCCATCCTCAGATTTCACCAGTCTGGGCGCAGACCCGGGTCGGGTGTTCTTGGCGTGCAGCCCCATCCGACCCGGGCCCTGGCGGTGTGCTGCGCGCTCTGCGCGGGGCGCTGGCTTGTGCGCGATGGGGCAGGAGAGGCTGTGGCCGCGCACGCGTTTGGGGGGTCCGGAGGAGAGGGAGGGGAGCCCCGGGCACTTTCCCGGGAGGGTCCTGACGCTACGTGGACGGGAGGAGAAAGCGGCTCTCCTTAGACTCTGGGAGGCTAAGGGCCACGTGGTTTGGGGCCCAGACGATCCGGCGGAACGCATCGTCCGGGAGGTGACTCCTGCTGCAGAACCATGGGCATGCGCAGGGACACACTCTTGGGGACGTTGCTGGTCCTACGACGCAAAGCACCGCCGGGGATGCTGCTGTGAGGAGCAAGGCGATGGTGTGAGCGGGAGGTGCGCGTGGACGCCGGGAGCCCGCAGCACGCTGCTCTCGGGGAGCTGAGCTCGGGCGGGAATTGGGGGTCTCGTCTCCGCGGGGTGCGGCGGGGCTCAGAGTGGGGCGGAGCGGTCCCGGGCCAGGGCCAGCCTCGGCTCCTGGCGGAAGCGAAGGCAAACCCACCCGGAGGCACGTCCCCCAGTCTCAGCTGGAGACGCACAAGACTCCAACCGAATGCGATCGGGTCGCTTGTTAATAGGGCGACGCAACAATTCCCCGGGCAGACTCGGTGTCTGCACAGGGGTCGCTCCGGGACGGCAGGGATGAGCCGCTGGGAGAGCGTCTCTTCCGAGCCAGGAGCAGGCTTGGGAGAGCTGCTCTGTGGTCGTTATCTCCTTATCAAAGGGGGCTTTTCCTGGTGTTAGCCCTGCAGCTCCCGCGTCTCGGGAACTCGCTCAGCCCCCGCCAGACCCGGACAGTTGGTCACTGTCCTCCTTCATGGCTTCATTACGTCACAAACCACAGCGAGGCAGCAGTGCGTGGGTTAAATGCGCGCATTCTTGGTTCAATAAATACGGGTTCGTTCTAGGCGTCCTTCTGTCCTCTGGGGACACAGCAGAACAGAGGCCACGTGCTTCCCGGCCCTTGACGCCCGCCTGCCAGGAGGACACCGGTGGCAATTGCAATGGTTTCTCTGAGGGAGAGGTCAGAGGATGACGGGGACGCAGGACCCCGGGCTTGGTTTGGGATGAGGGACAGAGAAGGCCTCTCTCCAGAAAAGCACTTTGACCCTAACAATTTGGACCCCAATCCCACTGTGTGGGTCCCCCCACCAGCAAGCAATTCTCTGACACCAGCTAGGTGTCCCGCACAGTTCCTCTCAACTCTGACCCTGTCGACCTGGAGGGAGCATCAGATCCCACAGGCCGAGGGCTCAGTCCCACAAGTCTGCCCCCACTTCAGATGCCAGCGGCAGGTCCAGGTTGGAACCTGTGCTCCGAGTGACCGGCCAGAAACCAGGGGTTCCCACAGCCCCCTCCTTGGCTGTGATTAACTTGCTGGAGCGGCTCACAGAACTCAGGGAACTAGTTCACACTCCAGATTACTGGTTTATTACACAGGATCCGAATCGACAGGCAGGTGAACAGAGAGATGCATGGCGAGGTCCAGAACAGGGACCTTCCATCCTCCCAGAGTTTGGAAGCGTTCTAGCTCACCAGCCTGCAGGCTGTCTGAACCAGTCCTTTTGGGGTCTTATGGAGGCGTCATGACAGGCGCGACTGACGAGATCATTGGCCGTCGGTGACTGAACTCAGCCTCCAGCCCCTCTCCCCTCCGTGGGGGTCGGGGTCGGGGGTGGGGGTGGGACGGAGAGTTCCAACCCTCTAAGCGTGTGGTTGGGTCTCCTGGCAACCCGCCCCCATCCTCAGGTGCTGTCCAGCAGTCGCTTTATTAACGTAACAGAAGACCCCATTATCGCTCTCCTCACAGGAGGGTTTAGGAGCTCTGTGCCAGCAGCAGGGACGAGGACCAAATCTCTGTTGCTCATAAATCACAGTGTCATGGACCCCAAGCTTCCCTTCCTCGGCCTGTCGGTCCAGGCAGTTCCCCAGGTTTCCTGCCTGTCCATTGGCTACCTGGAATCGCCCACGGTGGTGGCCGTATTGCCTCAGGAAATCCTCGGGTCAGTTCCCTCTTTCCCGAGTGAGAAGTGTGCTCTCGGGGCAGCAAGGTCGAAGTTCTCTCCGGCTTCTGTCACCTTAGTTGGGGTTTAGTTCCCCAGAACAAGAAAAAAAAAAACCCAAAACAAACAGACACCTGATACTGATTTCTGTACGACTCACGGCAATTCTGAATGGAGCCCCAGGGAAATATTTCTGCCTTTCCTTCCTGTTGCTCCGTGATCAATCCTGGACAATGTTGTTCTGAAGCGATGCGGTATAATGCCTGAAATTAAGGCTCCGTGTCAAGTGCTGCCTTGACATCTGGAGAAACCGGGGGGGTCTCAGGTGGCCTGATCACCTGTGTTTCTCCCCATTCTGCTCCCACGGGGACGGACCCTGAGCCAAAAAACCCTCCTTATCAAACACACCAGGTGCAGTGGCTGCTTGTCCCCGAGTAGCGGGTGGCTTCCCTGTCAGCCCTGGGAATTATTCCAACAAGCCAATTGCATCCTCCTGCAGGAACCGGGGGCCACCTAAGTGTCTTGTTACTGCGAAGTTTGTCTCCCAACACTGCTGTTCACTGCACTCGAGTGCAGAGCGCGCGTGGTCCCACGGGGCGGCGCTGTCCTTCCTCCCGGTGTGAGTAGACGTGACCGACAAGCTGCAGGCCCTGTCATCTGCCCGGTGTGGGTGCTATGTTCGGCCATCCCCGTAAGCCCAGGGCAGGAGCCCCTCCCTCGCCAATGGGGTGATGGGGAGTCAGAGAAAACAAGCAGTGGTTTTCAGCTCTCCCTCCTCCCTGCACCCCCGCCCAGAGTGTGGAAGGGATCTGACACCCTCCTGTTCGACACATCATAGCTGTGGGCTGGTAGCTTTTAACGGGGATGAGGCAGCCCCATGCAGCATCGGTCGTCTTTGTGGGGGGGGTGTGTGTAGGATTCAAAAGCCCCCAGGTGGATCGGAAAGGAATGAACTGCGGAGACTCAGAACAGCCTCGATGGGTCTCAAGGCATTACGCCGAGTGGAAAAGCCCATCTCAAAAGTCTGTGTGCGGTATGATTCCATTGGTGGAACAGTGGTGAAGTGATGACATTACAGAGATGGAGAACAGATTAGCGGTCGCCAAGGGCCTGGGAAGGGGGCGTGTGCCCACAGAGGTTAGCACGGGGGAGTTCTTCTGCGGAGATGCGACAGTGCGTCTGATTGGGATGGTGGATAAATCCGGACAAGGGTTAAAATTGTGCAAACCACACACACACACCAGCCTCCCAGATAATACTTTAGGCCCGTGTGCTCCCCTCCCAGCTGCAAACCCTGCCGTTTGTCCATTGCCCGATGTAAGATTGATTTTGCACTTATTCATCTTGATTGAAACAACTCAGTCTGTGGTCATACTGCCTCTAACGTCATCGCGGCCCTCCACTTTTGCAAGGAGCAAGGAAGTCCCCTGCAATAAACCCTTCATTCAAGAACTATTATTGAGTACTGAAGCTGTGGGTGGTCTGTCCACATCCCCATGGCCTTCGCCTTTCCTGTGCACATCAGTGGCTTCGTACTGTCTGCAGCTGGCTGTGCCTGAGGGCTTCCCTGGCTGTGGGATTCCTCGCTGGTCACGTGTGGGGTTGGCAAGGTGTGTAGGGGAGGCGACACCCCTTGAGCAGCTCTCATCCGACGATGTGTGGGAGCTGGAGGGCGCCCCAGCTCCCTCATCCCCCTGGTGCGATAGCTCTGAGATGCACGCTCCACACGGCCTCCCAAGGTTTCCCGGCGGACTCAGGCGCAGTGGTTCCCTGCTCTCTCCTGCAGCGGTGTGGGCTGCCTTCCTTCCCCTGATCCACGTCCCTACTAATGCATCGTGGATCCACCTCTCTGATGAGCTCCCTGCCCTGGAGTCCTCATCTCAGGCTCTGTTTCCAGGGGATCCAATTTAAGACAAAGCACCACGCTTGGCACTGTGGTGCCTACTTGCTGAGCAGAGAGGAAGTCAATCAGGAGCACAAGGGCAGAAGAAGGGCATTAAAGTGCATTAGGTCTTTGCCAGATGCCAACTGCTTTTACACCTGTTTTCCTCGCTTAATGCTTACAATAATGCTTACGTTGCACTTACTTCTAAGTACTTTATACATATGAACTTAGTCTTCCCAAGGCCATGAGGTATGGCTGATTCTTGTTATATGCAGTAATGTTCTACAAATTCACTCAAACACTAAATTAATTAGTGAATTCGGAGCCATTGCTCCTAGGATCTCTATCCATCTATCCATCCATCCATCCATCCATCTGTCCCCGTCACCTCCCTGCCATCACTGCCTCCCATCCGCCCCTCGTTGACTCTGCTTCAGCCACACAGGCCTCCTCGCTATTCCTCAAACACACCAAGCATGCTCCAGGCACAGGGCCTTTGCACGTGCTGTTCCCTCTTTGTGGAACACCCTTCTGCCAGACACCCTCACCCTCCTCCCTCGTCTCCTTCAGAGCTTTACTCAGGTGCTGCTTTCCCACTGGGGCCTTCTCTGAACGATGGCCCGCTTCCTCTTCCCTCTCCTCCTCTCCAGTCCTCTTTTCTCCGTCTGACGCTCTGTGTATTTGACTTGTTTATCCTGTTTCTGGGCCGTCTCCCGCACTAGAATGTCAGCTCAGGGAGGGCAGGACGTTCACCTCTGTCATTCACTGCTGGTTCCCCTACAACAGGGCCTGGCACACAGCAGGTGCTCAGTAAATACTGCTGGAGGATGAATGCGTGAATGCGTGAATGAGTGAGTGAGGGAGGACAATGGAGCCATGGACGGACGTGGGAGGGAGAATTCAGCTTGAGATCCAGTGGCTCCCGTGGGTCCCGTCCCACACCCTGCACCATGGGGGCTCCCCTCCTCTCTGCTCCCTCCATCCCCATCGATGTGAGAACCGGGGTGGCCTGAGCATGGGGGAGGGAGCGCCCTCCGGGAGGCACGGTGATGGCTGGGGACGGAGGGAGGGGTGAAGTGGGACCCGCCGCCACGCGGTTTCTGGTCGCCCGGGGCTGTGCCAGCTCAGCCTGGCCCTCTGCCCGCCGTGTCGTCCAGTTCCTTCTGGGGCGTGTGTGATGCTGTGAGGAAGAAGGCTGAGACACGGGGCAGCCGTGGACATTTAAGCGTCTTCGAGAGGATGGGTGGATGGCTTTGGATCACCTGTGAAGTGTGGGTTTTTGTTGAGGAAGATCAGCCCTTAGCTAACTGCTGCCAATCCTCCTCTTTTCGCTGAGGAAGACTGGCCCTGACCTAACGTCCGTGCCCATCTTCCTCTACTTTATACGTGGGACGACTACCACAGCATGGCTTGACAAGCCGTGCCATGTCTGCACCCGGGGTCCAAATTGGCGAACCCTGGGCCGCCAAAGGGGAACGTGCAAACTTAACCACTGCGCCACCTGGCCGGCCCATGAAGTGTGTTTTTTAACACATTTTTTTTTTTTTAATTTTGGTAAAATATATGTGGCATAAAGTTTGTCGTTGTAACTATTTTCCAGTGGTATTAAGTACATTCATGTTGTTGTGCACTCACCCCCACCGTCCCTCTCCAGAACTTTCTCTGAAACTCTGTCCCCGTCAAACACTGGCTCCCCATCACCTCCCCCAGCCCCGCCCCCACCGTCTACTTTCTGTCTCTGTGGATCTGACTCCCCCAGGAACCCCATAGAAGTGGAACCCTGCAGTGTTTGCCCTTTGGTCACTGGCTTATTTCACTGAGCATAATGTCCTCGTGGTGCATCCATGCTGTGGCAGGTGTCAGCATTTCCTTCCTTTGCCAGGCTGTGTAATATTCCCCCGTCTGTGTATACACTGCATTTGCCCAGTCGCCCCTTGCTGGGGGTTGGAGTTGCTCCCTGTTGGCAGTTTGCATCCCTCCAAGGGTGCACGGGGCGCCCTTTTCTCCATGTCCTCCAGGCACCCCCAGTGCTTGCCTTCCTGATGGCAGCCATTCTAGCAGCGTGAGGTGAACCTCCTGCGGTCTGGATCTGCATTCCCCTGACGGTTGGCCACGTTGAGCACGTTTTCATGGACCCATTGGCCATTTGGATGTCTTCTTTGGAAAAATGTCTATTCAGTTCTTCTGCCCGTTGACTGGATTGTTTTTTTTGCTATTACGTTGTGTGAGTTCTTTATATATTTCGGATGTTAACCCGTCGTCAGATATATGATTTGCAAATATTTTCTCCCACTCCGTGGGCTGCCTTTTCATCTGGCTGACGGTTTCCTTTGCTGTGCAGAAGCTTTGTCGTCTGACATGGTCCCGCCTGTTGATTTTGGCCTTCGTTGCTCCCTGTTCCGAGTTTTCCCTTCCAGGCGGGGCCTCGACACTCGCCCCGCACCTGGCTGCCTGCTTGGGAGTTTGTTTGTTCAAGGTCCGGAAATCACTTTCACTATCAGTGAAATAAAGCCTCACCCGGGAGGTGACGAAAGCATTTGAAGGTCGGGTACGGACGACATCTCGCTCGTCCCTGTCCTGACTGTGTGCATCGTGGTCTCCAGCTTCCATCCAGAAGGGCGTTGATTAGGGAGCTGCTGTGGGCGGGTCCATGTCCTCCACCCCTGTATTGAAGCCTGAGGCCTGCGGAGATGGGGTCTGGAGATGCGAGGTGATCAGGGTTAGAGCCGGTCAGGAGGCTGGGGCCCTCGCGCTGGGACTGGGGCCCTGATGAGAGGGGGCCCCAGAGGACTGAGTCTCGCTCCGTTTCTCCTCTCCGTGAGGACGCAGCGAGAAGGCGGCCGCCTCCAGCCGGGGGGAGAGTCCTCACCACGCCGATTCCAGACGAGCTGGGAGTCGTTGTCGGCCACTGTCTCGTCACCTCGATTTTGGGGGCAGTATCTGTCAGATTTCAAAACGTGCACGCTCTTTGAGAAAGCAATGCCACTTCCAGGATCCATTCCACAGAAATCCTTGAGGCAGTTCGCGGAGCGCTGTGGATGCAACGGCAGCCACGACATTTTGAGGAGGAGCAAAAACTCAGAGAGGTCTGGACGTCCAGACTAGAAAAATTCTGTGGAGTCATTAAAAAACAGTATAGAAACCGGTGTGGAATGTTGCCTAAGATATATTATTAAATGCAAAGCAAAAGTCACAGACTTTTTCGTGTATATATATTTGGACACACGTATTTCTATGTATCTATATAACGTATACGTGTATGTACATTTACACACACAGGCACAGCTTGGAGACATCGCGGGTGCTGTTCCAGGCCACCACAGGAAGGGAATACGGCCATAAAGTGCGTCATACAAATTTTATATGCTTCCTAGTGCGTGCAAAAGTTATGCTGATGCTACGAATTGTAAACAGTGTTATGGACAAAAGGCCAATGTACACCCCTTAATGAAAGATACTTTATTGCTAAGAACGCTAACCATCGCCCGGCCCTCAACAATGCTGTGGGACCAGGGCCTCATTCCTCGCCGGCTGGAGGCTGGAGGCCATGCTCGCCTTGGAGGCGTCAGCAGTCCTTGGCTTGTGGCTCCTTCATCGCAGAAGCAGCGATGGCGGGCCGAGTCCCCCTTTTGCTTCTGTCGCCATCTCCACTTCTAAAGGCCTGTGTGATGACGCGGGGCCCACTGGGAAATCCAGGAGAAGCTCCCTGTCCTAAAGTGCATCGCATAAGTCCAGTGGCACAGTCCCCTCTGCCGTGTAATGTAGCACAGTCGGGGGCCAAGGTCATGGGGGACAAAATCCTGCCTCCCACAGATTGCTCATGTTTGGGGCGAGGTGGGCCTGGCGAGAAACATGCTCAGTGCCAGATTCTGGCTGGACCTCAGAGCGAGACCTTGGGGGTCCCGAGAAACCTGGGTCCATATCTCCAACCTGTCTGCTCGGGCTGTGGGACCTTGCGTGAGCCACTGCCCCTCTCTGAACCTCAGGTTCATTTATTAACACAAGGGAGTTGCTTTTCCATTTCCTCTGGGACTTGCGTTTTGGTGGGGAGACCCGGCTTATGTTCTCTTTTCTGCCCAACTCAAAACTTGGTTGTAGGAGGAATTCATTAATCTCTCTTAATGAATTTAGTATGATTGTTTTAGCTTAAAACATATTTGTCGTAATGTAACAAACATGCAGGGAAATGCTCTAGTGGGTTTTACATGTGTGTGTATGCTGTGACCCCACCATCAACCAGGTTAAAAGTCGGGGAGCTTCCATGCCCCCTGTGGAGTGCCAGGTTAAGCAGATTAAAAAAATACAGAACACCCAGTTAAATTTGAATTTCAGATAAGCAATGAATAGCTTTTCAGTATAAGTATGTCCCGTGCAACTGGGCCTTCTGTGTTTTATCTGGTAATCCCGCCAGCAGGTTCCCCGTGTCCCATCCCAGCCACCGTCCCCCCGTCAGCAGTATTCTGACTCTCCTCACCATGGACTAATTTTGCCTGTTTTTGAATTTCACACCAGTGGAGCCACACGGCGAGTCCTGCTCTGTGTCTGTCCACGTGAGACTCACCCACGTCGTTGCCTGCAGCACATCCTTTTTCAGTGCTGAGTAGTATTCCATTATGTGGATGCCCCAAAATTTGTTTTCCCATTTTCTCTGTTTTCCAGGTGCACATAATTGTATTTCAGTTTCCGTATATACTGCATCACGCTCACCACCCAGAGACTAATTACTTCCCGTCACCACACACCTGTGCCCTGTCACCCCTTTTGCCCTCCTCCTCCCGTCTTCCCCTCTGGACACCACCGATCTCATCTCTGGCTCTGTTTTCCATTTTCTTGTTGGTGGGCCTTCGGGTTGTTTCCAGTTTTGAGCTGCCTTACTCAGGCTTTATGAACGTGTTTCAGTAGTTATCTGGCCATTTCCAGCTGTGAAATTTTCCTCCCAGGTAGGGGGCGAAAGACACCCTCCCCCACCAGGGGACAAATTGAAGGCTTTAGGGTTCCCTGCTGGCCCCCTGCCTGCTTTGTTTTTCTTTCCTGCAGGAGGGGCCTCGTGGCATCGTGAGCTCCCGCCTCCGTCCAGGAGCATCGTGTGTCTCTCTGGTGTGTGGGAGGCGCCTACGGAGGTCGGAGAGCGCTGGTCCTCAACTGTTTGCTTAAGCGCCGTATCTCTTACTAGTTTTTACCAGAAGCAGCACCACTTTACCAGTGATCAGCACTTGTTTCGCCCACGGGTGCCCAGCACAGCTGTCTTGGGAATATAAATGTCCCTGCCACCCCGTCCCCCGCCCCCACGGCTCCCGGACCAGCAGGTGCTAAGCCTGGGCACCTGCAGGCGCCATCTGGTTGTCGTGGCGACTCAGGCTGGGCCCGGCTTGGGGGTGGGGGGCTGGCCCCCTCTCAGGTGGGGCCTCAGTGTGAATCCAGGAAGGCGGTGGACGCAAGCGACATGTGGCGCTTTGGGCAAGTTCTGTTCCTGTGGTGGTGGCTGTAGGGCTTTCCGTGGTTAAGCGTCGCCTGTTTCTTCTATTTGCTTTTCCCCATTGTCTTCTCTTGGCGCCATCTGTTCACGGCACCCGGCTGCTTCCAGGGGCTGCAAACCCACGTTCTCCGCTGTTTCTGCCGGCTCTGGCTGGGCAAACAGGGAGCGGGCGCCGCACACCTGGCCGCCGTGGGGCCCGGCAGGTGTCGGGGACGCGCCCGGCGGTGGGGGCGTGTTTGTTTCTCGTGTGTACACACAGGCCAGCTGGGGCTCTGGGGGAAGCTCGAGGTGCAGGCCCTGCAGAGCGCACCACAATGTCACCGCGGAGCCCATGTTGACCGCGCACTTTCCAGGCCTGGAGCCATGCTCAGGGCGCTACCCCCCAGCTTAGCCTGCCGGCCCCTCCCGCTGGCCCTCTGGTACTTGTCATGGTCCCCATGTGGTGCAGGAGGAAACAGAGACGCAGAGGGCGAAGCAGCGTGCTGAGGACCACACAGCTAGTTGATGGGGTGTTGGGGTGGGACCTGGCTCTGGGATACACTTCATCCCACCCCTACTCAGGGGACGTCCTGGACCCCAGGCAGCAGTTTGCGAGGTGCCTCATGGTTAGACCCACTCCCAAGACAATTCCTTCCTTCCTTCCTTCATTCACTCATTCAGGCAAGAAATATTTAAGGTGTCAGGGACCCAACGGCAAGCAGGACAGATCAGGACCCTCGCGTGTGTGGCACTGACATCCTATGGGGAAAGCAGACGTCACCCAAACTCACACATAAGTCCCAGAGGGTGAGTAGCCCACGGGGAGGGCCTCGTTGGAGGACGTGACGGGGAGTGCCTGCAGCTGACCAAGCCCTGGATGAGGAGCGGGAGCTGGCCCGCTGGAGGCAAGGGGAACAGCATTCCAGGAAGAGGGAACAGCAGATGCAAAGGTGGAATGAGCTTGGAAGAGCGGCAAGAAGGCCAGTGTGCCTGGAGCTTAGAGGACAAAGGGGAGAAGGGGAGGGGATGGGGTCGGGGCGATGGGGCCACCTGGAGGGTGCGGCTTTTACTCCTGTAACAGTGAAAGTGTAGACTGACATTTCAGAAAGACCCAATGATCGCAGAGCAGAATGCAGATGGGGAGCGGGGAAGCTGACCAGCCCCAAGAGTTGCCGCCCGGTCCAGCGAGGAGGGAAGGGGGCCCCGCACCAGCTCGACTCCAGGATTCACGAGGCCAGTGGATGGGACCTGCTGAGGCATTTGACTCGGGGAGTGAAAGGAAGTGAGGAACCGTGAGCCGTGACTCAGTCTGAGGTTTTGGCCTCTGGGTAAGTTGGGGGGCCCAGAATGAAATGGGGAGACTGAGAATAATGTGCTGTGGGGCTGGGGCGGGGCCTGGAGCAGCCTGTCCTTGGCCTGTGGGATGAGCTGGTGGATGTCCCAGAAGATGTCACTGGGGGCATGTGCCTTAGGTTTCATCCTTCTTGCCCCTCCTCTCGCCTCCCTGGGGACAAACACCCCTTCTGCAGGCGCCGGACTTTTTCATCAAGGCCCTTCCACTGCGCCTGGCCTGGGGTTGCAGCCAAGTTGTAGCCTCTACACAGCACAGCCCACCTGTGAGCTCTCATTTGACGCAGTGAGAATATTCTTGACGGGGAGGATGGGGCGACTCCTGGAGGTAGAAAAGGAATCTCTTAGCGAGACACTTGAATCCACCTTCTGTCCTCAGTTGTTTTTTTTTTTTTAAGATTGGCCCTGGGCTAACATCTGTCACCAATCTTATTTCTTCTTCTTCTTCTTCTCCCCAGAGCCCCTCGGTACATAGTTCTATGTTCTAGTTGTGAGTCCTTCTAGTTGTGGCATGTGGGATGCCGCTTCAGCGCGGCCTGATGTCCGTACCCAGGATCCGAACCAGCGAAACCCCGGGCTACCGAAGTGGAGAGCCCCGGCCTTAGTTTTATTGCTGTAAAATGGGAAGGAAAATGCCTTCCACGCGCAAGTGTTTGTAAAAGCAATAGCAGATTTCTTTTGAATGTGACGGAAATGTATTTGGAATAACACAAAAGATGTTTTAAATGTGCGGTCGCAGGCGATTAAGAGGAAGGTTTCACGGGGTGAGGGGCGCCTTCCGAGAGCCATGGACCGTCTGCCTCCAAGAAGAACCAAGAGACGCCCTCCCCACGGCCCACAGGTCCTGAGGGATCCGCCTGTCACCTCCTCACCCACGTCCCCTTTCCTCTGCTCTGTGGTCACTCACTCACCCCGGCCTCCTTGGGCAAGTCACACACGACCTGCCTCAGGGCCTCTGCATACACTGTTCCCGTGGCCTGGGATGCTCTTCCCTCAGACACGTGCATGGCCACTGCAGCGCCTACCTCAGGCCTCTGCACAGATGTTGCCTCCTCCGAGAAGCCATCTCTGACTGCTTGATGCAGTAACCAGCCCGCCCAACGCTTCCCATCACCCTTTGTTACGGACCCTCCTCCAGGTCCCCAGGGGAAGCCCTGGCCCCAGCCCCTCAGAATGTGGCCGCATTTGGAGAAAGGGCCTGTGAAGAAGAAACTACAGTGAAATGAGGTCGTATGCGGGGTCCTAACCCAGTGACTGGAGTCCTTAGGGGAGGAGGCGACCAGGACACAGACACACATGGGGTGACCCCATGAAGATGCAGGGAGAGGACGGCTGTCCACGAGCCGCGGACAGAGGCCTCCAGCCCCGGGAGGAGGTGACCATCTGTTTAAGCCCGGCCGCAGCACTTTGTTCCAGCGAATGACGGCGCCTCCCTGCTTGACGCCCCCAGTGTGCTGTCGACCCGAGTCTGTACCTAGCATTCACCGTCCATCTCCACAACCAGAACCCCCATTCCACAAGGAGGAGGAGACTTGTGTGTCTCATCACGGCTGTGTCCCAAGTCCCCAGCACAGGGCCGGCACACAGCGGCTGCGCACTCAGCGTTTGTTGAGTGACTAAGTGAATGGAACGGAGACAAAGACCTTCTGGGGGCTGTAAGCTCCTCCGGGGCCGAGTATCCACCTGGCACGTTGGTGAGTGGTGGGAACCCGGTGGCTTTCCTCTTTGCTAAAACCTGGCAGAGGCATAAACAGCAGGCTCAGGGGACAGATGGCCATGCCGCTGGTGGATTTTAAAGCCGACCCTTGAACTCCATCTTTCTGCTTTCCAAGGACCTACAGACTGGAGGGGAGTGGTCAGCAGGCTCCTGACCAGCCCCTTTGCAGAGGGGAACACTGAGGTGCCGAGAGATCCAGCGTCCCACCTTCTGTGGCCGGCACCTGGGAGGAGGCGCGGCCGGGTCTCACTCCTCGCTGGGTCTGTTGCCGGGCAGCTCCCAAGATCTGGCCTCCGGGCCCGAGTTGCTAAGGAAGCACTAAACCCCATTCGGGGCCGGCCCTGCGCTCCCTTCTCCTCCCTGCTCCCTGCTCCTCCCTCCCTCTCTCCTCCAGTCTCACCCTGTGCTGGAGGCAGAAGACCCCGGGATTTCTCAGCGAGGCCCATGGATGTCGAGGTCCTGCCGGGTGTCGGACCCCATGTCCTCTCCCCGCAGTGATGAGGACGCCCCGCGGCGCCCGCGGATGAGCGGCGGCTGCCAGGGGCCGGCTCTGAAGCGGCGCGGCGGCGTGGTGGACCACCGCGATGTCATCCTGGCCCACCAGGCGCACAAAATCCACAGCACCCCCCAGGCCAGGCGAAAAGAATGGGAGTGAGTACGCGCCGCGGGGTCTTCAGGGGCGGGCTCGTGCGGCGGAGCATCGCCATAGAGGGGCGCTGGCTGCTGAAACCCCAGGGTTTCCCCGCCCGATGCACCGATACCCGCTGCCTCCAGTCCCCCACCCCCGGACCCCCGCCGCCCCCACGGCGCAGCCACGAGCGGTTGACCCCGGCGGGGCCCCAGGCCCCTGCTCCTGTCTGCGAGCGACCCCCGGCCAGTTGGCAGCTCGGTCCAATGGGATGGCGTCCCGAACCCCAGCTGAGAAATGCCGCTTTCGGGGGTGGGGTGGGGTGGGGTGGGGGGAGGGCTCGCACGCGCTGAGTCTAAACCTGCGGGTTTGGGGGCCAAGACGGAGTTTGTGCTGAAGGCAGAGAGGGGGGCTGGGAGAAGGCGGTGGCCCTGGCGACTCTGGTCCTGCCCCGCCCCCCCGTGCCACTGACCCCGAAAGTGGGGGGTCGCAGCCTAGTGGAAGGTGGGCTTTGAGCCGGCCCTGCTGCGTGGGCTCGCGCGCCGGGCCCCCGGTGAGGCCGCTCTTTCCAGGCAGTTCGAGGACCGACGGCGGTCTACGCGGGCGCGGGGGAGGGAGAGCCGAGGTCTCCTCCTTCTCTTCCTGGCGAAGGCTCAGAGCTGGGGTGCACCCCCGGCGGGCATCAGGGGCGGGATGCGGACACGGAGCTCCGGGCGACCGGCGCTGAGGCCGATCGGGGCGCTGGCGGCTCCCGGGGCCCCGCGCTGCGCCCCGACTCCGGGGTCAGCAGCGCCCTGGCCGCGCGCACGGCTCCCGCCAGGCTCCCCGGTCTTGCGTCCGCGGGGGGGGGCCGGAGGGGGAGCTGCGCTCGGGGCATGATGACGGGGGCCGCGGAAACACCGGGCGCGAGGAAAACTGTGTTATCCAAACCAGCCGGCGCCGGGTTTCCACCGAGGGGCCTCGGGTCGGGCGCGCGGGGCGGTGCGCGCGGCCTCTGGGTGGTTTCGTGAGGTTACGCTGACATCTGGTGGTGTATTTGGGCACCGCGCAGAAAGGCAACGCGGTGACAAAGCTTTATTTATTTTCCCACTCGGTTCTTGTTGACTTTTTCCCCTCTCCATTCACCCATCTAGCTACCCACCCACGTATCCACCCATTCGTCCTCCTGTCTTTCCAGTCATCCATCCATCTACTCACCCACATTTCTATCTATCTAATCATTCATCCGTCTCCTCATCTATCCATCCACCCATCTATCCATCCATGCATTTGTATTTCTATCCATCTATCCATTCATCCATCTCCACATGCATCTACTCACCCACATTTCTATCCTTTTAGCCATTCATCCATCTCCCTATCTATCCTCCCATCCATCCATCCACCCATTCATCCACCCACCCATCCATCTATCCTTCCATCTGCTCATCCATCCATCCACCGACATATATTTCTATCTATTCATTCATCTCTCCATCTATGCTCCCATTCCTAAGTCCATCCAACCACCCACCCACCCACCATCCACCTAAGCACCCACCCATCCACCCATCCACCCATCCACCCATCCACCCATCATTCCATAAACAACTTTGGCCCCTGTATCTGCAGCTGCGAAGCTAGCCACTGCTCTTCTGTTACCCCACTCCAGGCCGGCCTCTCTCTCCTCTCCCTCCCCTCTTTAGTCTCCATTTATTTCCGTTCTCCTCCCGTTTCCTTTTATTTTCTTTTTAAAAAGAAATTTGGTTAGTTCTCTCAGAATCAGTGAGGCTTTCTTGAGGGGCTGGAATGAGTTATTTCCGCAGACCCACTGAAAAGAGATTTCCAGGGGAGGGAAAAAGTGTCAGTGAATTAAAGAATGTAAAAAATCCTATTGCCCAAGGAAAATGATGACTATAATTTATAATAATAATGATAGCTAGCATTGATTGGGCACCAACTGTATGCCAGACACTGTGTGATCTTGCTGCCTTGTTGTAATTCTGCCATGCAGTAGATTCTGCGTTATCCCCAATTAACAGATGAAAAAAAGGGAGGCTGGGGGAGGCGAAGCAACTTGCCCGGGGTCTTGCAGCTGAAAAGTGGCAGAACTGGGATTCGAACCCAGGGCTGTCAGACTTCAAAACTCAAGGTCTTAATCAGTCATTGGACCGAAGAGTTTCCAGGACAGCAGTGGCAGGGAATGGCTTTCAAATAACTCAGAAAATAAAGACGTCCCTCATGTCGGGGAGAAGCAGAGGGGGGTCGTGGGGTGTTCAGGGTCAGGGCATGCCGCTGCACGTGCCGTTTCCGCTGTCAGCTCCACGAATGGCCAACTGCTGCCTCCATTTCCCTTTGCCATCACCTTCTAGGACTATAAAAAAATCTCAAAGCCGTGATTTTACAGCCATTTATAGCCATGATCTCCAAACTGAACTTTTACCCCTACCAGTAAAACAAAGACATTTTCAACACACCCATAACATATGCATTTTTATTTATTTACCAATTACATAAGTATTCTGCTGTATGTATTATGTGCACTATAAAATATACATAAAAATAGAGGCGTTAAATGGATGAGACATCAATGAGATAAACATTTTTAAGTGGATCTAATCCCTTGAATTTAATGGCACAAAACGCTTTGCCCTCGTGTTTTAGAGGTTTACCTCCACTTTTTGAGTACTGCGTTTTATAAGAGCTTTTTATTCTGAAACTGTTTAAATGCATCGAGGGTAGAGAAGGGCACGGCGAGCCCCACGCGCCCGTCGCCCAAATTTAATAATTATCAAGATTTTGCCAGATTTGCATCATAATCCATTTTCCTCTGTCTTGTTTTCTGAGCTGCTTTCAAGCAAAGCCCAGACCTTATATGATTTCACAAACGTTAGACCTCGTTTCTCAAGCACGTGGTCATTTTCTTACTAATATCACACTGGGAAAATTAACAATTTTTTTACATAGTCTAATTTCCAGTCCACATTCAAATTTTCCAGCTTGTCTTTTTACAGTCGAAGTCTTTGAATCAAGAAGGTCTGTGTGTTGCATTTGGTTGTCGTATCTCTTTTTTAAAAATTGTGGTAAAATATGCATAACATAAAATTTACCCTTTTCACCATTTTAAGTGTCCAGTTCAGTGGCATTAAGAACATTCACATTGTGGGGCTGGCCCTGTGGCCGGGTGGTTAAGTTCGCACACTCCGCTGCAGGCGGCCCAGTGTTTCGTTGGTTCGAATCCTGGGCGCGGACATGGCACTGCTCATCAAACCACGCTGAGGCAGCGTCCCACATGCCGCAACTAGAAGGACCTACAACGAAGAATGTACAACTATGTACCGGGGGCTTTGGGGAGAAAAAGGAAAAAATAAAAATCTTTAAAAAAAAAAAAAAAAGAACATTCACGTTGTTGTGCAACCATCCCCACTGTCCATCTCCAGAACTCTTTAATTTTGCAAAACCAAAACTCTGTCCCCACTAAACACTGACTCCGCCCCCAGCCCCTGGACCCACCCCCAGCCCTGGCCCCACCCCAGCCCTGGCCCTGCCCCAGCCCCTGGCCCCGCCCCCCACATTCTGTCTCTATGAATCTGACCCCTCCAGGGCCCCATCTATGTGGAATCAGACAGCATCTGTCCTTTCGTGTCTGGCTTATTCACTGAGAGTAATGTCCTCAAGGTCCGTCCATGTTGTACCCCGTGTCAGAATCTTCTTCTTAAAGGCTGAATACTATTCCATTATGTGGAGGGCCCACATTTCACCGATCCGTTCATCCACTAGGGGTCACTCGGGTGGCTTCCAGCCTCTGGCGACTGTGAGTGATGCTGCTGTGAACTCGAGTGTACACACATCTCTCTGAGACCCTGCTCCGACTCCTTTGGGGACGTGCCTGGTGGAGGGGCTGGATCGTGTGTCAATTCTCCAGTCTCATTCAGTCCTCAGCACTCGCTCCCTGCCCCCTTCTCCCATCTCTCGGACTCACAGAAGGAAGTAGGTCAACTGGCCCTCAGCAGACGCCCTGTTTGGAAGCCCTCTTTCTGCACACCCTGCCGGCCACGGCGGCCTTGCCCATCGGTAGACGCCCACCGAGGGGAGGCGACCACCGCGGACGTCCCTCCACAAGCAGAACCTCCTCAGGGGAATTGTGATGCTTTTGTGGCCACCTTCTGATAGAGACTGGATGAGGTCACCATGGTTTCTGCCTCTTCCTGTGACTGATGGAAGTCCTGGCGCCCGGAGGGGACAGGGGCTCAGAGTTGCCGTTTCTCACGGCTCCTTTCTGCCCCCGTTACTGTTCTCTTCCACCCTTGCTTCCCAGGCCACAATCTTTTCAAGCCTTTGCTCAGTAAATAACCTGTTGAATGGACACACCGGATGAGGAGAGCGAGGGGCGCTGCCGGCCAGCGATGTGGATTTGGCGCAAACACGAATGAAGGGTTACGAAAGCTCAGGGCTTCTCTTTGCTCTGGATGGAACAGTAACAGAGATGGAAGCTCCGGAATTTGGTCCCACGCCCCGCAGATGTGCTCCCTGGGTGCCCCTAGCCCACCTGGGAGGCTCCTGTGCCCAGAGTGGAGGGTGGAGGTGCTGCCTCCCCCCCCCTCCTTCTCCCCCTCACCACCCCTTCTCTCCTCCTCCTCTCTTCTTCTCCATCTCCCTCCCCTCCCTCCTCCTCTCTGCTCACCCCATCTCCCTTCCTCATCCTTGCACCCCTTCCCTCTTCCCTCCCTTCTTTTACCTCTGTCCCCCCCCTTACCCCCCACCTTCCCCCTTCCTCACCCCCTCACCCCTCCCTCCTTTTCTCCCCTCTCCCCTCTCTCCTTCTCCCCTCCTCCTTCTTTCTTTCACCGATATTTAGGACACCATCTCTGTGCTCAGCTCCATGTGGGGCCTTGGGGACACATCAGTCGACAGTCTGCTCTTTCCAGAATGGCACTCTGCACCCAGCAGGAAGTGCTAACATGGAACGAGCAACGACAAGCAGGAAGGGCGCCCTGTGCAGGGGTCCGGGGAGCCGGGGGCCTCCCCGAGGAGAACGTTCCCAGGCCGGTTGTTCTCGCACTTCCCTGCTTTTGCGGATCCCTGCGGGGTCTGGTTAAATGCAGATTCTGCCTCCGCAGGTCTCGCTGGGGCCTGAGATCTGCGCTCCTTCCTACAGGCTCCCCGGTGGGGCTGCCGCTGCCGCCCGTGGCCGCGGTCCGAGCAGCCGGCCCTAAGCCATCATCCTCATCGCCATCAGGCTCATCTGGGAGGAGGGAGGCCAGGGAGAGGAGAGCTAAGCAAACTGCCACGAGTACCGTGAATAATACTCGGGTACCATGGACAATACTCGAGTACCATGAATAATACTCGAGTACCATGAATAATACTTGCTGTGCTGTGATGGTAACAGTAACGCCCAGTATCGGTGGAACACTTACTGTCTGCGGCACGGCTCCAAGCCCTCTAAACAAACTCACTTAATCCTCGTCACCGTTGTCATAAATAGATTGCGCAGCACGTCATTGTTTTCCAAACTGTGTCTGTGTCCCACATCTTACCGCACGCGTGTAGCAATCTCATGAGACAGGGCAGGCGTTGTTGTTGCTCTTACCATTAATAATAGTAGTTATTATTCTGCTCCTTATGCAGGTGGGTCGGCGCGGCCCCGGGGGTGAGTCCCAGGTTACGGAGGCATCTGGGGGCCGAGTCAGGACAGGGATGGTGTGGCTTTGGCTCCTGCTCAGAACTGGCCATTTCTAGGATGTGGGCGGGTCAGGCCCAGCCATCCTGCCGGTCAGCAGCTGGGGCTGGGGTGGACGGCCTGAACTGTCCTGGTCCCGGGGCCTGTGATTGAAGCAGGGGACATCGACCCTTCTGGTGAGTCAGTGGCCTCCCTCGCTTTCTCTCCATCTGCAACACCCAGGAGAACAGTTCCACGGTTTTTGTGGGAAAGTTAGGATTGTATAGGATTATGTGGGGCCGTTGGTAGAACAACTAGTACCACTGGACCCCACAGAGAGATGTTTGACCTGGATGTGGCCTCAATGGTTGTTGAGATGGATCTAGGTTTTCCGTGGCTCCCACTTCACATGGGTAATAACCAAAGACGGCCCTGAGGCCCCCAAGGCCCTGTGTGACCTGCCGGCCCCCTGCCTGCCCTCACCTCTTCCCACTCTCCCCCTCATCTGCTCAGCTCCAGCCACAGGGGCCTCCTCGCTGTTCCTCAAATGCATCAGGGCAGACCTGCCTCAGGACCTTTGCACTGGCTGTTCCCTCTGCTGGGAAAGCCCTTCCTCCAGACACCTATATGACTCCTTCCTCGGCTGCTTCCAGCCTTTACCTAGAGGTCACCTCTTCTACGAGCCTTTCCTCGCCACCTTGCTTAAAACGCAGCCCCTATACACATCTGTTCCCCTGTTCCGCCAGCACCGATGACCAACTCACATATATTATATGTCTGGTTGATTATCTTGTGGATGGTACGCTCTCCACCACGTCCAGGAAGGCAGGAATGTTTGTCTGGTTCGTTTTTGGCTAGGTGCCCATCTTCTAGAACAGGGGTGGGCCAGCCAGCCAGGGGGCCCAATCCCGCGGGACACCTGTTTGCATATGGCCCGCGGGCTAAGAAAGGTTCCTACATTTTTAAGTGGTTGGAAAAAATCAGAAGAAGAATATCTCTTGATATATGAAAATTCTACGAAATTCACAATTCGACGTCCCTGACGCTTTGTCGGGCCGCAGTCTGGTCCGTCTGCGCCCGTGTCCTCCGCGGCTGCTTTGGCACCACGGGGCGGAGCTGGCCTGTGACAGAGACCGGCCTGCAAAGCCCAGACTATTTACTCTCGGGCCCCGCGCAGGAGCCTGGGGGTCCCTGGCGCCCCGCGAGCAGCCAACCTGGGCGGGGGCGCGGCCGAGACCTGGGCCCGGGGACCCCGCTCCTGCGCGCACCGCCCCTTGCTGCGGCCGCCACGACGAGCCACCAGGGGGCGCCGTGGCACCCGAGCCGGGCGGGTGCCAGGCGGTGGAGGCGAGCGCGGCAGCCCATCCTCCCCGAGACCCGCCTCCCTCCTCCTGGGTACCCGCCTCCCTCCTCCCCGGGACCCGCCTCCCTCCCCCCTGGGACCCACCTTCCTCCCCCCAAGAACCCACCGCCCTCCTCCCGGTACCCATGGCCCTCCTGCTCCGGGTGGACCATCAGCCCCAGAGCAAGAATCCAGTTTCCATCCTACAATACTCAGTCGTTACACACATGGCGACTTGCTTTTCAGTGCGCGAAGGGCTTGGTAAAGAGGAGCTGGGGGTCTAGGGGTTTGAAAGGCCCCCGGAAGGCTGAGGGGTCTGCGGTGGGGCCTGGGGTCAGGTGTGGGCCCGTCTGGCGTTGGTCTGGGGTGGGGCGGTATCCTGGGCTGGGAGCCAGACGGCCGGCGTTCAGAGCCAGTTCTGCCCCTGCTGACTGGGTGACTTGGAGGAGGGGCATCCTTCTCCTCTCCGTGCCTCAGTTTCCTCGTCTGTAAAGTGGAGGGAACAACAGGACGGCCTCTGGGGTTCTTACAAAGGTGAGATTCAATGCGTTAGGAGGTGGCAGACACTCGGGCCAGAGCAGGCTTGTAGGAAGCCTGGCCAACAGCTGCCGCGGCCCCAGAGGACGAGCTGTTGAGCATCTGGGGGCCTCAGCTTACACAGTTAAAGAAAAAAAGAAGAGCAGGCTGTTTAGACACCGCAATTAAACCCGGCTGACCTTTGAAGCGGCCCTGCTTGGGAATCAGAGCGCTTTTCATTTCCTTCCTTTTTGAAGGGAGGCGTTTGGACAATTCTAGCCTAGTTGATATTTAAAAAAAAATAGGTCTGGTCCCAGGGAGCTTCTTTTTCGGTGCAGCCGGCTGGTTTTTAGCGCAGAGAGACCCTCCTTTGTCCTTTGAATTAGCAGCTTTGGCCGCGGCCAGGCTTGGAGGCTGGGGACGGCCCCGGAGCTGTGTCCCCGGCCCTGAGGCTCCATCCGGTTCTCTTCACTAGTCCTTGGAACCCTCGCAGCTTGTGAACAAATGCCCCCCAGAGTCACCCTCTTGCCCTGCGCTCCCATCTTTTTTTCCTCCATTATCACTCCAGAAGACTGTCTTTTCAACACCTCTAGGTTCTTTTGATCTTGTCTACGCTCTCCCTCCCGGGCTCTCTTGGCTGCGTCCGCCCAGGAGGGGCCCCTTGGCTTCGCATCTGCCTGCAGTTCCACTGTAATTGCTCTCACTGGGGTCAAGTCTCCCAGCCTTGCTTCTGTTCCCTGCGTTTTCACCACAGGGCCTTTGCACCTGCTGTGCCCTCTGTCTGGAACACCCTTGCCGTGGCTGGCTCCTTCTTACATTCCAGACTCAGCTCAGATGTCAGCTCCTCATGCAGACGCCCCTCGCCCCCCATCACTGTGGATCACGTCACTCTGTTCTTTACCTACAATTGTGTGTTTCCTTCTAAATTGGACTGCCAGCAACACGAGGGCAGGCTTTTTCCTTCCTTGTCTACTGCTGTGTCCCCAGCGCTTAGAAAAAACCCAGTGCATAGCAGGTGCCAACGTTTGTTGAGTGAATAACAGATTGATCCCTGGAAACTTGCACATCTGTGTTGATGACCTCTCTATGTCTCTGGCTTGGAGATCTGCAAGGCCCTTGGAGCAAGTGAACCCCACTCTCTCTTCAGTTCTCTGCCCAGGGCATCCTCGGGTGCCACGCTCTGCAAGCTGCACTCAAGGAGGTCTGCCTGGAGGAGGAGGCAGAGATGCGGATGCATGACTGTACACAGCGTCTCGGGGCTGCACAGAGACCAGCCTCCATTTGTCCCTGTCACCTCATCTGTAAAACGCAGAACAGACCAGCGCTCACCTCAGAGGGTTAGTTAAACATCTGCAAAAGGCTCAGAGTGGTGCTCGGCACGTTATAAAGTGGTACGGACGGGGGGAGTTAACTAGGTGAACCCGTCCCCACCCAGGCCCGGCCGTGACCCCAGGAGGGCACAGCCTTGTCTCGTTGCTCACGTGTCGCCAGGGCTTAAAGGCTGGATGGAGGCAGGATCTGAGACTGGAATGAGCTCGTGCCCGCGAGATGGAAATCTGACCTTTAAGCCGGGAGTGGGCAAACTTCCTGCGTGGAGAGCTGGATGGTGGATATTTTCAACTCTGGGGTCACGTGGGCCTCTGGTCTCCGAGGCAGCAACTCGGTTCTGCCGGTACAGTGCCAAAGCGGCCACAGCAGCCACGGAAGTGAGCGAGCACGGCCACCTACTGATAAAACTTTATTTACAGAAACAAGCTGTGGGCCGCCTCAGCCCAAGGGTGCAGGCTGCTGACTCCTGCTCTAAATCAGAGCGAGGGTTAGTGGGAAAAGAGAAGATGCTTCAGAGGGTCCTTTCTGGAGAGATGATGAGATTAAAAGCCACCACTGCTGTCCCCGAAGCCTCGAATCAGAGGGTCTGTTTATTTTTGTTACTTAATAACATTTATTAAGCCCGAGTTGTGCCGTTTACATGCTGATCATTGTAATAGGCGCTCTCATACTTTCTTTTAACCCTTAGGACGACCTTGGTGAGTGTCTAATTACCCTTCTTTCCTTTTTAAGTCAGGAAACTAGAGCCCAGAGTAGTTAAGACACTTTCCCAAGGTCACACAGCTCAGAAGTGACATTCCTGCCCAGCGGGGTCCATTTCTAAGGCTTTGGTGTTTTCCTCCCGGGACGGAGAAGGGCTGGGCCCTTCTTTCAAAGCTATCATTTAAATGTCCACGGCCGCACACACAGGCCCTAGAAGCCAGCCCCTGAACACGGGGAAGCAAGCAACGATAACCGAATGCGTTGGGTTTTCAGTAGACACAGATGGTGGAAATTCTTTGCATGCAGCGCGCAGCCTGTGCATCCGGGCTGTTGGTGGGCCTGCCAGAACATTCTGGAGCCCTTCAGGTCCGGCCGCAGAGTAAGGCTGTGTGCTGGACTCGGGCAGACCCCAGCAGGTCAGCGGCACGTGGAGTCCTGGATTTCTTTGCGGTGGGAAGGGTTTTGGGTGACAGCGCGTCCCTGGGTGTCGGCTGGCCTGCAGGTTGACCCGCAGCAGGTGCTGGCTGTGCCAGCCCGTGGGCCCTGAGCGCCCGCCGCCACCCTTGTCTGCCTTCCCGCCGCTCCGGGCCCCACTCTGAGCAGCACGGCCTCAGGTCAGCTGCTCCCGGCTGTGGCTGCGTGTCAGGCTCACCTGGGAGATTCAAAGCATCCTCATGCCCAGGCCGGCCCAGCCCGCTCGCTGAATCTCACGCCGGGCATGGAGCACCGGCCAGGGCGTTTGTAAGGTTTCTGGGTTATTCCGACATGCGGCCGAGCTCGAGACCCAGCGTGCGGGTCATCGCTTTGCACTCTACTTACGACACACCCAGGGGGGCCCCCAGGGCCACACACGACTGGGAAATTTGAAATCTGCAGGGCGATGAAAAGCATTGTGGTGTCTGAGCTGTTCCTAAGCCAACAAGGAATTTTTCTACTCTGATTCACCCTGTGGAATCTTATCCTTTTGGCTTCAACTATCTGCTCTCTGTGTATTCAGAGCAGAGACTCAGCTGGGACACAGTGTACAGCTGATTGTGAAAATATGAAAACATTTCCATACCAGTCGGTAAATAGCTGTGGCCTGCCGGCCCCTGACGAGCTCCGCTCCCGCCCCGCCCCTCCCGGGTGCTCCGCGCCTCCTGACGGCCACACGCCGGCAGCGCCTCCCGCGGGTTGTTGGGCGTTTAAGATTCCGCCCCGGTGAGTCTGGCTGCTCGCTCACGCCCGTATGTTTAGTTTTTGCGTCTGAGCAGACGGAATCTCCAATAGGTAGGGGGGTCCATTTGCAATCTCAGGAGGGAGGGAAGGCTGATTGTTGGGAGAGGGGGTGGCACTAATTTCAATCCTAGTTGTGGCACTGACCAGCTGGGGAAGCTGTCTAGCCTCTCTGTGCCTCGGTTTCCCCAGAGGATTGGCGTGAGGCTTAAGTGAATTAATACATGGTAGGCCTTCGAGCGGGGCCTGCATGCAGCTGGCGTCGTGTAAGTGCTCATGTTGTATCAGTCATCCATTGCTGTGTAACACACGGCCCCAAACCATGGAACACATCACCACAAACTCAGCCGCCTTAAATAACACCCACTCATCCTCTCCCGGGTTCTGCAGGTGAGGATGCGGCTTGGCTGGGCCCTCTGCTCCCGCGTGACTCATACGCTGTGAACGAGGTGTTGGCCAGCATGGGGTCCCATCCGAGGGCTACACTGGGGAACAGTCTGCTTCCGAGAACATCCAGCTGTTGGCAACATGAAGTTCCCTGCAAACTGTTGGGCCCAGGGCCTCGGTTCCCGCCAGCTGCTGGCCAGAGGCCGTCCTCTGTTCCTCCCCGACACGGCAGCTTGCTCTGTCAGTCAGCACAGAGAGAGAGTCCACTAGTAAGACAGACGCCAGACCTTTTGTAATCCCCCTGGGGACGCGGCACCCCCTCAGCCTGAGGCACCCCACCGCTCAGGGCACGTTCCCTGGGGAGGGGTCGTGCCAGGTCGTGAGAGCAGGAGGTGGAGACCCCCGGGGCGTCTCAGAAGCTGCCTGCTGGGGGCTGTGTGCCATTCCTCCTGCAGCTGGTGTAGCCTCAGCCAGCTGCTCCCCGTCAGGCGTGGCTTGTGCAGCATCAAGGTGTCGGAAAGCACCTCGAGTTCACCCGTCCACACGGGTCACCTTCCAGGCCTGCCCTTGTCCCAGCCTGTAGGACCACCTCAAGCTGGAGACTCAGCGGCTTCTGAGGCAAGTTGAGGACCCAGGAATCTTTGGGGTGGCCTAGAAGCTTTCCTGAGTGTCTACCCACCCCAGACGCCCCAGCCTGTTATACTTGGGGGATCCTGCAGCCTCCATGTCCCCCACTCGCTCCCCTCAGAGCACCTCCTCCCTCTGCCCGTGGCACAGCTGGTATGAGTTTCTCAGTGAATTCAAGATCTCCTGGGAGACAAGAAAGGTGTCGACTTCGAAGACATCTTGTTTCTTCAGAGGCGGGTGACCACAGCTCCCTATAAGAGAGAGAGTTGTGTTGGAAGATGGACGAGCCCGGCTATGGCGTGTGTGGTGGGACAGCTGGGTGGTCAGCGGTGTGTCACAGAGCTGGTGAGGCGGGTTTCCTGGGGCGAGGATGAGCAGGGCTGGCGAGGCCACGAGGAGGAACAGCAGCGACACACCCACAAGGCGGGAAACAACACGCGGGAGCCATCGAGCAGCTGGAGGGGATGGTGAGAGGTGAGGGGGCCAAGTTTTAAAACCCATTTACAGCAACAACCATTGATTATTATTATTTGTGATTCTTCAGGTCAGGGGTTTGTTGGAACTCGGCTGTTCTGCTGGGTCTCTGGCTCAGCTGCATTGTGTTGATGGACGGGCAGGGCTGGTGTGGGCAGAGCGGGGCTGATGTGGGCGGGGCTGGGCTGGTGTGAGGGGGCCGGCTGGTGTGGGGGGCCTGGGCTGGTGTGGGCGGGGCCGGGCTGGTATGAGGGGGCCCGGGCTGGTGTGGGGGGCCTGGGCTGGTGTGGGCGGGGCCTGAGTGGTGGGGGGCCTGGGCTGGTGTGGGCGGGGCCTGACTGGTGTGGGGGCCTGGGCTGGTGTGGGCGGGGCCTGACTGTTGGAGGGGCTGGGCCGGTGTGGCCGGGGCCGCGCGGGGCAGTCCCGGAGGCTTCCCTCGTGGGTCCCCAGTGGCCCGTCTCCCTACGTGGTTGGCTGGGCTTCCTCCCGGCACGTGGCCTCAGGGTAGGTGGGCTTTCGAGACTCTGGGTTTCAAGAGAGAGCACAGCAGAGCTGAAGGCAGACGCTGCGTCTCGTAAGGGAAGCTTCCAGGCGTGAAGGAGCCCGGATGCCCGGTGGGGAGGCTGGAACTTGCCCCGTGGCGCAGGCTACTGGAGGTCTTAGACGGGCGAGCAACATCATCTAGGTGTTTCAGAAGGTGATTGTACACGAGTGTACAGTTCAGAGGGAGGAGCAGGGAGTCGGGACAGAAGCCCCAGGGCTCCTGCTGCTCACGACGACGTGTGTTACTTACCTTCCCTGAGCCCTGAGCTGTATCACCCGTGAAGCAGGGTCATCCTCACCTTACACACCCTACAGGGCTTTACAGGGACCAAATAAGGACGCATTTGTAAAGGACATTGTAAACCAGGGTTGCCGAACTCAATCATCAGACAACAGGATTGGGGCAGGCTCGATTTCAGGTGATAAATTTCAGTGAATGCTCAGCTTCATGTTGGGGATACAATAGGGAGTGGTGAGGCCTGTGGCAAACCAGGGAGCTCCAGCCCCAGCTAAGGGACATGGCCGTTATACAATAGAAGCCGATGGGTGCCGTGTGGGAATGTGGGCCCAGTGTGGCTAAATCTTCTGATTTTTCAAGAAAAGGCCAAAATTCCATTTTTGTGTGCAATCTCCTGACTTAACCTTAACGTATTTATATCTTAAGATGTGAATAGATCAAGGAAGCAATTTGTGAGCTGTCTGTAGAATCTGCTGTAAACTGTGGTACTCAACGTAAATGTTAGTTATTAATTTTGTCATGGGTTCTTAAAACTGGAAGGCAAGGTGAGCAAGAGAGCGGCTGGGGGAGAGAGCACGGCGAGGCAGGGGAGATGCACGGGGTCGGAATTAGGATGGAGTGTGGAGGGTGAACAAGGAGAGACCCAGAACCATTTCAGGAGAATCTATAGGACTCACGCTCATCAGTGGGTCAGACAGAGCCCTTTGCAGTCCGATGAAGCCAGGGACCCCTCTCAGAATTGTGTTTTTAAATGCATAAAATCAAGCACAAAGAAGACCAATTATAAGGAAAATAAGATATCGAAAGCAACGGCTTTGTCACACCATTACAAATATGCTTCTTTAATGACAGCGGAAAGCCAGTTCGAGCGACAGACCTGACAATTTCAAGGTAGCGACGAGAGTAAATGATGCTTCAAGATATCTGCGATGCTAACGTGCCAGGGAAATGTGCTTTCTGTTGATGACAAAGTCACAGGTGCTGCTAACACTGTTAGTCCTACTAATTTATTGCCTCCATTCATAATTTCAGCGAGACGGAGTGAAAATTGAGATGTGACTTTTTTTTCCCAGCCAAAGTCACAGACTCCCTGAGTGGCACACACGCCAAGCACCGCTTCACCTGGGCCTCGAAGGCAGAGGCGAATCCAGAGGAGTTGCGGCTTGCAGTCTAGGGAGAGTCAGGCGGGCTTCCGTGGGAGGCTGCGGGGGACCAGAGGGCAGAGCAGCGGGGAGAGGCGGCAGGAAACGGAGCTCGGAGGAGCTGTCAGCGACAGGGCAGAGCCAGGGAGCCTGTGGGCTTGGGAGGCGGGGCGCCTGGGTTCAGATCTGGCTGAACTTTTTACCAGCAATCACAGTGGGTTCCACAGCACCCACTTCTGGTACCAGATCCAGACCACATTGGCTTACGTATCGGTTACTGGCCTCAGTTTACTCAGCTGTACTCTGGGGATGGCAGTTGGGTCAGTGATGCCCGGAGGCCGTCTCAGGACCCAGTGAGTTCACACGTGCAGAACTGATGCTCGTGGCGCCCTCAGAGCCGCACCTGCGCACAGGAAGTACTGTGTTGACATAGCGTCACTGTGGCAGGTGCAGGAGACGAGGCTTAGTCGTCCATCACTCATGCGGCACGTGTTCATTGAACACTTTGAGGCAAAGAGCAAATCAGACCAGGACTCTGCTCTCATGGGGGTTAAATTCTCTGAGGGGAGACGGATAATCCACAGGTGAAGAGACTCTGGAGTGACTTTGGGTGGTGGTGGGTGGCGATGGAGCAGGGTGCCAGAGTAAAACGTGACCGGGTCGGGGACATCTTAGAAACAGCGGTCGGGATGGCCTGTCTGGTGAGCTGACACTCGAGTTGAGTCTCGAATGAGGGGCATGAGCCATGTGACCCACACAAAGTGCCTCGAGAACAGCAAGGACAAAGGGCCGAGGCGGGAGTGTGCCTGACAAGTCTGGGGATCAGCAAGGCAGCCGGCGTGGCTGGAACAAGGGGACTGAGGGGGAGAGCGAGGGGAAGTGAGGCTGGAGAGGCTGGCGGAGTCCAATGGAGGCGTCAGCCACAGCTCCAAAGGACTTGGGAGCCAAGGTCCTAAGCCAGGCAGGAGATCGTTGCTCCCCCTTCCACTTGTCAATTCCGTTTTCAATGTGCTGTCACTTGCGTGCTGCCACATCTTCCCGTTTGACCTTTTTGTCAGAGATTTGCTCTGCTCCTGTGTTGTCCCAGGCGCTAAGCAAGGGGCTGGATAGCAACTGTCACCATTTATCGGGCACCTGCTGTGCGAAGTCAGCTCGGATGAGGTTCTTACCCTTGAGGGGTGTATGGTCTAATGGAAAAGAGCGATTAAGAAGGCAGCGATTGAGGTGGTCGCAGGTGATGTCCATCTCTGGCGATATTCCCGGCTCTCTGCTTCCTTGAGGACAGATGTGGCCGGATAACTTGCTTCGGTTGATGAAACGCGCGTGTAAGTGACTCGAGTCATTTCCGGTGGGAGTTTTCAAAGCCAGTGTGCGGCGTGCCCCGTCCCCTGCTTCCTGCTGTGTCGGTATGAACTTCTGTGATCCTGGGGCCCACGCTGAACACGCAGCGGGAGCGAGAAATAACCGTTTGTTCTGTCGAGCTCATGGGCCTTGGGGCCGTTTGTCACAGCAGCAAAGAAGGGCCGTCCTGACTACGATCGCGCATCCATGAGTCCCCAGACTCTGCCTGCTGGGTTCTCCCTCGACAGTCCCCGTGTCGCCATCTAACCCTCATTGTTTGCTGCGGTGGGGACGTGGCCGTGGCTGCAGGGTTGGTCTTGCTTCACTATTACAGGCTGAATCGTGTCCCCAGATTCGCGTGTTGAAGCTCTGACCCCCAGCACCTCAGGGGGTGGCCGTCCTTGGAGGGAGGGTCCTTGAAAAGGCAGTCACGGTAAATGGGAGGTTAGGGGGGTCCTGATCCACCGTGACTGGTCCTCGTAAGGAGAGGATGTCTGGACAGAGGCGTGGCCGGAGCGAAGCTGATGTGAAGACGCAGGGGCACCTGCGGGCCAAGGAGGGGGCTTCAGACAGCCTGATTTTGGCCTCCAGCCTCCAGAACCGCGAGGAACTCGATTCTGCTGTGTGAGCCGCCCCATCCGTGGCGTCTGTTACGGTGGCTCTAGCAGAGCAAGACACATAGCTTGCAGGCTGCGAGCTGCCTGAACGCAGGCTGTTTGCGCTTTCTGTTCCCTCGTCCTGAAATGCTGTTCCACCGGCTGGTCTCACGGCTCCTCCCTCGCCTTTGGGGCTTTACTCCAATGTCACCTTCCTAGGGCTTTCTGGCTATAGTTCAAGCCCACACACATTTCTTATTCCTCTCTCCCGTTTCATATTTTCCTTGGCACTTAGCCCCATTTAACCTACTGTGTATTTCATTCGTGCGTCCTGCTCATCGTGTGTCTCTCTCCACCCGCATTCCCAGGGCAGCTGGGATATGTAGTCCTTCCTCCCGCCGGGTCATTGGTGGACGTGGGTGATCCCCCCGAGAGGACGCTGGGCCAGGACGAAGGCAGGCAGCCCCGCTGGTAAAGTGCACAGGTCACCCTCGGACGACGAGCGCTCACCGTGGTGTCTTTCCCCCTCTCTTCCCCCGAAAGCTCCTTTTTGGCTCATCTGCAGGAGCAAAGCCGGTTCCCAGCCCTGAAATCTTAGTTTTTCGCCCTTGAACAGTGAAGGGCAGAGACATCTGCCTTTCTTTCCATTTAGGTGACACATCTGTGGATGAAGCACCTGGCCCCTGGGTTACCTGCCCCCATCCGAGCCCGCGGCCGGGCCGCAGCCGTGGAACCGAGCACGCGTGCCCGTCTGCAGTGAGGCTGACCTAGTATTTGCACCCAGTTTTCTTGGGAATGTTTTCTGGCTAAATATTTTTTTAGAGGGTTTAAAAAATATTTTTAAACTGAACCCTATTTTTTCTTTTTCGGGGGATTGTTGGAGAAGCTGAAGCGTTGCACCCTTTTCCCCAGAGGAGCAGAAATGGGTGGGGTGCTCCAGCCGGCCAGGCAGCCGCCCAGAAGAGCTAGTTCTTAAGCCTTTCTGCCTTGGAAGCATTTTTTTCCACCAGCCCAGCATCTTGACAGCCAGCTCCTCCGCGCTCTCCGCTTCCTCCCCCGACGCGCAGCCTCCACGCGGCTCTCAGAGGAAAAAGTGCTGAGCCCGGTGCCCCTAAGTGCTTGGCCTCTCTCTCTCGGCACAGGGAGCTGGCGCAGACCCACAGCTCTGTCCTCCCCGGGGACCAGCGACCTGGGGCCACGGTCCAACCCGGCCCACGGTTTCCAACCCCAGCCCTCTACGGCCGGCTCATCACGCTCTTTTATAATTTAGTAGTTTCTGTAATTTAAACGTTTTAAAAAATTGAGACGTAAGGTGCACTGGGTGAGGTGTGTACAACACACATTCTTTAAGTCCCAGCTCCTTTTACCGAGGTCACAGCACGTGGGCACCACCCACACCCAGATGTAGAGCACGCCCCCTGCACTGGGCTCCTCAGTGCCCCCGTCTCTGCCCCGTTATTCTATTGCGGTTGGTTGGGTTTAGTTATTCTTGACCTTCCAGTCAACGGACACCCCCACTGTGTTCTTGTTCTTGGCTGTAGACAGTTGCCATTTTCGTAGTTGTAAGTGTGAATAAAAACATCTGTAGGAAATTTTGCTGTTTTTACGGATGTGTGACTTAGCGAGCGTTCACACGGGGCTTCCTGTGTGCCAGACACCGGTCTCAGTGCCTTTGTGCATCAGCCCTTTCAATCTCCGGACAACCCTGGGAGCTAGTACCAGTAGTCCCCTCTCCAGGCGAGGAAACTGAGGTTCAGAGTGGGAGAGTGACTTGCCCAAGGTCACACAGCCTGAGCTGGCAGAGCTGGATGCAAGCCCAGACCATGTGGCTCTGGGATTAACCATTAAGCCTGGCAGCCTCCTGATCCAAGTGTGGTTGCCCCATATCCCGCATCCTGGTCCTTACACTCTTGTGTGACCCCTCCCTCGAGTGTGTGCTGGACCCAACCGTTCACTTTAACCAGAATGTGGCAAAGTGATGGAAAGTCACTTCCTGATTTCGTGATGGACAGACGGCATCTTCCCTCTGGACGCCGGCTGCACCGGCTCTGATGAGGCCCAGCCGGGCTGCGAGCTGCCCCTGGGAGGGACTCGCGTGGTGAGGGTCTGAGAGGGGCCTCTGGCCCACAGCCTGGGGGGACCTGAATCCCACCCAGAACCTGTGAGTGGCTCAGACATGGGCCCGCCCTCAGCTGAGCTTTCAGATGAGACCACGGCCCTGAATGCCACCCTCATGCAGCCTCACGGGAGGACTCGGGGCAAGGGTGCCGCTCAGCCATGCTGGGAACCACGAAACCAAGTGTGCGTTGCTTTGTGCTGCTAAGTTCTGGGGTCACTTGTTATGCAGCATTTGGTAACCAATAGATCGAGTGCAAGCACCGGGCTTGTCATACAAACACGACTTCCAGACTCACCCTCGGCCGCATGGGCCGGGACAACCTCTGCTCCTGAGCCTTTTCAATGCGGAAATCCCAGGGCTGCCTGGACTTCAGGGCTAAGCTGACACAGCAGCTCCACCCCAGTCACCGGGCCCAAAGCCGTTAAAATCTGCCCGTGACGGTTTTGTCCTGAGGACGGCAGGAGCCTTGCACGTGCTGCCTTTTTCCCCCCTAATATGTTTTACTGTGAAGTCAATGAATTCTTATTTTTCAAAACATCAGTGTTTTTGAAATGCCTGAACTCCCCCCTTATCCTAATAGACCCTGTTAACGGGGGTGACGGTCCTTCAGAATTTTTCCCGTTTGTGCATTAAGATGAGCTAAGCTGGCGCCCCCCACACCCACGGCTGGAACACTCTCCGCTTAATGAGGGTGATGGTGTTGTCTTCATGACACGGGCCGGGTCCTTCTAAACCTTCACTCCACGGTGTCTCGTGAGGACCTACTGTGCGCTCGTCTCCATTCCAGGGCTTGGGGTCTGCTGGTGCCACCCCAGGACGAGCTGAAACAGACTCTCTGATGCTGCGTATTTTTTTTTAAAGCCCTACCCCCTGGGAATTCTAATGGGCACCCGGCATCTCCGGACTAGAGTTTATGGTCTAAGGAGGATGCAGCAAGACGGGATCCGGTGGACAGAAGTCAAAGCCGGCCTTTCGACGTTATGCAGTGGGCAGATGGCAGCCCCGCGACGGTGCGGATGCTGCACAGGAGGCATGGGGCCTGGAGCAAAGGAGTTTAACCCGGAAGCAAAAGAGAGTCACTGGAAGCATCGCACACGGTCCAGCAACGCTGGAGCTGAGTGTGTCCCCAAAAGAAGTGAAAGCAGCATTTCAAAGAGACCCTTGTGCACCGTGTTCACACCAGCACCATTCGCAGTTGCCAACGTGTGGAAGCAGCCCAAGTGCCCCTAATGGAGGGGTGATGGATAAACAAAACGTGATGTGTACGAACGATGGAGTATTACTCAGCCTGGAAAGGGAAGGACATTGTGACACGCGTCACGTGGGTGAACCTGGAGGACGTTATGCTCAGAGAAGGATGCCCATCACAAATAGACAAGCGCTGTGTGCTTCTGCTCCCAGAGAAGTTGAATTCACCGGGGGACGGGTGGGGGGGTCAGTGTTTAACAGGGCCAGAGTTTCAGTTTGGAAGATCAAACAATTCTGGACCTGCTTGCTGGTGATGCTCGCATGACAATGTGAATACACTTAATGCCACTGAAGTGTACACTTTAAAATGGTCAAAAGGGTAAATTTTATGTTATGGGTGTTTTACCCCAATTTAATTAAAAGGAGAGAGAATCATTGAAGAATTTTGAGCCAGGAAGGTCCTTGATTGGATGTGTGAGTTAGAATGAGCACTCTGGGTGCAGTGTGAGAGCTGACGGAACGGAAATGATGCTAGAGGCAGGGGAATTAATAAAGAGGATACTGCAATGGTCCAAGCAAATGGCGAAGGAGGCCTGAACTGAGTGGTGATGATGATGGAGTGGAAAGGATGGCTTAGAGGCTGGTTAGTCAATGGAACAGTGGTGATGAGGGGGCTTTGATTCTGTTTGGACCTACCATTAGAGCTTATAAAAACTTCCATCCCCTGGACTAGGGTTCCGAGGAGGACCTAAACTGGGATTCAGAGATTGATGATTTCAAACAAACCATTGCCTCCTTTTCTGGCAAATCTGTACAGACCGGCATCCACTGATACTCATGGGGCCTATGTGAAGAAAGTTTCATGTGGCTGGGTCAGGGCAGGGGGTAGAGTGCGGGTCACAGAAAACACGGGCAACTGAGAGCAGGGAAGGGCCTGGCTATTGTGATGGAAAACGCAGAGGCGGCATGGCTTCAGGACAGGATTGATCCAGCACTGTTTTCATCTCTCAAGGACCCAAGATCTTGGGATGGCTGCCGTTGCGACTGGGGCTGCCTGCGTCCCTGTTCAGGCCCAAGGGAAGGAAAAGGGTGGTTTCCCGCGGCTCTTGTAAGAGGAGAGGACTCTTTGCAGACACCCCCAGGAAATCTTCTTGCAGGCTTTCTTGTCCAAATTAACATGTGTAAAATGTGTGGCCAAGTTGGGTTCCTCTGATCATCACACACCGGGGCTGGGGGCAGACCCTACAATGTCTCGTGGAGCTGGTGTGTTGCTGGACTCCGTGGCAGCCCCAGGGTCAGACACCCACACGACCCCAGCGCTCCAGCTCCATGGGGAGGCCCGGGCCCCTGAGGGGCTGCCCTGGGGTGTCTGCACCTGGGGACGTGCGGCCCGGCTGGTGGCAGTGCCTCTGGTGAGCTGAAGGAGCCGGGCCTCAGCGGACACGTCTGCCCCAGGGAGCCTGTTCCGCAGAGTGCAGGTTCAATTTGTAATTAAAAAAATCTTCTGGGGCCGGCCTGGTGGCTCAGTGGTTAAGTGCGCACGTTCCGCTTTGGTGGCCGGGATTCGCCGGTTCAGATCCCAGGTGCAGACATGGCACCGCTTGGCAAGCCATGCTGTGGCAGGCGTCCCACATATAAAGTAGAGGAAGATGGGCACGATGTTAGCTCAGGGCTAAGCTTCCTCAAAAACAAAAAAGAAAAATCTTCTATCATGAAAAATTTTAAACTTAAACAAAATTGAGGAAAAACATAACAACACCCTTCAGGGACACATTTCCTACCTTGAGTAAAGCTGGCGTCTCTGGACCCCGCCTGCTGTCTGTGCTTTGCTGGTGATTTTAAAGCAAATTCTCGGCCTCGTGTCACTGGATCCATTGGTCTCAGGGCTCGTACTTTAAGGGAGAAAGACTCTCTTAAAATCTACACTCACAATGCCAATGTTTTAAAATAAACTTCGCATTTTGGAATAATTTTAGATTTACAGAAAAGTGGCGAAATTCACAGGGCGCTCCTGTGCGCCCTCTGCCACTCGTGTCGTCAGCTGGCGCTGGGGGGACCCATCCCGAGGGCCGCGCGGCAGCTGAACCACAGGTTTTGTTGGGGTTTTACCAGTTTTTCCATCAATGCCCTTTGCGCCGGGTCAGGGCCCCCCAGTTTCCTGGGGGCCGTGATCTAGCTCCCGGATTGCTGACCTTTTTCCCTAAAGATCCAGATAATAAAGGTTCTGCTTTGAAGTTCACGTGGTGTGATAGCAGCCCACAGACAATGGAGGACAGGCGGGTGGGGCCGGGTCCCTGCGAAACTTTATTTAGAAAATCAGGTGGAGGGCTCGGAGGCCGTCGTTTGAGGACCCCAGATCTAGAGGATTAATCTGATTCCATTTGGGTGGTTTGGTTTTGCTTTTCCAAGAATAATTCTTCGATGGTGTCAAGTGTTTCCTGTTGGCCCGTCACATCCAGTTGTCCCCTCTTTAGTGATGTCAATCCGGGAGGGTCCTGACGTTGCCAGCCTGATCCGCCCATCGGTGGGCCATATTCCAGCATTCCTCTCTCTCCTGCGGGTGGGAGCACTTGTGCATTGCACGCCTTGAGCAACCACACATGGAGGTCTCTCCTTTGTTAATGTTATTGCCTCTTGACATCTCTGGTTTCAGACAGCACGTGAAATAGTTGCCCTGAAGTTTCTCAGACTGCACACACTGTGCCGCTCGGTCAGGAAAGAGTCTGCAGAGGATCCCTGAGGATGCGCAGAGTCTGGAGTCCTTTGATCAGAGGTCGTGCACAGACTGCGGTTGCTACTCTCTGAAAAAATGGATTTCTTGCCAACTTTTTTTGTGCTTATTATTATTATTTTTTTTGAGGAAGATGAGCCTCTTTTTGCTGAGGAAGACTGGCCCTGAGCTAACATCTGTGCCCATCTTCCTCTGCTTTATATGTGGGATGCCTACCACAGCATGGCTTGCCGAGTGGTGCCATGTCCACACCCGGGATCTGAAGCAGTGAACTCTGGGGCGCCGAAGCGGAACGTGCGCACTTAACTGCTGCGCCACTGGGCCGGCCCCCCTTGTCAACTTTTGAAACCTGGATTTCACATAAAAATCTGGCTTTTCCATGCCTTTTGAAGAATGAGGGAATCTGGGCCTGGGGGCCACATTTGGGTGCGGCAACACTTGACTAGAACTGAGAGTGACCGCCCCCTTCAGGTGAGGCCTCCACAGCAGGCAGACATTAGGGGACGGTGTGGAGACCGTGGCAAACTGCTGGGCAGCGCCCTGTCGTGTGCAGATCAGAGGTGCTTTTCCTGAGTCCCCGCCGGCTTCTCTGGCAGCTTCTAAACCACTTGCTGGTGTTTCCGTAGTTGGCACGCCTGCCGCTCCGCCCCGGGCTGTCCCCTCCTGCCCCGCCCGGCCTCCCGCCCTGCCTGCAGCATCCACTGGCTTCTCGTACGTCTTTCCAAGTTGCTTCATGCAAGCGCATGAGGTGCGTGCACATGGAAATGCTTATTTTAATTCCCCTCCTTTCCTACATACAGGGCGCGGACTCTGCATGCGGTCTAGGATCTTGCCTTTTTTCTGTCTGACTGTGCTCTTGGGGGTCTGTCCAGATCGGCGTGGTGACGCGTCCTCCTCCTCAGAGAGGCGGGGCGGCAGCTGTGTGAGGGAGACGGAGAGGCTCCCACTTCTGTCCCAACCACGAGTGTCTTCTCAGGGGCTGGGGTGTGAGCAGAAGGTGACCTGACAGCCTCCTGTCGCCCTACCCGCTGTCGCTTGTCTTCCCTGTGCTTCTGATGGCTCTCTTGGACGTCTTCTTACACCCGTGTACCTGTTCCTGCCCCCAGGCCCTGAAGCCACCACCCCTCCTCCCTGATCTCGCTTACCGCTTCCTGGGTGTGTGGTATTGGGCAAGTTACTGACCCTCTCTGGGCCTCAGTTTCTTCACCTGTAAGATGATATGGTTGTTAGGATGCAGCTCCCATGGCTGCTATGAGTCAATCCATATAACGTGTTTAGAGTAGTGCTGGGCACAAGGTCAGCGACCTGCGTCTAAGCTGATTATTATTTTTTCGTGTGGCGGCCCATAGTTCCTTAAACCAGCCCCTACTGATGGGTGCATGCTTCCAATATTCTGCTGTTACACAGCACTGCAACGACTAACTCTGTGCTCAGACCATTTTAAAAAACGTGTCAAACGGAGCACGGACAATGGGCTAACTGGGGGAGCAGCATTGCTGGGGCAAAGGGCAAAGGCCGGATAGATCCAACTGACGTTGCCGAATGACCCTGCATGAGCCTCGCAGCAATTTCCACTCCCACCAGCAGTGGGAGAGGCTGCCGGCGCCCCTCGGCCCCGTGCCCTTTGGCAAGCACGTTATCATGCCTCTGGGGTTTTACCCTTGTGATATGTGGAAAACGGCATCTCAGTGCAGTTTTAATTGCTTTTCTCTTATTAGGAGTGAAAACGGGCCTCTTGTCATCTGTTTAAGGGCCATTTCCATTTCCTCGGGCACCTGGGGAAAGTGATTACTAAAGCAAAAGGCAGGACATGCGTAATGGGTTGACTGGTCTATTTTTAAATCGCGGCCACTGCTGCCAGTCAACACGTTCCGATTATCATTCGGTTTGAGTTTTTGGCGTGGCATTGGCATTCTCAGCTGTTTAATTTTAATTTTAAGTGCCTGAGGTCTCGGGTTCAAACATCACCTCCTCACAGCGTGTATTGTGTGTCATCTTCTTGTACTATTTGGTTTATTTGTGTGTTTTATGTTGTCTCTGCCCCCTCACCATCATCTGCTCACTCCCAAAGAAGGTGGAAACGCCACAAGAGCAAAGATGAGAAAGAATGTGGTGTCATGGAACTTCTGGTTTCAGGGTTGTCAAAATGACAGCTATCTGGTTTCCTTTGGACTCACAGATTCACACTCAGCGTCTTGAGGGAGAAATTCATCTATACATCCATCCACCTATCACCTATCCATCCTGTCTTCCATCCATCCAACCATCCATCCACCCATCCATCAAATAATCCATCTTTCCAATCATCTATCCATCCATCCATCCAATTATCCATCATCCATCTATCCACCCATCCATCCATGCATCCATTCACCCATCCATCCATCCATCCACCCACCCATCCATCCATCCAATTATCCATCATCCATCCATCCATCCATCCACCCATCCATCCATCTATCCATCCATCCATCCATCCATCCATCTACCCATCCATCCATCCATCCATCCACCCATCCATTCATCCATCCATCTACCCATCCATCCATCCACCCGCCCATCCATCCATCCAATTATCCATCATCCATCCATCCACCTATCCATCCATCCATCTATCCATCCATCCATCCATCTATCCATCCATCCGTCCATCCATCTATCTATCCATCCATCCAATTATCCATCATCCATCTATACATCCATCTATCCATCCATCCATCCATTCACCCATCAGATCATCCATCCATCCATTTATTTATTCAATGATATCTTATCAAGCACCTCCTGTGTGTCATGCCCCATGCTAGACCCTAAGTCAATAGCGAACAATGCAGATCTCCTTCCTGCGGGCCAGCATCCCAGTCTAGCAGGCAGCTGGAGTGCTCCGATGGAAGGACAAGGTGTATAGCTGCAGGATCGACTGTAGTCTGAGAAGCTCACGGAAGGCTCCCCGGAGAAGGGAACATTTACTCTGAGACCCAGAGAGTGAGCAGACCTCGGCGGGGGAGGGGGGAAGGGTGTTCCCGGCTGTGGGAAGGTCTGGAGCTGGGAATGAGGGTGGTGCGCTTACGAGCTGAGAGGGCCCAGGCCAGCTGGAAGGCAGAGCAGGAGCGAGGCAGGCTGGGCCCGGGGCCGCGTCATGCCAGGCCTCTGGGCCGCACTAGCAGAGTCTGAATTTATCCTGAGAGACGATGGCGGCCTGGCATTGGATGGAAGCAATGGCAATGGAGAGAAATGGGTGGATTTGAGAGAGATTTGGATGCAGAATCAATACATCTTGGCACATGATTGAGCAGTGGGATGAGGGAGAGAGAGGAGTCAAAAATAACTCCCGCGCTCGCTCCAGTGACGGGGCTGTTTTGAAAGCTCCGTTTGCCTAGTGGTTAGAAAGCAGTGTTGCCAAAAGTCCTGCCTGTGATGCATCCAACCGGCTTCCGATCTGTGCCCAGCAGCAGACAGCGTCTCTGGCCGTTTAGGCGGAAGCACATGCGTTGTCTGCCGTGTTTCTCTGGCGTTCCAGGTGGAGACGAGCTCAAGGACAAAGACACACACAGGTGAGTAACCACTTGGTGAGGACAGTGACAGAGATGGGGGTGCCCGGGAGATGCTATGTGGATGGTCTGAGTCTCTGAGGAGGACGGATGCTTTCTCAAGGGCAGGAAAATAAAGATTTAGAGCAGAATTGGAGAGAATGTCAACGCTCCTCCAAACTCGTTGGCCGCACGCCCCATTGTTGAGAGGGTGTTAAAGGACGGGTGGTGATGGCCGGTGCAGCGACAGCCCTGAGCCCTCGAGGCCAACCGAGCAAGTGAGTGGCTTCCTGCTCGCATCCCTGCCCAGATGAGTGGCTCTCCCGTGGCGACTCAGGCGTCCAGGGCCCTTCCGTCTTGTGCGTCTGTCTTCTCCCCGGTAGGGCTTCCCGCTTCCCTAGGGGTGCTCCTGGGTTTGGCTGGCGGATGAGGACAGAGAGAGCGTGGGGGACCCGAGATTTCTGACGTGTCAGGCTTGGACATGGTCATATCGCTTCCGCCTCAACGCCGTTGACCGGATGCAGCCCCAGGGCCCCAGCGGCAGGGGCACCAGGCCACGTGCTTGCTGCACGCCCGGCAGGAAGAGGGAGCAGGTCTGGCAGATGCGTGGCCTTGTCTCTGCCACCAATGGGACCAGCAAGAGAGGGCGGCCGGATGGACAAAATCCATCGCCATCATTTACCGTAACTGGAGGAAAACGCACACGCACAGGGCTGACTCGGTGGTGAAGCGTCACGAACGTCGTCTGTGAAAATGGACAGCGCCTTCCCGTCAAAGCCTTCCTCTGTCGTTCCGCCAAATCCTATTTAACGTCAGAACCTACTTTAGAAACACATAGTTTTTAACGTGCCCACCCTCCCACCTGACCCCAGGGTCTCTTTACTTTGTTAGAACCTTCCGACTGTTTTTCTCTACTATTGTACGACTCTGGGCTGATTTTTCTTTCCAGTGTCTCCAGAAGCCCTTGGTCCTCTCTGCCGCAGGATCGGCTGTTTTCTTTGCCAGCCCCGGGCGGGAGGGAGGCCGGGCAGTTGCACACTAATTACTAGGCTGTTACTGTTATTATTTGGGTGTGGAAAAGAGTGTTCAGAAAACTCCAAATAGACTTCACCTTATTGACATCTCTCTCCGTCGCTCTCTCCCTCCCTTGATCGGTCTCCCTTTCTCTGCGTCTCTCTGTCGTCTGTCTGTCTGTCTCTCTGTGCATCTCTGTCTCTCTGTCTCTCTTTCTGTGCGCCTGTGTCTCTCTCATGCACTCCCTACTATGTGCGTTGATCGCATCGTGTGCCTTTCTTTCGTCACCCTCGTCAGCCCTGTCCTTTAGCTTTATTGGTGTGATTATTTGCTTCAGAAGAAGATAAGGGCTGCATCCAGCTTTGCTCCTAAAGCAGCCCAAGCACGGAGGCTCGAAAATAATGATTAATCAGTGCAGTGCTGTTAGTACCTACTTATTAGCATTCCTGTCTTGCATTTTTCTTATTCTTCTGACTTATTCCTGCCCTGTCCAGCTCCTCTCACCTGCTGCAGGTGCCTGTTCACAGCTGCCCGTCCCGACCCCCCGACCTGGGGAAAGTTACTATTACTCCACCACCAACAACTTTTTCCAGCCCCTGTTCCGCCTTTCTTCCCTCCCCCCGCCCCCCGTTTTCCTTGTTTATTTTTTGGGTTTTTTTGAGGAAGATTAGCCCTGAGCTAACATCCGCTGCCAATCCTCCTCTTTTTGCTGAGGAAGACTGGCCCTGAGCTCACATCCGTGCCCATCTTCCTCTACTTTATATATGAGACGCCTGCCACAGCATGGCTTGCCAAGTGGTGCCATGTCCGCACCCAGGATCCGAACTGACGAACCCCAGGCCACTGAGAAGCGGAATGCGAGCGCTTAACTGCTGCGCCACCAGGCCGGCCCCCCTTTTTTATTTTTTGAATTGAGTTACCACACAGCAAACGTCATCAATCTTACGTGTACAGCTCAGTAAAGTTTTACACGTGTAGACGCCTGTGTGACCACCGTTGGCTCGAGGTAAAACGGCTTCCGTCCCCAGCTCGCTCCCTCTGCGCCTCCCCAGGTCGGCACCCCGCCTGAGGCGACGTGGCTCGAGGGGACGAGGGGACGTGGCTCCGATTCCTGTCGCCAGGGGTTGGTTTCGCTGGTGCCGTGCGTGCATCAGGGACTTGTTCTCGCATCGCTGCTGGGTGACGTTCTCCTGCGTGGCTGCCCGTGGCTCATCCACAACCGCACACGACTGAACCTGGTCTCGAACTTCGCATCAATAGGTTGTCTCTGTTCCGTCTTCATCAGAAGCGCTGTCAATATACTATAATGTACTAGAAATCTTGCTATTTGTCTCGTTTATGCTTTTCTTCTCTTTGGAACATCGGCTCCCTCAGGGCAGGACTCTCGTTAGTCTTGTCATGGCCGTACCCCAGCCCGTCATCATCATCGCTGATTCCTGTTGAATGATTTAACCCTCCTGGGGAGTTTTGGTAAAGAGGTCAGATCATGCGTGGAGAGGCCGGCTTCTCCGTGCCGCGAGGGCCGCCAGCCTGTGGGGCGCCGAGACGATCTGAGGATGCTAAAAGGAGAAGCCTGGGTTAATAGAAGGGCTTTTGATGCAAAGCATTTAACTTATTTTCCCGATAACTTCATTTTTATTATTTATTGGAAATTAATTTTTGTTTTATTAAAGTAGAGAAAACAGAAGGGAAAAAAATCTCCCATAATTGGGTCAGCGCCAAATTTTCACATTATCGTTTTAACAGCAACATGAGGTTCTTTTCCTCAGAACCTGCTTGACAATTCCACTATTTGGGGCATATTTTGACAGCATTAAAAAATGCTAGAGCCCAGCACCTATGTTCATGCTTCTGGTGCCTGCAGCCAAACGGCTTCTGCGAAGGGCCATGCTCAGCTGCACGCCGACCGGCGCTGCCTGACCTGCCCATTTAGGGGCACATGGACCAGCATCGAGTGTTACCAATTTGCAATATTTTTTGTGAATTTAATAGCCAAAAAAGGGTACTGCCTGTTCTTTTATAATTTGCATTTGTTTGATGGAAAGCAAGGCTGGTTATGCCACTGATGTCTCTCAGGCCGCTTCTCCACGCCGGGCTGCCCGCCGGGTCCGGGATGGCGGGTCAGGCAGAACGGGCTCCGTGCCCTTGTGGTTTCCATCCTGGTGGGGTCTCCGGGGTCACAGGGGGAGCTCGCGCCCCAGTCCCAGATGGTCACTCGAAGACGCTTTGAGGGGGGTCATCCTTGAAGAAGTGTGGGCACAGCTGAGGGAAGCCACAGGGACGTGGGGTGGGGGGCTGACAATAGGGGAGGCCACGACGCCGTCACCACCCTGGAGAAGAAACGGCGGTGACAGGGCCAGTGGGAGCCGGGGCGCCGAGGAGGAGCCGCCACCGAGGGGCCAGAGGGCGGCACCACAGCGGGGAGGATGGGGGAAGGCCCCGTCTGCCTTCTCCTCCCCCTGCTGAGTTCCCGCTGGCTTCTCCCCTGGGCTGAACGCCACAGCAGCCCGGGTGCCTGGGCGCCACGGATGCTCAGAGCAGAGAGCGGGCCTGGCGGGCAGGACGGGCAGATGGAGAACGGCCTTCCCAGGAGGAGTCAGTCCACAAATGGCCGTGAAGGGTCGTGAGGGAGGCCAGCGGGGCACAACAATACAGAGCAACGCGGGGCAGGGACGTGGGAGGCCCGGCCCACTGTGGCTGGGGTGGTGGAGAAACAATAGGAGCCATGGCAACGCTTAAGTAGTACTTTCTTTCTTGGTGAGGAAGAGTGGCCCTGAGCTGACGTCTGTGCCAATCTTTCTGTTTTTTGTATGTGGGACGCTGCCACTGTCCAGCTGATGAGCAGTGTGTGGGTCCGCACCCGGGATCTGAACCTGTGAACCCCAGTCCACCAAAGCAGAGTGCACGAGCTTAACCACTGCACCACCCTGCCGGCCCCTTAAGTAGAAGTTTTAATAGGCCAGATACCATTCTAGATCCTTTGGCTGTCGTGACTGGTTATGCAATCATTAGATACTGTTATCATTGCCACTTCACAGATGGGGAAACTGTGGCACAGAGAGGTTAATTCACTTGCCCGAGCCCACGCAGTCAGAAAGGGGGCAGAGTCGGGATTTGAACCCAGGCCCACCACACCTGCTCCTGCCTCCAGCCGCCAGGACCGCGGCGGCGGACACGGCCGCGGCTGAGGCCACGAGGTCTCAGCACTTTCTTACAGCAGCCTAGCAAACGGATGCAGTGTGGGTCCTAGTTTTTACCAAAAAAGCTGTGAAAGGCATTGTTGGGTCAGTTGGGGAAATCCCAATATGGCCATTAGATGGTTTTAGGTAAGTAGTTTTCATTTCTTGGCTGTGAGGATGGTGTGGCCTCGAATAGGAGAACAGAAGAACGTCTGTATTTGTGGAAGACCTGTGCTGACGTATTTAGGTATAAAATGTGAAAAAAACTTCAACTTATTTTCAAATGGCTCAGCGACAGAGAAAAGATCTATCCGTGTGTGGACACATATGTCTATATAATGTCATGAATGGTCAACAGTGGCCGAATCCACAGGTGGGCGTTGGGGATGTCGCACCAAGGTGTCAGCTTTCGCGGTGACTCTCCCGGAAGCTGACCCTGGGATGAGGACCTGAGGTCAAGCCGTTTACTGTGCAGTGACCCCAGGAAACGCTGGGAAGGACGCAGGGAAGTGAGAAGGACAATCACGAAAGTCGGGCGACACCCCCTCCCCCGCGTGGACCGCTGAAGGCCAGTCGCACTGAGGAATTCTGGGAAGCGAGCTCCAACATGGGTCTCAGGGGCGTCCTGCCCAGGCTGAGGGGCTGGGGTGCTCCTCGCTGACCTCCCCCGGTCGTCTCCGTCCCAGCTGCTCATGGCAGGTCCCCGAGGCGCCCTTGGCCGTAAGCAGCGCCCATCTGCTCTGCCTTCAAGATGTGCGCAGGAACAGCTCTCCTTGGACCCAGCTGGTCACGGCCCCCGTCGTCTCCCACCTGGGCTGGTGGACCTGCCACCCCCCATCTCCCAGCCCCTGCTTTCCTCCTCCTCCCTCAGCCTGAGTGCTCTTCCCACAGATTTTTGATGGCTCCCTTCATTGCTTCCTTCAAGTTTCTGCTTGAATGTTCCCTTTCCGGGGATGCATCCCCGGCCATCCCCTCTGTACCTCGCCCCGCCTTTACCTCCGCACCCCACTTCTTGTTTCTACACCACGGCTGCTATATTACATGACTATTTGTTCATCGTCTGGTTTTCCCAGTTAGACTGTCAGCTCTGTGAGGGCAGGAGTTGGGGGCCGTGCGTGAGGCCCTAGGACAGCTCCTGGCACCTGAGCGCAGCAGACAGCCAACGAGTATGGGATGCAGATGAAGAACAGAAGCATCTCTTCAGCTGCTCCCGAGGGCACAGTACGTTGCGTGTGGAAAGACGCGGGGACACACATCAGGGCCCCACAGACGAGGCCGTTCTCCATCCCGCCCAGTAATTCCGCATGTTGGGCAGTGTCTTTGGGCCCAAAACGAAGACACGACACGGCCCTTGTCCTATTGTGGTTAAAAGCATCTCGTTGGAAACATTAAAAGTTCACAAAAGGGGGACAAGTGAGTCAGAAAGTGTCCCCAGTAACGGGGTCGGCGCAACTGATGCGCAGGGAGAGACGGGCAGAGGTGGCCTCTCATCTCCAGGACACTCATATGGGGACACCGCGCCCAGGAAGCCGCCAGAAAGGGGATCCGACTGGGACTTTGTCCCGTAGGGTGAACCCGACCTCCAGAAACCGACGTTTGTTTTCCAATCGTGATGAACAAAATTTAAGTAATAATTGCAAATGCGCCCTAGTTCTCGCAGCTCACAAAGAACGAGTCAACGGCTGGTGCTCCGGGCGCGTCCCTCCCCGTGGAGATGCCTTCATCCCATCTCTGACTTTTGTGACGGAATCAGGGGGCCATTTCTGCGCACTTTTGCAGTGTCTTCCTCAGTTTCCCCAGGGGCTTCCGCGGTCGGTTGCACAGCAGTTCGCTGTACTTCTGTGTGTAAATAAATATGTAGAAGGAAAGACTCTAGACAGAAGCGCAATAACATACCCACAATGTTTGTGTTGGGGCAGTCACAGGATAGTGGCTTAATCTTTTTTTTTTTTTTTTGGTGAGGAAGACTGGCCCTGAGCTAACCTCTGTGCCCATCTTCTTCTACTTTATATGTGGGACGCCTACCACAGCATGGCTTGTCAAGCGGTGCCATGTCTGCACCCGGGATCTGAACCGCCGAACCCCGGGCTGCCAAAGCAGAACATGCGCACTTAACCGCTGCACCACGGGGCCGGTCCCTACAAAAACTATTGATGAGATATCCTGCACTTGTTTTCCTCATACTAACTCTTCAGACTCTGGTCTGTATTTGCCGGCCGGGCCCGTTTCCGGCACTGGTGCCATGGGACGCTGTGGCTGCACCTTTGCCACTGCGGGTCCAAACCTTGTGACAAGTGGTTCTGGGATTTTTCTAGTCCACAGTGAGGCTGGGATGGTCCATGGACGGGGAGGACCTTATTTATATTCAACTTTCATCCTGAAAGCCCCTTAAACTGTGGTTTGAAGAATGAAGGAGGAAAGAAAGCGAGAGAGAGGAGGAGGAGGGGAGGAAGGAGGAGGAAGAAGGAAGATTTTGAAGATCCTCCTGTGAATTTTGAAAGAGCTAATGGAATCTGTCCAGCCCTGTTGTCTGAGCTGGATCCCCCAGAAGCAGAGGTGGAGGCAAGGATTCAGCTGCTTTGCGGGGGATCCCAGGACCTCGAAGGGCAGAACCAGTCCTGAACGCACCGTCAGGCGAGTCACCGCTATGAGCTCGGGGTGGGCGGGTGCCTCTGGGGGTGGCAGAGAGCACGTATTCGTCCACCGTCTCCCAGGAATCGTGGGTTAAAGGGGGCCTGGGAGCTCGCGCTTCCCAGCATCCCAGCCCGCCGAGGGGACGCAGACGGCCAGAGGAAGCCCCCGGGGCTGGCGGCTGGGACTCAGACCTGCACCGACGAGGTGGCTGGGCCAGGGCTGGACGGTGCCGGCCGCCCCCGGGACGTGCCCACCTGCTCACGAGCCATCGGGGAGGTTTTCTGTTCCCTCGCCAGCCCTCCTTCACTCTCAGCGCGTTCGCTCTGTGACAGTCGGGCCGCCATATGGAGCCTGAGACGAGTTAGCTGTTGTCATCTCAGCGACAGGAAGGGGAACCGCAACGGGAGGACATGGCAGATGTGTGCATATATTTACGTGTAACCTTGTGAACACGTGCACGTGTTCCCATTCATGTTGTCACCAAGCGCCACTCTTACCACGTCCTTCGTTGGGGGGTGTGTGTGTGTGTGTTTCCGGCTCCCTTTTTGTAGTCTTTGGGCAAAACAGAAGAAAATAAAAGGAGGAAGCCCACGTTTTTCCAGGAAAACAACGCTGCTCCCGTTCTAGCCTGGCGTCAGGACCAGCCCCCACCCCGGCCCGGCCCCCCCAGGCCCCTCCTGGCCTCTCGGGACGTCATCTGTGCTGGTCTTGGGTTGATCCTTCGTTTCTTCTCAAAAATAGGAGCATGTGTCTGGCGTCTTGGCGTCCTGTCTCTTTCCCATGAGGACGGCTCACCTCCGCGTGTCCCTGAAGCTGCCGTCCGTCGGCGGCTTGGGGCGGCAGGCGTCTGCTCCGACCTCTCTGGGCTGCTGAGCTGGAGACGAACAGCATGCAGGACCTTGAGGCCTCCGGCCCCGGAATTCTTCAACCCAGCCGATCCTAAGCCCGCTCGCCCTGCCTCACCTCCCTGCTCAGGAAACCGCAGGGAACCCACCTTCCCCGTCCCTGACTGCCCGGTGCTGCCTGTGTGGCCCTGGGGCATGGCCAGGCCGCCGCAGGATCTGCGAGTGGACGCACCGTCTGTTCTACGGCCGTCGTCTCCCAATCTGTTGGCCTCGCCGGACGTTAATGATAAAACCTACATTTTAAAACAATAAAGACCCGACGTGGGATGAAGCCCCGTTGTCCCCGTCACCTCCCTTCCCTCGTCTCCTCTCCCTCCCTTCACTCCAGCCGCAGGGGCTCCTGGCTGTTGTCCACGCGCACCATGTGGTCCTCACAGTCCTGTGCCGGTCCCTCCACTGGCGGCATGGCTCCCCAGGATCTGCGTCTCTGTTCCTCTGTCCCCGGGCACCTGCTCCAATGTCACTTTCTCAGAGAAGCCTTTCCCAAATAACTTGCCCTCCTCTTCTGTCTGACCCCTGCCTGCTCCGTTTCTCTTACCAAGACTGTCTTTACCTGTCGTGTGATGGATGGACCCAAGTTCACGCCTTCTCTTCTGGTTTCTCTGCCCTAAAGCGCAGGTTTCTTACCTGTTCTGTCCGTGGGTGTGTCCGTCTCCACTGCCTGGAGTAAGGTCTGGTCATATAGTAGATGCTCAATAAACATGTGTCGAATGAACGAATGAATGAACAAAGGAAGGTGAGCGTTTTCCTCTGATGTCCAGGTGAAATGACAAGTGGGACTCTGTCGTCCGCGACTTGATCTCCGGCTCTGGTGAAACTTGTTATCTTGCTGGTTGAGGGGCCCAGCTCTGTCCTCACTCAGGGAAAAGCAAGACGGGCGTCTCCACGCGCAGACGTAGTTCATCTGATTAAATTTCCCTCGCTCACTTCTCGGGATACACGTGAATATGTAAGTGAGCATTTAATCGAGCTCCTACTTTGCAGCGAATCTGGATGCTGATGGAAATTTGTAATTGCCTGAGAATATTGTAAGGCTTGCACACTTTTGTTTCTATAATTAAGCGTAGGGTTCTGGTTGTGACGTGAATCAAGAATGCTGCAAGTACTTTATTGAAAAGGATTTTTTCCCTTTTGGAGAAGTTCAAACATGTACAGAAGACGAGTGGTCCGGATGCCTCTGCCGTCCATCATCCGTCTCCGAGAATTATCGGCTCGTGACCGTCTCGTGTGACTGTATCCCCACCTTTAACATAAGCTTGCTGTGCAGCATAACCCAGGGTTAGGCTAAAGCAAGTCTCAGACACCACATGATTTCCTCCGTAAAGATGTTAATACGCACTTCTGAAAGCTCAGGGCTCTGCAGCTGCAGTGGAAAATGGCAGAGCAATTCCTCAAAAAATTAAACACGAATTTCCATAGGATCCGGCAGTCTCACTGCTGGGTGTGTCCCCAAAGACCTGAAAGCAGGGACTCAAAGAGGCATCTGTGTCCCCTGTGTTCACAGCAGCATTGCTCACAATGGCCAAAAGCTGGAAGCCACCCCAGGGTTGGTTGACGGTGGTGGATGCAGAGAAGTGGTGCCACCACATGACGGAATTTTATTCAGACTTAAAGAGGAAGGGCGTGCTGACACCTGCGACACAAGGATGCACCTTGAGGACGTTACACTCAGTGAAACAAGCCAGTCACAAAAGGACAGATAACTGCATGATTCTGCTTAGATGAGGCCCCTGGAGGAGCCAGGTTCATAGACACAGAACGTAGACGGTGGGGCCAGGGGCTGGGGTGGGGGGAGTTAGCGTTTAATGGGGACAGAGTTTCAATTTGGAAGACAAAAAGAGTTCTGGAGATGGATGGTGGTCATGGTTGCACAGCAGTGAGAATGTGCTTAATGCCAGTGAACTGGACACTTAAAAACAGTTAAGATGCAGGGCTGGCCTGTGGTGCAGTGGTCAAGTTCACACGCTCTGCTTTGTGGGTACAGATCCTGGGTGTGACCCACATATAAAGTGGAGGAAGATTGGCACAAATTTTAGCTCAGGGCCAATCTTCCTCAGCAAAAAAAAAAAAAAAGACTTAAGAAGGTACATTTTATGTTATGTACATTTTACCTCAAAAAAAAGGAGCTGACTCATTTTAAAAACCATGACCATGACACCATTACCACATTTGTGGCAGAGCTGGGGCAGTGTTTTCCAGTTTTTATCTTGTTTCGTGTTCGGCAGCCTTGGACACTAGACTCCCCTGCCCCCCAGGCTTGTGAGGCCTCCTCCACCAGGTCTTCCTCCCTCCTCGATGGGCCGTCTCCACCTCCACTGGGCTGCTCTTTCTCTGCTCTGCCTGTAAATGTCGCACTTCTCAGGGGCCCTTCCTAGGCCCTCAGCCCTCTCGGGTCCATCGCCCGGGGTTATTTCATCAACCCCCAGGTGGTCTCCGCTGTGTGTTCTGAAAGCGTCCGTCTTAGCTGCCTGTGGCTGCTGTAACACCTGTGACAAACCAGGCTGCTTAAAGCCACAGGAAATGATTCTCTCCGAGTCCTGGGGCCAGACGTCCAAGGTCAAGTGTCAGCAGGGCCATGCGCCCTCCAGACCCGCTCAGGTGACTGTTCCCTGCCTGTTCCTGAGCTTAAAGACGCATCGCCCCATCTCACCCTCAGTCCTTCCTTCTCCTGTGTGTCTGTGTCTCCTTCTCTGTCTTCTAAGGACACTTGTCGCTGGATAGAGGGCCACCCGGATAGTGGGAGATGATCTCGTCTCAAGATCCTGGACTCGTATCTGCAAAGACACTTTTTCCACATAAAGTAACGTTCACAGGGTCCAGGAATTAGGGCGTAGACTCATCTTTCGGGGGCCACCAACCGCCCCTCTACAGCCCCCCACGTCTGTCCCTGTGGCACTGTCTTGGCCGAGCCTGGAGCTGGACACCTGGCCGGCCAAGCTGTGCTCGCCTCTTCCAGGCCCCCCACAGGCAGTTCCCTCCCCACCTGTCCGGCGGTCTTCGTCCTTCTTCCCAAAGACAGAGCACTGACGTTGGGGAGCACGTGCAGGCAGCCTGGCCCAGAACTCCAGCCCTGCCACTGGCGGTGTAGACGCAGGCTGGTCGCTTACGCCCTCAGGCGTCGCTGGTAAAACGCAGGTAAGAGTAATCGTCTCATTGGACTATGGTGAGGCTGCGATGAGCCAACAGCTGTGAACCCTTGGAACAGCTGCCTAAAAATAACAATGTTAATAGTATTGTTTTAATAACGTAACAAAGTGTCTAATGACGAGGTTGTCAATATCTCGAGAAACCACCAGGTTATTCCTCCTGCTTCTTTACCTTCTGAATTTTATCTCCGCTTTAAGAAGCGTCGTTCTCACGCACCACCCCCTCCCCAGGAAGCTCCCCCTGACCTCGCTGACCTCGCTGACCCCCGACGGCCTCCTTGGAGCACGGACCGCAGCTTAGCACCTAATGGCAACTGAGGAGCAGACATTTCCATTCTGTCGGTTGCGATAGTCGCCTGTGGCCTTGGCCACTGCGGCCCTGGAGAGATTGGCGCTGACCGACTCAACGCTCCCTTCCGCTGAGGGCTCGCTGGCCGCACGCGGCAAACAGGAGGCCGGGCGTGCCCCCTGCCGTGTCCCAAGTCTGGAGCAGGGGAGACATTTGCTGGGTGGCTCCAACGCTTATCTCAGAGAATTCGTCTTTTGGGGGATCCAGAAAACAGGAAAATCAGCAGTTTTGTTTCAGGAGGAGAAGGTAACAAATGTGGAGCCATCACATGGTAGTTCTCTCTCGCTGCGTAACGAGCGATCCCAAACCCAGCAGCTTTAACCCGTCGTCTCCTGCAGCCTGAGGGTCTCTCAGGGCAGGAGCCAGGCTGCAGCTCCCCCGGGCCGTCCACTGCGGGGCCCCCACGAGCTGCAGTCGAGGTTCCAACAGGGGCTTCCTTCTCATCTGGAGGCCTGAGCGGGGGAGGCGTCCCTTCCAAGCTGAAGCGTGCGGCCGTTGGCAGAATTTGGTTTCTCCTGGGCTGTGGGACGGTGGGGGGGGGGGCCCAGCTCCTTTCTGGATGCTCCCTGAGCTGCTCCCGGTCCCCTGCCACGTGGGGCTCTCCCTGAGGTCCCCTCGGAGTGAGCGGGAGGGATGGCTGGAGAGAGCCTTCAGCATGGAAGCCTTGGTCTTCGTGCAACCTCATCTCAAGAGGACCCCCCTTGTCCCGTTTACCCTCTGTCTCCAACCGCTCTGCGACCACAGTGACTTTTGTCCTGCACTCGGAAAACCACCTGGCACATGGCAGGTGCTGCACAAAGTGAGGGGAGGAGTGAATGGAACGCGCGTGTGTGTAGCTTTGTGTGACCGTTTGTTTAACTACTTATTCTGACAGAATTGCAGACCCACGCAGAGTAGTAAGAACCGAACCAAGAATTCCGGTGCCCCAGTCCCGGGGCCCGCAGGCGCTGGCACTTCCCCTTCCCTCTTCCTCCGTCTCCTCCTTCCTCCTTCCCTTCTGCCATCTCCCTCTCTTTTCTTGAGCCACTGAGAATAATTGATGGATATGGCGTTCACCATGTTCTGAAGGGCATCTCTCATGTAACACGGCAGCGCGATCAAACTCAGGCACTGAGCGTTAACACACTATTATTATCCAATCTACAGACCTTATTCCGATGCCACCAATTGTCCCAATAACGTCCCTTACAGCAAAAGAAGATCCCGGCCCACTTGTTGGATCCGGTCATCACGTCTGAATCCGGAGATGTTAGTCTTTATTTGAGCTTCCGGACGTTAACGCTTTTGAAGAATATTAGACGGGTTATTCTGTAGGACGCTTTCCAATTTGAACATCATTGATTCAGCTTATTCAAGTCACGCATTTCTGGCAGGCAGTTCCCGGGGGCCAGGCTGCCTCCTTCTTGGTTCATCACACCGGGAGGCACGCGGTGTCCACCTGCCCCATTCCTGGGGTGGCCACGTCGATCCCTCCGGTCTGCTGGGGTGGCCCCACTGGAAAGTTACTGTTTTTACCATGAAAAGGAACAGTCTCTGTGGTGAGCTACTTTGATGCTACGTAACTCTGTTACTCTTCAAACTGCAGCCCCGGCTCTCGGTGCCCACTGGCAGTCGTCGCGTGTTGTTACGGCGGTTGCCGGATTGCCAGCACGCACGACGTTGACCACAGTAAAAGCTCGGAGTGCGACGTTGCTCCTGCCTCGAGAGCACGGTGTTTAAGGACCAGGCTGCAGCAAAAGGAACCGGGGCTCCTTGGAGACACTCGAACTCTAGGGCGGGGCAGCCAAGGGTCACCCTGGGGTCTCTTGTGCCAGAAAGTAAGGAAGCTTTAAAAAAAGAAAGGGCAAGGGGACGTCAAAGGGACGCAGGGGCCCATGGGAATGGCTAAGCTGGAACATTTCAAGCAACAAAATAAGTAGCATTGGTATTTATTGGATGATAATCCAATATTGGATGATATTCCAGAGATGATAATCCAGAGAATAAAATAAATATACGAGTCGGTAGTGATATAAATAAAAGATTGAAGGAATGAAGGAAGGAAGGAATAGGGAGAAGAGACAAATCTTCCTTACAAAAGAATTCTAAAGAATTTATGTAGATGCCGCCCCTCTGGGAGGTGGACCTTAATCCTCTCTCCTGGCTCAGCGTGGGCTCTGTGGGCTCAGGGACCCACTTCTAAAGAGCAGAGAAAGGAGAAAATAGCGCGTCCGCAGTGGAGAGAGCTGGGAGCCCCATCCTCACCGAGGGATCAAAGTCAGCCTCCCAGCGATGGGTGCCGGGACCCTCACGTCGTGTAACGAGGTGGGCACGTTGCCTCTGGGGCCTCCCTTCCCCAGGTCAGTTTTCCCAGCCTCGTCATGGGAAACGACCGACAAACCCAACTGGAGGGACGTTCTGCAAAATACCTGACCAGCATTCCTAAAAATTATCAAGATTGTGAGAAACAGGGAAAGAAGCTGTCACTGACCAGAGACGACTCACGAGCGTGTGGCGTCCTGGATGGGATCCTGAAACAGAAAAGAACGTTAGTGGAGAAACCAGTGAAATCGGAGTAAAGAGGGTTTAGAGGACAGCCTTGTACGAAGGGTAGTTTCTTAGTTTTAACAGACGTACCTGGTTATGTGAGATGCTAACATCGGGGCAAGCTGGGTGAAGGGCTTGTGGGAACCCCGTTGTACCATCTTTTCAAGCTTTTGTTAAATCCGAAATTATTGCAAAGTAAAAAATGTCTTTAAAAAATTAAAGCTAAGCCGATATTGAATTAGCCTTGGTCAGCGACGTTCACAGACTTGCGTCTCAGGTCCGGAAGGCTGGCTATGGTGAATTTTTAAAAATAGACTTGATTTTATATAGTGGTTGTAGGTTTGCAGCAAAATTAAGCCAAATGTACAGAGATTTCCCGTATAATCTCTGCCCCTGCACGCGCACGGTGTCCCTACCATCTCCCGGAGATGGTGCATTCGCTACAACTGGTGCTCCCTGACCCGGGGTCCGTGGCTTACATGTGGGCTCGCTCTTGGTGTCGTGCACCCTGCGGGTTTGGACAAACTTATAAAAGCGTGTATCCAGCACAACAGTCTCAATCAGAGCGGTTCCCCCATCCGAAATCCTCTGTGCTCGCCTGCTCACCCCCCTCCCCAACCCCTGACCCGCCGAAGGTTTTACCGTCTCCACTGCCTTTTCCAGAAGGAGCGTCGTCACATCACTGGAGTCACACAGCGTACAACCTTCTCACGTTGGCTGCTCTCATTTAGAGAGACGCAGTTACGTTTCCTCCACGTCTTTTCATGCCTTGATAGCTCCTTTCTTTCTAGCGCTGAGCAATATTCCATTGTCCGGAGGGAGCACTGTTTCTTTACGGATTCCCCTCCTGAAGGACATTTTCGTTGCTCCCACGTTTCGGCAATTATGGACAAAGCTGCTGGAGGTGTCGTGTGCAGGTTTCTGTGCAGATGTAAGCCTTCAGCTCCTGAGGGTAAAGGGCAAGGAGCGTGTTGCCGGGCTGTATGGTGAGAGTCTGTCAGTTTTCTAGGAAACCGCTAAGCTGTCTTCCAAAGTGGCCGCACTGTTTTGCGTTCCCCCCAGCAGCAAATGAGGGTCCTGTTGCTCCACATCCTTGCCAGCATTTGGTGTTGTCTGTGCTCTGGATTTTTTTTTTTGTTTTTGAGGAAGATTAGCCCTGAGCTAACATCTGCCGCCTATCCTCCTCTTTTTGCTGAGGAAGACTGGCCCTGAGCTCACATCCGTGCCCATCTTCCTCTACTTTATATGTGGGACGCCTCCCACAGCATGGCTTGCCAAGCGGTGCCATGTCCACACCTGGGATCCAAACCGGCAAACCCCAGGCCACTGAAGCGGAACATGAAAACTTAACCGCTGCGCCACCGGGCCGGCCCCTGTGTTCTGGATTTTAACCACGCTAATGGGTGTGTTGTGGGTCTCATCGTTGTTTTAATTTGTATTTTCCCTAGTGACACGAGATGTGGAGCATCTTTTCATGCGCTTGTTTTCCACCTGTATATCTTTTTTGTTAAAGTGTCTATTAAGGTCTTTGGCCTATTTTAAAATCAAGCTTGCGTTGTTATTGTTGAATTTTCAGAGTTCTCTGTCTATTCTGGGTAACAGTCCTTCATCAGGTGCGTCTTTTGTGAATGTTTTCCCCCAGTCCGTGGCTTGTCTTTCTATTCTCTTGACTGTCTTTCACACAGCAGAAAATTTTGATTTTTTTTTATTGAGTTATTGATAGGTTACAATCTTGTGAAATTTCAATTGTACATTAATGTTTGTCAGTCATGTTGTAGGTGCACCACTTCACCCTTTGTGCCCACCCCCCACCCCACCTTTCCCCTGGTATCCACTAAACTGTTCTTGGTCCATAGTTTTAAATTCCTCATATGAGTGGAGTCATACACAGATTATCTTTCTCTCGCTGGCTTATTTCACTTAACATAATTCTCTCAAGGTCCATCCATGTTATTGCAAATGGAATGATTTTGTTCTGTTTTGCAGCTGAGTAGTATTCCATTGTATATATGTACCACATCTTCTTTATCCATTCGTCCGTTGGTGGGCACTTAGGTTGCTTCCACGTCTTGGCTATTGTAAACAGTGCTGCAATAAACATTGGGGTGCACAGGACTTTTGGGATTGCTGACTTCAGGCTCTTTGGATAAATACCCAGTAGTGGGATGGCTGGATCGTATGGTAGTTCTATTTTTAGTTTTTTGAGGAATCTCCATACTGTTTTCCAGAGTGGCTGCACCAGTTTGCATTCCCACCAGCAGTGTATGAGGGTTCCTTTTTCTCCGCAACCTCTCCAACATTTGTTGCTATTAGTTTTAGATATTTTTGTCATTCTAACGGGTGTAAGGTGATATCTTAGTGTAGTTTAGATTTGCATTTCCTTGATGATCAGCGATGATGAGCATCTTTTCATGTGCCTATTGGCCATCAGTATATCTTCTTTGGAGAAATGTCTGTTCATGTCTCCAGCCCATTTTTTGATCGGGTTGTTTGATGTTTTGTTGTTGAGTTGTGAGAGTTCTTTATATATTATGGATATTAAGCCTTTGTCAGATATATGACTTGCAAATATTTTTTCCCAGTTAGTGGGTTGTTTTTTTTGTTTCAATCCTGTTTTCATTTGCCTTGAAGAAGCTCTTTAATCTGATGAAGTCCCATTTGTTTATTCTTTCTATTGTTTCCCTTCTCTGAGAAGGCATGGTGTCCGAAAAGATCCTTTTTTTTTTTTTTTTAAAGATTTTATTTTTTTCCTTTTTCTCCCCAAAGCCCCCCAGTACACAGTTGTACATTTCTCGTTGTGGGTTCTTCTAGTTGTGGCATGTGGGACGCTGCCCCAGCGTGGTCTGATGAGCAGTGCCATGTCTGCGCCCAGGATTCGAACCAACGAAACACTGGGACGCCTGCAGCGGAGCGCGAGAACTCAACCACTCGGCCACGGGGCCAGCCCCCCGAAAAGATCCTTTTAATACTGATGTCAAAGAGTGTACTGCCTACGTTTTCTTCCAGAAGCCTTATGGTTTCAGGTCTCACCTTTAGGTCTTTAATCCATTTTGAGTTTATTTTGGTGAATGGTGAAAAAGAATGGTCAATTTTCATTCTTTTACTTGTGGCTTTCCAGTTTTCCCATCACCATTTGTTGAAAAGGCTTTATTTTCTCCATTGTATGCCCTCAGCTCCTTTGTCAAAGATAAGCTGTCCATAGATGTGTGGTTTTATTTCTGGGCTTTCAATTCTGTTCCATTGATCTGTGCACCTGTTTTTGTACCAGTACCATGCTGTTTTGATTACTGTAGGTTTGTAGTATGTTTTGAAGTCAGGGATTGTGATGCCTCCCGTTTTGTTCTTTTTTCTCAGGATTGCTTTAGCAATTTGGGGTCTTTTGTTGCCCCATATGAATTTTAGGATTCTTTGTTCTAATTCTGTAAAGAATGTCATTGGGATTCTGATTGGGATGGCGTTGAATCTGTAGATTGCTTTAGGTAGAATGGACATTTTAACTATGTTTATTCTTCCAATCCATGTACATGGAATGTCTTTCCATCTCCTTATGTCGTCATCCAATTCTCTCAGAAAGGCCTTGTAATTTTCATTATATAGGTCCTTCACTTCCTTAGTTAAATTAACCCCAAGGTATTTTATTCTTTTTGTTGCGATTGTGAATGGTATTGTATTCTTGAGTTCTTTTTCTGTTGGTTCATTACTGGAGTATAGAAATGTTACTGATTTATGCAAATTGATTTTATACCCTGCAACTTTGCTGTAGTTGTTGATTACTTCTAACAGTTTTCCAATGGATTCTTTGGGGTTTTCTATATATAGGATCATGTCATCTGCAAACAGCGAGAGTTTCACTTCTTCCCTCCCTATTTGGATTCCTTTTATTCCTTTTTCTTGCCTGATTGCTCTGGCCAGGACCTCCAGTACTATGTTAAATAAGAGTGGTGATAGAGGGCATCCTTGTCTCGTTCCTGTTTTCAGGGGGATGGGGTTCAGTTTTTGCCCATTGAGTATGATGTTGGCTATGGGTTTGTCGTATATGGCCTTTATTATGTTGAGGTAGTTTCCTTCTATGCCCAGTTTGTTCAGAGTTTTTATCATAAATGGCTGTTGGATCTTGTCAAATGCCTTCTCTGCATCTATTGAGATGATCATGTGGTTTTTATTCCTCAGTTTGTTGATGTGGTGTATCACGTTGATTGATTTGCAGATGTTGAACCATCCCTGTGTCCCTGGTATGAATCCCACCTGATCCTGATGTATGATTCTTTTGATGAATTGCTGAATTCTGGTTGCCAAAATTTTGTTTAGAATTTTTGCATCTATGTTCATCAGTGATATTGGCCTGTAGTTCTCTTTTTTCGTGGTGTCCTTGTCAGGTTTTGGGATCAGCGTGATGTTGGCCTCATAGAATGTGTTAGGAAGTGTTCCATCTTCCCTAATTTTTTGGAATAGCTTGAAAAGGATAGGTATTAAATCCTCTCTGAAAGTTTGGTAGAATTCCCCAGGAAAGCCATCTGGTCCTGGGGTTTTATTCTTTGGGATGTTTTTGATTGCTGTTTCAACCTCTTTCCTTGTGATTGGTCTGTTCAAATTGTCTGCCTCTTCTTGAGTGAGCTTTGGAAGATTGTAGGAGTCCCAGAATTTATCCATTTCCTCTAGGTTATCCATTCTGTTGGCATATAGTTTTTTGTAGTATTCTCTTATAATCTGTTGTATTTCTGCAGAGTCTGTTGTTATTTCTCCTCGCTCATTTCTGATTTTGTTTATTTGAGCTTTCTCCCTTTTTTTCTTTGTAAGTCTGGCTAGTGGTTTGTCAATTTTATTTATCTTCTCAAAAAACCAGCTCGTTTCAATAGTATTTATTTCTGCTCTGATTTTTATTATTTCTCTCCTTCTGCTGCCTTTGGGCTTCATTTGTTCTTTTTTCTCTAGTTCAGTTAGGTGTGCTTTAAGGTTGCTTATTTGGGATTTTTCTTGTTTGTTAAGATGTGCCTGTATTGCGATGAACTTTCCTCTTAATACAGCTTTTGCTGTATCCCATATGAGTTGGTATGTCATGCTTTCATTTTCATTTGTTTCCAGGTATTTTTTTCTTTCTTCTTTAATTTCTTCAATGATCCATTGCTTGTTCAGTAGTGTGTTGTTTAGTCTCCACATCTTTGTGCCTTTCTCAGCTTTTTTCTTGTAATTAATTTCTAGCCTTATAGCACTATGATCTGAGACGATGCTTGTTATTATTTCAATTTTTTTAAATTTGTAGAGGCTTGCCTTGTTTCCCAACATATGGTCTATCCTAGAGAATGTTCCATGTGCACTTGAGAAGAATGTGTATTCAGCTCCTTCAGGGTGGAGTGATCTATATATGTCTATTAAGTCCAATTGTTTTAGTTTTTCATTCAGCTCCACTATTTCCTTGTTGATTTTCTGTCCATTGATGTGAGTGGGGTGTTGAGGTCCCCTACTATTATTGTGTTGTTTTTAACATCTTCCTTTAGGTCTGTTAATAGTTGCTTTATGAATCTTGGTGCTCCTGTGTTGGGTGCATAGATATTTATAAGCGTTATTTCTTCTTGATGAAGTGTCCCTTTGATCATTATATATTGTCCCTCTGTGTCTCTCTTTACCTGTCTTATTTTGAAATCCACTTGGTCTGATATGAGAATTGCAACACCTGCCTTTTTTTCCTTGCTATTTGCTTGAAGTACTGTCCTCCACCCCTTCACCCTGAGTCTGTGTTTGTCCTTGGGGCTGAGGTGTGTTTCCTGGAGGCAACAAATTGTTGGATCGTGTTCTTTAATCCATTTTGCCACTCTGTGTCTTTTTATTGGAGAGTTCAATCCGTTCACATTGAGAGTGATTATTGATGCATGTGGACTTAATGCTGTCAATCTGTCGCTCATTATCTTGTTTTCCTGTGTTTCTTTTCCTGTGTGCTTTAGACTACCCATTTAATACTGGAATTTCTTATGCTGGAGTTCTTAGATTTTTCCTTATCTATGATTTGTGATTCTCTTCTGTACTTTATTTTAGTGTCTACCTTGAAGTTTGTATTTAGAATCTCGTGTATAATATAGTCTATTCTCTGGTGGTCTGTTACTTACTCGACCAGTACTGATTTAGACCCTTTGCTCTTCCCCTCCTCAATAATTATTTTCATTTTTTATTCCAACTCGTCTTATTAATTTGTAGTTAGAGTGCTAAGATCGTCCTTGTTTTGGTAGTTTCCTTATTTTTACCCTAATGCTATAGTTGAATATTTGCTATCCTGTTCTGGTTCTATCCATGAAGTCCAGCTATCAATACTTTCTAGTATGGATGGTGCTTTTGGTATTGTATCTAAAGAAAAATCACCAAATCCAAGGTCATTTAGATTTTCTCCTCAGTTATCTTCTAGGAGTTTCATAGTTTTGCATTTTATAGTTAGGTTTGTGATCATTTTGAGTTAATTTTTGTGAACGGCGTAAGATCTATGTCGAAATTCCTTTTTTTTCTTTTGCACGTGGACGTGCAGCTGTTACAGCACCGTTTATTGAAAGACCATCCTTTCCCCATCGTGCTTCCTTCGCTCCTTTGTCCAAAATCAGTCGCCTGTACCCACGGGGCTCTATTTCTGGGCTCTCCGTCCATTTCGTTGGTCCGTGCGTCTGTTCTTTTCACCCGCGGTGGCCGCCTGGACCACTGCAGCTTTGCAGCGGGTCTCGACGTCGGGCGGCGTCAGCGCTCGGACCTCGTGCCCCGACGATACCACGATGGCCAGTGTGGACCCTTCGCCTCTCTGGATAAACTTTGGGATCGGTTTGTCGATACCGACAAAACACCTTGCTGGGGTCTGACGGGCGTCGCACTGGGTCTGCCTCTTAGTGGGAAGAACCGGCCTCTTAGCAATATTGAGTCTTCCCGTCCACGAACGCGGAGTTTCTCTCAGACTGCGGTGATTCTTAAAAGTCTGTTTACCGCCGTTTCCTGACCGCGTATTATGTGCCAGCCATCGTGCAAAGCGCGCACCTGCTTGATCGTAATGAATCCTTACCGCGACCTGTCGGGGGAGGAGTCACGTCTCCACTTCACACGAAGACGCTGAGGTTCAGAGAAGCTGAGCGCTTTTCCTAAATCAGCTAAGATGCGCCAGAGCTGGGACGGGAGCCCAGGCCTACGCGGACCAGGCTCCGCCCACTTGTCTGGGGACTTGCAGGGCACCGGCTGCTGTGCAGCGTTGGCCGGGAGTGGTAGCCACACTCCGTCTCCGAAGTCACTCGAGTGCCGACTGCATCACCTGGAAAGGTCCGCACCATCAGATTCCGTTTTTGGCATCTGTACCCTCCATCTCCCAAAGATCTCGGGACTCGTTCCCGACGGGGATCCCGACCCGAAGGCAGACACCACATGTCTTTTCCTGATCCGTTCTTGCAACTCACCGTGACTGGATTAGCCAGTAGTTGTTTTAGAGGCTAAATGAATGCGATTGGTAGTTATTTATCGGGGGCATTTATTTCAGAGATGCTAGCCCACATTCTCGAAGCCGGTCTAGTGATGCTGCTGTGGACTGACAAACGACGCCTCCGGCTGGCAGACGTGTTAAAGATGAGACCCAATGGCTGAGATGGATTTCTGGTGACCTGCTGTTAAATTGCTTCCATCTGCAATGCTAGGGAGACTCTAAATCTCTCCACCCAGTCAACGCTAGTGACCCGGATTAAGGGGGCGGGGAACTTCCTACTGCCGTCGTCGGAGGAGCCTTTGATCTCTTGGTCATCCATCCCCATTTGCTAGGTGATATGGAAGACTCCAACATTAGAGATTCATTCCTTTGCGCTACGTAATTTTTTGTTCTCTGTAGGGTGACTCCATAAGGATAATACACCTGGAGCCCCGTCATACTTAAGGGTGCATGAGTTGAGTTCTTTCTGGAAAAGCAGGATCGAGCAATTGAGGGAGTCAGAGGACTTGGGATGATTCTGAGGAAGGAGAGGGCTGCTCCAACACGTCCACCCTCACAGCGAGGCAGGCTCTGGGAGTGCCATTTGCACTTTGGGGGAAAGTGTAGACTCTTCTGCCACCTTGACATAGGTCATTTGCAAATGTGTGTGGGTATCTTTGCTTGTCACAGACGGGGGTGTGACTGACGTTAGTGGGCATGTGCCAGGGTTGCTAAACAGCCCCCAGTGCACAGGGCAGCCCGGAACAGCATGTGCCGTTCCCCCCAAAATGCCAACAGTGCCGCCATCGATAACTCTGGAGAGTGTAAGCTGGGGTGGTCGGTGTGCCCCTTCCAGAGTGGAGACCACCAGCCCCGCTGTGCCCCCGAGACTCTCACGGTAAAAACCAAGGGAGACGGAAGGCCCAGGGGTCAGATTGTGACCACGCTTCACGGGGGTCCTGATGTGTAGATGCTCGTCTGCCGTGTGGCGTGGGTGGGGCGTCTTGGGGACCACTGTTTGTCTTCGGTAAAAAGGCCAGAGTTTGTTGCAGGCACGCCATGGTGAAAGGACACAAAGAGAATGTCCTCAGGTCACCACGATCGGTGGGGCTGCTGAGATCGTCATCCATTGAAGTCTGGCACACGCGGAAAACTGCACAGCTTCTGGATGTCCGGCTCAGGGGAAACGAGCAAGATGCAGGGGATTTACAAAGCGGACACACGTTGGTAATTGCCACCCAAGTCGAGAAGCTTCCGGAGGCCTCCCTGGCGCCAGGACCCTCCTCTTCCCTGGAGGGTACCCCCCTCTGCTCTGGCTCCTGCCAGCATGGGTTCGCTTTGCCCACTTGAACTTCACGGGACAGGACTTACGCTCCCCATTCGGTGGCGGGTCTGGCTTCTTTCCCCAGCATCGCAGCTGTGAGGCTGGCCCAGGCACACGCGTGTAGCTGCGGGTCGTCCATCCTCATCGCCAAGGTGGGTTTACCCCTGAGATGGACACCTGGGAAGTTTCCAGGTTTTAGCTAGTGTGAATATGCTGCTCGTCACCCAGGGCGTGTCGCTCACGGACGTGTCCGCATTCCTCCTGGGTCGACGCTCGGTCGGGGTGTTCGAACGTGTAAGAGAAACGGCCAGCGTTCCAAAGCCATCGCACCAGGTGAGGCTCCTGGCAGAGCACAAGCGTCAGAGGGTTTCAGGTCTGTGTCGGCGTCCTGGGCAAGTTTGTAAACCTCGCGGCATCAGGGTTTTCATCTGTAAAGCAGGGCTTCTCTCTGGCCTGGTGAGGACTTTATCGGTGGGAGGCGGCCCTTTCCTGAAAAGCTCTGGGGTCTCTGGAAATCTCTGCCGCTTATGCTCAAGCTGTGACACTCTATGGCCTTCCTGGGGAAGGTCCGTCCGAATGAGTTCCCTTTGGCACGTTGTGGCCTCCTTACTGCCTGTTTGCATCTGTGCACCCGGCATTATTTCTTGTTTCATATTAACCGTCATTGCCTTTGAGACACAAAACAACGTCAAGTATGAAACCCGTTACTATTTGTTGAGAAACCCCGCCATGTCCTTGTGACTCTGAGCCCTCTTGGTTTAAGCATCGTGTCTGCACTTGGACACGTCAGGAGATTTTGAGGGTGCTGTGGGCAACCTGTGAAGGCTGACTCACAGGCACTGAGTGGGGAATTTATAAAAGACATGCAATTTTTTCTAGAATGTTCCAACTGAACCCAAATACTGATGGCAGGGGAGGGCATTAACTAGGATTCAACTAGCTAACACTTGAAAATGTATTTGCCTTCTTCCTCCTGTTCCCCTTCCCCGGCCTCCACCCCCGCTTTCCAGTCTACGCTGCTTTGTGACAAGTCAGTGCTTTCTTGGTACATTCACTTCGGAAGATGGTTTGGTGACTTCTTACAAACCTGAAAGTATGCACACCCTGTGACCCGGAAACCCCATATGCAGGACTATTGCTACAGAAACGTGGGCTTATAGGAACCGAGAGTATTGGAGGGGGGGATGTTTTTGAGCCCCAACTGGAAACAACCCAAATGTCCATCAATAGGATAATGGATAAACAAATTGTGGCGTCCCTTTCGATGGAATACTATACAGCAGTGAAGATGAATCAGCGCCAGCTATATGTGACAATAACAGGTGAATCTTAAAGATATAATGTTAAACCAAAGAAGCTAGACATCACAGAATACGTACTGTAAGGTTCCATTTATACGAAACCCCAAAAGAGGCAATGAAGAGCCAGGTGGTCTAGGAGTGCACAGGAAGGCAGTAAAAGTATGAAGAAAAGCAAGCATGTTAATACCATAAAGTCAGGCTGGGACTATTGCTGGGGACGGGTGCGCGTGCGTGTGTTTCTGGGGAGCCGGCAACGTTCCCTCTCTAGCTCTGGACTTTTAGTTTCATGAGTGTTCGTTTCACAGCAATTTTTTAAACTGTACATTTATGCTTTAGGCATTTTTCTGTGTTTATTCAATTTCACAACTTAAAAAAGAGGAACGGGAAATAAACTAGTCACTCCGGAGGGGAGTGAATGCGGCGCCAAATACACCCGCCAGAAGCCCGATCGAGCGCCCAGGGCCTGGTCAGCCACCCGCTTCTGGGGGCTAGGATCTGCTGCCTCAGGAGTGTTTTCAAAGGTGGGCTGGATCTGTTAATTCACTCCTAGAGCTCTCGCATTAGAAACTTCGACAGAAGGACCCCCAACCATTCTCCCCGTTTTAAAACAAATCGTCCTTTGCTCAATAGGCCAAATTTGTGCAGAGATTGACTCATTCCAACTCCAGACACCAATGGTCTTTCCATCTTTAAGTTTCTTCCTCCCTCCCTCCCTCCCTCCCTCCTTCCGCTTGCAAGATGCCGGGAGCGGCCGGTTGCCTGCAACCGAGCTGGAACCCGTCGGACTCCAGGCTTCCTCCCAGGGGAGGAGGCATCCGTCGGCCCGGCTCCCCCTGCCTCCCGACCGGCCGGCTCTCCCCCGTCTCCCTGACAAACTCCGCGGAGCCGGGGCCCTCGCGCCTCCGCGATTGGTCGCGGGCCATCATGTGTCGCCGCTCTGGGTGGGTCCTTCTCCCGTTCAACTCATCAATCGCTCGTCTTTCCAGCTCCGCCGGCCAGTGGCTCAGACCTCTGCGCCCGTTTCCCCCCTTCCTTCCTCTTCCCCCATCGCTCCTCACCAGTCTTATTTTAGCAAAACCTAGAGGAGAAGGAGGAGGTGGAGGCCCGGGGCGGGGGGTGGGGGCGCAGGCACTGCAGCATCCGGGAGCCGCTGCCGAGGGCCGAGCGAGCGGCGCAGACCTCTCTCCCCCTCTCGTCTCTTTATTTTTTTCCCCCTGTTGGGAATTTTCAGGATTTCATTGCTGCAATTTAACCCCAAGATGAGGCGCGGTTGAGCGAAACGCTGCGCACACACACACGCTCACGCTCCTTCGTGAGCAGAAGAGGCAGCCTCTGGTGATTCAGGAAGAAAAAAAAATCACCGGGACCCTGCGGCTTCGAGACTCCGCCGGGCCCTCCGGAGCGCCCCCTTCCCCCCCAGCGCCCCTTCATTCCTTTCCCCTTAATATTCTTTATTTTATTTTAATCTTTTTTGGGGCTACAGCTCTTTCAGCATTTTTAAGGTCTAGGAACTCAAGCAAAACAGAAAGGGGGATTTTTTTTTTTTAATTTTGGGGGCCGCCTTCCCCCCCACCCCCCCCACGCAGAGACCTGGTTTTTATTTTTATTTTTTCTGATCTTTTTTTTTTTTAACGGGCCGAGCGCACTGCTTTTTTTTTTTTGCGAGATGCCAGCCTGACCCGACCTCGGAGGAATGCGAAGCTGCCACTGCATCCCGGGGGGGCGTCCTTTGCAGACGTTCGCGTCTTAAAGGGGGTGTGCGTTGGTTTTTTTTTTTTTTTTTGAAACTGCCTTTTTTTTTTCCTCCTCCCCAGCTCCCCCCCCCCCCCCCCCGGAGTGGGTGGACTGGGGATTGCCTGGACTCCTTCCTCGGTTATTTTCTGCCTCGCCTCCCGCGCCCCTCCCCCTCCGCGGCCCCCGCGCCCCGCCCCCGCCCCCTCCTCCCGCCCCTCCTTCTCCGGGGTCAGCCGGGAAGATGTCCCGCGCTGCGCTCCCCGGCTGGGGCCGGGCGGCCGCCGTGTGAGCCCCCGAGCCAGGCGCCGAGCCGCCGCCGCCCGATGGGCTGGGCGGTGGAGCGTCTCCGCAGTCGCAGCCCCGGCCGCCGTCTTCGCAGCCCCGGCGGCATCGGCAGCAGCATCCTCCTCGGCGGCGGCGGCGGCGGCGGCGGCAGCATCTTCCGCATCGTTCGCCGCAGCTGCGTAACCCGGAGCCCTTTGCTCTTTGCAGAATGGCCCGCTTCGGAGACGAGATGCCGGCCCGCTACGGGGGAGGAGGCTCCGGGGCGGCCGCCGGGGTGGTCGTGGGCGCCGGCGGCGGGCGAGGAGCCGGGGGCAGCCGGCAGGGCGGACAGCCCGGGGCGCAAAGGATGTACAAGCAGTCGATGGCGCAGAGAGCGCGGACCATGGCCCTCTACAACCCCATCCCCGTCCGACAGAACTGCCTCACGGTCAACCGCTCCCTGTTCCTCTTCAGCGAGGACAACGTGGTGAGAAAATACGCCAAAAAGATCACCGAATGGCCATATCCTTTCCCGAAGCCCGGCGGCGGCGCCTCCCCTCCTCCCCCCGCCTCCCCTCTCCCGGCTGCCAGAGGCCGGGCCGGCGGGAGGCAGGCGGGGGTCTCCCAGGGCCGGCGGAGGCTGGAGGAGTGTGGGGAGGCTGGGGCGGGGGGCGGCCGGGCACTGGAGGCCACCCCGAGGACCGGCTCCGGGGCGAGGGCTGCGCCCCGGGCTCGCCCAGGGGCCTCGCGGGGGCTCCGGAGCCCGCGCCCTATGGGTCAGCCTTCTCCGGGCTGAGCTGGGCCTGGGCGGGGGCCGTGGGGGCTTGGCTGCCCCTTAGCGGAATCCAGGGGCACCTCCAGAGCCAGAGCGGTCCCCAACCACCGGCCCCTCGGCCCCTGCCTTCCCCAGCTGGGGGCTCCTGCTCAGGGCAGGGCGCTCAGGGTCCCCAGGGCGAGAGCCGCTGGGAGAACATGTGGCCTTCACTTGGAGGGCCGGCCCGGCCCGACCTGGTGTCCCAGGGTGGGCTGCTGGCCGCTGGGTTTGGAGCGCTTCTCCCCATGTCTGCGGGTCCCCTTTCCTTCACACCGATCAAGGGCCTCACCACCTTTTGGGGTGTAGAGAGCACCCCGTTTGCCCCATCTGGGGCCCTGACCTGGACGACTCGGGATGGGCTCTTTCGGTAAGAAAGAGGGAGAGTGAAAATGAAGGGCTGGGTCCTCCCGCCGGCCGTGCCCGGCCTCATTCCACACTGGAGCCACCGGGAGAGTCAGCATCCATGTGGACGTCTCGGGCAGGTAAACGCCTTGTTAATTTTTTTTTTTTTAAATCAAAGATCCAGAGGAAGAAAGGTGAAGACACAGTTTCCTCTGCTGAGATGCTGTCACCATGCGGATCCCCTTGTGTTTCTTTAAATCCGTGCCTGCTTGAAATAAACCTTCAGGAGGGTTTAACATCTGTTGAGATGTAGGCAGGCAAGGATGGGTAATTAGTCGGGCTTTCTAGCAGTTATCTAAGCATGACCCAGATTCCAAGTGGGGGGACGCACCCTGCTCCCCAGCCTGGCTGGCCACCATGCCATGGCCAAGCGTGGGGCTCGTCGGCCCTGTTCCAACCAGCTGCCTTCGGTGTGAAAGTGCCCGGGGCTGGGTGGGCCTCTGGGCTCGGTGATGAGCCCCCATCCCCTTCGTGTGTGGTTTCGACTGTTCTGCACTCAGCAGGGCTGAGCCCCGGGTGGTTCTGGGCTGCTCATCTGAGGAGTACGGTGGCCGGTGGGCTCACTGTTACGGGGCTCGGAATTGAGCTTTGGGCTTCTGGATGCTCTGAGGTTTTGGAGCATGTGAACAGCCTGCTTTGAGGGGGGTGAGAATGAAGAGGTTCAGCTGGCCCCTTTCTGGAGGGGCGGACCCCCAGCCACGGTGTCGTCTGGATTGGCACCCAAGGCCAGGTCTTTGCCTCCTGAGTTCCAGCCTCCTGAAGGCCCATTGACAGGCTCAGGGGTCTTGTGGTTGCTCTGCCTCCCACCCCCCTAGCCCCCCGGGGAGTGGTGGGGTGTGGAGGGTGGCACGGTGTGCACTGTCACCTAACTCCAGGGGGGTGTGGGAGATTCACTGGGCTGCCAGGTTTCTCTGCTGAAAGTGACTTTAGACCATGCGGGGCCTGGGCCTGGAGTCTGCTGAGAGGAAGGCCGGGGTGGTGGTGGGGGGGGGTGGGGGGTGGTCCTCCTGTGTCCTCAGTTCACCCCAGGCCGGCCTGAATCCCGCAGCCCGGAGGATTGCTGGGGGCGGGTGGGGGCGGTGCCAGCGGCCCTGGCAGGGAGATGCAGGTGAATTGGGAGCATTCGCTGGCCCTGTGGGTTTTCTTTGGCTCTCTTGCTGTCAGTAGCTTGGTGATGAGTTTGTGCCTTCTGCTCTCTGCAGACGGGTTTTTTTCTCTCTTTGCCCCGAGGCGGCAAACGCATTATCCAGCCCCGCTCTGGAAGGCAGAGCTCTCGTCCCGAGTCTGTCAGCAGCCAGGTTACCCAGGGCTGAGCTTTCTCGGGGGGGCCGTGAGAGGGAGGGGACGGAGAGCTGGGGCTGGATAAGGGGACGCGGACCAGCGAGAGGAGATGCATGTGTAGACACGCCGAGGAGTCAGGGTACCAGGGCGGAACCTTGACTTCTGTGTCCAGATACTTCTGCCGTGGAAAAAACTGTGTTTAAGTACTTATTCTGAACTTTTAGAATAAAGTCTGGTATAAGTAGAAGAAGATGCACAAATCGGGTTCAGCTTGACGAGTGCTCACAAAGTGCGCACAGCCGTGCACTCAGGCCAAGGGCGGGAATGTGACCAGCCCCCCAGAACCCCCCATGTTTCCTCCCCCGTGAGGGTAACCGCCGCCCTGACCTCTCACCTCACGGGTTCACTTGCCTCCTTGGGGAACCTCCCCCGGGACTCGCAGGCTGTGTTCCTTCAGGTCTGGCTTTTTTGCCCACTACGTCTGAGGACTCACCCCATGGCTCCTTGTCGTTGGCGTGTGGCGTTTTGTTTGTGACCCTGCCGCTGTGGACTCATCCGTCCTGCGGCTGGGAGCCATTTGGGTAGTTTCCAGGTCCTGCCGTGAGGAACGTTCTTGTGCGTGTCTTTGGTTGAACTTTTTCTGTGTTTCTCTTGGGTCTGCCCTGGGAGCGGAGTCACCCTGCCCTTCTCTGGTGTGTGTTAGCAGGAGCTGCGTTTGCAAACGGCCTTTACTGAGGGTCGCTGCTGAGCAGGGGTGGCAGCTCCCTCCCGTCCCGTGGGGAGGAGTGAGTGCACGCTCCGTGGCTTGGCCGTGTGCTCACAGGGTCTAAGAGTGTCCCTCGTGATGCAGGTCTCAGCGTGGTGCACGTGCAGGCGCACACTCAGCCGCTGTGACTCCTGACCCTTTTGCACGCCTCCCCGCCCCCCCACCTTGCAGCAACGCAAGCTGGAAACCAGCAATGAGAACTAAGGATTCTCATTCATTTTGTTTCTCTTTTCCTAAGTAAGAAAGCCCAAATGGCGGTCTCTGATGTTTGGATTTACGGAGCTGGCTGTTCCTCTCGGACGCGCCCGGCAGCAGGCCGGCCCGGCCACACGCCCGGCTGTCGTGTCTCTGTTGATTGGAAGTCTGATTTGAACATGGCCGTGATGGGCTCTGATGTTGGCTTCCAAGGAGCCGAAATCTGTCAGCTCAATAAGGCGCATCTGTCAGCCTTCCCAGGGTCCCCACTCAGTGCCACTCGCTGCTTCTGAGGTGCTACCAGGCACCAATGTGAATGTCATCTTCCCCAGCCCTGCTGATGTCAGCACATCTCCCACCGAGTGCGGGCAGGGACTCGGGCCGCTGCGAGCGCCTCGGACCCGGGTCTGCGTGCGCTCCTGAACCGCAGGCAGGATTGTGGGAATCTCAACCAGAAGCCCAGACCCCCTGACATCAGGGACTCGAGGACACGGCCCATCGGCATTCCCTTGGTTTTCTTTCTTTAACGAGAGGGCTCTTTAAAGAGGAATGTTCCACACCAGAAACAGAGGGAGCCCTGGAGAGGCTGGAGCACGTTGTCAGACCCTTGGCCCGTCCTGAAAAGTAGAATGTGCTAGCAGACACTACTGTAGAAGGCAGGACGGCGTGACCTGTGTGATCCTTCCCCTCGATCAGTGTGGCTGGTATTTCCAGAAGAGCAAAATTCTGGGAAATAAATATCAGCATGGTTTTTTCCATGGGGCTTTTTTATAATCCCCCAAATCCAAAACACTGTGAAAAGCAAAAGATCAGCTCACGGGGGGTAAAACCTGCCTTGAAGTGACCCAAGGTTACGGTCTGACTGTGCAGTCTTAATTTGTCCCCCTGGTGTGTGTTTGGTGCATCTGCTGCAGGAATGTTGGCTAACGCTTGACTGTGGGGTGCTGCCCGCCCCACCGGGAGCCTTCTGTGTACATCGCAGTGCTTTTCAAACTTCCATGAGCGTGAGGTCTGCCTTGCGGAAAGAATGATTCTGGTCCAGCGGGTTTCGGGTGGGACCTGGGATTCCGTTTCCAATAAGCTTCTCGGGGCGGCCCGCGGTGCCCGGGCCTTGGCTACACTTCCGGGATCCTGATCCCATTATTGATGCATCCTGTTAGCTTTTTTCCTTTTTCTCAATAATCCGATTTATTGAGGTTTACTTTGCTTCTGGCAAATTTCACTCTTTTTAGCCTACAATTGTATGAGTTTTGACAAATGCGTGCAGTCACGTAGCCACCACCAAAATCAAGCTGTGGAGCAGTTCCCCGTCTAAAATATCTCCTGGTTCTCTGTGGGGTCGGCATCTAGTGCCCAAAGCCTTGGCAGCCGCTGGTCTGTTCTCCATCCTTCGAGCTTTGCGTTTCCCAGAAAGTGCTGTCCGCAGGATCACTCCGTATGCGGCCTTCGGTGCCAACTCCTTTCACGCAGCCTCTGAGCCCCACTCATGTCGCCCGCCATATCCGTGGCTTCTCCGTTCTTAGTGCCCAGCCGTGTTCCATGGGGTAGATGGATGAGAGCAGGGCTGCTGGGCTGCGTGGGAGGTGGCCACCTCACTTCACGAGAGCCCACCAAACTGCCCTCCAAAGTGGCTGCCCGTTTAGTGTCCCATCCCGGTCGTCCCTCTAAAGGCACCACGTCTGAGCTCCGAGGTGCGTCTGGCCCCGAGAGTGGAGGATAAAGGACGGTGGATGCCACGAAACTGGTGGAAGTGACGTCGCTCAGTGCAGTCGGAGAAGCGGGAAGGAGAGGGGTTGTCGTCCTCGCCGTGTGCCTGCGCTCGTTTGACAGCGAGCAAGAGAGGGGCTCGCCTGTGTGGGAGAGGGGGTCTCTGGTGTGGGGCACTGTGTTTGCCCGGTGCGTGAAAAAGGGCCTCGCTTCACCCGTTTGCTCTCGTGCCGACGTTTCAGGTTTCCCGTGGGTTTTAGGTGTGAGGTGCGCGCGTGCGCATGAGGTGATCCGACCCAAGAAGGTCTCAGGAATGTTAGTGCTTGAGAAGTCAGGGAGCAGTGGCCCCTGGAGAGTGAAGTCTGCCTTCCATGGCTTAGGGGGGAGTCTGTGGGCGCTTGGGGCTTGTAACCCCGTTGCCCCCCCCAGCACCGAGCACACATATGCCTTCCCCCAGCAATGGAAGGAACCGCCAGGAAGTGGACTCGATGCAGAGATGGCCAGGGCCCCAAAGCCCCATGGCTGGGCCCCTTCTGAGGATGCAAAGTCAGCTCGTGCGGGGGACCCGCATGGTGCCGTGGAAGATGCAGAGACGAGAGGGAGCCGTTCTGGACTTGGGGCCCACCGGGCCCCCTGAGACTCAGAGCCTCAGTTTCCTCTTGTGCGTGATGAGGACGTTGCCTCTGTAGCATCTCTCTTGGGGGACTTGTGGGGAGGTTAAATGGGGCCACTCGTGCTAAACGCTCAGCACAGTGTCCAGTGTGGAGAAAGCCCGCAAATCCACGAGTCGTTAATGCTGGAGGGTACTTTTTCCCCGGTGATCATTTTCGGAAGCTTGGGCTAGAATTGAGGCCCTCCGGGCAGGTGTGTGTGCTCGGGGCCCCTCGGCCCCGCAGCTCGGGCGTGTTGATCTGAGGTTGGCTCTCGGCAAACAGCTCTCGGAGAGTTTGCAGTCTCCGTCCTCTCCGGAAGCTTTAGGGGGAGAAAATTCATGCCCACTTGACCCATTTTTCTATTCCCTTCGGCCTGAGATAAAATTAATTGTCTTTCTCTCCCTTGATCCCTCCCTCGTGGGTGACAAGGTGAGGGAGTTTCAAAGTGTGTAATTAGCTTCTCTTCCTCCCCTCCCACCCGCCCATCTCCTTCTTCTGAGCCAGTCGAGAGTCCAGCCCCGGATGGAGGCCGCAGGCCCAGGGCGGCTGGTGTGCCACCCCAGGCGACCCCTGGGAGTTTAATGGCAAAACCCTGCTAGCTTTGGGGTCAGAATGTGTTCCCCACGTCCCCCTTGACTCCTGTCTTTCTCCTTCCCCACCGCCCCTTACTTCCTGGGACAACAGAGAAGGAGGGAACATTCCAGGAGAGGAAACCAGGTGGGTGGGCTCAGCTACTTGGGCTTCAGAACCCACGAGGCTTCAGTCCTTGTTGGGGCAAGGTGACCAGCTGTCCCAGTTTGCCTGGGACTGTCCTGGTTTTAGCGTCTTGGGAAACCCAGTAGTGCCGGGCAAACCAGGACGTCGGTCACCCTGCTGGTGAGTTTTTAACACCCAAGAGAGGAGAGAGGAGGGGAACGGAGACGGCGCCGAGGCCCAGGAAAGGAGAAGATCGGAAGCTTTTTTCCTCTGAAAAGCCAGGACGTTTTATCCGAATGAACTGTGCTTTTGGAAGCCGCCTGTCTACGGCAGATAATGTGAGAAAGATCCCGGCTCGGAGCTGAGACGCCTGCCTTAAGTCCGGATCAACTTTTGTCGTCTCTCTTGGGTTCGAAATGTCTTCACCTCCTGTTCACACTGGGAACTGAATTCCCTGGAATTCGGAATCAGCAGCCCCTCCCTCGAATAACCCCACCCCAGAGGCAGGGCCCCCCCACCCCCCGGAGCCGTTCCCACGTCGTCGCCCACCTGCCAGGAAGTAACGTTCACACTGTTAAGTTCCGTTCTCCTTTTAGGTCTGTGTGTAAGATACATATATAATTTTAAACCAGTTTTTAAAGTATTTTTATACAAGCAGCGTTTGCAGGAGGGCTGAATCTGTTCTCAAGAATAAATCGACGGTTTTGTCGTAGACGAGACATGGGTGCCGACCTAGAACTCACTCCACGTTTGCGTGTATATGGGGGGGGGGGAAGGGCACACAGTTTCTGACCTTCCAGAATCTGTCGTATACTCTTATGTTGTCGATTTTTCTCATTTTCTTTATTGAGAAGAATGGGCGCGGCAGCCTATGCTGACCCTCCCTCGCTTCTGTGAAATGTTTGTGACATGTCGTGGAGCCCGTGTAGGAGTCCATGTCTGAGCCGTAACACCAAGTGGAGGCTGAAAGAGGAAGAGGCAGGGAGGAGGGGAGGAGTTAGGGTGGAGGCGAGGCACCCAGGGCCCGGGGGTGGGCAAGCCTGGCCGCAGTCTGAGCTGCAGCCACCAGGAGCCGATCCCCAGTCTCCTCTGCTGTGACATGGGCGCAGTGGCCCTACACACACTGGATTGTGGGAGGATGGAAAGGTGCTTTGCGCAGAAGGCGTGTGGCAGGGATGGCCACTCTGGGAACAGCATCAGGATGGACAGACTTCCGACTCTGGGATGGCGACGGCTGGGTTCACTGTGGGCACCACTCGGTCCTGTGCTTGGCTCCTGAGGGGGCTGAATACATCATTGTGGGTGTTTCCCTGCCCCTCGGGTGAACAGACTGTTGCTTTAATCCTCTTCCGGGTTCACAGCACGCTCTCAATATTGTCGCTCCTCTCGCTCGCTTATTTTCCCTATTTATTCTAGCAGCAGGTGGAAACGCTGCTGGACCAGCTACAAGCCGAGAACCGGCGTGGTGGTCCTCCCATGGTGGTCCTGGCCCCACAGGGTCAGCCTCCCCTGCGCCAGGACCGATGTTCTCACACTTGGGCGCCCATCAGCATCCCCTGCAGGGCTGTTTAAACCCGGTGGCCGGGCCTGGCCCCCAGAGCTTCTGATTCGGGGGGTTTGGGGTGGAGCCTGAGAATTTGCATTTCCAGCGAGTTCCCAGATGGTGCTGATGCCGCTGGTGAGGGAGCGAAGTGTGAGACGCCCCAAACCAGAACGCAATGGATATTTACTTCTTCTGCCCCGATTCTCTGACCGCAGCACCCGCCCTCTCTTGGACTGTGTGCGTCTCGTTCCTTTTCCTTCTTTCTCTCATCTTGTTTCGTCCCATGTTTGGATACTCCTTGACAACGTGAATGCCACCTTCCTGGTTTCTGAGCTGTTCAGGCTCTGGAACTCCTGTTCGCTTTTTCCCTCGTCTGTCTAAGATTCATCTCTCTTGTTGAGTGTAGCTGTAGGTCATTTATTTTTTCCCATATAATACTGTATTCTGTGATGATACAACAATTTATCCATTTTTCCTGGGTGATGGACATTTGGGATGTTTCCAGTTTTTTCTTTCCTTTTTTTTTTTTCCCTGTGACGAATGATGCTGCTGGACTGAATCAGTCATTTTTGAATGAATGAATTCAAGGTGTTAATTTTAGTCTGTGTGTTTGGGAACGGAGCTTCAGCTAGAATCAGCTGAGATTCATCAGCATTTCTGGAACGTCAGCCCTCTGACAGGCGCTGGCTGAGCCATTTCACAGGCTGCCCATCGTCCTCTCCAAGGGCCCGCCAGCCAGGCGGCCCCCGTTCCCGCGTGTCTCCTGAAAGTCAGCCTGTGGCTTAGACGCTGGCGGTTGGTACCGTAGTGGAGAAGCAGCACAACTGAGCCGAGTGCGTGACTCTGGACCCAGGGGACTGGGCTTTGGGACCTTGGGCGAGTCACTTAAGTGTTCTGTGCCTCGGTTTCCCAGTCTGTCCAGTGAGCCCCTATCTTGGAGGATTAAATGAGTTAATACAAGCGATGCTTCGAGAATACTGTCTGGAGCTTAGTAAGCACTGTGTGCTTATAGCTGAACCGATGGGCAGACCGATGGGAGAAAGGAAACAAGGATGGACTTTGGAGTGGCCTTGTCTTGGGCTTCTCTGACCCAATGCTTGGCATAGTGTGTGGCGCACAGTAGGTGCTACACAGTGTTAGCGATGACTATTATGCCTTTTCCTGCCAAGGTTCTCCACTCCCTTGATCTCTGTCATTCTTTGGCATCTGTCTCGTTAACCCTGGATGATCAGCTCAACTACGGTGCCTCCAGTGTGTAAACCAAGGGGGGCACAATCACGGGGCCGTATTCACTGTTGACACTAGAATTCTGTGATTCCAGGGGCGATGCAGAATTTCCCTGTCTCCCAGTCATTCTTGTCCACGGTCTAATCAACTCCTCTCATTGCCTTCCTTGCTCTCCTGTTGCCAGACTCTCTGATCTCCCCATGGCCCCCCCTCCTCTGACCCTGCCCCCCAGCCTTGCTCTAAGAGCACCAGCTTTGAAGACATCAGACACTTCAGACCAGTGGGACTAGGCCAGCCTCTGTGTGGTCTTACGAGGACTGGGAGCGTTTGGGTGTTGCACAAATTGGAATAGTCAGCGATGCTTATGGACTCGAATTATCTTTGGAAGAGTTGTTAGAATGCAAACTTTTGACAGTTTGGCCTGTTTCTAATGACAGTGAAGTCTTAAGTCATGGACCGTGGATGGATGTTTGCGGTTTAGCGGGGAGAGGCGTCTCCTGCAGCTAGTGTGGGATGAGTGGATGGATGGATGGATGGATGGACAGATAAGAGAAGAAAAGATGGATGATGTTGGATGGATGGGTGACTGGATGGGTAGGTGGGTGGGCGATAGGTGAGCGGACAAGTAGATTGGTGGGTGACTGGATGAATGGTGGGCAGATGGGTGGATGAATGGATGGATAATGAAAGAAAGAAAGGACGGATGGAGGAACATAAGGGTGGATAAGCATGGGTAGATGATGGGCTGATTGAAGAGTAAAGAGGTGGATGAGTGGATGGATGGGTGGGTGGGTGGATGGGTGGATGAGTGGATGGATGGGTGGATGGGTGGATGGGTGGATGAGTGGATGGATGGGTGGGTGGGTGGATGGGTGGATGAGTGGATGGATGGGTGGGTGGGTGGATGGGTGGATGAGTGGATGGATGGGTGGATGGGTGGATGGGTGGATGAGTGGATGGATGGGTGGGTGGGTGGATGGGTGGATGAGTGGATGGATGGGTGGGTGGGTGGATGGGTGGATGAGTGGATGGATGGGTGGGTGGGTGGATGGGTGAGTGGATGTTAGATATAAGGGTGTGTTACATATAAGGATGGGTGTCCATGTCTGGGTCTCTTTGGTATTTATTTGGTGTTCTTATTGGCTTGGGAATCACCAAGCCCCTCCTCTTATCATCCTCTTTGTGCCTTTCCGGGTGTCAAGTAAATCTTGCATGCTTTTTTGAAAATCAATAAGTTTGTCTGCTTGTGTTGTCTTCTCTAATTAGCCAGCTCCTTGAGTGTGGACAGTGGTTTACCTTCTTCGCATCCCCTACCCTTCCTACACTATCTACATAATGAAGACTTAAAATTCTGGCAACACCTGGTTTTGGTTATTTCAGCCCTGAGGCTGAGAGCGACACTCTGTGGCTTGTGCTCCGTCGGTGAAGAGGGGTGGGCCAGTGGAATCTCTCTCTTCTGAGTAGATTGGTAATGGTAACTGAGTTGGTTACTAAGTAAATGTCCCAGATGCTTACCCACGGGCCAGAGATTACACATTACAGATGTACCAGGGTCATCCAAGGCCACATGATCTAGTCCCCGTTTTGCCTTTGACCCCATCTCTTCCATTCCCTGCCCTTTCCACCCCGTCTCAGCCGCACGGCCCCTTTTTGCGCACACCCAGCTCATTTGCATCTGAGAGCATTTATGCGGCTCTCCCCTCTGCCTGTGTCATTGTCCCCCTAGGTCTCCCCTTGGCTGACTCCTTCTCTTCATTTAGGTCTCGGCCCAAAAGTAGCCACCTCCCAGAGGCCTATTCTCTTCGTTTATTGAGCACTGAAATTACAAAGAATGTAAAAATATAGGTATACTCTCCCATCCAGAGTGAATCTCTGGAGACGTTATAATGCATTTCATTCCATACTTTTTCATGGATTGAAGCTTTTTTGAACTCATTTCCGTGCCACTAGATATCCCTGGAAAATTTCAGAGCCACCATGGATGGTTGCACAGATTGAACACTGCACAGGCATCATGGGCGTCATCGAGCTGTACACTTATTTCAGTTTCCCAGCTGATGGAAGCTTAAGTGTCTTGTTCTAGCAAAATGAAGATATTATGACAACTTCTTGACAGATGGACCTAACAACTTGAACAAAGGGGCGTCGTATTTAGATTCACACAGTGGTGCCGTATGGGTTGGCAGCAGCCCAGGAGAACACTGTGATTAATATCTGATGATATGTACTGGATGGGAGTATCCTACTTTGTCCCGTTGTTCGTTTTGCTTATAAACAACAGCGCAGCGAACATCTCTGTGCGTACGTCTCTGTCCGAGGTTCTGATTATTTTCAGAATAAATTCTGGTCTGGCTGTGACGCTCAAGTCTTGAAACTGTTGCCACCACTTTCCTTGAATCTGTAAAAGCGATTTTGAGATGAGGCGACTCAAAGTTCAGGAAGCTGATGAGGAGCAGGGAAAGGGCCGTCTGCCTGGTTGGTCTGGAATTTCTCCAGGCTGCACATGAAGCCAAGGGACTTTCGGGAATGTCTGGAGACGTTTTTGGTTGTCACGAATGCGGAGGGTGGGGGGCTACTGGCACGTCACAGATAGAAACAGGGATGCTGATGAGCATCCTGAAATGCATGGGACAACTCCCCACCCCCCCACCACCAGTAGGAAGCGTCCAGCCCGAGACGGCGGTATTGCCGAGGTCGCGAAATCCTGATGTAAGCGGTGTCGTGGGTTTTTTGGAGATAAGTGGGTGGATTTAGGGTTTGGGGGTGACTTAAGTTTAATTTACAGTTTCTCTTGCTAGCTGGGTGTCTAAGCCAGCTTTCTGTGAACTTTAGATCCCACACGACCAGCGACAGGCTTGCTGCCGACAGATTCGTTGATGTAAATATAGACAAGTATAGAGAAGGAAGTCTCAGCCCGAGCTGGAAGCTGTTGGAGTGGAAGCTGCTGCGGCCTCCCCTCCCCCCTGCCTCTCCTTCTGTTGCCCAGTTTTCAAATCGTGTCGCACTTTCTTTGGGCTCCCGGCGTGTGAGTGCTGCTGGTGTAGACCGTGGTTCTCTGTTCGCTTTCCCCCACACCCAGCGTTGGCCTGGGGTGTGCACGGGAGACACACCCCTGGGGCAGATTAGCTCAGAGATGAGGGGGGAGGAGCACATTCATTCATTCATGACAAGCTGCCTCATGCATAAATGTCCCTGGGCACCTACTGTGCGCCAGGCAGGTGGGGCGAGAGGAGGGCGGGAAGGTGACCGGGTAGGACATGCAGGACGTCGTGGACCAGGGTGAAGACTTCAGCTCCAAAGGAAGTGGCGTCTTCGTCCCCGTTTTCCCACCCGGCACGTCTATGCGCGTTGTTCTCCATAACGAAAACAGGATAATTTTGCACACGTTTTGAGACCTGCTGTGTTTCCACCGTGACTGGCCGCCCTGCAGTGAGCCCCGCCCCTGACGATGCCTTTGCAAAGTCTGTGACTCGGGACAGAGTCCTGGAAGCGGCATAGCTGGGTTACACACCCGGCCTTTGGGCCAGGTTGCAAGGAACACTGAGGCTGTGCCCTTTGAACTTTCCCTGACCGTGTGGCCCACCTGGGTTGCCTTCGATGTCACGTCTTTGCCAATCTCACGAGTGGAGAGAGGAGCCCTGCTGTGGCCGGTTTGTGTTTTTCAGCTCCCAGAGGTGCAGAGCATCTTCTGGATCCGTATTTCCCTCGAGACATCCCTGGTTACACCCTCTGCTCCGTTTGTCCTGGGACGTTCTTCACAGACGTCTTGGGGCTTGGGCCAGGTTCTGTGGACACTGAGGGTCCTGGCTCCGTGCCGGCTGTGAGGTGGTCCAGCCTAGAGGCGAAGGGCGGCAGGGAGGCAGGACCGGGCTTCCTGGGTTCTAGTCCCAGCACTGCTTCTTTCCAACCACGTCATCCTGGGCAAGTCCCTTACTCTCTGGGCCTCAGTTTCTGCATCTGTAAAATGGGTGTAACGCGAGTGCCGCCTCCTGGGCTCGCTGCAGGGCTCAAGCAGCACCGAGAACAGAGGCCGGCACGCGGCGGGTGCTGTAGGCATGGGCGGCTTTAGACTCCCGGCCCCTCGGTGCGATAGGATGGGTGTGTTTCTGTGCACCTCCGTCGGGGCTGGAAACCCCTCTGTTTCAGGGCACGGTGGCCGCCTGTGATGTAGACGGAGCCCTCTTCACGCTGACCAGACAGGATGTCCCACTCCCCCCAGACCTGAGGGAGAGCAGCTGGCCGCTGGCCCCGTCCTCAGTGGGCCCTGTGCTTGCTCGGGTCTGGGGCTCCCCCACAGCTCCGGTAAAGAAGAGACACCACATCCCTGGAGGACGTGGAAGCCAGCCGTCTCCTCGAGAATCCTTGGTGCTTCCTCTTGGGGCCCAGGCTGTGTGAGACCCACTGTGGCTGACTTCCTCTTTGTACCAACCCTGAAAGCTTGGTGGGTTCATTTGTGTCCCCATTTTACAGATGGGCACGCTGAGGCTCAGAGAGAGAAGTCGCTTGCCGAGGTCACACATCCAGCAAGTGGGGAACCTTGTGGGACAGGGAACGGCACGGCCAGGACGAACGCCCCGAGGGGCCGGTGCTCAGGGTGTCTGGGAAGCGTTGGTGCCCCAGAGAGGTGGGCACACCGTGGGCAGAGATGGTGCCAGGGAGCAGTTAGGGACAGAGTGAGGTCAGCCGGGACCAGGCTCCTCGCAGACCCTCAGTTTCTCCGTCTGTGCGATGGGCAGATGCTGCTTTCCTCCCAGGGGTGTCGTAAGGATGGAACTGATGGCGAGCATCCAACACCGTGCTCTGTGCCGGGAGGCTGAGGAGCGGGGCGCGAGGCCGGAGGCCTGTTTTGAGGATGGGTGTATGTAGGGCGAGGGGTTGAGGGGGAGACCGAGGTGGGGCTGGTGCAGGTGAGGGGCCCCGAGCAGGTGCCCAGCGCTGGGGGAGGAAGGACCGGGAGGAACCGAGGAGTCTCTGATTTCTTCCCTGCCCCTCAAGATGTCTTCTCGTCCTTTGTTCCAGTTCTTCGGTCACTTAAAGACGCAGACAAAGGGACTGAGCTCCGGGTTATTATTAAGGCTCTAGGTGTTTATTAAAGTTCTAGGAGTCACCTTTTTCTGACCCGTTGGACGTCTCGTTTCTTTCTTTCCTCGGAGGTCGTTGAGACCTGCGCTGCCCCATCGGGTAGCCGCCGGCCACGCGTGGCTGTTTCAACTTAAAAGTTAATTAAAATGAAATAAAATGACAAAGTCAGTCCATCAGTGGCACCTGTCACATTTCAGGTGTTCACTTGCCACTTGGAACTAGCGGCCGCTGTTCCGGATGGTGCAGGTCTGGAACGTTCCATCCCCGTGGGAACTTCTGCAGGACGTGCTGACGCAGAGCCTCCCGCGGCGGCAGCAGCAGCGTCTCCTGGGAACCTGTCGGAGACATGGGCTCTCCCCCAACCCCGGGCCTGCTCAGTCCCAAGATGCGTCTCAGGATCCCCTGGGCGATGTTTGGCGGCGCTTGGAATCACACGAAAGTTTTAAAAATGCTGCTGCCCCAGAGCCCCAGCCCCACAGACATGGGTGAGATCAGTGCCGGGCTGCCCCTGGGCGTGGGGGGAGCTGTGAAAGCTTCCCGGGTGATTCTGAAGTTCAGCCGGGATTGGCAGGGAGCCCCCTGGGTGGTTAAGAACACTTGGAAGGCAGGCAGACTGGAGTTGGAGCTGTGTGACTTAGGGCAAGCCGCTTAACCTCTCTGAGCTGCAAGTTCCCTCCCTGTACGGGGACTTGAGGCGCCTCCCTGGAGGGCTGAGGTGGTCACAGTGCTGGCCAGGGGCCTGGGACGCGGGTAGTAGGCAGTCGCTGCATAAATGAGTGTTAATTTTTAAAAATGAGGCCAGCAGCCTCAGAGCTTGATAGTTGGCGTGGAAGAAACTAAACTGTTCTTTTTTTAAATGGGATTGGGGTTTTCGACTTTTTAAATTGAGGTAAAAGTCACCTAAGATTAACCATTTTAAAGTGGCATTTAGCACATTCACAATGTCGTGCGGCCATCGATTCCGTCTCGTTCCAGGACGTCTTCACCCTCTGGAAGGGCCCCCCCCGGCCCCCCGCAGCCGCTGGTCCACCTTCCGTCTCTGTGGATTTGCCTGTTCTGGTTTGGGGGTTTGAAGTCCCCTCCCCGTGGCTGGCGACCCCCTGGCGTCCACATGAGGCTCAGCAGGCCCGGCCCCGTCGCGGGGCTCCGTGTGCGCCCCCGGCTCCCGGCTGCGCAGGGCCCAGCAGCAGCCCGTGTTCTGCTCTCCCGGGGCCGCGCGGATGAGGCCTTCATCTCCGCGGGGTTTCTCCCGGTTAAATATTTAATAAAGAAGACCTACAAGTACTGGTGCCGGGAGCATTTGATAAGGAAATTAATGAGAGCGAGGGAGGCACCGGGGCCCAGTGGTCCCTGCCGAGCCTGGCGGTGGCGCCCTGGGGACCCGACCTGGGCAGGCATCTGGGGGCTGGCGTGTGTTGATCTCGGGGCTACGCCGGCCGTCCTGGGTCCCCCGCTGTGGCCTCCCTCTTTCTCCAGCACTGTGTCTGGTGCAGGGCAGCCACTTGGTGAATGTACGTTAAAAGGTGAGGAATTGTGTGTGTGTGTGTGTGTGTGTGTGTGTGTGTGTAGGGGAGATGGAGGAGAGAAAGGAGGGAGAGAGATGAGAGAGAAAGAAAAATGAAAGCAGAGAGGGGCCGGCCTGGTGGCGCAGCGGTTAAGTGCGTACGTTCTGCTTGTCGGTGGCCTGGGGTTCGTCAGTTTGGATCCTGGGTGCGGACATGGCACTGCGTGGCAGGCCATGCTGTGGTAGGCATTCCACATATAAAGTGGAGGAAGGTGGGTATGGATGTTAGCTCAGGACCAGTCTTCCTCAGCAAAAAAAAAGAGGAGGACTGGCAGTAGTTAGCTCAGGGCTAATCTTCCTCAAAAAAAAAAAACAAAGAAAGAAAACAGAGAGATGGAAAAGGAAGGGAAAAGAGCTGGAGGGAGGGCAAGGCTGTCAGGCCTGGGGGAGAAAGGGACAGAAGAAGAGGGAGGAGGTGAGACAGAGGAGGAGGTGAGACAGAGGAAGAAAAAGGGAAACGAGGAAGAGAGTGCCCTGCGCCTCTCATGTCGTTTCCCCTCTGTTAGTCCTGACGACCTTTTTCTCTGTCTCCCCATTTCCCCCCGTTTCTCATTTCCTGACTCTCGCCTTCTTGCCAGTTCCGCGTCCCTTTTCGTTTCCTGTGACTCTGTTAGCATTTAATTTTCTGTCTGGGTTTTCATCCCTTTTCTCTTTCTCTCCATAAACCGTCCCTTGGCGTTGTCTTTAGCTGCTTGTGTCTGTGAGAGAGAGAAGGTAGGGGACCATAGGACACAGCTGGACGTTGTAAAGACCACCCCCCGCCGGGTGCCCCCTGCCCTCGGGAGGCGCAGCTGTGGAGGATGTTACAGGAATCGCCAGCTCGCTCTTTCTTTGCGGTTTTGCCCCCTGGACACGCGTCCCTGAGTGGGACGGTCACATTTCGTGGTTTTGAACTTTATGTAAACAAAGTTGCGGGACGTGACCTGTTTTGTTTTTCGCATCGTTGGCTCAGGTACATTCGTAAGATCTGACGACGAATGCTGTTCTTTCGGCCGCCGAGAGGGAACGACGTTGCTGGTTGTGTCCGGGTTTTGCTGCGCATGTAGGAGCCCCTCGAGGGGGGCAGGTCTCCATGTGGCCCGGATTAGTGCGTCTTCGGTTCGACCAAATGCTGCCGGTCGTTTTACGAAGTGTTTCGCTGATTTGCATGCCTGCTGGCTGCGGCCGAGCGCTCAGGCTGCTCCACACGCGCACGCACTCGAGGTCGTTGACGCGTGAGGTCATGTCTCACGGGGAGTTCACGTTGCGCTACGCGATTACAAATGGGTGAACATTTTTAATCTATTTACTGGCGATTCAAGTTTCTTCTTTGCTGAGGAGCCTCGTCACGTCCTGTCCTCATTTTCAGTTGTTTTTCGTATCGATCTGCAGGGTACTCTTGCGTGTTCTGGAACCTTCCTTCGTCGTGGGCTGCTGGGCAGTATCTTCCCTTTGTTCACCTCTTGATTCTTTTTTGTGACTTCTTTCGATCGATAGTGGTGCTGAATTTTAATGAGGTTGAATTTAGAAATATTTTCCTTCACAATTTGGGGGGCTTGTGTCTTATTTAAGAAAACCGTTTCTGCCCTGAGGTCACGGAGATATTCTGGACTATTTCTAAAAAATTTTACAGTTTTGCCCACTCTGTGTCTTTAATCGGCTTGGAAATTATTTTTGTGTCTGGTGTGAGGCAGGGGTTCGAGTTCCTTTTTATTGCATATGTGTTGTCCGCACACTGTTTATTGAAACTCCCTTCTTGCCTCTGACTGTTTGCTCTTACCTCCTCTGGTCTGATTTGTTTTCATACTCCAGTCGAGCCACAAATGTTTATTGAGTGCTGACTATGTACTAGGCACTGGGTTACAGTCACGAACATGGTAGACGCACTCAGTGCTTTCCTGGAGCATCCAGTCTGGCCAGGACGACAGATAAATAGCCATCACTACTTAATTACATTTACAAATGTTATAAGGCCTGAGGAGGGACAAGTCCGCATGCTCTGAGGGGAGCACTTAACCTCCCCCGAGGAAGTGGTGATAAACCTAGTCTTTAGCAGAACTCTGCTTTAGTGGGGGCACGAGTGGTGGAAAAGATGTTCTGACTGGAGGGAAGAGCATGTGCAAAGGCCCTGTGGCAGATGCTTAGGAATGTGGTGTTTCTCCTAAAGGCACTGTCTGGCTGCTGAAACAGCAATACGATGAGATTATGTCTGTGAGCGGCCCTGCTGGCTGCTGGGTGGACAGTGGATTGGATGGGCATAAGCACTGAAGCCATGAGGCCAGTGAGGAAATGACCGTAGTCTTTCAAGGAGGAGCCGCTGTGCGTTGGACTGGGACGGTGGCCGTGGGGATGGAAATCATCCGTCAGACAGAGAGAGATTTTGGACTGGCATGATTTTCCCCTCCCTCCCTTCCTCTCTCTGCTCCTCTCCTGGGTGAGGAGAGCAGTTGGTGGTTCTGCCAGGGGCATGTGCTCTGGAGCACAGATGGCCGTTGGAACTGTGGCCAAGAGAGTCGCTGGGCAGCCCCTGGCCCCCGGGGTTTTCTGGAATCAGCTCGACAATGGCCATTTATTAGTCACAATAGGTTGATAGCCTTGCCTTCAAAACACCTTTTAGCGGCTGCCTCAGTTGTCGGTCGCCCCAGCTGACCCTACGGGATGGGGGCGGGATGAAGGTTTTTGTCTCGGTTTTGTTGTAGAACGAGGGGAAGTTAACTGGCCGCTGACTCCCTGAGCCCACTCTTTTGCAAACTGCATTCTGCTGGGCAATCCTGAGTAATTTACACGGCCTCAGTTTCCCCAACGATGAGACGGGGATCACGGCCAAGTCCCTGCCTCTGAACCTTGTGCCCGACACGCGGGAGGATGCCTTCCTCGACCTGTGTGGACCTGTCGGTGCCCGGGGCTGCGTGGCCAGATCGCAGAGGATCTCAGGCAAGAAGAGGCGAGCTGGCTGGACGCGGCCGAGAGTCCAGGGAGCGCCCGGCTTGGGCGTGTCCGGGTCCAGGGGTCAGACGCCGTCACCAGGCCTCGACTCCCGGCTCTGCTCTTCTGAAGTCGCCTCAGTTCCCCGTGTGGCTGACGCGGCTGCAGTCCCAGCAGCTGCTCCTAAGATCCCCAGAATATCTTCCCAGCGAGGGTGCCCTCCTCTGGGTTGGCCCCGCGGGGTCGGGTGCTTGCGCCCAAGCCGATCACGGGGGACAGGAGGCAGGCAGAGGGGCTCTGGCTGGCGGAGTCGTGAGCCGCCTGGCCGTCTGTGGCGTTGGGGTGGGGAGGAGGTGCCCTGCAGTGCGGTGTCAGGCCGTACCAGCTGCTGCGACGAGTGTGCTCCTGGCTTCTGCCCGCTTTCTGTCAACTGGAATCCCACCCCGTGACGTCTTCACGAGGGTTTCAGTGAGAAGGAAGAAACGCTTCAAGAATCAAATTAAGAGACGCGGGCAGTTAGCAGAACAGAGAGGGAAGAGGGGGCAGATGGAGGGACAGACAGAAGCTGGCTGGCAGGGGTTGCCACCTGAGGAGACTGGCAGGATAAGTGCCCCAACTTCATGCTCTCCCCCCGTCTCCTGCTGTGGCTCCCCATTGTCCAAACCCCCCTGGAAGCCAGAGGGTGGGGAGCTCCGTGGGGTGGTCTGTCCACACAGGGCAGCCTCCCCAGCCACCGCAGGGCAGAGAAGTGGGGAGAGTGGACTCTGGGTAACAGAAGACGGCCGGTCGCTCTGGGCCACCTCGCTACGGGGGAGCCTGGGGCCTGTAGTCCGCGTGTGCATCCAGTAGAAGAGGAGCTTTGTGGATGTGGCACGTTGTCTTTTCCACAAGGAGAGATCGGGCTCCCCTGGGGCAAAAACCCCTACTTTACTGCTATAATTATTGGCGGTGGTGGCGAGTATTGGTCCCCTCCACTTGCTCTGCTCGTACCTCCAGCCCTTTCTCTTCCTCCCTCACCTGCTTAAAGAGCATTCTCGGGGTCTCAGCAGCCCGGCCTCCTGTGCCCCTGTCAAAGCCCACAGTGTAAGCCGAGCATGGGGCAGAAGGAAGGTACCACCTGGGTCCCAGAGGGGAGCTTCCTGCCCCAAGTCCTGCTGGAGGGGACCTGGGAGAGGCCCCTCGGGCTGCGCCCAGGGAGGCGGCCTCCAATCCCCTAGGCGGGAAGCTTCTCCTGGACTCCTCATCTGCTCCGCCCTCGCTTTGGGGCCTGTCTTGGCACCAGAAGTAGGGGCGGCAGTGGGATTGTGGCCCCGACGTGCTGACAATGGCCGGTGCCCGCCCCGCCCCCCTCCGGTCCAGCTGTGGGTCCCGCCTCTGGGTCAGCCTGGCGGCTGGAACAATGGCCTGTCTCCTCCAGGCCTCGCCCACCTCTTTGAGCTCCTCCAGGGACCGGTGACAACAGGGTCATCACTGCCTGGCTCCCTCCGTTCAGGTGCCACTGGCCTCTCCCACCCTCCGTGGCAGCCGGCCAGTCGGGTCCCGCCCTCCGACGGCTCTGGGTCCAGGACAACAGTGCGGAGCCGGGCGCCCAGGCGCTGTGCTGGGCCACCTCTCGGGGCGCTGTGCTGGGCCACCTCTCGGGGCTCTGTGCTGGGCCACCTCTCGGGGCGCTGTGCTGGGCCACCTCTCGGGGCTCTGTGCTGGGCCACCTCTCGGGGCGCTGTGCTGGGCCACCTCTCGGGGCGCTGTGCTGGGCCACCTCTCGGGGCGCTGTGGCTCCCGGCTACCTTCGCCCTCTTCCCAGCGTCCTGGGTCCCTGCTTCCAGCAGTGATGGTCACTTGGGTTCAAATCCATCACGCGGGCAAGCAACTTCACCTCCCTGTGCCTCAGTTTCCTCATCTGGCAATAAGCACTATGGTGGTAACGAGAGTTCCGGACCATATGGCAAGCAACTCGCTTGCAAGAGGTGGGTGCCGTTGTCATCCTCCCATGTGACAAAAGAGAAAACAAGGACAGGGAGGTCCAGCTTGTCCAAGGTCTCAGACCCCGGGAGCAACAGGGGTGAGATGGGAACCCGGGCTGTCGGGCTCCGGAGTCTGTGCTCCTGAGGAGTGAGCAGCCCTGACGATGTCCTGCCTCGGGGCTGCTGAACACGTTTATGTGGTAACGTGGGTGCAGAAGCTGAGTCCGTGCGCAGCACGCCACACATGCTCAAACGGGTGTTGGTTGCAATAGTCGTCCTGTCGTCGTATCTGGTCACGTGGACAGATGCGGCCGCTCCCAATAAACCTCGATGTGCAGAAACACGCCCTGGGCCGTCGTTTGCCTGAGTCTGACGTGGTGCGTGTTGTTATGTGTCAGCATTTTCCCCATTTCCTCTGTTTATACTCTTCTTTTCTCACGAGGCCGGCCTTTCTCTCTCTCCTTTGCTTCCATCTTTCGGGAAAACCTGTCAGGCCGCTGGATGTGTGGGCTCTCTTAATGCCGGGCTTGTCTGTCCTGTAAGACGTGGGCCATGAGGCTGGTGGGGTGAGCGCAGGCCTCTCCCCTCTCCCTTCCCTCCGTATTCCCAAGCTCCAGAAGTCACCACCCTCCTTGCCCACTGCTGAATCTCTCTGCCTGGGGAAGCCCAGGAGGGTCTCTGAGCTCCTCTCCCCACAGTCCCGTCTCACTCACGTGGCTCCTGCCACCCTGGCTGCTTCATGCTTCCTCAGACACACGGGGCACGGTCCTACCTCAGGGCCTTTGCACTGGCTGTTCCCTCTGCCTGGATCTTTTGCCCCAGGTTACCTGGTGGCTCCTCCCTCTTCTCCTCCAGGTCTTCTTTACTCAAGGCTGCCATCTCGCATCTGCCCTGTTTTAAGCTGTGGACTGAACCAGTCTAGAACAGCAGCTGGCACGTAGTAGGCAGTCAATAAATGTGTGTCAAAGGGGGAGTGCTACGGCTTCCTCCATTCCTGTTGCTGGGCAGCAGCCCACCGTGTGGAGACGCCAGTTTGCTCCTCCGTGTTCCTGTCAGTGGACCCCTGGGTCCCCCTCGTTCTGGCCGTGACGAGTGACGCGCCCGTGAAATTCTCGTGCCTCCCCTTGGCTTTGCTCTTGGCAAGTCTTCACAGATCCTTTAGGTTTCCCACTAAACGGCATGTCTGCAGACAGCCTCTCCTGACCCGGCCGCCACCTCCCACCGTCTAATCTAGGTCCCCGCTTTGTGTCCGCGTCTCTCGTCAGAGTGACGATGACGTGTTTACGATGCGGGGTGCACGCTGGTCAGGACTGGCCACTCCCAGAGGGCAAAACGGAGAAGGAAACCGCCCCGCGCCTCCGTGAAGCGGCCGGGCGGTGCCACTTCCCCGTCTCCCAGGCAGAGGGGGGGTTTGTTCGGGGAGGAGCAATCACGGGCTGCTGCTTGGAGGCGGTGGCTCCAGGCGCTCCGTTCGTCCGTGAATCTGCAGACACGAGATGAAAAGGAAGCCGCCACAGGGTCTCTGAGCTCACGGCACGAGGATGGCCAAGCCACAAATCACCGTCACGTGGTCCAGACAGCGTCAGGCAGTGTCACAGGACGTCGCACGATGGCAAATTGTGACAAAGCCGGCGCAGAAGCACCACGTGGAGGTGGCTTGGGTCGCGTGGCTGTCCGTGTCTCAGGACGTCGAGCCGCGTGGCCCCGTGGCCGCCGTCAGGGCGAGACTCGAAGGCCGGTGGGAGTGGGGGCCTCCCGCCCCTTTTCCGATGTTTGTCATGAGCTTCGAGGTCTGAAGATGAGCCCCTTCTTGGGGCTGCCTGGTGGCGCCGTGGTTGAGTTCGCGCACTCTTCTTCCACGGCCGGGGTTCGCGGGTTCAGATCCCGGGCGCAGACCTAGCACCGCTCATCAAGCCGTGCTGTGGCCGTGTCCCATGTGCAAAGATGGAGGAAGATGGGCACAGATGTTAGCTCAGGGCCAATCTTCCTCAGCAAAAAACAAAACAAAAACCCCAAAAGCCAGGAGACCCCTCTGTGCGCCCTGGTGTTGGCTTCGTCCCCTGCGCCTCTGCCTTGCTCCGTGTCCCTCTCCCTCCTTCCTTGTCCCCCTGCCTCCACCGGTGTTTCTCCTCACTGTTACCCTGACTTTATTCTCTACCCCTGTCGTGTGCAGAGGGCAGAGCTGAAGGAATCCGGGCCGTGAGGTCTTGAGTTCGGCTCTGCCTCGCCGCCTCCGGAGCGGCTTGACCGGCTGGTCATCTCATGTTCCCACGTGGGCTCCTTCCCGCCAGCGTCCCGGTCTCCTCCGGCGCACAGTGTGGCTCCTCCTGCCCCCTGAAGTCAGGCGTGGCCGTGTGGCTTGCTTTGGCCACTGGGATGGGAGGGGAAGTGACACGTGCCACCTCTGGGCCGAAGCTGTGGAGGGTGGGCTGCCTCTCGCGCTCCCCGCCGCCTGCCTCACCATCCCATGTGTGCGAAAGCGGAGCGGCCCTGGGACCCGGCGCTGGAGGGAGGACGACGGAGCGGCCTGGGCGCAGGGGTGCAGTGCAGTGGGTACCGGGCCCGAGGTGCCCAGTGCTGGGGCGGGGCAGCGGGATGGGGACATCCGGGCCGAGATGCCATCTCTCGTGCCCGTGGGGCCACGTCCAAGTGCGGCGAGCTCGTGGGGCTGTGTGCGCTCTCGTGCATCTGAACTTCTAGCTGACAAGTGCTGCCTCCCTCCGCCTCCTCCTGGATGGCCTCTCTCCCTCTCCTGGTGTCTCTATCCCGAAAAAGAATGTGGGATGAGCTGTCCCACATTTCCTTTGGGGACATAACTGGTCTCTGAAGCCCTGGGCGCTGGTTCAGTCGCCCCCACCTCCTCCTTCTTCCAGCGACCTTTTTTCTCTCTGTCTCTGATCGCTGTGTCAGCAGGGGGGCGAGGGGACCCCTGTTTAGCTCACTCAGTCTGACTCTTGCCGTCTTCTGTCTCCTTCGTCCCACCTGCCCTTTGCTGTTCAGTCCCTGCTCGTCCCCTCGTCCCACCAGCGAGTTCATACCCTGGTTCTGGAACTCGCGGCGAGCTCTGCTCTCTTGGTTTCCTGCTCGCTTAGCCCCCCGGATATCAGCCATCGTAGCAAATTCACGAACAGCTCTGAAGGCCTCGGCTGCACGACAGTCTGCTTTGCTCCCCTGAGCAGGACCCTGGGCCTGTTGCAAATGCCCGTCCCCACTCCGGATCTTTCTTCATCGTTTGGAGACCCTCTGTCGGGGTCAGTGAAGACCCGGGCAGAAGGGCCGGCTGAGGGCCCTGGACGTCCTGGCCACGCTGGGTGTTGTCACATTGATGAAGCTCCTGGGACCGCTGCCAGCAGCCTCTGGGATTAAATCAATAGCGATTGCAAAAGTAAAAGCTTCTTTTGGAGGCACAGGATAGGTTGGTTTATTTTTTTAATGATAAAGCCTCAAGGAGGATCTTCACGGGTGGCAGAGCCGGCGGAGGGAAAGGCCAGGCGGACCCGAGTATTCGGGGATGTGCATGAGAACGAGTGAAAGAGGCTCCCCCAGGGGCTTCCAGAAAAATCTGTTCAACCTGGGCCGTCAGTGCAGCAGTTGGGAGAGTTGGAAGAGAAGGTGGAAGGTGCAGACAGGGTGGCCGCTGAGCCGCGGAGGGGAGGGGGGCGGAGTGGACAGAGTCATTTGCCCGTTTAACGACATTTATTGGGGTCTCCCTATGGGCCGGGCCCCGGGGTGGGCACCCAGGATGTAATGGGGGGCACCTTCCATGACAAGCGTTCTTAGAAGAGGAGAGGAGGGGAGAAGACGCAGGAGGAGGTCGTGTGAAGCCGGAGGCAGAGGCATGATGCACCCTGGGGTGATGCATCCGTGACCCAGGGGACACCTGGAGCCAACGGGAGCTGGAAGGGGTGGGACGGAGTCGGCCCGGGAGTCCCAGACCCAAGATTGAGTCACAGCGGAGGAGGGCGAGGGGAGACCGAGAAGTGGAGACAAGAAAGAGAAGCAGGACACCACGGCCAGGTAACCTGAGCACAGAGAGGCTGCCTGGGCTCCGGCCCTTGGAGGGCTGCAGTGATCCTCCCCACCAGAGCTGTGGATGAGGACTGGAGCTGGACGCCGGCCTGGAGAGGACAGAAGGATTTGAGGTGCGGAGGGGGAGGTCACATGAGTCGGCAGCTCCTTCTTAGGGAAGGGGAGTGGGGAAGTGGGCTGGTGGCTGGTGGGATTTCTAAGGATGGGAGAACGTTTATTTCTCTGAATTGGGTCATTCCCGGCAGCGTACCAGGATGCGCTGGCGTCCTCCCGTCTAGGATGCTAGAACTCTTGAAATCTCATCTGAGGTTCAGGATGGTCAGTCTAATGTCATCAGCCCAGATTGTCGGCTCGTTCAGGAACGTTCTTCTGCGGGGGCATGGGGCCACCAACCGGTTGGGTTCACCCAGGGGTTGGCTTTTCCAGGAGCGAAAGAAGAGCAAGGGAGTGACAGATGTCCACCGTGTGTAAGGTTGACAAGGAAGGAGATGAAGGCAGGCGAGGGTGGGTTTCGTGGGGCGGGTGGAGAAATGGAGGGATTTATAGGATGGGGGTTGGTTTGCATTAAGAGGGCCAGTGAGCTGGGAGGAGAAGGGGGTGGTTAAAGAGAAGGATGCTGGAGAAGGGGATGTTGGAGGTGTCTGGCTGGAATGGCTTGGAGTTGGCCTTGGGCATTGATGAGGAGGCAGGGACATCTTCCAATGATCAAGGAGGGGAGGGACCGGCATAGACAGTTGTCTCCCCACATGGAAACTGAAGGTCCTACAAAGTAGCCGCCCCATCAGAGTCTCACTCCCTGCCTTTGTTTCCCTGTGGGCCTCAGCATCTAGGCTGCTGGGACTGCCTCTGACCTTGGACTTCCCGCTGAGCCTGGTGGCACTGGGAGGGGCCTCAGTGGCCTTATCCGGTTCGGGGGGAACTTCTCGGTCTTGCTGCCTCTCTCGGGGGCCTTCTCCTTGGCTGCATCTGGTTTAGAGGGAGCCTTCTTCACTCCCCCTGGCTTCTCAGGTGCCTCTCTCATGTGCTGGAGTGGGAGGTCCTTCCTCGTCTTGCTTGGTTTCTTGGGGTCCTCCCCCTTGACCTTGCTGGTTCTCCTCCAGGCCATCATGGCGGACATCTCCCTTGGGCTGGATTTCCCTTTTGGTCTTGGGATCTAATTTGAAATTACCAGGGGCCTCCTTGGCCTTGGAGGAATTTCAGGGGAAATTTCCAGGTTTGGCTTTAAGCGAAGAGGTAGATGGAATATATGGACAAGAGGCAGAGAAAATGGAGCATTTCTCTGACCTCATAACAGGGGTCACAGTCCAAGAGGGGGCAGGACTTTCTCTCAGGAGAGGGGACGTTCTGGTTGAAGACGCTGTAGGTCAGATCAGGAGATGCAGACCCCACACCACTCGGAGGTCCCCAGGGACTGTCATTGTCCCAAAAGAGAGAGAGAGAAAGAAAGAGAAGTCTTCCGCGCTCATTCGGAGTCCCAGATCCCAAGAGTTTAAAACTGACCAATGCCTCTGCTTAAAACTTGGATTGTTTTTTAAATTCCTTTCTCTTTTTCATCAAGGGAGGTTTATTTTGCTTGCGTGGTGTCTGTGTGTGGCTTTTCATGAGTCGTGTTAATTTTTCCACGTTTTAACTTTTTGGTACCAAGCAATTTATACATTTAAATTATGGATTTGATTTCAGAAGGAGCACACACACGTATACACTCATCTCGTTTTTTAAAAACTGTAAACTACAGCGCTGTGAACATCTGGGGTTGATTTGGCAGTATCTGTGACAAGGTCCAACGCGCACCCCCTCTGACCCAGCAAGTCCCCATTTTAGAATTTATCCTGCAGAAAAAAACCCTCACCGGTACAAAGGGTGTATGGTCAGATTATCCATCGCAGCTTTGCATATAATAGAGACAAACTGGAAGTATTTAGGGGGACATTAAATAAATGATAATGCATCCATTCACAAGAGGGAGGTCCCGGTACTGACGGGGAAACCGAGGCCAGCGTGGTGAGGGGCGTAGCCAATGGCAGAACCTTGTGTGTCACGATCCCTGTTGTGTAAAGGGAAAAGGCGACTTTGTGAGCTTGTTTTCAATTGTCCAGTAGTGCTTACTGAGTTCCCGCCATGGTTCGGGCGCTGTTCTTGTTGCTGGGGACACAGCCCAGAACAAGTCAGACAAATCCTCGCCCTAATGGGGCTGCCATTCCATTGAGGGAGATGAACGTAAATAACATAAACACAAAATACGTAGTTTGTTGGATGTGAAAAGTTGCTAAATCTAACAAACAAAAGAAAAACAAACAGGGAAGAGACGATGTTGGCAGGGTGGGGATTTCCGAGTGGGAGCCGGGGAAAGCATCCCGGGGAAGGCAGGAGGCAAGGGGGTGGTCCCCGCTCACGGCTTGGGGAGAGGAGAAGGGAGCCGCTGCAGAGGCTGCGAGTGGGGAAGACCCAAAAGGTTCAAACAGCCCATGAGTCCATCAGTGGGTGAACAGGTAGACCAATGGTGGTGCATCCATACCATGGAATATTATTCAGCCATGAAAAGGGATGAAGTACAGACATGTTACAGTGGGGATGGACCTCCAAAAAATTATGCCAAGTGAAAGAAGCCAGACACAGAAGGTCCTGCGTGTGCTGTGTGACCCCACTTATTTCAAATATCTGATGGAGATTTTTGCAGCTTTATTTTGAGCCTGGTATGCAGGAGGTGGACCCCACACATTCACTGCCTTCTGTTCTTGAAGACGCTTCAGATTCGAGAGAAGACCTAACCAGCCACCGTGTGGGGAGGGGTTGATGCCTCATTGAAGGGAAGGAACCAAGACTTACACGGGTGGAAAAGAAATGGGAAAAGTTAATAATCCTAGTAGCAGCAATTGTAATGAAAATAATAAAAGCAACATGGATTGCTGATTACAAGGAGACGAGCCCCATCGTATTCTTTCATAAGGATACTGTGTTTTTAATTCATCCCAGGACCCAGAGTTGACAGTCACAAATGTTACGTTTGTTGTGCACGGTTATGTTTGTTGCGCACCCACTGTGCGCGGGCCCTGCTCCGAGTGATGGCGTGCGTCCGCTCATCCCATTCTCACGGCCCTGTGCGCCAGGTGCTACTTTTCACATTTGATCGATGAGGAAGCTGAGGCTTGGAGAACGGAGCTCTTTTGCCCATGGTTAGGACCACGTCTGCACCACCAGCCCCTCAGCCCCTCTGCTCTGTGCAGGCGTGTCCCGCGGTCTGAGCAGGCGCGGAACCAGGGCCTGGGGCCAGCTGCTCTCATCGGAACCAGTGTTGAAAGTCCTTGGATCATATTAAAAAGCAAATGCCACATCCCACCTACTGGATGTTGGGTTTTTAATTTTCTGTTCATTTGGTTTTCCTGCTGACGTAATGAATCTTTTTTTTTCTTTTGGCCTCAGTTCTGTCTGTGAAATGTAGGGCTCCACCATGTTTCGGGGAGAGTCGATTCGGTGCTTGTCGCGGCCCAGCTGCCCGGTGGCGCTGTCTGGGCGCCCCTGGCCGTGGTGCTGAAACATCGCGGCACCGGAGTTGCCCCGTTGGCGCGTCCCCGCGGGGGTCTCCAGCGCGTGGACGGGCGCAGAGCTCTGCTCAGCCTTAATTTTCAGTGTCGGTGCCAGGTGTTGGAGAGCTCGAAGCCCGAGCCTGAGAACCAGAGACTTTTTGGGTTGCTGGAAGCTGAAATATTCGTTAAGGTGACGCGCCGGGGGTGGGCTTCTGAGGGCGTGGACTAGCATGAGATGGTTCATCGTTACTACGTTCAGTCGTGACAGTGGTTGGGACTCAGGCGGAGTCTAATCCACTTGGTCTCAGCCATATGGCTAAGGCCCCAGGTGTACCCCAATTCTTAAACAAAGGCAAAACCATCTGCCTTCTATTAAGGGTAGGTTTCTAAGCAGTCTGTGGGGGCCATCAGCTTAGAAGCATGGACCTTGGGGTGAGCCCCAGCTCCTCCAGGACCTCCTTTATGACCTTAAGCCATTTGTTCAGCCTCTCTAAGCCTTTACTTCCTCATCTGGAGAGTGGGGCTTGCGACAGAGCAGGCCCTGTAGAATTTTTGCAAAGAATTAACGGAAACAGTGAGTTTAAGGCGCTTAGCATGGTGTCTGCCCAGCGAAGTGCTCAGCAAACGGCAGCTGCAATTATGCTTGTTGTGCCTGTTAATGGCCCCACAATAGTTGATCATATTGCCGATTAAATTGTGGCGTTTGTTTCGCGGAGCAAGGAATATGTCCCACACCCATACGTCTGGGACCCTGCTGCCTGCCCCCCACTCTTTTCCTGGTAATTATGATGAGCGTAGACCTAACACGGAAGTCACTTCTGTTTGGCTCAGCTGCTTGGTTGACTTGTTTCCTCAGAGCACACCCGTCGGGCAGCCCTGTGGCAGAGACGAGGTCTTGGTGAGTTAACAAAGCTGATATGATTTGCACGACCACCACGAGAGGTCGGGAGTCCAATGGGGATGGGGGCCCCGCAAAGACAAGGGTGAATTGCATGCATATTCTGCACTGTCCTGCTCGGGGGCTGAGCCACCAGCTACGCCCGCTTTGCAAATTGATTTTCCTTGATCTTCTGGATCCCAAGAGCGGCTCCCATCAGCCGATGCTGCCCTTCCTCCCCACGGAGAGCCGCCTGGTTGTTTGCAGTGTCACACACAGCCCCTCTCTGGGCCCCGCGGGGGCTCTGTGTGTCCGCGCTGGCCCGCAGGGCTCTTTGCTGCCCTGCCGTCCCCGAGCTGTTCCAGAAGCCAGCTTTCCCTCCCATCAGGGGCGCTTCTCTCCTTTCATCTCCTCCCCCTACCCCGCCGCCCTCCCCTCGGCCTCTGGCTGGCTGGTTATTCCGGATCCCGCTGACACAGGTGCTTTCTCCCCGAGCCAATCGGCAAGCAGGCAGGCTCAGCTCAGCCAGCGGAGACATTGCCCACTGCAGCTGTGAGCTAGAACCCAGGCTTTCTAAATCAGAAGGGTCAGGCACAACGTGGGGCTGGGCTGAGAAAGCCTCACCACCCCCTGCCGGGACTGCCTCCGACTCCTGCCCAGGGCCGGGCAGCTCCCCCCGTGCCGGGAACTCAGGGCCCCTTCCTTGCATCTGTGTGCCAACCACCTCGCTGCAGATTTCAGGGAGCTCGATTGCGTCCTTAACATGCCCATGGAGGCATTACAGTCTAGTCGGGGAGACAGGGAACAAGAGGAAGAAGGAAAATACAGCAGATGTTTGACTGGGGTCAAGGGCCAAGGATATATATTCAGGAGAGAAAGTTAAAGTCCTCGCTGAGAATGCGACCTTTGAGTAAAGAGCTGAAGGAAGTGAGGGAGGGGACCATGTGGGTCCCTGGGGAAAGAGCGTTCTAGGAGCAAGAATAGCAGGTGCAAAGGCCCTGGGGCAGGAAGGTGCCTGGTGTGTCTGGGGAACATGGAGAAGGTAGTATGGCTGCAGCTGAGTGAACAAGGGGGAGAGTGGAGGAGATGAGGGCAGCGAGGGGATGGGGGTCAGGGGGCCGGGCCTTGCTGGCTGCCAGGAGGACCTTGACTTTCTTCTGAGCAAGGTGGGAGCCCTAGGTGGGCTGTCAGCACTTCCAAGTGCGTGAAGCTGAATTTTCAGTTCTGCTTATTGCCCTCCTTCTGACATTGCTCTTGTTTTGTGAAGATCTTGGGTTTCTCATCGACCCCCTTGCCTGGGTGGGGGCGGGGGCTGGTCCACACCTCCTGCCTTCTCTTCCCGGGGTCAGAACGTGGAGGAGAAAGTTTGGAGGGGAAGAGGAGCCCCACATCTTTCCAGGTGACTCCAGGCCGCAGGTACCCGAGCTCCTCTTACCCGTGAAGTAGATCTGAGGCAGCGCTTCCCACACGTCAGCGCACACGGACCCCCGGGGAGATCTCGCTAAAAGGCAGATAGATTCTGACTCAGCAGGTCGACGTGGGGCCTGAGACTCTGCATTTCTGACAGGCGCAGCCAGCGCTGCTGGCCCTTGGGCCGTGGGTTGAGCAGCAAGGGTGTGAGGTTAATGTCACAGATTCTCGCCTGGGGCGTCCGCGGACATTGGCGGGGTCTGTGGGTGCACGGCTGGAGCGCGAGATGACATTTGACAGCAGCTGCTCTCTGTTTCTTGGCGTGCTGACTGGGGCTGCATCCCCGGAGGGCTTGGGGGCCGAAACCCAGGCGACGGGGCGGGGGGGTGGCATTCGAGACCTTGGCGACGCGGCCAGGAAAGTGCTGCTTGCTGCCAGCCTTCCGGGACTGTTCTCGGAACCTCCGCTCAGTCTCATCCCAGCCGCTCGGGGGCGGGATGCCAGGGGCCCCCCGAGGAGGGAGAGGCAAGCAGGGCGCCAGGCCACCGGCAGGGGCAGCAGAATCGTCAGATTCCAATAATCGCGGCCTCGGGAGCCTGCAGGCGGGCGGGAGGCCCGGGTGATGCTCGGCGTTCTGTGTGCAAATGTGGCCTCTTATTTTCTGGGCTGCGGGGTGGGGCCGAGCTGGATCTGGGCAGCACGGCCCCGCTTTGTTCTCTGCGCTCCTACTGACTGTCGGCTCGGAGGCAGGAAGCCACTCAGAGAGGCCCCTCGGCTCAGCTGGCTTTTGTCGGCGCCCCATGTCGCCCCGAGTCTCGAATTTGCTTTTCAGAGTGTTCGGGGAGCGTGGCCCGGCTGCTCTCAGCCGGGGGCAGAGGACGAGGCTGGTGACAAAGCAGGCCTGGTTTTTCTGGTCTATTTAGTCTCTCACTTCCAGGTTGTCTGTTCCAGGCTCTGTTTTCCCATCTGGAAAGTGGTTATTTGCTCCAACGCCTCCTTCAGCCTGTAGGATCCCTTGGTTTTAGGAAGCTTCCAAAATGCCCAACTGAGCTCTGAGGCCAAAGGGGAGACCGAGGCCGGGTGAGGTTCTGAGGGAGAAGGCTGGGAGGAGGGCAGGGTCTAACGTGGCCCGCTCGCCAAGACACGCTCTTGGATCCTTCTGCGGGACGGTGGTCTCAGTGCTCCCAGGGGACACTTGGCAATGCCGGCAATCGCGTTGGGTCGTCAGAAGCTCTGGTCGTCCCAGCTGGAGGTGAGAGGATGCTCCCGGTGCTGGTGGGCGGAGGTCAGGATGCTGCTCTCCTCCCGCAGTGCGCAGGTGCCCCCACGGACAGTGGTCCACGCGGATGCCCACAGCGCCCTGGCTGGGAAGGCCCACTCCTGGGCCAACAGTCCCCTGGCTTCCTCCGTCTGGCATCCATCTGTCCACACCTGGACCACCTGCCCAGAGACCGCCGGCTGTTCCCTGAACCTGGACCAGGGGTGCTTCTGCGGGTCTGGGAGGGGCCAGGGAACATTCCTGTTCACCAACCGACTTCATGTGAAGTGAGCAGGCCAGACCCTCCAGGGGGATGCTCTGGCCACCTCGTCAACGGGAGGAGAATCTCGGGGAGGGGGGAGTTTGTGCCTGGAGAGAGGGGATGCGGTGTCTGGAAGCAGCTGCGTGGCCTGTCCCCCCCGGATCTGGACGGGTGGCTTCTCAGGGGCCTGCCCGGGCTGCGTGTTAGCTTTTCGTTGAGGTGAAATTCATCATTTTAAGTGGCTGATTTGGTGGCTTTTGGTGCATTCACAGTGTTGGGCAGCCGTCATCCTGTCCAGTTCCAAGACGCTAACCAGTATCTCCCGAGTCCGCACAGCCTTCAGCCCCTGGCACCCGCCAGTCTGCCTCCCAGCACTACGATTTGTTTATCCCGGACCTTTCACGTAAATGGCATCCTTCACTGTGTGGTCTTCTGTGCCGGGCTCTTTGCACTCAGCCTAATGTTTCCAAAGTTCATCCACATTGTAGCGTGAGCTGGTGCTTCATTTTTCCTGGCTGAGCACTATTCCATTCTGTGGATAGACCACATTGTGCTTAACCGTTCATTCGTCGATGGATGTGTGAGTTGTTTCCCCCTTTTGGTGACTGAATTTGTTTGAGCAGCTATTTTCTATTTCTTTCTTTTTTTTTTTTTGAGGAAGATAAGCCCTGAGCTAACATCCGCTGCCAATCCTCCTCTTTTTTGCTGAGGAAAACTGGCCCTAAGCTAACATCTGTGCCCATCTTCCTCTACTTTATATGTGGGATGCCTGCCACAGCATGGCTTGCCAAGTGGTGCCATGTGCACACCCGGGATCTGAACCTGCGAACCCCAGGCCACCGAAGCAGAATGTGCGAACTTAACCACTGCGCCACTGGGCTGGCCCCTCTGTTTCTTTTGAGTATATACCTAGGAGTAGAATTGCTGGCTCATATGGTGATTCCGTGTTTAACTTTTTGAGGAACCACCAGCTCTTTCCCCCCTGGCTGCACCATTTTACCCTCCCACCAGCAGTGCACACGGGTCCAGTTCCTCACATCTCTGCCAGTATTTCTTGTTTTCTTTTTCTTTGTTCTGGCCATCCTAGTGGGTGTACAGTGGTATCTCCTTGTGGGTTTGGTTTGCGTTTCCCTTATGGCTCGTGACGTTGACCATCTTTTCATGTGTATAGCTATTTGAATATCTCCTTTGGGAGAAAGGTCTAGTCAAACCCTTTACTCATTTTTTAATTGCGTTGTTTGTCTCTTTGTTGTTGAGTTGCAAGTGTTCTTTATATATTCTGGACACTGGACTCTTACCAGTTTTATGATTTGCAAATATTTCCTCCCGTTCTGTTGGTTGTCTTTTCGCTTTCTTGATGATGCCCTTTGATGCACAAATGTTTTAAATTTTGGCCAAGCCCAATTTATCTGTTTCTTCGTTTGTTGCTCCTGCTTTTGGTCTCGGATCCGACCACCATATTTTAAATCGTAAGCCCCGTCCTCCTTTCCTACTTTTTCTCCCCGTAGCATCCACCGTCGTCTAACTGTGTAACTTCTAGAACTAACTGTGGAACCTCTAACTTCCTGCTGTATTACGTGGTTATCTCGCTTACTCACCGATCCTCTGTGAGGGCAGCCATTTTTGCCTCTTTTGCTCTCAGCTGTGTCCCCAGTGCCCAGAACAGAGCCTGGCACACAGTAGGTGCTGAATTAATTTCTATCTGATAAATGTTGGAGGTGAGAGGGAGGAATAATATCCACATTTTCCTTAAAAAGTCGCCTGCTGGGCATTTAGGGCCATGAAGCGACCCTGTAGGACGCTGTAATGGTGGGCGCACATCGCTGTACGTTTGCGCAAACCCGTAGCATGTACACCCCCGGGAGTGAGCCCTGAGAGAACCTGTGGACTCTGAGCGATGATGATGCATCCGTGTAGGTTCATCTGCTGTGGCAGGTGCACTGCTCCGGCAGGGGTGTTGAGAATGGGGGAGGCCGTGCATGTGTGGGGGACGGGGGGCACCTGGGAAATCTCTGTACCTTCTGCGCAATTTTGCTGTGAGCCTAACACTGCTCTAATTTCTTTTTTTTGTTGTTGGTGAGGAAGATTGGCCCTGAGCTAACGTCTGTTGTCAGTCCTCCTCTATTTTTCGTCTGCGGGCCTCTGCTGCAGCTTGGCTGATGATCGGCATAGGCCCCCACCCGGGATCCGAACCTGCAAACCCGGGCCGCTGAAGCAGAGCACACTGGACTTAACCACCATGGCACAGGGCTAGCCCCTAAGTGTTTTCTTAAATACAAAACAAAGGAAAATATTCTGTTTTAATGATTGGCAGCTCTTTCAATGAAAAGAGCCAGGAAAAAAAAGTCACCTGGCCCAGGTTTGGAGCCTGAAAGGGACTCACTGGGGACAAGACCACCGATGGGGGAGGGATCCGAAGTGGGGGGAGTGTTAGGGACAGTCGGAAGGCACCAGGCAGTTCCAGCCCAGGCGGGTGGGGGCAGGGGGTGTGTGCACACCTTAAACATCCCTTCTCCGTTCCCTCACACAAGCCGAAAGATTTTCCTTGACTCCGCGATACTCCCTTTGAATACATGATTTTAGCCACCATCATAGCCAACTGCATCGTCCTCGCCTTGGAGCAGCACCTGCCCGATGACGACAAGACCCCGATGTCTGAACGGCTGGTGAGTCACGACCCGGGCCTCTCCTTGCTGCTGGCGGGAGCGCAGGGCGGGTGGGCGCTTGGTGTGGGACACCGATGATCCAGGAGAGAGATGCCCTGACCGTCTACCCCCACCAGACCTGGTGTCACCTGGGAGCGGGGTGGGTGACAGGCGGTCACATCGTCCATGAAAATGTCAGATTCAGAACCAAATTCCTGTGAAAAATTTGACCGTTCACAAAAATACAGACGACAATACAATGAACGTCCCCCGACGCATGAACTCATCGTCCAGATTCAGCAATTGTCAAGATTTCGCCTCCTTCTCTTCCTCTGTCCTTTTTTTTTATCTCCTTGATTTGTCTTTCTCGGCTAAAGCATTTTAAGGCAGACCCCAGACAGCATGTCCATTTGCCGCCATATATCTAAAGTCTGCATTGCTCAGCATACGAGCGTTTGTCCCATTCCCACAGCGACAGTTAACAGTGGCTCCTTGGAACCATCTGAGAGCTGGTCAGTAATCATATTTCCGCGCTTGTCTCAGAAACGGCATTTTCCGGTTGGTTTGTTCAAACCGAGATTCGAACACGGTCTAGATTTTATGTCACTTAAGACTTTCCATCTCCAGCAGTGTTTCTCCTCCTGCCATTATCGCAGACACGAGTCCCACGGCCCTCAGGAATGTCCCACATTCTGATTGTGGCCCGGCTGCCGGCTGATGATGTCCTTCCCCTCGCTCTCGCCTCCCCCCGTTCCTTCTGCGTGGACGTCCTGTCCGCTCTGGGAAACGTTCAAAGTCCAGTCGGTCCGCAGAGTCCGCAGAGCTGTCACTGCGCACTGAGCTCCTTCTTAATCCCCATCGTCCCCTGGTTCCTCTCCTGGCCTTCCGACAGTGCAGAGGGGGCGACATCTCTGTCACCTTTTGAGCCAGCTGGAATAGCTCCAGTGTGGGGCAGGAGGTGTTGGAATCTGCTCATTCCTGGTCCGTTAAGCCTTGATGTTCTCAAGACTTTTCAATGTTAATAGTTATGTGTTCTAATGTGTCTTCTAAAAAAATATGACCGGCCTAGCAAAGCTATCATTGCAAGACTCTTTTTTTCTTATTTTTGCTTAAGATGACGCTGAGTAAAAGGAGTCAGTGGAAAGAATAGTAAGCAAATAGTAGGAACCGGTAACCAGCTGCTGTGGGAAAAGTCATGAAGGCAGAGCGAGGAGACTGTAGCTTGAGAAGCGTTTCCACAACAGATGGGAAAATATCCACGTGGGGGCTCCGTGGATGGGAGCTTGTAGCTTAGTTTCAAATACTACAGTCTCTCCGCTGGCAGCCGGAACGGGTGGGAGGTCTGGAGAGGGGCTGGGGGCCAGGGCGCTGAGCATTCGCCAGCCAGGGCAGAAGCATGGTTCCAATATTTTAGCAACCTGAACAGCTGTGCTGGTGCCTCCCAGCTGAGAACCATCACGAGTGTCAGATTTGGGGGTGAGGTCGGTGCAAAGACCTCGAGTGATGTGTGTGACAGGTAAACACGTTCAACCACTGGAAACTGGAAACTTGCGTTTTATTTGCTTTAAATTCATTGAAATTTAAATAGCCACATGGGGTCAGGTGGCTGCCATACTGGACAGCTCAGGTCTAAACAAACGATTCTCCTTGGCCACGTGGTGTGCGAGCTTGGCCAAAAGGGAAGGAGGCTGTCTTCTCCATCTGGCAAAGGCCTTTAGACAGGAAATTCCAGGCAGGATGCAGTGGGGGCGCTGGGTGGCTGGAGGATCAGCAGAGGTGAAAACAGACGTCCGGGTGGGCCGAGATGCTGACCTGGCCTTCTCTCCCCTCCAGGATGACACAGAACCATACTTCATTGGAATTTTCTGCTTCGAGGCTGGAATTAAGATCATCGCCCTTGGGTTCGCCTTCCACAAAGGCTCTTACTTGAGGAACGGCTGGAACGTGATGGACTTTGTGGTCGTGCTAACGGGGTAAGTGGCGTGTGCCATGTGTCCCAGAATCGTCTTTGAAAACACTGGCGTGGCCCAGGCTGGGCTCGGGGGGGGGGGGGCGCCGCACCCCGCGTTCGGCCGCAACAGGCGTCTGCCTTCTTCCCCCACTTGGTGTCTCGGCCGCGTGCTGCAGCAGATGCTTTCCGTTACCGTTAGAATAATAGCTGATTAGAGTTGACTGTTTCGCAAGTGCTTTCTATGCATTCTCTCGTTTAATCATCACAACAACCCGATTAGTTAGGAAATATTAATATTCCCCTGTGACCGCTGAGGAATCTGAAGCACAGAGATGAACTCGCTGACCCCACCCGGCTGGTGGAGCTGGCGTCTGAGCCTGAGATCATGCGATTCCAGAACTGGAGTTTTTAACTGTTGGGCGCGTGTGGTCCTTTGGCCTCACTTGGGGAGATGCTTTTATTTCAAGTCGGTAAGTGTTTGCTGAGGGCCCCTGGGTGCGACGGTTTGCGGTAGGACCGTGGAAGAAAGCGAGCTAGGTAAGGTGTGGGCACTGCCTGTGAGGAGCTTTCGGGTCTGTGCGTGGTGAACCATGGCGGAAGGGTGGATGTGTGTACACTTTCCATCACGGACCTGTGCGAGGGAACACTAGCTGCTATAACAAAAAATCCAAAACTAGGTAATGACGTAAACCCAACAGAAGCTTGTTTCCCACTCCTCGAACGTCCGGAACAGTTGTTCATCATTGACGGGCTTCTATCCTCCAAACAGTGATGGGGACCCAGACCCTCGCCACGTTGTGGCTCCTCGTTCTTGACCTGCAGCGTCCACGAGCTCTCTGCTCATCTGCATTAAACCACAGCAGAGAAGCGAGTGTGGAGGGTGACACTTGGGAGGCTGGCTGGGCCTGGCAGGGACCTGGCACGTGCCTCTTCCACTCTGTTCCTGCAGCTGGAATTCAGCCTCATGAGCACATGTCACTCAAGGGAAGCTGGGAAATGTCAGACTGTGCCTAGAAGGAAAGGGATGTGGGTTTGGTAAATAGCCAGCCAGTCTCTGTGGAAGAGCCCAGAGCCTTTTATTAGATCCCGGTGTGGACATTACCATTGTGCACTGACTGCTGGCTCCTTTGCCCACTCACCCTCCTCCTCCTCCTCCTCCAGGCTAAGTCTGGCTCTTCTCTTCCAAGACTTCTTCTTTGGGAGGCCGTCCTCACAGTGCTCCTCTGTGAGGTCACAGTGCTCCTCTGTGAGGTCATAATTCTCCTCTATGAGGTCACAGTGCTCCTCCGTGAGGTCACAGCACTGCTCCATGAGGTCACAGTGCTCCTCTGGGTTTCGTGCTGCTCCAGGTATTGTCCTCCTGGCAGGTGTCACGGGTCCTAGCACCCCGCTGTGTGGGCTGGGCTCTCCCAATTCCAGTTTTGGACACATTTGTTGTTTCCGAGTGACACTGCTTCCCTCAGAAGGATCTGTGACGTGCTGGGCTGTTTCAGCAGAGGCATCGATTTGAGTGGTCTGCTGTGAAGACTCTGGGCCAGCTCTGGTGGCCTTGGTGTCCACTGGGGGCCTCTGGAGCTGTGTCCACAGTCCTGTGGCTCGGGGCCCCAGCACGTTCCAGGGGCATTTCATGGCAGTGGGCACTTTTCTCTTGGCTTGCTAGGAAACTCATCTGTGAAACAGTCCAGTGGCTGACCTTGTTGTTGTTAAAAATGTGTAATAAAAATATTCAGGCATTCACAAAGAGGTAGAGAATAATGTAAGAAATACCTGTACGTGCATTCATTCAATGGATATTTATTGTGCACCTACTGTGTGCCAGGCTCTGAGACACGGCAGTGAACAAACCAGACAAAAATCCCTGCCCTTGTGGAACTTACATTCTAATGGTGAAGAAAGACAAAGGGAGTGTGTGAGCGAATGAACGAAATATCTAGTTTGTCAGACGGTGGTGAGAGCTACAGAGAAAAACAAATCAGGGAAGGGCTGGGATGTCTTATTCCCGGGGAGGACTTCAGTGGGAAGGTGGTATTTGAATGAAAACTGGAAGAGGTGAGTACATGAGCCGTGAGGATGGCTGAAGGAGGAGTGCCAGGCAGGGGATGCAGCAAGTGCAAAGGCCCTGAGGCTGGGCTGTGTCTGGCATGTTTGATGAAAGATGGAGGCCAGGGTGGCTGGAACAGAGTGATCAGGGAGAGAGTGGAGGAGGCGAGGGCAGGGCGTTGACGGAGCAACCTGCCATCAAAGCGAAACTTTTCTATATACAATGTGAGTCCCTGCGCTCCCTTCTCTGGCCTCATTCCTTCTCTCCGCCAACCAGAAGTACTTTCCTGAGCTTTGTTTTTATCATTTGCATTTATGTGTTTACACTTTTATTACATAAATTTATGAGATATATGTATATGGTCCTGTTTGGCATGTTTTAAGTTTCTCTCTGAATGTTTTCTTCTACAGCCTGCCCTTTGCACTCGACACGAGATTAAATTGATTGACAAGCATAGTTCGCATGTATCCCTTTTCACAGCTGTATAGTATTCTGTGGTGTGAATATTCTACCATGTATTTATCCATTTGGGATGTTCCAGCTTTGGGCTATTTTGAACTGAGCTGTCCCCTCATTCCTGTGAGTGGGTCTCTCTGGGGCGTGTGCCAGGAGCGGGACCGCAGAGTCGTGCACCGTGTGTGTTCTCAGCTCTCTGGATGTTGCAGAGCGGCCGTGCCAGTTGCTCCCTGGGGCTGGCCTGGCCTTGCTGGCAGGGAGGGGCCCCAGTTTTCATAACATGGTTCTTGAAACAGCTCAGGAAGCTCGTATCCTGTTGAGCATGTCGCCGGTCTCAGTGAGCGGTCGCTAAGTTGACAGGTGGCCGTTTGACAGGCCAGTTGGCCACCTGGATCTTGTGTGCTCTCCGTGATTACAGCAAGGCCGTCATTCCTCTCTAGTCCCCTGACATCTGGTGAGACTCTAGAGAAATCCGCCCTCCGGGGCAGGCGGGTCCTCAGGATGGAAGCTCGCAGTGGGGACTGACGGGACCCGCGCACCCTCTGGAACCGCATGGAAAAATCGTGCGCGTATGTGTATTTTTCTGATCTGTTCTTTTCATGAGATTCCCAGGGGGTCCTGACCCTAAAGATAAGAGGAACCACTATCGTAGATTCTGTTTCTTTCTCACCTTCTTCTCCTTTCCTTCTTTATTTCTCCTGCATTCCTTTCTCTTACTTCCTCGCTCTTACCAGGGGTCAACCGTCCTTCTTTGTTGTCTGGTGTTCTGTCTCCTTCAAATCAGCCACATCGCTCACTTTTATTACTTCAAATTAAAAGGGGCTTTTTAGTTTCCTGTTGGTTTATCGGGTAGAGGGAACAAAAGCCTTGCAGACGTCGTCGTCTGCTCGCTGGCCGTGGTGAGGAGATGCAGGGGACCCGTCACTCCGGGCTCCGGGGGATGGCACGAGTGCGTTAATCTGACACTGACACAGAGATGACCTCAACCAGCGCCTCCTGCCTCACGCGCTGTCTTGTCACGTTTCCAGGCAAACTGCAGCATTAAAACACCATTTGTTTTTTACGGATTACCAGGGTTTTTGCCTTCTTCTTGTGGAAGTTTGGCAGAAAAGATCTTACCCGTGGATTTTTGTCTGTTGTGTGCGGCTCGAGGCCTCAAAGAAATTTCTAACTTTGTCATTTTATCAAACTCCTTTAAAGCGTGCTCCCATGGTGTTTGAAGGCCACATCATTTAACTGAAAATGGGGAAACGGGAGATTTCAGAAGCTTGGCTGTATTTCTGAGATGATGGAGCTTTCGTTGTAATGCGCAAACATACAAACATCTAAGGGGTCAAACAATGCGGTTGTGTGTGTTAAGCAAAGAGACTGCGAACTTTTTGTATTCACAGGCTTAGCGCCAGACCTGGCAAATAGTATGTGTTCAGTAAAATAAATGGCCGCTAAGCTAGAGAGTGGTGACATTTCTGGCAATAGAGCATTTGAGGAAAATTGCTAAGCTGTTTAGGGAGGTGGGGGCCATCGCATTGAAAGAGCTGGTCAGCCAGTCCAGGCGTCTGTGATGGACACTCTGATGTCAGATAAGGCCTGGGACAGACGAGCTCTGGGTTCCTGCCAACTGTGACGTTTTGTGACTCCGTAAAAATGCAGGTTCCTTTTTGGAGGGTCCTGTGACCCGCCCCCAGGCTTTGGGAAGTTTTGCTGAGGATCAGAAGTGAACAAAGGCCCCAAGTGCTCGGGCAGCAGGAAGGGCGTTGGTTTCGTAGCATCATTGAATTTTAAGGTTCAGTGGACTCCTGACAGGTCCAACCCCTTATCTCACTCATGAGGGAGTTAAGACGCAGAGGGGCTAAGTAGTTTGCCCAAAGTCAGACTGAGATGGTGGCGAGTCAGGAACCTTCCAGAATCAGAAGGTATGCTCGTGTCAAGGAGCCTGGAAGCCCAGTTTGGAGCTGCGAGTAATCGATGCCGCCCCTCAGGTCCTGCCTTCAGCCTTCACCTTCTCCTCCGTCCTCCCGTCCCTCCTGCCCCCAGCCCGTGGCCCCTTTCCGGAGAAATACAAAGGCAGCCTCTGAGAGTAACCCCAGTTCCCCCTTTTTTTCTTATGTAGTTGAAGAAACTGAGGCCCCGAGGGGTCAGTAGGACTTGACCAGAGTCACATCCCTTTTTGACAAATTGAACAAACACATGTCATCACTCCTCAGCTTTTCCTCCTTCCTTCCCCTCCCATGCAGCCGTTTGGAGTTGCCTGCAAATAAAAACAGCATTCCAAACACAACAACAACAAAATTCGCCTAACATTCTAACTCTCGAGACCAACGAACAGCTCCGTAAATATCAGCTGTGTTTTATTTTAACGCATCTCTGCATTAATTTCTCCCCCAGTGCATCAGTCACCGTCGGTACCCAGCGGGTACCACGCTGTGACACAAGTGCTCCTGGTCATCAGAGAGCTTTATCACTGAGAGGGCATCGATCTTCTTGTTGTCCAGGGCGTCTGGTAGCCGTGATGTTTGCTGAACTGTGTTCCAGCAGGAACCGCCTTACTTCCCAGCAGTGGGAGCCGGTTTCTCCATCTTGCAACGATGATAGTGGTGTTGGCTGCCATGACTGTTCTTCTCATCATTTATTAATCGCTCATGATGTGCCAGCGCTATATTAACAATTTTATGCGCATTATCACATTTCAGTTTCACAAGCCTTTTTTAGAGATGGATCTGAGGCTCAGGGATGTTCAGCTACTTGCATGGGTCTCCTAGGACACGACCCCAACCCCTGGATGACAGTAGGCCCATGTTAAGTTCAGACAAAGTGCTATATTCAGCCCGGTATCCTTACAAGCATAATACCCGTTATTAACAATGGTGGCGACGTTGACAAACTGGAACTCACAAGGCACTTACAATATGACACACTACACAGGTACCTGTGCTCAGTTAGTCCTTACAACCCTCTGAGTTATTATTATTATCATCCCATTTTACAGATGAAGAAAGAGAGGCCCGAAGAGGTTAAATAACTTGCCCCAAGTCACCCGCCTCCTAAATGGTAGATCCTGGATTTGAACTCAGGCAGATCTGGATCCAGCATCCATTTTCCTGAGTCCCAAACTTTTTCCCTGAAGTCAAGTTTTCCAGAGAAGTCGGGGAGAACCCTTACTTCTGTGCTCCATCTTGGGCTCCACTGTGGTGGGAGAAAATAGGCTAAAGCGATGGCCAGAAATGGGAGGTTGGCACAGCCCGGTGGTTAAGACCTCGGCTTCAGGGTCAGTAGGAGCTCTGCCGATGACAAGCTCAAGAACATGAGTTACTCTCACTGAACCTCGATTTTCTCACCTGGAAGAGGGGAGTGATAATGGTGTTTCCCTCCCAGGGCTGTGGTGGGGATTAGAGAAGGCAACATACGGGGCAGATACCTTGAACTGAGCCTGTGGGCCTTCCTGAGTGCTTCATAAATGGGAGGTGGTGAACTGAAGGGAAAAAAAATTCAAACAGATTCCTGCGGGGGGTCTGGTAGATTATGCAAATGCCCGACCCGTATCTGGCAGCGCCCCTCCGAATTACCTGGAGCCACAGTGGTCAGTTCCCCTGCAAATGGACCTGTTTGCGCCTCCAGCCCTCTCATCTTCCCGCATCTCCATTTGAGGGTCCTCTCCAGCATCGCAGGAGTTTGTTCAGCCCACATGGCAAGCGCTTAACACCCCCAGGAGCAGCCTTTAGCCAGTGAGCCAGGGGGTCGGGCTGCAGATACCCTGGCTTCCCCACGGGTCCGTGAGAAGTGTGGTCGACAGCCTCTCAAAGGACCCTCAGCCACATTGAACCCCACTTGCTCAGGATGCCGTTCATTCGTGCACCCTTTACCTTTTCCTCTCTTTCTGGTTGATCCCTTGTGCTTCCGTGGGTCGCCTCCGAAAAGTCCCTGCCTTGAATCTGCTTTCAGAGAGGATCCCAAACTAAGGCAGGAGCGACAGCTGGAAGCCCAGCGGGTCGCGGGCTCAGCACCCTGGACAGCGCCCCGCCTGCTCCCTCCGCCGGCCTGGCTGGCGGGCGGGCGGGCAGGGACAGAGTGGGGCCAGATGGCTGGGGACACTGCTCCGCGTCGAGCTTCTTGGCCATCTTCCCTGTGCGGCTGGAGAAGCCCTTGCCATGCATCTCTCCGCAGGTTTGGGGGCTGGTCGAGGTCTTGTCCTCTTGAATCGCTGTGACAAAGGCCAGCCTGCCCCCGAGAGGCATCTGGCCACCGCCTCTGTCTTTGCAGGCTCGACTCCTCCCTTCTCGCCAGGGCAGGGGGGGCGGCCACTGCGGGGAGAGGCAATGCCGGGGGAACGGGAAGCAAGTGGGTGCCCGGGGCCGAGGCCGTGGCCGCCAAGCGGGAGGTGCCGGGCTCTGCTTTGTGCAGGGAGAAGCTACGGGGCCCCGTGACGCTGTGTTGTGACAGGGATTGCAGACGCCGGACAATCTCCGCTCTCTCCAAGGAGCGCCTGGGCCTGACCCACTGGCGGACGGCCCTTGCCTTCAGGGGGTTGTGTGGTAGAATGGGAAAGCTGAGGTTTGGGGGAGTCTGGAAAGGGAGCCCCTCATTTCTTGACTTCTCTGGCTGTCCTCAGCCCTTTGGTGACAGCATCTAATCTCCAGGGTGTAAACATCCCTTTGATGCTGATGTTGCCCAGACTTATGTCTCTGGCCTGGAGCTCCCCTGACACCCCTTCTTGGGGAGGAGTTCGCAGGCATCTCGCGCTCATGAATCCAGCACCGAACTCCTGAGCACCTCGCAATGCTCCCCTCCTGCCTTCCTGCTGTCGGAGGGCAGCTTCCCCTCCAGGGGTGCTGGCCAAGCACCGTGGTGCCTCCTCCTCTCTCACCCCTGAGCCAAGCCTTCTGCACGTTCTGCCTTTAACGCACACGGGGTCTCAGCCCTTCTCCCACCACCACTGCCACCGCCCTGGGCTGAGCCGCCATCTCTCGGCTGGGCTGTTGAAGCCACCTCCGCCCGGGGCCCTCGCTTCTGCCGTCCTCCCCACAGCTGTTGTCGACACAGCAGCCAGGAGGGTCCTTCTGAGACAGAAATTAGATCAAGTCACTTTTCTGCTCACATCCGTCCTGTGGTTCCCATCTTGTCAGCCGAGAAGCCAGAGTCCTCATCACGGCCCACAGGGACCTGCAGGGTCTGCTCCCCGTCTCCGCCCTCGCTCACACGGCTCTGGCCACGCCAGGCTCCTCGCCGTCCCTTGAACGCTTCAGGCAAGTTCCAACCGCAGGGCCTTGGGATGGCAGGTCCCTCTGCTTGGCGCGCTCGTCCTCCAGACCTCTGCTCAGCCCGTTCCCCCGTCTCCAAGGTTTTGCTCCAATGTCCCGTGGGCCCTCATCTAAAGTTTCAGTTCACTCCTGGCGCCTCCTGTCCTCTTTCTTCTATTTAGGTTTTTTTTCATGCATTTGCCGCTTTCTGATAAACTGGATATTTTCCGTATTTATTTCTTGCCTGTCCCCTCCACCGGCTCAGCTCCATGCGGGCAGGGGTTTGGTTTCTTCTGCTCGTGGCTGTGTCTGCCTCTGCCTGGAATGGAGCCCAGCACAGGGTAGGCGGCTGAGTGAGGGAGTCCATCAATGGTCCTGTGACCCGCCCGTATTGGGGAAGTTTCACTGTAAGACAAACCGCTTCCGGAACAGACAGCACCCGCCCGACGCCCCTGGGTGTCGGCTGGTCCGGCGCAGTCTTTCCTGTGGTGCCACTTAGAGAAGAGGCACTTAGAGAATTTCGGGCCATGATGCTCTGGTGTCAGGGACAGAGGCGGAAGGAGGCGGGAGCCCCTGGAGTCCTGCCCTGGGCCCGGCATATGGCTGAGGTTGTTTTTGTTTCACGTCATGTCCCTGGGACGTTAAACAGAATGATTCTAAGGTTGACTAGGAAGGAAGAATAGAATAACCATTTAGCGAGCTCTTTCCAAGGAACGAGCGTCGTCCCTGCTCCTCATAGATCCCGGTCTGTCATCAGGAATGCTTCTCTCCACACGTAACAGAAAAGACAGCCGGGAGGGGCTTTCACGTTAAGTGGAGGCTGTTGTCGCCTGACCTAGAAACCCACAGATCGGTGGCCCAGGATTAACCGAGCAGCTCAGTGATGTCCTCCCACTCCCCCTTCCTCCATGTGTCGACTTTGACTTCATGGTTTGTTGCCTCATGGTTGCAAAATGGCTGCCACACCTCGTCTCACAGCCTCATCCGAAAGCAGGCGAGTCACGGTGGGGAGAGAAAGCTCTCGTTGGAGGCTTTGTCCTCTTTCTTTAGGAGGAAAAAAGTTTTTTCCTGGAAGTTCCCAGAACACTTCCCCCTACATCTTATTGGCTGTACCTGGGTCACGTGACCACCTCCAGCTTCAGGGAAGATGAGAAATGTGCGTATCTGGCATTTTTACCGTTTTATGGGAGGTTGGCTCTGCTGTTGAAAAGACGGCAGGGGGGGGAGGCGTGGATGTGGTGGGGACAGTTCACAGCGTCTGTCACGTGTGGCCTGTGACTCTCATTCTGTTTTATACTCATTACTGTCCGGGCTTAAGTACACAGGACCACGTATATTATGCTTTGTGGATGATTTAAGTGTTTTCCAAGCTAACTTGGAGCGTGTGCCGTGTTCGCCTTGTGTGCTGACTTCAGAACCAGGCCTGAGGCCCCATGTAAGAAGCACCATCACTGTGGAGACGTGGGTTCGAAGCCCGACCCTGCTGCTCAGGAGGGCGTGACCTCAGGCATCGCGGTTTATTCTCCGAGCCCTCATTTTGCGCATCCTGAACAAGGCTCGTGCGGGTCTCCCTCGCTGGGCTGTGGTGATGATTGGATGGGGCGATTCCTAGTCCATAACGGGGGCTTCATCAAATGTGGCCGAGGGGACGGGGCGGGAAAGATTGCCAGCTGGGATGGAGAGAGTCCTGGGTTGAGATAATTCCAAGGCTGGGATGACTCAGGACTCAGGTAGGATAATGGATACGGGCAGGATTTAGGGGCTGTTTGGCCAGATGAAAGGACCTTCCAGCCCTCACGACCAGCTGGCTCCTGACAGCGATGCGGGGCCCTGCGGTGAGGAGCACGCGTGCCAGTCGCGCCGCGGTGCCCGCGAGGCCTCGAAGCAGAAGTGGGCCGGGGTGGAAGATGTGGACGGCGGTGGGGAAACAGCCGCGCCAGGGTCAGCTGGAGAGAAGAAACCCTCTGGGGCCTTGGGGCTTTGTAACCAGGGGCAAAGGGTGATTCTAGCCGGGTTGTCCACAGGGAAGTTGGGGCTGCATGAAATCTGGGTGCGGAGGTTCTGACTGAGGAGAAAAGGAGGCCACAAGCTGAGCCCCTGTTCGGCAAGTTTGGCCGAGACAAAAAGGACGAAGACGTGTGGAAGGCCCCACCGTCTGTGCTGGATGCGGGGGCTGCGTGGTCGCGTGTGGGGAATCCTTGGCCTCCTGGGTCCTTTCCTTTCTGAGGCACAGGAAATTTGCTGGAGAAGCCCCTGTGTCGAGGTCGCCTGCGGCCGCCAGGGCAGCAGGACTTACGTGCGTCTCTGGGGATCTCTTCTTGGCATGTCTGCTGGGTTGGGGGTTCAGGTGGGAGCCTTGTGCCCTGCGGGACGCTCCCAGCCCAGCAGCTTCCTGTGCGGGCGCCTGGGTCACGCGCTGGTTAAAACCATGGGCTCTGGAGTCTGAATAGAGTCAAAACCCAGCCTCACTGTCTCCATGCTGTGTGACCTCAGGCGGGTGACTATACCTCCCTGAGTCCTAGCTTCCTCGTCTGGAAAACAGGAGGAATAACGCTCCCTCTCTTGTGGGGTTGTTTAAAGGGTTGACGCATGAATGTCTGGCACGAGGTGGGCTGGGGTGTGGGTGGTGCTGGCCAGTCGGCGGTCTGAAGAAAGAGGAGGGAACAGACGCGTCCCTCGGCCTCAGTTTCCTCTTCTGTGAAGCAGGAATAATGTCGCACCCACCTCAGAAGGTGAGATTCAGTGAGACAATGTGTGAAAAGTCCCATGGAGTAAGGATGCAATGTATTAGCTGTCATCAGACGGATCACTGTGATTAGGATGATGATGGTAATTATGGCCTCTTCTCCGGGCCGGTTCTGGAGGCCAGTAAGTCACCCGTGCAGGATGTTCGCTCAGCATCCATCCTCTTCTTCCCATTCGGGGACCCCCCGCGGGATCAGGGGACCCCATGCTCACTCACAAGCCAGAGGCTGTGGGCACGGGGGGTCATCCTCTCCCCACCCCGTGTCCTCAGGGCACGTGATTCACATCCAGCCAGCCACCTGCTTCCCCACCCGGGAGTCTGAAAACGGAGCAAGTGGCCCAGACACAAAGGGGTGGCCCCGGGCTCCTTCCCGGCCGCCTGCTGCGGGGCGGGTCCACCTCGCTGGCTGCGTGGTCCCTGCCCGTTTGCCCAGCCACCACCTCTGGCCTCCTGTCGGTTATCTGAGCTTCCTGAAGTCCCCTTTACGCCTAAGACAGCCCGTCAGATGCTGGTTTGCGCAACCCAGGACCCAAACGGACCCTGAGGCGGATTTGAGGCCCTGCCATTTGCTCGGAGATGTGGGCAGACAGAGAGGGAGGCGCAGAGGGGCGAGGGCGAGAAGAGAAGGCAGCCGGGAGTGGTGGCACCAGCCGGCGAGCTCGTGCTGTGGCCCGGCAGCGCTCCCCAATCCCTGGGGGCCGGCGGGGGCCGGGGACGCCCCTCAGAGTCAGCCCACCAAGGGGGTGGGGGAGCCGGGGGGCTCCTTCTGGGTGTGAGCTCCTGGCCTGCGACGGGCTGAGCGAGCTTCTGCAGCCAGAACCTCATAGGTGCTGGTAGTGGGTGACGTTGGTCGCGGCACAGCACTCGCGGGGTCTGCTCGCCCGCCGGCCCTGCCTCCCCAGTTCTGCTGCGAGTTGTCGCTCGGCTGCGCAGGTTTCCTGGGGAAGCATCTCCAGCGTCCGTTCCTCTCTAGGCTCCTGCGGCGAGGAGCACGGACGGCTCAGCAGCGGGAGGAGGGGACGGCTGCTCTGCGGGAGGGGGAGGCAAGGGCAGTGGGAGCCGGGCCTGGCCCTTGGGGACTTTGGTGCTGCCGACATGCTGGTGACAAAGCCACTCTCCCGCCTGCTGGGCCGCCAGGCCCCAGGTCTCTGCGGAGGAGGCCGAGGTCAGAGTGAATTAAAGTCACAGCGGTTTGAAGCAGAACAGCCAGACAGGGTCCAGGGTGGCCTGGGACCCGGGACCGGGGATGAGTTAGTGACACTTTTTATTGTCTTTGGCTGGTGACGGTGAGGAGAATTTGTTCCAGAAAGGGAGAACTGAGCGACCCGGGCCCGTCTCGCTGTGAAGTGAGGGTGCATCGGCAGGGCAGCCTCTCCGCCGGGGGCGCAGCAACCCGTGTGTGCGTGCCCGGAAGAAAGGAGACGGGCTTCCTGTGTTCCCAAGTGGAGTCTTGAGTGGCCCAGAAAATGGGGGAGTGTTCGAAGGCTGTATTAGGAGTGCATTCAGTGGCATGTCACAGAAAATCCAACTCGTGGTGGCTTAAACCAACAGGAGCTTATCTTTCTCATGTTACAAAAAGTCTGGGGTGGGTACTGGTTGGCATTGGCTGGCGTCTCTGTGATTCTCTTGGCCTTCACCTCATGGTTGCAGAATAGTTGCCAGAGCTCCCGACATCATGTCCACATTCAAGCCAGAAAGAAGCAGGGCCGAGATGACTGCACTCAGCTCTACCAACTTTTGTATCAAAGCAAAATCTTTCCCAGAAGCCATCCATCAGGCTCCTACTCACATCTCAAGGCCAGACACACATCACGTGGCCACATCCAGCCCCCAGACAGCCTGGGAAAGTGCTTCCCCTTTCTAACCGTTCTGGAGACTGTTGTATGTTTGGGTTTATATGCTCAGAGGTTGCATTTAAAGTGAGAACAGTTTATTTTAAAACTCAGTCTTATGTCCCCTTACAACCGTCTCTTCTGTCTGCCCCTCTGTGTGAGTTCTCTTGCCGCCACGGTGCCGCGTAATGAACAATGTGAAACCCAGGGGCTTAACGTGACAGGCGTTCATTCGGCTCACGGTTCCAGGGCTGGTGGTCGAGGTGGCTCGGCCAGGGCGCCACTGGGTCTCGTTGTTGCCTGCGGGTCAGCGGGGCTGTCCTGGCCACAGTCGGTCAGCTGGTGCGGCTGTCAGGATGGCCTCGCGGGGCCTGCGCCCTGCCCTGCGGTCTCCGTCCTCAGCGGGTGGTGCAAACAGGGTTCTGAGAGGACGGTGAGGGTCTCCGGAGGGCTGGGCTCAGGGTGGCCCGGCCTCACTGCGGCTGCCATGGCCAAAGCGAGGGACTCGGCCGCCCCGAGCCCAGGAGTCGAGGGCACAGAGCTCGCCGCTGGCCGGAGATAGAAGCCTTGCTCTGGGTCTCCTGGCTCAGAGGGGCAGAGGCCCGGCTGGCGGCGTCTGTGCGAGGCCTTTCTCCAGCCTTCTCCTCCGGAACCCAACTCTGTTCCCGTTCCTGCCGTCTTCCCCAGCTGTTCCTCCTCTTCCGTCCCACAGTTCCAGCTTCCTGGGAAGCAGGTGGAGGGCGAGGTCAGCCTCAGAGAAAGGAAATTGGCATTGACTGGCCGCCTGCTGGGTGCCAGGGCCTTTGCACACCTTTTCCCCTTCAAGCCTCCCACAGCTCCACGAATATTATCACAGATGAGGAAAGCTAGGCTCAGAGAGGAGATGTCACTCATCCAGAGTCACACAGCTAGGAAGTCCCGGAGCCAGGATCTGGCTGCAGAACCCCCCACTGCAGAGCCAGGCGTCCTTCTGTCCATGGTCGCATTTCAGAGGGAGAAAATAGGGAAAAGGATGCAGCTTCCTTCATCAGCAGCATCTGCTCACTCACCCCAGGACCTTGGCACATACTGTTGCCTATGTCTGGAATATGCTTTCTATTCTGTCTCTGGCTAACTCTTCCTCACATGTGGTATTTAAAGAATGGACACTGGTGTGGACGTCGACCAATTGGCAGAGAGGCTCCCCCACAGAATAAGGGGCTGTTTTGCTACAGAGGCCGTGTTAGACACAGAAGTCACGTCTTTAAACACTAAAATCGTATACCACGTTGGGATGGTGACACTCAGGGAGTTACATGGGAACCGAGAGCGTGCGAGGGAGAGCCATTTGATGTCCATCTCGCATTCACGCAGAGTCATGAATAAATTCATCGCCTGGAATAGTAGAAAGACTGCAAACACTGCTTAAGTTCATCGCGTTTCCCTCTTTTTCCCCGAGATTGCATAGTCGGCTTTGTTGATGATAAACGCGTTTGATGTGACTTCACTGAGTGCACAGAATGTGTGTTTCTAAGTACGTATTTCTGCCTCAAAAAGTTTTCAATCAACAGGGAAACACTTCAGCGTTCACTGGGTTGGTGGCTGGTCCCCTTCCTTTGCGGGGCGGAGTCGGGATGGAGGTTGGGCTCAGGGAAGACCTGAGATGAGAACGGGTGGGTGAACCGAGGCGTGACCCACAGCTGTGACGGGGGAAGCGTGCCTTTCGGAGGGTCCGCCCGGCGCCGAGGGCTGGCGGGGGCAGAACGGGGGCCGTCGTTCTGGTCTGTTCAGAAGCAGCAGAGAGCAGACGCCGTGCCCCAGGCGGATCGGAGCGGCCACGGCTCCCTGTCCATCTGGCCTCGCGGGCGCTGGGCCAGCCGGGCCCTTCTGAAGCCTCGGGCACTGAAGGCAGCGGGGCATCGAGGGAGCAGGGGCTGCAGGCACAGCCCCCCATTTCCCTTCTCTGCTCCCTTCCAAGGAGCGGGGTCCTGCCCGGCCCCGGAGTCAGGCAGACGTGGGCGCCCCCGGCGTCCAGCTGTGGGGCCGCGGCAGCTACGGTCAACCCAAGGGCCCCTGAGGACTTGCCGCGGGCCCGGTGCTGTTCCCGACACTTAGAGTCAGTTATCTCGTTCCACCCTTCAAGTTGTCCCTCCCTCCTGGTCCGTGCTGTCACCGTCCCCATGACACACCTGGGGCCGAGGCCAGGCGTGGACCTGGGCGGTCAGGCCCTGCCTGCTCACCTCCACTGCTCTGCTGGCCTCTGGTGAGCCTTCTCATCTCTCTGAGCCTCGGTTTCCTCATCGGTAAGACAGGGTTCCCGGTTCCTGACTCACAGGACGGACGAAGACATCAATCATAATGGCAGCCACAGACGCACGCTCACCGGGCCGGCCTCTCTGCTCCGTGCACTTTACAGGGACCTCTCCTGCAGGTGCTGCGTCCCTGGGAGGTGAGGCCTGGCATCTCCATTTTACAGACAAGGAAACTGAGGCTCAGGAAGGCTAGAGGACCCTCCCAAGCCACGCGCCCAGGAAGTGGTGGAACTGGGATTCCAGTGAGGAGGCCTGGCCCCCGGAACGGAGAGAGGGGCGACTCTGTGACTTTCCGATGCAGGAGTCAGGGACGCGAAGACCTGCTTCCAGGCGTCTCTGCGTGATGTGGTCCATGAGGGTGGTGGACGCAAGTGGAAGCAGGGATGTGGGAGAGCGCGGCTGGGTGCAGGGGTGCAGGGTGGACATGGCCATCCTCGTGCGGCGTGATACTCGCCCTCCCGTGCTGCGTGTGCAGGAGTCTGAGCCTCACGCGGTCCGCTCGTTTGTGCCTCATGGTGATTCTGAAGCTGGGCTCTCGGCACCCCCGTTTGTGGGTGTGACCCCGAGGCCCAGGTCGAGGATGTGACCTGCGCCCCTCAGCCAGATCAAGGTCGCCCTCCACCCAGCTCAGACCCGGTCCGAGGCCCTGGGTGCGGGCCGTCCCCTCGGCTCTGGATTCGCATCTTCAGCTGACACGTGAGGTGCTGCCTCGAGTGGGACTCGGACAGGAGAGTTCTCCTTGTTGCCCAGACCCGCCCGTGCCCATCTCGGCGAAGGCGGCTCCACCCTTCCGGGGCTGGCCGGTCATCACTCAGCCTGTGTCCTGGCCTCTTTGCTTCCCTTCTCCTCTTCCCCATAGTCTGTCTCCCCTTGCCACCCACCCCCAGCAGCCAGAGGGTTCCGTGTGCACCTGAGTCAGGCCAGGTCCCTCCTCTGCCCAGAACCCTCTATGGCTCCCACCTCACTCGGAGAAAAAACCCGTGTCCTCCTTGCAGCCACAAGGCCCTGTATGCTCCACTCCATCCCCTCCAGGCCCTCATCTCCCCCGACTCTCCTCCTCACAGGGGCCTCCTCGTGTTTCCTTAAACACATCAGGCAGACCCAGCCTCAGGGCCTTTGCACAGGCTGCTCCCTCGGGTGGGAACGCCCTTCCCCCAGGTCTCCGCATGACTCCGCCCTTGTTTCCTTTGGGTCTTTGCTCAAATGTCCTTCAGAACTACAACTGCCCCCCATTCCTGACAACCCCACTCCCCCGTCCTCTACTTCATTTCCCTCCTTGCTGCTGCTGAGCAGCTGCCGGACCACACGGTCATCGTCCATCCCCCACTAGACCGTCAGCCCCGTGGCAGTGGGGACTTTCCTCTGTTTTTTGTTCCCTGTTGCGTCCCAGAGTCTAGAACGGGGCCTGGCTCCCCGTAGGTGCTCAATAAATAATTCGTGGAGTGAGTTGTCCTGGTGAAATGCCTCAGGGGCCCCGCGCACTGGCTGGCGCCTCCGAGCCCTGGGCCCTCCTCCACCAGCGCACCCTGCTCCATCTTCCCATCTCGTTTGCCTCGCTGTTCTTCCTTTTTAAAAAGTTTTAATTGTGGTGAAATACGCATAACCTAAAATGTGCCCTTTTAGCCATCTTTAAGTGTCTGGTTCAGCGGCATTAGGGCACACGCACATCGCTGAGCGACCATCCCCACCGTCCGTCTCCAGAACTTTCTCATCTCCCTAAACTGAAACTCTGTCCCCTCAAACGCTGCCTCCCCTCCATCCCGGGACCTCACGTAGGCGGTGCCTACAGCACTGGTCCTTTCGTCACTGGCTGCTTTCCCTGGGCCGCTGACCTCAGAGCTGCTGCACGATGTCGCAGGCGTCAGAACGTCCTTCCTCTTCAAGGCCGTGTGATATTCCATCGTGTGGCTGGACCTGCTTGTGTTTGTCCGTCATCAGTGGGTACGTGGGTTGGCTGGAGAGGCTGCATGCGAGAACAGAGAGGGTGTGTGTGCACATGTGTGTGCACGTGTACATGCACAGTGACAAAGGCCTCGCAGGGAGGAGCTGCCGGCTGAGCAGCTTGGGGAAAGGAAACCAGCGGGCAGGAGGCAGAGCCCGGCCTGGGGAGGTGAGCAGGTGTGAGCCTTGTGGTCCCGGTGTCAGTTGACAAGCAGAGCGAAGGCCGTGGCCTTTCCAGAGGCCTGCTCTGTGTGATGCTCAGAACGCCACGCCATCCTCATGGCCGTCTGTGAGAAAGATGCCGTTATCATCTCCTTTATGAGCAGGGAAACTGAGGCACTGGAGTAGATAACGTCCCCCACAGGAAGTGGGCTATGAGCCAAGCAGAGCGGGAAGACACAGAGTCGAGGGAGAAACAAGGAAACATAAGCGAGAAGGCTCTTGGGGACACGAGTTGTCTGAGAGACCCACTGGGACCGCCAGGTGGCTGGGACTCCAGGGGGCAGAGGGTCTCTGAGCACTTGGATCTGGGAGTCACGTGGACGTGGTGAAAACTCTGGCTCCCTGGCTGTGGGCCTCTCTGACCCTCAGTTTCCTTATCTGTGGAATGAGAGGGTGCAGCCTGTCTCCCTGCATTGCTGTGAGGATGTCACATGCCCGTTAGGGGGCCTGCTCTGGGGTAAATTCTCTGTAACGATAATCATGGTTGTCCTTGTTTGGGGGTGATGTTAGCACTTACTGAGTTCCTACTGCGTGCCGGGCCCGAGGATACAGTGGTCATCGAGACAGGCCTGCTTCTTGCCCTTGTGGGACCTCGGTCCAGCCACGCTGCCTTCATCAGCTGAAGAAATCTTGTAAGTTGTGACAAGAATAACAGCAACTACCACTTGTTCTGAGCCGGGCACCGCTCTGAGTCCTTTGCAGATACTAGCTCACTCACTCTTCACAAAGAGCCCGTAAGGGGAGAACTGTTATTATCCACATTTTATATATGGGGAAACTGAGGCACAGAGAGGTTAACTAACTTGGCCAAGGCCACACAGTTAGTGACCCAAGCCCAGGGGTGTGGTCCCAGAGTCCGTGTGCTTCACCACTGTGCTTTCCTGCCCTGCTGATGGAAGTAATTTTTAGCCACATCGAGCAACCACATGTGCGTGTCCTTCACACACCTCCTCGGACCCTTGCAACAGTCTGAGGAGGCTGGTTCGTAGCGACCTCTGCTTTATGGAGAGAGAGGCTGAAGCACAGAGGGGGTGAGCACCTTGCTCGGATCCTGCAGCTCAGGACTTGGGGGTGCATTGGGGGCGGCCTTGGGCCTGCACCCACCTCCTGTGGCTCATGGGGGAGGCCTTCCGGGTGCGTCTTTCCGGGTCTCTGTTCCCGTCTGCAGAGGAGCTGCCCGGGCCCCTCGCCTGGACTGTGCAGCGTGATTAGTGGACGGAAGGCATGAACGCTCTAGAGATGCAGCCTGGGTGCTTTTCCCCAGCATCGTGCCTGCCTCCTAAGGCAATGCGACCCCAGGCTTTTGAGACACATTCTATTTCCCTCAAAATATTTTGCCAGAGAAAATAGCAAATGGGAAAGAAATTTAGAGACACAGGCTCTCACCGTTTTGCTGATTCTCTCTCCAGCTGCGTCTAATCTGCCGCCAGCCATGCCCAGTAGGTGTTCAATTCCGAGGATTAAATCTTTCATGTCGGTGAGTCCCATGGATCCTTCCACCTCTTGCTCCATCTCTTGCAGCCGTTTTCTGTCCCTGTGATGGGATTTCTCAGCCTTGGCACTGCCGGTATCCTGGGCTGGATAGCCTTTTGTGAGGGGCTGGCCTGCACCTTGTAGGGTGTTGAGCAGCATCCCTGGCCCCACCCAGTAAGTGCCAGTAGTGCCCCCTCTGCAGGAATGACCTGCAGATATTGCCAAACGTTCCCCGGGGGCAGGGTCCCCCTGTTGAGAATGGCTCGGTAGGTATTTCCCAGCACATCTTCTGTTTCCTTGAACAAATATGCAAAGGATTATAGTCAGTGTCTGATCACTTCAGTCTCTAAATTCTAAAATTTTCTGCCATACCTTGTCCTGAGCGCTTTCCTGTTCTGCATGTGAGGAGCTCATTTTCCTTGGGACGTGGTTGGCGGCATTCCTTCGAGGCCTGAGAGGAGGGGAGCCCTCCCCGGGAGATCTGCACGTGCTTCCCTGGGCGCTGGGGGTCACCTTGACCTGGTGCAGCGCCCGCGTGTTGAGGGTTTAGGGTGCAGTGTCCACGAAGGCCAGCATGGCTGTCACTTTCCTCCTTCTCTGCTAAGTGCCCAAGCAATGCTCCTATCTCCTGCCGTGGCAGATGGCGCAATCTCTCACCCTAGAACGGCAGCCTTGGGGTCCCATCCAAGGGCAGGGCTCTCCCTTTGAGGCTCCATCTTGAGTGGGCCCTGGGCGCTGCCTTCCTCTCCGCCCCCGGAGGCCGTGAGGCCGAAGCCACAGACGCCTCAGAGCGTGGCTTCCATGCTGCCATCTCCTGGAGGTTCCTGGTATCTCTTAAACTTGAGAATTATCCACTAAATTGCGGGGCCTTTAGGGCTTCAGCAGGAGGGTCTCGGGACTCTGTGCGAGACCGCTGACTGTTCCCAGCGAGAGTCACTCTGCTGGCCCGGCCTGGCCTGCCGTGTGGGTTAGAGAAGACGGCCGAGCTGCCAGCGCGCAGCGGCCGTTTCCGTGGCAGACGGTGTGAGCGGGAAGGACAGGAGCGCCCCGGAGGGCAGGGCGAGGGGCGGCACCCAGGGAAGGCAGGGCGCGCAGGCCTCCTTGGGTGACGTTTCAGATTTTTGCCGATGTTGTCGACTCTTTCTGGGAGCAGCTCTGGGCACCCGAAATGTCACGTGGCTCTGAGTGGCGTTTCTGGAAGAGAATTCTGCCTGGAACTGAGCCCTGGCCCGTGCAGCACTGGCTGCTCCGTGTCACCTTCTTCCCCTCTGAGATCCACAGTGCATGAGCACACACGTGCACACACTCATGCACGGACACGTGCAGTCACCCCCATAAGCACACATGCGCACGCACATGTGCACACCCACGCACATGCACACATGTGCATACATACACATGCATACCCACGCACGCACACACATGCATACCCATGCATGCACACATGCACACACACGTGCAAACCCGTGCACACACGCACGCACACACACTGCCCCATGTACCTCATTGTGGTCTGGGTGCTGCGACTTGTCTGCATTCCTGGCCAGAGTTAAGGAAGAAGGGAGCTGCCAGCCCTCGGTCACACGTTCTGCCATTGAAGCGCTCGGCTGGCTGACTTGGTCTCCTTTCTCCGTTGCCCTCTGTCCGCTGAGCTCCTTGGAGACGGAGACCAGTTTGTCTGTTTCAGAATCACTACAGCCCTGGGCCTGGCAAGCAGGCAGGACTTCTGAAAATGTGTCGAGTGGACTCACTTTCTCTTGAGATGCAACTAGGACAGAATCTCATGGTTCTGAAGCAGCTTTAAGGCTGTATGACTGCGTGCCAGGTCCCTGACACCACTTTCAGGTTTGATGGGTTCGCTAAAAGGGCTCGCAGGACCCAGAAAAGCTTGATACTCACGGTTCCAGTTTATTAATGAAAAGGATGCAGATTAAAATCTGCACAGCAAAAGGTGCGTAGGGCAGGACCTAGGAGAGACCAGGCACCAGCTCCCAGCTGTCCCCTCCCAGGGGAGCTGTGCAGACGGGGCTCCATTGTCCCACCATATGTGACAACACGCATGGTGTGCTGCTAACCAGGGATGCTCGCTTGAGCATTGGTGTCCAAGGTTTTTATTGGGGCTCAATCACACAGACATGGGGCACACGTGACTGATTTTAACAGCTTAGTTACCACCCCCAGAGATCAAACACAGCATACCCCAGGCCCCCGGTGAACACAAACAAGCATTCCCCATAAATCACATTGTTCACATGAATTATCTAGCACAGCCCAGGGCCCAGGTGTGCAAAGACACTCTTCTCAGGCAGGATATTCCAAGAACCCAGAGGTCGTCTCCCCGGGGACAGTCCAGGGCCAGGCCTTCCTTTGGGATATGCAGGGTTCAGACACCCCAGCCCTACTGAGTTAAGCTTTACTGCACAAAATGCAAATCTAACCAAGTTGTTCCCCTCGCTAAGTCCTCTCAAGGTGACCCGTTGCTCTTACCAGGCCTTCCTGACCCTGTGTTGTCCGTCCACCTCCCATGTCGTCTCTCATCTCAGACTACATCAGACTCCTTTAAGATCCTCTGGCGTCCTGTGCTTTCCCTCCCTGGGCAGCCTTGGGAGTATACATCCTTCTTCCTGAAATGTTTCCTCTTCTTCTTCGTCCCCTCTCTGCCTTCAGTTCTCAGAACAGGCATCAATTCCTAAAAAATCCCGCCCTGAGCCTCCAGGTCTGGGTTAAGAGATTTCCTTTTGCTCTGAGAGTGCCCTTCTGCTGGATTTCTCATCCTGTTATGTTGTCGCTGAGCTTTTGAGGATCTGCATCCCTCCCACTCGGCCGCAAGCTCCGTCCTGAGAGCAGGGCCTGGTGCAGCCCGTGGTCACGTCTCCAGCAGCTGGGACATCCTGGGTGCATAGTATGTTATGTAGTAAAGCCATGCCACTGTCGCAAGAGGCTTCAAAAGAACAGCAGCTTAAAACAACGTAAACCTTTGCTTCCCTAACGCCCCCCCCCGCTCCCCCGCGGCCCCCCCCCCCCACCCCGTGTAAGAGCCCTCAGGTGAGCCCTGCAGGTGGGGGGAGCCGCGTTCCCAAAGTCCCTCGGTGCCCGGTTCCTACCACCCTCTTGCTCTACCACCACCGAGGACGTCTGGGATCCTCTGCGCAATCAGAGCTGCTTGCCGTCAGAAGGTAGAAGAGGGGGCAGGAGGGGTGTCCATAGTCCCTTAAGTCTCAGACCCTGAAATGACGCGTGTCACTTGTGCTCACACACCATTGGTGGAAAGTCAGTCATGTGGTCACGCCTAGCTGCTAGGAATGCTGGGAAATGTAGTTTTCTGGGCGGCCGAGGGCCTGGCTCACGTGCCATGACCGTGGGTGGGGGATAGGGGCAGCTGTTAGTGGGCGTCCGGTGGTTAATTATATTTATTGAATCAGATTGTCAGACAACATCTATCGAATATGAAGTCACTTCAGAAGAAACTGACAGAATCAGGGGCAAGTACACGTCGCCTCTTCTCTCTCTGCTTCCTTGGTTTCCTGGGGCTGTCCTGACAAAGTCCCGTACACTTGGTGGCTCAGAACAACAGACTGATTTTCCCGCAGTTCTCGAGCCTGGAATCTGCAGTCGAGGCGTCGCGAGCCACGCTGCCGTCCAAGCTCTGACACAGGTCTGCCTCCGCCTCTTCCGGCTCTTGCAGCTCCTGCAGCCGCCTCGCCCCGCCCCCTGCTGCTGTGGCCCCACCCTCTGCTGCTGTGGCCCCGCCTCCTGCCGCTGTGGCCCTGCCCTCTGCTGCTGTGGCCCCCGGCTCCTCCTCCCCCTCAGCCTCCGCCTCCCCCTCCTCACCACTCCTCCCTCGTGGAAGGATCTGGGACCCATGAACCAACTCCTCTCAGATCCGGCCTCACACCTGCAAAGACCCTTCCAAAGAGGGTCACGGTCATAGGTTCCAGGTCCTAGGACAGGAGCGTGTCATTTGGTCGGGGGGGGGGGGTCACCATTCAGTCTGCGATACCCAGAATGCACTTTGGAAGTCAACCTCTGATCTGTGGGGGCCCACCTTGTATTTAAGGCCTGGAGCGGCCTGCCGCCAGCGTCTGCTGTGACACCTGGGAAAGCTGACTTCATGGAGGCGTCATTCCACTTACTGTGTGCCAATCACTGTCTTAAGGACTTTGCAAACGTTAACCACAGAGAAATCTCAGCACAGTGAGGTAAAGTAACTGGCCCAAGGACACACAGTAAGCGGCAGAGTCAGGATCCACACTTGGGTGATCCAGCCCCGGATACGCTCTAGCCACCTCACAGGGGCTGTCTCGAGTACTTTTGAGCCTCCGCTGTGCTAAGTGCTGGCAAGGAAAATAATGTGAGGCCAGGACAGAGCTGGGACGGGGCTCCACACCTGGGTCTGAGATGCCCTGGGTCTCATTTAACTCCTGGGGCTGGACTTTTTGGAGAAGCCCCTAGAAAGCCAGGCATTTGCATGCAGAGCTGGCAGATTCTGGTCTGCCTTGCTGCCTCGGCAGTGGGCTCTGGGTGGCCTGCTCCAGCGGGGAGCTGGGCGCCCCCGCTCGCAGCCCTGGGCCACTCTATCCTGCCGTCGCCACAGCCGCTGGGCTTGCAGAAGCCCAGGCCTGACAGCTTTTCCTCTCCATGCCTGCCCAGCGGAGTGGAAAGCCCCGGGCCGGAGCCGAGCGCAGCAGCAGAGATGCACAGGCGGTGCCGCGCCCTCCCCGCCCTCCAGATGCGCCGACAGACCGGCACCGGCCGGCTGCCAAGGTCCAGCGAGTTCTTGGCAGTTGCTTTCTGACCTGGACAAGTGGCTGCCACCTCCTGGGACACTGGGCTGCTGCCTCAGGGAGGGGTGACGGCCTCTTCTTTAGGAAAGTTGTGGGCTGGAGGTGGTCCCGGAAGCCATCCTTGGAAAAGCCCCAGCCCAGCACTGTCCCATTTGGTCTCTGCTAGCCATATGTGGATAGTAAGATTTTTGATTTTTCTAATTGCGATAAAACATGCACAACATAAAATTCAGCATTTTAACCATTTCTAGATGTACAGTTCAGCGGCTTTAAGCACGTTCACATTGTTGTGCAACCATCACCACCGTCCATCTCCAGAACTTTCTCATCTTTCTAAACTGGGGCTCTGTCCCCGTTAGGCGCTAACTTCCCGTCCGCCTCCCGCAGCCCCCGGCGCTGCCCTTGTGCTTCCCGTCTCTGTGAGTCTGAGTCCCCAGGGGCCTCCCGTGAGTGAGAGCTGCAGCGTTAGTCCTTTCGTGACTGGCTTATTTCACTGAGCATGATGTCCCCAAACTTCCACCGCGTTGTAGCAGGTGTCAGAAGTTGCTTCCTTTTAAGGCTGAATAATATCGCGTTGTATGAACGTGCTGCGTTTTCTTATCCATCATCCGTCAGTGGACACCTGAACTGCTTCCGTCTTTGGGCTCCCGTGGGTGATGCTGCTGTGAACACAGGTGCGCGAGCGTCTGCTCGAGCCCCTGCTGTCGTCGGTTCTTCTGGGGACACCCCCAGAAGGGGGAGCGTTGGATCCTATGGAAATTCTATGCTTAAGGTTTTGAGGAACCACTATACTAAAATTTGAATTAAGTCAAATTGAAAATTCCGTTTCTCGCTCGTATTAGCCACATTGCACGTGCGCGATAGCCGCACGTGTTCAGTGTCACTGACCATCAGGGAAATGCAAATCAAAACACAGGGAGATAACACCTCACACCTGTCCAGATGGCTTTCACCACAAAAACAAAAGGCAAGTGTTGGCGAGGACGCGGAGGAATTGGCGCCCTCACACGCGCCTGGGGAACACAGACTGGTGACACGGTGTGGAGGCTCCTGAAAGAAATTAACATTAGTACATTACTATTAACTAAACCGCTCTAATGTTATTTGAATCCCAGTATGTAAAGCAATACAAGTGGAGCTTTGAAGCAGAAAGGGACTTTCTGCCTGGTCCTCACCCCACTGCCGTTTGCCCATGAGGTGGCCCCTGGGGCTCCTCTGAGGAACCCAGTTTGAACTCACTAACCTTGGACAAGAGGACAAAAGGACAAAAGACAGACTCTTTGTCGTGGCCACGTTTTCTAGTCCTTGTCCAACTCACTAGCCTTCCTTCTCCTTGTCCTCCTTCATTCAGTCATTCAACAAACATTCATTGAGCGTCTGCTATGTGCAAGGCAATTTTCTAGGTGCCGGGAACATAATACAGACAAATTTTCAGGACTCTTGAAGCTGATAGTCTGGTAAAGGGGAGACAGACCGTAGATAATGAACTTAGTAAGTAAAATAGAGAGTAAATAAATCTTGATGCGTGCTATGGAGAAAAATAAAGCCTGGAAGGAGCAGAGGGCTGCCAGGCTGGAGGCGCGATTGTAAAGAGGAGTCAGGGGAGGTCTCAGTGCGGAGGTAAAGGGACCCCTCTGCCTGCGTCCGTGTCGAGAAGAGGCTGAAGGGCCTGTGGAAGCGGCCGCGCTGCGGGCAGCGGCTGGAAGGACGGCTTGCAGTCGACTGCGATGGGAGGTGGGGGTGGGGTTGGCTCCCCATCATTAAGAGATTGAGGAGATGCGGAGGGAAGAGCAAAGGAGACTGCGATGGAGCAGATGAAGGAGTATGGGCCCCGAAGGTCGTGTGAGCAAAGTGTTGAGCATTTCGAGTGGGAGGGGATGAGCGATCGTGTCGGCTGAGGCCAACAGGTTGGATCAGACAAGGAACGAGAACCAACCGTGAGGGTCAGCAGCCTGGGAGTCCTTGGAGGTCCTGGCCAGAGCTGCTCTGAGGAGGGTGGAGGCCAGAGGCTGCTGGAGGGGATGCTAACAGTTCTTTTAAAGAGCTTTGCTGTGGAGGGCGGACGGGCGAGGGAGGAGGGTGTTAGCTGGTGGGGAGGGTGGCGTCCAGAGGGTTGTCATCTTAAGATCGAAGAGCTGACAGCAGGTGTTGTTCTGATGAGAATGGCACCGTAAGGGGGCAACTTGATACAGGGGGGGCGGTGTCTGGCAGGACTTCTCGCGATATATGGGAGGGGGCAGCGTTTGGAAGGTCCTGCTGTAGGTAGGAAGTCATCTGCAGACTTGCAAGGGAAGGCACCGTGTGGGGAGTAAGTGCCGGGGGTGGTGGAGGCTTGTGGAAGTTCTGGTCCAGCTTCTATTTGGTTACAATTTACCGAGGTCAGGTTCCTGAGCAGCAAAGTCTAGCCTGTGCAGTAATTATTTGTAGGATGTTTACTCTGCAGCAGGCGCAGTGCTGGCTACTGGGTCTAGCTGCCCACGAGGCCACTGCCAAGCCCCTGCCATGTTTGCACCTTCCGTTCAGCGGAAGGCACCACACGTGCGCACGTGGGATTGTTCAAAGACCAGCCACCTCATGGGTCAAAACCAGGAATGATGTCCGTCTATTTCTCTGCCTCATCTCCTCCCACCTCATCCTCCTCTTGCTAGACTTTAAGTCTTTAGACGCCCGACTCATCCCGGATCCGTCTTCGCCCTGCTCCCGGCCGTGGTCCCATCCCCATGCCAAGGCCAACCCTCCATCTTTCAGGAAAAGCAAAGTTCCCAAGAATCAAGATTGTATCAATGGGCCGGTCTCCATGGCAACAGCCATGAATGAGCCAAGTAAGGTAACCCTGGAGATGGCATGAATGAGAAGTGGTCCGTTGCCACGGAGACGTGCTGAATGGAAGGGCCCCCACCAGCGGGGCCACGTCATCGAGACGGAACAGTCAGCATGAAGTCAGTGTGCCTATTTTCAACTCGGAGTTACAAAAATACATTTTCATAAAGCTCACGATCCGCCTCGTTCCTCCTCTCTGCCTCCCTCCCCTGCTTCACCTCATCCTACAACTCAGCCCGGGCTCAGCAGATCTCCTTGGAACCCTCAAGGACAGCCTGGGGGCTGTTCCTTCGCCACACGCCTCCCTCCCTGGGCCAAGTTGGTACCCCTTCGACCAACCACTCTCTTCCCTTTGGGGACAACAGTATCCTCGGAAGCCGTGCGCTGGCAGAAAGGATGCTCTCTACCTTCTTTGGGGCAAGCAGTTGATAAACCGGACCAGCTCACCCTTGCGAGGTCTCTCCTTGGGTAGACCAGTCTCCGTCATGGAACTGCCACGTTCCCCACGACAGCGCATGATCTGATCACGCCAGTGGTGTTGAACATACACCCTTAGTGCCGCATGCAAGCAGTTCGTAAAAGCCCAAGACTTAGTGTCGAGGAAGACGTCTTTGGAGCACCTTGAATCTCTGAAACGTACCCAAGTTCTTTCTATCCTTCTCAAGAACATTTCTTCATTCATTGGTTCTTTTGCTTGTTCAACCATATTTATTGTTATAGCAAAGGGCTAGAAATAACTCAAGTGTCCATTGCCAGGGAAGCGTTAAATAAATGATGGTGCGTCCATCTCATGGGATGCGATGGAGACACTGAAAAGGAAGGAGGAGGGTGCTGCTGAGAGCGAGCACTTAGAGAGCGCGTGCTGTGCTAAAAGGGGAACCAGCACATCCACCAGCAGATTCAGTATCTGGGGAGGGACCACATCCTAGTTCGCAGATGGCCATCTTTTTGCTGTGTCCTCACACGGCGGGAGGGTGAGGGAGCTCTCTGGGGTCCCTTTATGAGGGCACCGATCCCATTCATGGGGCTCCAGCTCATGACCTTGTCACCTCCCAAAGGCCCCCCCTCCTCACACCAGCACGCTGGGGCTGGGGGTCAGGACATAATGTATGAATTTTACAGGGACACACACAGTCAATCTGTAGCAGTTACTAAGTCATACTGTGTGCCAGGCACTCCTAGACTCTGGAAAAATATGAATGAGCAAAATATTTTACTGATGAGGAAAATGAGGCACAGAGAAGTCAAGTGACTTGCCCAAGAGGCAAAGCTGGGATTCAAAACCAGGCAGTCCAGATGCAGGGTTTACGCAGAAAAAATCAGAGAATGGCTGCAGCTGTGGGCGTGCGCATTCATGTGTGCATGTGTGTGTTCATGCGTGCATACACACCATGTGTGTGCACATTCATGTGTGTATGTGTTTGTGCGTGCATGTGCACCATGTGTGTGCACGTTCACATGTGTGTGCATGTGTGTGCGTTCACGGGTTCATGCATGCATGTGCGTCATGTGTGTGTCTTCACATGCATGTGTGTGAGCATGCATGTGTGCATGCGTTCATGTGTGTATGTCATGTGTGCGCATTCACATCCACGTGCGTGTGTCCGTGCGTGCATGTGTACCATGTGTGCCTTTGTGCACGTGTGTGCATGTGCTTGTGTGCTGAGAGAGGAAAGCAGTGAGAGAAAAGTTTACAGAAAGTCGGCAGGGACTGAACCATGTTTCGAGGGGTTGGAACTGTATCCTGAAGGCCCCAGGGAGCCGTGGGAGGGGTTACATGATCTGGCAGTGATCAGATGTTTACCTAGAAGGACCACGGGGTGCGACCTGGCGGCCAGAACACAGTGTGTGTGAAGGACCTCTGCCCAGCGCACCCCCCTCTCCATCCCGTGCAGCACCAGGGGGCAGGCTGGACGTGGAGGCAGTGCGCAGCAAGCGCGTCAGCCTCGTCCTGCTCGAGCCCTGTGCTCAGGCTGTCCCGCTAGGCTGGGCTCAGCTTCCACGCTCCGTAGAGCTGGCCGGGGACAGTGTCCGTCCAGTGGTGCTGATGTGGGCAGTGAGGCAGGAAGGCGGCATGGAGGAATCTTTACTCTGTCACCTCCCGGCTGTGTGACCCTGCTGGGCAAGGCAGCCAGCCTCTCTGTGCCTCAGTTTCCTCATCTGTAAAATGGGGCCAGTAATAGCCAACCTCAGGGGGTTACAAATACTGTAAAATAGACAGAACATCTTTATAATGGCGAGGGTGTGAGGATGCCATGTTACTAGACCCCCTGGGCCTGAACCAGCCCCACTTCTTGCAAGCTGTGTGACTTGGAGCAGGTTTCTGAACCTCTCTGGGCCTCGTTTGTTTCATTTGTTCATGGAGATAAAAATACTCCTACTTCCTACAGATATGGAGAGAAGTAATTGAAATAAGCCACATAAAGCTGTTCGAACAGTACTTGGCTCAGTACATGCTCAGTAAATATTAGGGACTGTCAGTGATGATGACAATAGTCATCCCATCGTCGTCCTCGTTGTCATCATCATCATCGCGGTCACTGTGACTGAGGGCCTCTCCGTCCCTGCCCTGTGGTTTGCCGGTTTTCCTGGGATGGGACCCCACAGGTGTGGCCCCGCTCGGCGTCAGTGACGCGTCCCTGGGGATTCCTTAGCTCATTTCCGGAAAACACTAGGGAGCTGCGCCTGCTTTGCAGACTGAAAACGTCCCTGGGCTCGTACTGCATCTAAGCCGACGCCGGCCCCTTTGGCCCGGCCAGGAGCCCTCGAGCTTTCTCTCCCCGCCCGCCTCTGCTTTGCTTCCGGAGACTTTCTGTCCTGTTCGGGGCAGCCCGGACCACTTGCCACCTGCAGCTTTCTCGGGAGAGGGCGTCTTCCCTGCAGAGGGCTTGTGGGCGCCTGGGCTGTCATTTAAAGGCAGCAATTGGCTCCAGTGTCAGCACTAGAAGCTTGTCTTTAAATTAGCCGGAGTCACGCGAAGCCTTCCGTTAGCTCCTTCGACTCCCGCGCCCCTTCCCCGGGCGGCGAGCGACGGCGTGCAGCGCAGGCTCTGCTCTCGGGGGCTGCCCCGCTCTCCCGGGCTTCAGGTGGGAGCTGCGACCATTGTTTCTTTAACAGGCACTTGTCCAGCACTTACATGACCCTTACTGTGTGCGTGCGTGCATGCATGTGCGTGTGTGTGCTTGTGTGCATGTGTGTGCATGTGTGTACGCGTGTGTGTGCACATGCCTTTGAGCCTGTTCTGAGCATTTACAAACATTAACCGATCCACCCTCCCAACTACTCACCTTATAGATAGTACAACCAGGGCACAGAGAGACTAAGTTACCGCCCCAAGAGCACACAGCTGGTGCGTGGACGGGTCGGGACTGATCACATGTCACTCTCCAACCTTACAACGGTTGCCGGGCACAATTTTGTGAGCCTGGCCCCGTCCACAGACCGTACACAGCACAGTGCATATTTTCCAACTAAACTGAATGGACGGCTTCAGTTCGCATTCCCCTCACGCTTGTCCAGGGTTCGTCGACTCTGGGACATGGGCTCCCACAAAGCAAATTCCAGAAGGCCTGGCCCCAGGGACCAGAGTGTCTGGTCAAACCCTGGCTGAGTGCCTTCTCTGAGCCTCGTCTCATCTGTAAAATGGGGATAACCACAGTCTCCTCTTGGTTGTGAGCATTAAAATGAGTTCGTGGGCATAGAGCTCTTAGATAGGTATTGATCTGAATCAGGTGCTTGCTCTGGGCCTGGAATCTTCTATCTGTCCATCCATCCATCCATCTGGAGGTTTATTGAGCACCTACTGTGTGCCAGGCGCTGCTCTGACCTACTATGCACCAGGCACGGCTCTGGGTGCTGGGGAGACCCCGTGGCCCTTGTGATCTGGCGGGGGAGGCAGGGCCCGCAGTACTAAGGATGGTGCGCTAGGAGGCGGGGTGCCATGGGAACAGCGAAGCTGGCTACAGGGAGCTGGCAGTGTTGGGTGGGGGTGCAGGACGCAGTATTCGATGGGGCGGCCGGGGGGCCTCCCTGGGAAGGTGACATTTGGGCAGACTCCCGAGGCGGTGGCACATATTACTGCCATTTGGTGGCCCTAAGATGAGTCTGAATTCCGCTGGGGGCAAGTCTCGCTCGCTCCCATTGATCGAGCAGACATCCAAAACTCGCTGAGGGGCCAGGACTCTCGGGTTCCTTCTTGTTCCCGTATCCAGGTCTTTATTGAGATCCTGGCCGGGCACCGCCCCCCCCCCCCCCCGCCCTCCCCCGTCGCCACCCGCAGTGGGAGCAGGGCTTTCCCTCCAGCTGCTCTCCCGGATCCTGGGGAAGGGACGAAGGAAAGGAGTCACAGTCCCCCCGAAGCTGGTCAGATGGTGAGCAGACGGTGGTATTTGCTGGGAGGAGAGAAAAGCTGTGCTGAGGGAGGAGACCGACCATTAACACCAGCTGCCGTCACACATGAGACCAGTGTCTCTGGCTTGCGAGGGCACAGAGTGAGAAATGGACTCACACAGGACAGGTGGGGGGCCAGTGGGGCTCTGACCCAGCAGCCACTCGGGGATCCGGGCTGATGGGGGCGCCTCATCTTGCTTGTGGACACGTGGCTTCCTAGGTTGCCAAGAGCCTGCATCCAGCCAGCCAAGGGGAGCAGGAGGGCAGAAGTATTTATGGTCCAGGCCAGCAGGTGGTGAACCTGGCTTCTGCTCACATTCCATTGGTCAGAATGTAGTCACGTGACCTCACCTAGCTGCAAGGGAGGCTGGGAAATGTAGTTTCTGACTGGGTTCTGTTTCCCAGCCACCCTGTGGAAGGAGAAAGTGCATCTTCATGGGGCAGATTGGGACCCTGTTTGTACTAGGGGTTCAGTCCACTTCCCACCTACCTCCAGCTCCCTGTGTACCAGGCCCCTTTCTAAGTGCTTCACACATGTCAGTGCATCTCATGTGGCAGCCCTATTCGGTGGGCACTATTGTTAGCTGCACTTCACAGGTGATAAAGCCGAAGCCCGGAGTGCCTAAGTAACTTGCCCAAGATCATACAGCCTGGGAAGCAGCAGAGCGGGAATTGGAATCCAGGCAGTCTGGCTGCAGAGGCCTAACTCAGCATAAATTCACTGTAGTTAGAAGGAGGCAGAGGGCACCCAAAGGTTGACATGACCCACTTTTTGGTCTCTTAAGGAAGTTATCACTTGTGAAAATGAGTCCAGACTCAAACATCACAGCCCAGGGCGGTCCCCGCCCACTAGGTCCATGTTCTCATTAATCAGGTTCTGGATCAGAGCATGTGAGTGGCGGCACCACTGATGTTTGGGGCCACGTCCATCTTGGCGTCCTGTGCACTGCAGGATGTTCAGCCGCACCCCGGGCCACCACCTGCTAGACCCCAGTGGCACTTCCAGTCGTGACATCAAAAGTGTCTCCCGGTGTCTCCACGTGCCCCCTGGGTGACGACGTCACCCCCGACTGAGAGCCACCATTCTAGGTTGTCGAATATTTTCCTACAGAGTGACGCAAGCCCAAGGCAGACCGGGACACCAGGCTTGCAGAAGACGCAGGGTGTCCTGGCATCCGTGAGCACAATGGCGCCAACAGGCTGAAATGACACCCTGAGACCTTGACCGATGGGGCCTGGACACCATTCATTAGTTAAAAATTGACAAGAACAGAGACCCCATGAGTTCTTCAAGGGAGAACAATTCAGATATCAGAGGATCAAAGTGGTGGTCATTGGTGACACCCTGAGAATTTGAAACTGAAAATAATCCTCCTGAACTTGGTGATGTGGACGTCAGGGGCAGAGCATGGGCTGCTACGTGCCTTCAGGCAGCTGTGTGGGGGAAATTGTGCACGCACACATGCACACACATGCATATACACACACACACACCTGCGTGAGTGTCTGTGCGGGCCCCATGTGACCTCGGTGCTTGGCGAGGCCCTCTCCCCGGCTGGTCTGATCCTTTTCCCTGGGATGAACTTAGGGGTGAGCGGGGATTGTGGGACTAATTTTTTCTAGTGAATATGATCATTGCCACCTTCCAGTGGGTGTTTCCTTCTTCATCTTCACCACACTCTGGTTGGTTCCTTTACTGTCCCCGTTTCACAGATGAGGACACTGAGGCTCAGAAAGACAGATTAGCTGCCCCGGGGCTACATGGAGCCAGGATTCAGGCCCAGCCTGGCTCCAGGAGCCGTATTTTTAGCCAGCAATCTCCGTGGCCGCCCTGATCCTGAGGGCCCCACTTCCAGAATCTTCTGCTCTTGCTTCTGGTGGCCTTTTCCCATTGACCGGAGGCCACACGGCTGCCCGGTCTTCCATGAGCTTGTGAAACACTGTGTGTGAATGCAGAGGGCAGCGTCGGGCTTTGTGGGGAAGACAACACACAGGATGGAGATGGGAGGTCAGCTTTGGCGTGGTGAGGAGCCTGCCGTTGCCCAAAGGAAGCGAGAAGGGAGACCATGGAATCTTCCGGGGAACTCGGGCTGCCTGTGGTCTGTGTGAAAACGAGAAGGAGAGGTTTGCTCACTGGAGGGTTCGGCTGGTTGGTCTTGGGACAGAATTGAGGGCTTTTTTCTGCTGGTGAGTCAGGCCCGTGTCGCTGCTGCCCTGAGTCCTGCGTCTCTTCTGCTTTTCTTCCTTCTCTTCTTTCTTCTGGGTCCGACTTCTGCTGACTCATCTCTCCGCGCCAGGAAGGAGGTTGGGACTGTTCACTTTCTCTCTTCAGTGACTCAGCTTTGATTCACATTTTAATTAATGGAGGAGGAAAACTTGATCAGTCCTAAGGTGTGTGTCCAGTCACCGTCCCTCCAGGCTGGTTGTAGGAAGAATACCCAGGAAACGTGGGCCGCCTGCCTTCAGCCGTGGCTCGTCCCCTCCTTGAGTCCCGAGGACTCGGCCAGGCCCTCTGAGCCCCGGGCCCAGTGGGGTTCCCGATCCCCAGGCCGTGGGGCTGGTTCCCGCAGAGTCGGTTTGAGGTCTGGACGAGAAGCGGAGACTTGAGCCCTCCCGGGACGCAGAGGGGTCCTGGGGGTGTCACGGCTGGGTTTCTGAGTCGGTCCTTGGCTGTCACCCCGGCCCACCCCGCCCCTCCCTCCCCATGCTCGAGGGGCCTGGGAGTTACCAGGGCAGTTCCAGCGTTTCGGGTTTGCCCAGAGGGCTCACTGTGCAGCAGCCACTGTGCTCAGCACTTCTCGGGCCAGCCACGTCCCATCCGCCCGCTGTCCCCAAAACGAGGAAGCTTTGACGTGATGCTCCACCCTCCCTGTGAGGAAACTGAGGCTTGAGAACTCGCCCTGCATGGCCAGTTAGTGAACAGTTGGGCAGGGTCTGAGCCCAGCCCATCCACCTGGGGGCGGGAGCCCTCCCTTTGCTGCCTTTCGTTCTGGAGAGAAGGACGGCAGCTCCTTCGGCATGTCCTTGCTGGTGGAGGCTCCCCGTGTGCTGGGCCCCATTCGGGGGACTGGGGGCCCTTCGGTGAACGAGAGACAGGTGCGTGGCCTCACGCAGCTGACATTTAGCTGCACAACTTCCTGTCTATCAGGTAAGTTAAGTCCCTAGTGAGCATATTGGGCGCGCTCGCTGCTGTGACAAAGAGCCCAACACGCACAGAGGCTCAGACAACGTTCGGCTCTTGCACACCTGAAGTCCAGAACGAGTATTCTTGAACGGCAAGCTGCTCTCCTCCAGGCAGGGACCCGGCTCCTTCTGCATCAAGGCTACTTGTCTTCACCACGGCCTCCAAGGTCCCCATGCTCCTCGGCATGAAGCCACAGCCGGGAAGTGCACGGAGGGAAGTGCTGGAACGTTTCTGGGCCCCGGCCTGTGACCCGCCTCACCCCCGCTGGCCTTCCCGTCGCCAAAATGGGGCCACGTGGCCGGGCCTACGACACTGGGAAGTGCGGTCCAGCGGAGCGGCCAGCAGGAAGAGGCAGCAAGTGGCATCTGCCATGGGGCCCCACTGAGACTTGATGCCACACCTTGGTCCCTGTCACCCCCTGGCAAGTGCTGCCTGGGGACAGCTCTGAGGGGCACCCCATCCTCGTCCATGCCCCCCATCCCCGCTTCTTGGGCTTCCTGCTCCGAGGCATCGCTCAGGCAAGAGCCTACTAGAAGGTTCCCCCCGTTTGAAGTCTCCTTTGGAGCAGGCAGCCGAGACCCCCGCCCCTTGGGGTGAGGAAACCCGGAGCCAAATGCCACTCCCCAGAGACCGTCATCTCAGAAGCCAGGGTTTCAGAACCCTCAGATGGGCAGCCTTCCGGGACCGCTCACTCCTCCCACCGTCGGTCAATCAGGGTCCCAACAGGAAGCAGGATGCGCCCTCAGGTGGTTCCACGTGAGGAGCGGGTCACACAGGAGCTCCCTAAAGGGTTGCGGCAGGTTAAGGAAAAGGCACGGGGTGTTGGGATCCCCAGCTGGAAGCCGTTGCTGTCCCCGCGCCCCCCGAGCCCCAGTGGAGCAGCTGCCGTGCCGTGCTGTCAGGACCAGGGAAGGGGCACCAAAGCAACACCCCAACCCCTTGCCCTCATCTTCTGCAGGCACCTCCCATTGTCCAGGCCAACTGGAACCAGAGCAAAGCATTCTGGGAGATGTAGTCTGAAGGGGTTGACCCCACAGGGTGCAGAGCAAGCTGGAGAGGGGACCTGGGGAGCCATCGAGGAGTAGTCAGCATCATCTCGTTTTTTTTTTCTTTTCCTCCTCTGTCTCGGAAAAATCCATGTCACTTCGTTTTTCCAAGGCTGGGAAGTATTGCAGAGGAGTTAGAAGTGAATGGGATGTAGGATCAAAACTCAGCTCAGCCATGTCCCAGCTGTGCGAGCTTGGACCAGTGCCTCAACCTCTCTGATCTGGAAAGTAGAGGGACTGACAGGCCTGACATCATGGGGTCGTCTGGCCGTTGAATAGAATACTGCACACCGCCTGGCCCACAGCAAGCACGCAAGAAATGTTAGCTTATTTCTAAGTCTGTTTTTCTGATTTTGTGTTAAAGTAAACACACGTGCAGAAAAGCACACATACACGGGTACGACCTGAGTAATTTTCAAAAACTGAACACAATTGTGTAACCAACACCCGGTCAGGGGGCAGGATACCCCCACCCGCAGACACTCTCTGCTTTTCCCTGCGGTCGCCGGTGACCCTTCCTGACGCGGAGAGCACAGATCCGTCCTGCTGTCCTTCCTGAGTTGTACACCCCTGGCCGCGGCCTGCCCACTGGCCCCCTCCCCCGGCGTGTGTGACCCGACCCCGAGGTCGCTCACCCCCATGGCCTGCGTGCCGTGCGCCGTTATCCCCGTCACTGTGGGTGGACGTTTGGGTCCTTCCCGCTCGGGGCTGTTACAGAGGAGGCTGCTGTCGGCACCCCGCGCTGGTCCTCTGTGACCACAGCTGGCGCTCTCCTGGGAGGTCGGCCCGGGGGTGGCGTTTCTGGGCCCCAGGGAGGACGCTGCTCGGCTCCGGCGGAAGCTGCCTGCAATTCCCCCACGCGGGGGCCGTGTAAACTCCCGCCAGCCGAGGGCGAGAATCCAGCTTTTGTTTTTATTCTGACCTGAGAGCGCCTCTCTGGAGGAGCCACCGAGTGTCGGGGACTCAGCTGAAAACGGCACCACGCCTGTCTCCTCGCCGCCTCCCGGGGCCTCCGGACCCTCCTTCTCCGCCAACACCACGCTCTCCAGTTGAAACCTGGACAAATTGCTCCCTCGGCGCCCCCTCAGGCCACCAGCGTCCTCCCCCTCCCGCCCTGTCTCTCTAGGGGAGCCCTCCCTCCACTGCCTCCGTCTGCCTTGCAGGCATCAGGGGGACATGCCACTGGCCCAGCAGCCCAGTCCTCTGCAGCTCCGGTCCCTTCCGGAACCCCTCAACTCCGGCCTTGAGCCCCGTCTCTTCTGGAATCCCTCACCTCGGGCCTCCTGGGCTTTGCACCTGCTACTGCTCCACTTTATTTAAGAAAACACCAGGCTTTAAGAGCTGCAGGAGTCCCCCAGATAGATGTCCCTTTGTGCTTTGGCTGCATTAAAAGACAGAGAAGGGCAGGAGCCGCTCAGGGCACAGGGTAGGGGTCTCCCAGGACCCTGGGCAGGTGGAAGAACGTCATGTCGAGGGAGAAAACGCGGCCAAGGGGAGGGCCCCCAAGCGGAACTCAGAGCAGCAACTCCACAGCGGAAGGACCCTCGAGCACGGGAAAGCAAGATGTCCTGTTCAGATAAAGACACCTTGGGAACCAACCTGCCCGGATCCAGATCCCGGTTGTACTGTTTCCTACGAATCCTTGAGCAAGTTACTCAACCTCTCTGTGCCTCAGTTTCCTCATCAATAAAACAGAAGGAGTAGTGTCTGCCTACGGGGCTGTTAGGAGTTTTAAACGAGTTAATGTGTGTAAATCATTTAGACTGGCCCCTGGCACGTCGTAAGTACTGAAGTGTTTGTAAATCGTGTGTAAAATGACAGGAAAAGCTGACCAGGGACCAAGATCTGACTGCTGTCCCGTCTGGTGGCCCCCAGCCACGTGTGGCTATTTTCAGTGGAAAGGAATTAAAAGTAAATACGATTTAAAACTCAGTTCCTCACTCAGACTAGCCACATTTCGAGCCTCGGTAGCCATGTGTGGCTCCCACACTGAGCAGCGCTGATCGAGACTATATGAAGGAACGCCTGCAAGTCAGTAAAAATAGCTCAGCAACCCCGGTAGGAAGGGGGCACAAAGCGTGATGGGGCTGATTAAGGAGGAGAAGGCTGCAAAGCCGCTCAGCGCGTGAGGTGGACTCAGAATCACCTGTAAGCAGAGGATGAAAATGAAAACGGTGGCCGTTTCTGCGTGCCTCTTGGGGTGGTGAGAACTAGAAAGGCGGATACGACGGGCAGCGGGATGCAGGCCCGGGGGGCCCTGCACCGTCCGTGGGATGCGGGCAGGGGGGCCGTGCTGCAGGGCCGCCCACAGTCCTGGGCCCGGGCACCTGTCTGGGGGAGACTTTCCCCGGGTCCGTAAGGGCAGGTTCGCGGACGCTGCCCCAGCGCCGTCCGTGGGGGAGCAGCGGGAGGCCAACTGGGCTCCGCGGCGGGGGTGGCGAATGCACCTGCGGGCCCGGTGAGGGCCCCGGACCACGTCCGTCAGACCGTCCTGGCTGGGGCTTGAAAACACCGTTCTGGGGAAAACAGAAGACAGCAAGACCTGCCGCGCTGTCGTGCCATTCGTGTATGCTAAGATACACGGCTGAGAGTGAAGCGCATGGTTTGCAGGAATGCAGTCCAGGGAGACCAGGTGACACGTCGTGGGGCTTGTCTCTGGGGGATGGGGATGAGCATGAGGATGAAAGGGAAAGACGGATGAACGAATGAACAAATGATCGAGAGGGGCTCGCACAGACCTGGGTGAAAACGTGCCGCTAGCTGAGGACAGCCGTTAACTCAACTCTCTGCGTCTGAGGCTTTAACGAGGGGACTTCAGAAATAGTTTTCCCGAGAGGAACTGAAAGCCAGCGACAGAAGGATGAACTTGAGGGTTCCCATGCTCCGCGAGCGGCAGGCGTGTGGGCGCATGGGAAGCAGCTGCGCTCCCCAGTCCCATCTCAGGAAGATGTGACCTGGATCCTCGGGGCAGCTGCTTCTTCCACCCTGAGGTCAGGGGTCCACACATGCCCACCCATCCCTGCTTTCCAGCCACGCTAGCATCTCCCTCTCATTCTCCTGTTCTCCACCTCGCTCTCTCCATGAGGCCTCTGCGGCCCCAGGGCCTTTGAACATGTTCCCTCATCACCCGGCTGTCACATAGTAGTTGCTCCTCCGTAGATATTTATTGAACCCTGACGTCAGCCAGCTGGAGAAAGATCCTGCTCCTTCCTGCGCTCAGGCTGGCGGAGGCGTAAGCTTGGCTGGGGTCCCGGCAGGGGAAGGGGGCTGGCGGAGTTAACCAGGGGTGGCCCGGTGGAGGGGACAGAGCCAGACTCAGGATCCAGGTGCCGCGTGTTAGCTGCGTGACTGTGGACACATAGCTAAGCTGACCCGTCCAGGTCTCAGCTTCCCTGTCAGAGAAATGAGTAGAAGGTTTCCCTGGTGAGGAGACTGGGGCACCCGGTGGGACCTCAGTGTGTGAAGTCACAGGCGTCCCGCCTGGTGGAGGAGGATGAAGGTGATCAGGGCTCCTGGTATCGCTTAGGGGCAAGGAACAAAAATTAAAGTGATGACGATGGTGATGACCATGGAAGCAGACAGTTCTGTAGGACTTGCTAAATTCCAAGCACAGTTCCAAGCATATCGCGTGAGTTCCCACTCCTGTGAGGGAAATGTTCTTGTCTCTATTTTACAGCTTAGGAAATTGAGGCACAGAGAGGATGCCTGACTTTCCCAGGGCCACACAGCTCGTGATTGGCGGAACTGGGATTTGAACCGGCTGCCCGGCTCTCGGCCGCTCAGGAGGGTGTCTGTCGTGCGCATTCTAAGCCCGAGGCCGGGCGGTTGGTCACAGGGCCGGCTCCGCAGCTCAGAGCCTCCAAGCAGTCCTTCCCATCTTCCCGCTCTGCCCTCACAGGGTGAGGGCCTTCCTGGTAACCCTGACCACTCGCGGTGCCGAGAGGCCCCCTCGTTCCAAGGCGGCCCCCAACCACCCCGTGTAGACGCAAAAGTGTTCAGCCAAAGAGGAGGGGCCATCTCCCGCCAGGTGACTCCTCACGGAGGGGAACTCTCCAGAAGCCCCCGGCAGACTCTCAGAGGGGTCCTGCCAGCGCATGGCAGGGCCATGTGACCAGTGCCCCCGGCGCCGGGCATCCTGGGAGACAGGCTGGCGGGCTCTGTGGCAGGGGCGGGCCGGGGAGGGCCGTGGTGGACAACGTCAGTGTCCTCCCCGATGCCTTTCCTACTGTAAGACAAGTCCTTCCTTCCATCCACCTCCGTCTCTTCTAGAATGTTCCGTCAGCAATCGCTACGCTTTCCCACATCTCACTTTTTCCTTATTTATTTGACCAGCATTTATTGAGCGCCTGCTGTCTGCCAGGAGCAGCTTCAGGCATTGGGGATGCAGCTGTGAGCATAAGACGTGGCGGGGTGGACGTGCAAGGCGGCGCCACCCACGGAACCTTCCGCGGGGATGAGATGTCCTGTGTGCACCGTCCGCACGTGGCCACTGAAGTGCGACGGGTGGGGCTGAGGAACGGAACTGCTGACCTAATTTAAATTAAATTAGTCATATATCGGAATAGCTGAGTGTGAGCACAGCTAAGGCGACTGAGGAACCAAATGTGTAATTTAATTAATTTGTGCGTGTGTTCCATCGCTGCGTGTGGCGGCATGTACCGTGTCGGGCGCGGCTCTGAGGGCCGCCAGCTTCTCCCTCTCGCTTGGACGCCTTCGGTCCTCTCGGCCCCCGAGCCAGGTCCTGCCTCGTGCTCTCTCGGCCGCCTCGAGCTCCCGGGGCCTGACGCCCCGAGCCGCGTGCTCTCTGTCCGTGCGTCTGTCTCATCTCTGTGTCCCCTGGAGCCCAAGGGCCTCGCCTTTCTCTGGACGCTGCTCGGAATTTCACGGCGGAGGTGGCGCTCCCTGCGTGGTCCCCTCCCAACCCTGCAACTTCACCCTCCTTTTCTCCCGTCTCCTTCCTCTGCTTGTCTCTGAAAGTGTTGCTGTTCGCACTGGGGCCCTTGGCTCTCTCCACTGTATCTGTGGCCCTGGGACATCGGGTCCACCCTGGCCCCTCCCTCTGCCACTCCTCGCTCAATCACCAAACGTTTGCTGAGCGCCTGCCAGGCCGTGATGGGTGCCAACGTGCTATGATGACAAAGGTCTGCGCCCTCGTGGGCTGACTCTCCAGCAGAGGAGGTGAATAATGGACACAACTTAATAATGTAATTCTGGAGGGTGCGGGTGTCCATCTAGAGGGCCGTGGAGAGCCCCTCTGAGGAGGCCCGGAGGGGTCAGAAGGGGCCGCCAGGCTGGGAGGAGGGAGCTGGGGAGGAGGCCGTGTTTGTGGCGGGAGAGGAGGCCCCTGTAACTTCCCCGCGGTGGGCAGGTGCCCTTCCTGTCGCCAGAGCAGAAAGCCTGAGCAGCCGAGTGTGGCGGGACAGGGCGGGGGGGTCACGTCACGCAAGGTCTCATGGTCGTGACAGAGTTTGGATTTTTTTCTTGGCTTGACGGAAGCAGCTAGAAGGTTTTAACCAGGGAGTTAAGAAAACTGGCTTCTGCAGCTCTTGACCTTCCTCTCCACGGCACTTCGCACCATGTGACATATCATGTGGTTTCCCGTTGTCCCCTTGCTCATGGCGGCATCCTCAGTCGCTCCCTGAGCAGCACACAGTGGGTGCTCAACAAACCCTTGTTGCATAAATGAATGACCGTCGCCTGATGGTCTGTCCAGAGCAGGAAGGCGCTGGGGCCTTCTGGGCTCGAGTCTCCTCCTCTCAGAGGGGCCTCGCCGCGCCGACCGGCGGGCTGCGGGAGGACCTGGCAAGCCCGGCGGCTCCATGGTGCCCAGCCCGCAGTGGCGGCTATATATAAATCGGGGCCTCGTTTGTACTCCCACTGCCTTTGTCCTAGTTCCAGCCCTCGTGACGCCTGCCTGCTCCCCGGCTCCCTCCTGCCTCCTGCCTCCATCACCGCCAATCTGTCCTCTCAGCTGTCAGGCCGCCTTCCTACCGCCAGCGCTGATCACACCCCTCCGCTGCTCCAAACCCGACACGACTCCCACTGTCCGCATGACCAGCCCACCTCCCCAGACCCGGGCCGCACAGTGGCACCGTCCCCAGCCCTCCTGTCCGCGTTCACTTCCTCCCCCTTCCCGCCTCCTGCGGCCCCGGGGCCACAGACACTCATGCTTGGCTCTCTCCCCGACACACCTGGTCACCTAACGGTGGGGCTGGGCTCATCTGAGCGTCACCACTGCATCCAGCACGACCTGCTCTAGACCCACCATTGCTCACCTGGACCAGGGCCACCTCCCCCCTCCCCCCCAGCTTCCGGCCTGGCCCCCGAGAGGGGTCTTATTTTAATACAAGTCAAGTCACGTCCCTCCAATGCTCAGAACCCTCCATGGCTCCCACTTCACTCGGAGCAAAAGCCAGAGTCCTCCCCATGGCCCACGGGGCCCTGCATGACCTGCCTTTCACCTCCCCACCCTCATCTCCACCCACGGTCACCCTGGCTCCCTCAGCTCCAGCCACACTGTCCTCCTCACTGTTCCTCAAGGTACCAGGGACAGTCCAGCCTCAGGGCCTTTGCACTGGTTGTCCCTCTGCCTAGAGTCCCCCTTACACGTTGATGTGGCTCATCCCCTCGCTTTCTCCACACGAGTCTGTTCTCAGGACCTGCCTTGTCCAGTATGTTCACACGTGGCCATTGAGGCCCTAAATTGAGATGTGCTGGAAGTGTAGACTGCACGCCAGGTTTCAAAGACTCAGTCCAGAGAAAAGAATGTATAAAATGTCTTATTCAAGAATTTTTCCTGTCAATCGTCTGTTGACATGCTCACACTTCAGATTGACTGGGTTAAAGAAACTATGTTATTGAAATTAATTTCACCCATTTTTACTCTGTGAATGTGGCTACTAGAAAATTTTAAATTTCAGACGCAGCTCTTATTAAATTTCTCCCGGGCAGCGCTGGTCTGAACATCCCCAGTCCTGAGCTGCCTCCCTGCCGATTGATGAGCATCCCGGCTCCCCTCCGCCCCACGTCACCCATGCTCTCTTCTCGGCGTTGCTTTCTCCCCGTACTCATCACCCTGACACCGGCATCCTTGCTGGCTTTTCTCTCCATCTCCCCCGCACAGACGGGGATTCCTGTGACTCGTGTCCCGGGGACCCAGACGAGGCCCGGCGTGCTGTTGGCGCTCAATTAATGCTGCGAAGTGAATGCATGCAGGCCCCACCAACACCCGTCATCGGCTGGGCTGCCCTAACCAGCAGCTTCTGTCTGCTAAAAGGGGAGAGAGCGAGATGCAGAAATAGAACAAGGATTTATAAAGTGGAGTTTGACAAAGCCACGTGAATGTGAGAAAGTTGGTAGAGGAAGAGAACAATAGAGTAACTGAGTTACAAGTTCTGTAGGCTCCGTGGCACGGCCCCCACCTCCCGGCAGACTCGTGGTGCCGTTCACTCCCCACCACGGCACTGCCTCGTGCCTTGGATTCGCCGAGCTCCTTCCCACTGCAGGCTCTCTGTCTTGGCCGTTTCCTCAGCCTGGAAAGTTCTCCCGCCACTGTCCAGGTTCCTCCTCCTCATCCGCGGGACCTCAGCTTGAGGTGGGGGCCTCTTGGGTCCCGGACTGGTTAATGCGACCTGTTGTGTGCCCTCACAGCTGCTGTCTTCCTGTCTCTGAGGTCGCCTCTCGCCTGTGATGGACTCATTCATTGTCTGTGCTTTTGGTTAAGCGTCTTTCTTCTGCGTCAGCTGCGTGGGGCAGGGACGGCCTCGTGTCTGTCTCTGCCCGGCACGTGGGGTTTGCTCAGATGCACATTTGTTGATGGTGAAAAAATAGGTCAGTCCAACCTCAAATGCTGTCTCTGCTCTAGGAGGAGTCTTGAAAACGAGTTGGGAACACTCCCTGCCTTAGTTTGGGGGCCCCAGGAAAGTTCCCGTAACGAGAAGGCAGGTGCAAGCACTTCATCTGGGAGGTGACCCCAGGAATGCGGATGGAGGGGAGGCCGGGAGGGGTGGGGGGCCGAGCAGCTTACCCCTGTGGTAGCTGGGCTCGGGCACCCCGGGGGCCCATGTGACACTCACACCTCAGAGCGGTCTGGGATGAGGGGTGGGGTGCTGGGGCATCAAGACCCTTGCCCCCGGCAGCTCTTGGTTGAGGGGTCCCCCTGCAGGGACATCCCCAGCCTGTCTCAGGTTTGGGGCCAGCCCTCAGACAAAGAGATGCAGATGCTGGTTGTTCAGAGGCTGGAACGGTGACCCCGTTCCAGACCCCAGACAGGACTGGGGATGCCCCCGAATTACCCATGTGCTGCCCCCTCTGGTCTGCGGCATCTCTGCTCCGTCGTCTGCAGCGCTGATGGTGGCCTCTTCAGTCGAGCTGCGCCGTGCTGGTGCGCTCCGTGTCACCCACCTCAGAAACGGAGTCATTCAGGAGACGGGTCTGGGGTCTCCGTGCCACCTGGGGAGGTGCTGCTGCACCCTCATCTCACCAACAGGTTCACAGACGAGGTCTGAGGATGGGGTCTTCCCGGGATGGGGGGCAGGGTGTCTGCAGAGGGCTCACCTCCCCTCTCACTGTGATTCCTGCTCACCCGCGTCTGCGAGAGTGACTCTGTGACCCGAGGCTCGGGACCGTGAGCCCCTTCCAGGGCAGATGCAGACCGTCCACACTGGGGGCCACATCTGCTGTCTGTTTCTTCATTTATTCCTGAGTAGTTAGCGCACTTCTGTGTGCCGAGCGCCACACCAACTGCTTCACAAGTGTCAATTTGTTTAATCCTCACAATCCTTTGGTACTGTCATTCCCTGTTGTACAAAAGGTGAAACTGAGGCCCCCAGTCCAGTGTCTGCTGAGCGCCATCAGCCACGCGCCCGCTCGGGTCCTCGTCCAACCTATCTTGTCCCCTGGGGCAGGCGCTGCTGACACTGTTTCACGGGGGACGAAGCTGAGGCCCAGCGATGCCGGGTCACCTGCCGTGGTCACCCGCCGTGGTCACCCGGCCGATAGATGACGTCATCGGACCGCACCCCCTCCCCCCATCGATCTGACCCTGAAACCCACCGTGTTTTCCTTTCTGTCTTCTTTCTTCCAGCATCTTGGCGACAGTCGGGACGGAGTTCGACCTGCGGACGCTGAGGGCAGTTCGGGTGCTGCGGCCGCTCAAGTTGGTGTCTGGGATCCCAAGTGCGTGAGTCTCCCGCCCCGGCGAGGCCTTGGCTCGGGGTCCTGGGGCCTCGCTTCCCCCGCAGAGCATCATGGGGCCCCCAGGGCTTCTCCGGCTGTCAGGGCAGCCACCGCCCGGAGACCCCGGGAGCGCCCAGAGTCACACCAGGAGCCCCACGTGTCAAGCAGCACTGTGTGTGGCCGCTCAGCACCGCAAGTCATCTCTTTCCGCTCTCCCAGCCTGTGGAGCTGACAGGGCCAATCTCTCCATTTTGCAGTTGGGGAAACTGAGGCTCAGAGCGACTGAATAATTTGAACAGGGTCACACAGCTGAGAAGCGGCAGAACTAGGACTTAGCCAGCGTGAACCCAAGCATGGACAGCCACACTGGTGGCGGCGGCCATTCCCGCTCATTGAACGCCCGCTGTGCGCCGGGCCCTGCGGGGGCGCTGGACCACAGCGTCCTGGTTTGTCCTCACAGCCGCCCCGTGAACCCATTTCACGGATGAAAAGGCTGAGGCTCAGAAAGTCACTTTACTCTCTCGAGCTCTCACATCTTCCCAGCAATGAGCTCTGGAGCCAGTCCTCGGCCGGGCTGCTTTCTCCCTCTCCCAGGACGCTTCTCATCCGCCCTCTGGGCGGGGGTGGGGGGTGGGGTGGGGCGGCTGCAGTCTTTGGGGTCAAGATTAGGTTCAGCTGCGAAAAAAGAAAAACAAACAAAAAACAAAACAGGGCCGATCTTTTCCTGTCCTACTGCGTCAGTTAATATAATAATTTATGAGCGTGTGCCACGTGCTGGGCGCTGTGCTCAGTGTTGTCCATTTTTCACACTCGTTTCCCCTCACGAGCCTGCAAGGCGGGTGCTATTATTGTCACCATGTTGCATTTCACTGCCGTCCGGGCCTAAAGGGTGCGGCTTCCCAGGTGACCCCCCGCAGATGCTTCTGTGGAAGGAAGGTGCTCAGGCGTCTGCAGGGGCCACCGGCACGTGTCGGGCGCATTGCTCTCATTTAGTCCTGGGGGAGGGGCCGTGTTACCCCTGTTTACAGAGGAAGAAACTGAGGTTCCCAGTAGCGGCCTGCTTGCTCCAGGTCGCTTTGCTAGTGAGTGGGTGACCCAGGCGAGGTGTTCAGATGCACCTGCTGTGCTGGGGCGGTGGTGGGGGGAGAGGGAGCCAGGGCAGCGGGACGGGGCGGGGCCTGACCCTTGGGGAGCTCGGCCATGTGAGTGGCACCAGAGTCAGCAGGGCGGCTGGACGCTCGTGCTTCTCTGACCAGTCTTGGGGGTGGGAGGTGGGGAAGCAGTGGCCCCCCAGGGAAGGCAGCTCCTGGGCCCAGGGGTGGTTCTACAAGGAAGCGGGGTGGCGTCTGGAGGTGGGCGCAGCACAGCAGAGGAGACCTGGCCTGGCACCAGCAGCATGGTGCCCGAGCCCCGGACGCCCTGCCCCGCTGCCTCCACAGGCATCGCCTTACGCTTTGGACCCCTGGGGCAGCACGGCCCCTTGGGCCTCCTTGACGGTCCTCTCTCCGGCTGCGTCTACCCCGTCAGGAGATGCTAACTGTGGGCCATGGCCAGTTCTTCTAAATGGAGGAGCGAAGCCTCAGGCCACGGGTTGGAACCCCAGTTTTAACCAGAGACTTTCCCGGTACGCAGCTCAGTGGTTCCGACTGTAGGGTTGGATGTCACTCAGACCTGGGCTTGTCACTTGAATCCTGCCTGTTTCTTGTGCCCTTGGCTGACTTGCAACATCTCTGAGCCTTGCTTTCCGCCTCTGCAAAATGGGCTGATTCTGCGCAGGCCCCACCTCGTGGGTTTGTGCTGGAAGCCAGTGGAGCACTGGCTGGTTTCCCAGGACGGGATCTGGGACGCCGGCTGCCTGCCGGGGCGGGGCTGCCACCAGCCCGTCGGCGCCTCTGTATGAATGAGGAAAGGACTCCCCCTCGGGGTGAAGCCAACCCCCGCAGAACATGGCTCAGAAAGTGATGGATTTCCACCCCTTTCTGCCAAAGGTCATCAGATGACTGGGCATACGTCAAGTGCTTTTTAAAGTATTTAAAAACAGAAAGTGCTTTAAAAACTTAGGCGGCTTGCTCCCGTCATCGCCATGGCCGGCCTCCATGTGGTCCAGGCTCCGTCCTTCCTCACCGTCGCCCCCACCTCCCTTGCCAGGCCCCTTGGGGCGGGTTGGGATGCCTGCTCACGGCCGTGGGGCCTCTCTCTGTGTCTCCCCAGGTTTACAAGTCGTCCTGAAGTCGATCATGAAGGCAATGATCCCCCTGCTGCAGATCGGTCTCCTGCTGTTTTTCGCGATCCTTATTTTTGCAATCATAGGGTTAGAATTTTATATGGGGAAATTCCACACCACCTGCTTTGAGGAGGGTACAGGTAGGTCTGAGCCGCACAGTGTGTTTCCTTCCACCTCCCTTCTGTTTGTTCTCCCCCCGCTTGGGGACAGGCTCCCGGGAGGGACATGCGGGGTCTGCTCCTTTCTCCCGGAAGCTGGGAGGGGCCCTTCCAGAAGCCTGCAGGCCGGGCAGGGGTGACATGGCCCCCAGCTCTTGCTCATCGCCGGGGCCTTGTGCTGGGCCCCCCCCCAGAGGCTCCCCGGGGTGAGGGATTTACTTGGGAAGTGGGCCCAGGAGGCCCCATTGGGGGGCGGGGAAGCGAGACGGGGAAGGGAGGACGTCCAGCGAGGGGCTGCCACCAGGCAGGTTGTCACGTGGGCACCGGGCTCAGTCCCGCTGGGCACCATGGGGAGCCAGCGTTGGACATGCGCTCAGAGCCGTCCCACTGAGGGGCAGGGGGCTGACTATTTGCCCACCAACTTCTGCCCCCGGTGCCGGCGAGACAGCCCCGGTGGGCGTCGGTGCCCTGGCAGGCCGGCTGCCCTGCGCGCTGGGCTGGAGACCAGGGAGCGTGACGGGGCGGACAGATGGGAACAGGGTGTAGACAGTGCCCGCAGCCCGAGCTGCGTCCTGAGGCAGGAAGGGAGAGGAAGGAATGGGACTCATGGCTTTGTGAGTGGCGACTCCTTCCCAGGAGAAGAGGAGAGGAGAGGGTGGCTCCTTCTGGTCCCCCTGGAATGTGCCAGGAGTCGTGGCACCGGCCAGTCCGAGCCTCGGAACTAGCCAGGCGGGGTCCGGGCCCCTCCATCCCCCTGTGCCAGCATCAGCCCTCTGGTGGCTGAGTAGCAGGTGGGGGGACAGGTGGAGAAAAGCCGGGAGGTGGGAGGCACCTCCCTGGCACAGCCCAGGGTCCACGCATGGCCTGGCGGTGTCCCCACTGTCTGCATGCCAAGGGACACAGCAGCTTCCAGGTACATTTCCGGTTCAAACCCCTGCTGTCCAGACTCTTCCTCTCGGCAGCCCGAGAACCGAGTGGAACCAAATGAGGCTGGAAGCCTGAATTTCAGTGTCTGGACCCCCAGCCGTCCCCGTGCAGATGGGCCGACTGAAAGCTCGTGGTGGGCCGAGGGTCCCAGAAGGAGGGGGTGGACACAGCGTGGACAGTGAAGCCTGAAGGGGAACCGTGTGGGACAGGAAAGAGGATTCAGGGTTGTCTTCTTGGCAAGAAGATACTGTCCTGAGCAGCGTCCCATTCTCCTGTCCACCTGGTGACCCCGAGGTCCAGCCCTGTCCCCAGGCCCCCCCGAGGGAAAGAAACCCGGTGGGCTCACTCGAGATGCTTTTTTTCTTCCTCCTGCCTCCTTCTCTCCTGGGCCTGTGAAGTTCGCCCAATATGGGCTGTCCTAATTATTTCTTTCCCTGATGAAGAAGGTGTTGATTGAGGCAGATCTATTTCAGGGCCTGGCCTCCTCACCCGGGCGGGAGCGAGAGCCGGGGTGATGTGGGCAGGGCCCTCGGAAACTCAGCCCAGAGCCGAGGAGCCAGGAGCCCTGGAGCCCAGGGTTCTGCGGGTTTTTCTCTCCCTCCAGCCGGGGGGCGCCGGCTTGGGTCTGAGCCGGGTTCCGAGGGGACAGGCATGGGTGGGGCCGAGGGCAGGAAGCCTCCACTCGGGAGGATGCCAGAAAAGCCTGAGATTAAAAATACACGGCGTGTGAGTAAGAGAAAGATCCACGCAGACACCAGGCAGCAGGTTAATTTTAAAATATATTTATAACCGGATTCCTCAGACTCTGGCCCATTGCTTGGCTGGCAGCAGCCCCCAGTGTTTCGTGATGGGGGCAGGGGCGGGGGCATCGCGGGCGGAGCTGATACTGAGGGACGGGTTTCCAGCCATGTCCCATTGTCATCGGGACCCTGGTCCTGTGCACCAGCCCCGGGCTGAATGTGAAGATGAAGCAAAGCCTCCTGCCTTCCGAGAGCTTCCGGAAGATTCAAGGAGCAGACCCCTCGTCTGCAAGGCTGAGGCTTCTGCCTCCCGGCAAACACGAGCGCTCGGGGCCGCCGAGCCCTGAGGACGGCACTGAGCCGAGTTTGCACGCAGGGTGGGCCATCTAACTGGAGCCTGGAGGCCAGTGAGATCCGCGGGTTCCGTGCTGGTTTATCCCTCTCACCACGCGCTGAGCCGGGGTCGGGACCTGGTGCCGCGAAACCCGTGGCGCACAGACAGAGGTGTGTCTCTGTTGAGCGGGGAGCTTGAGTCTGCACGCCCGGCTGTCTGTCTTCTTGGCAGACGGACAATGTCGTCTCTTCTCTGAAGCCGTCAGCAGTGTCACCCGCTGAGCACAGTTCTCTGGTACCCACTGCTGTGCTCCACTGGGGCCGCTCCCGGGGTGTCCTGTGCTCCCCTGACCCCATGGGACCCCTGACCCCATGGGGGCCTCCTCCCTCCCCATCAACACCTTGGAATTCGGACCCGACCTTTAGCGCCCAGCCCAGCTCCACCAGGGAGCCGTGTGGTTTCCAGCAAGAGGGGCATCCACGGGCACATGTCTCTTTCCTTGTGCCATTTTCACAATCTGCTTCCTGCTATTTGGGGAGAAAGCTCAGCTCCTGTGCCCGAGGGTAAGTACTGTGCGTACTGGCCTCCCTCGCCCCCGGAACAGCTCCCTGTGCCCAGTGCATCTCAAGAAAGGGATCGGTCGGGCTACAGAAGAACAACGCAGCACAAGTGACAAATCCATCCTAATGGAAGTCGGAGAACTCTGCACCTGACTGCCTCACAATGCACACACGCATTTACCAAAACGGACCGTATTAGGGACCAAAAAGAGCATCTCAATGGATTTCAAAGGACTGAATAACGCGGAACGTATCCTCTGATCACAGTGCAATGAAGCTGCAGATCGGTAACAAAAAGATAACTCTGGAAGTGTTGGAAGCTAAGAGATGTGCTTCTCGTTTGTGGAGGAAATGATAGAACGTCTGCGATTGAGTTTAGAAATATTTTAGCGGTGAGGCAAAGTGTGGGCAGGGGATCCAGATGAAACAAGACTAGCCCTGAGTCAGTATGTGTTGAAGTTGGTGACAGGCACATGGGAATGCATTATACTAGCCTGTTTTTGTATATATCTGACAAGTTTTTTAAAAAAAAAAATACTTCTTGGTTATTCATGGATCAAAGAAAAAATAATAATGGAAATTGCCAAATATTTTACTTAAACAATAATGATACTAACACGTGACGAAATTTGTGAGATGCAGCTAAAGGTGTACCTCAAGGGCAATTGATAGCCTTGAAGAAAGTTAATCCATATCAAAAGTTTAGGAAAAGAACAAGAAAAGTAGCAAAGCTTAGAGAAGAAATTAATGAAATAGAAAACAATGAATAGATCAACAAAGCCAAATGTTGGGTTTTTGGGAAAAAGACTGATACATTCATCCCAATAGTTATTTTTTTCAACAGTGTTGAATCCTCGCTGGTTCCTATTCCTTAGAGCTGGTTTTCCCGGCCGCTTCCTCTGACTTCTCTCTCCTTCCCTTCCATAGACGACATTCAGGGTGAGTCCCCGGCTCCGTGTGGGACAGAGGAACCCGCCCGCACCTGCCCCAATGGGACCAAATGTCAGCCCTACTGGGAAGGGCCCAACAACGGGATCACTCAGTTCGACAACATCCTGTTCGCAGTGCTGACTGTGTTCCAGTGCATCACCATGGAGGGCTGGACCGACCTCCTCTACAACGTAAGTGACGTGACGTCCCAGGGAGATGGCCCTCGGACCAGCCCGCCGCTGAGGCTGCGTGAGAGGGACCCCGAGCCAGGAGGGCAGCCCAGGGACACTCCACATGGCCCAGGAGACCTGGTCTGAGGCCCAGGCCTTTGAAGATATGGGGAGGGGTCCTCGGGGGACCGAGATCTAGGGGCATGCAGGTGCTGAACAATCTTTCACTGGGCAAGTGTTGAAGTACAATTTTAGATTTTCGAGTACATGTAAAGGTTGTGTGATTCCAGAACCAACACGGATAGGGGCCTGCCCACTGGCATAGTGGTTGGGTTTGCGTGCTCTGCTTTGCTAGCCGGGGTTTGCAGGTTTGGATCCCAGGTGTGGACCTATGCACCGCTCGTCAAACCATGCTGTGGTGGCGTCCCATATAAAACAGAGGAAGACAGGCACGGATGCTAGCTCAGGGCCTGTCTTCCTCATAAAAAAAAAAGGATAAAAAATAGAGTAACGTCCTTGGAGCTGTGCAGGGGGCCCTGCACAGGGCTCCCACTGGCCCTCCTCCAGCCACACCCCTCCCCACGGGGCGAGGAGTCCAGGGGGCAGTGTGGACGTGTCTGTCAGGAGCTGGCGCCACCTCCTCCCTTTCTAGATGATGCTCTTGGCTTGTCCAGGATTCTGGAAGTTTTCTGCCCAGAAGTGTCCTGGTCAGGGAGCATCTTCCTTAAGGAATTTCCCCCCCTTGGGGTGGAGGGACATTTACAGGAACCCGTCCTTTTGACCAGTGGCTCATTTTAGGATAAGGTTGAGAGTGCAGTTTGGGAGTGGACAGCAAAAAGAGCTGCCGTGCACGGTTGTTCATGTCAGGCACTGCACAAGTCACCACATGTCAGGAGTGTCATTCATGTCACAGACAACAGAGATTTCTGCCGTTATTTTGATAATTTGTTAACAAACGTGGAAGATGTAGGAAAGGGACCTGCTGTTCTAATTTGCATGAAGACTTGTCCTCCCACAGCGTCTCCAGGACCAGACAGCAGCTCCGAGGTGCTCAGGCTCTCTTGGGTCTCGCCTGCAAAGAGCCTGGGCAAAAGGTTACGCCCCCTTGGCCAAGCTTGCTAGGGGCGGGGGGGGGGGGGCGGTTTATGGGTTTCAGACTTTTGCTTTGCAAGTCTGGTGAGAGGAGGCCTCGGGGGGGGGGGGGATGAAACAGAGGCGGAGACAGGTAGGGGCAGCGCCCGGGCAGAATGGAACTGGGAGAAGCTGCGACAAGTGTGAACATGGGGAAGGGCTGTGTCACGGGGTCGGACACCCAGAGAAAGGGTCCGGAGGCTCTGTGGTGGGAGAGGAAACACGAGCAGGACAACAAACTTCCAAAAAACGCTACAGTCAGAAGCTCCATCGTACGAGGGGATGTTTGTCGTGGAAGCTTAGCGCTGAGCCCCCTCGAGGGGAGCAAGCTCAGGGCAGGCCGGGGGGTGAGTGGTAGTTGATAGCACAGAGCTGCCTGGGTTCCTATCCTGAGTCCATTGCTTCCTTGCTGTGCAACTTTGGGCAAGTCACTTGGCCTCTCTGTGCCTCCATGTCCATGTGGGCAAGATGAGGAGCAGCACAGTGCTCCTCACAGGGCACGAGGACAGAGTGAGTGGACACAGGTGACGCTTTTAGAGCAGTGTCTGGTCCTGGGCCAGCGGTGTGGGCCAGATTCCACCCTGGCGGGTGTTGCTGTTAGAGACAGTATGAATTTTTCATTGTAAAAGCTCCAGTGGCACCTGAAGAAGGTCCGTGAACCATGAGGTCCCTCTGTGTTCCCCACCTCACCTGCTAGTAACTGCCACCGACTCAGCGCAGCCTTCTAGAACTTTCCACGACTTAGATCCCATCACCGTCCTTTGGGCGGAGGCCTGTCAGTGACTTGGGCCCAGAGCAGGATGAAGTACCGCGAACCTGGTGGCTCAGGGCAGCGACGTGCCCCACAGCCTGGAGGCTGCGAGTTCCCTGGCGGGGTGGCGCAGGCCTGACTCCCCCGGAGGCTCCGGGCGGGTCCTTCCTGGCCCTCCATCGCTGGCAAGGACGCCATCACGCTGAGTCAGGACCACGACCCCATGTGACCGAGCCACGTGTGTGATGACCCCGTGTCCAGATGCAGGCACACACCAAGGACTTCAACCATCTTTTGTGGGGGGACGAGGGCACAGTTCAGTTCACATCACCCCCAAATCAGCTGCTTGCAATTCGGGGCTCCCCGAATTGACACCCCAGCACGGCCACTGGGGACTCCGTGGCCGAGGGCCGGGCCCAGGCCCCCCGAGCTCCTGCAGCCGCGTGGAGCGGCCTTCTGGCCTCAGGGTCCCGCCCTTGGGCTCCGCCGTCTGCCCACCTGCCCCGGCCTGTCCTGGGGGCTCCATGCCTGTGGTCTCTGTCCTCTGTGCTGGGCGGGGCCGCGCCCGGTGAGCCCCGGGGCAGGGGGTCGGGACACAGCTGCCCCACGCGCCTTGGAACCCATGGGCTCGGGCGCCCAGGGCATTGCTGAGAGGCAGTCAGGCGGTCGGGGCCCCGTCATGAAGAAGATGACAAAGGTCCCCACCCCACAGGAGGGACAGACGCAAACAGTAAACGTCATAGGTAGCAAATGCTCACAGAGTGGGAGGTGGGCAGTCAGCAGACGCATAATGTGGGACACAGTGACACGCGCTGTGGAGATGAAAACAGCACAAGACAACGAATGATGGGGGCAGGGGCTAGTCTAGGACAGGCAATCAGGGAGGGCTCCCTGGGGGAGGTGACGTTTCCGCAGAGAAGGAGTGAGTCAGGCAGGTGTTTGGGGAAGAGCGCTTTTGGTGGGGGGAACAGTGCACTGGCCTGCAAGGTGTGCCCGGGCCCCTCCAGCCTTTCCCAGTTTTCTTTGTTTCTTTCCGTTCCCTCTTGGCTTCCTGGTTAACGTGCCTTCTGGAAAAAGCCCTCACCTCAACTCGGCAGTGCTGTCGAAGGTTTGCATCAGGATTTGCACCCAGCATTACTTGTAAAATACAGCAAAACGGGAGGCAGCTGGTTAAATGCCACCTGGCCCCTCCGTACAGTGGCCCAGGGTTCACTGGGCACGGACCTACACACTGCTCATTGAGCCATGCTGTGGCTGCGTCCCATATACAAAATAGAGGAAGATTGGCACAGATGTCAACTCAGGGCCAATCTTCCTCAGCAAAAAAAAAAAAAAAAAAAAAAAAAAAATCAAGGTGAGATAAAGCTTGCATCTTAGTCTACTTGGTCCCCATTACCAGATACCACAGATGGGGTGGACTGAACAGCAGACATTGATTTTTCTCTCTGTTCTGGAGCCTGGAGTCCAAGACCAGGTGCCCGCAGGGTCAGTTCTGGTGAGGGCTCCTCCCGGCTTGCAGACGGCCTCCTCGCCGTGGCCTCACAGGGCGGGGAGAGTGCTGGTCCCTTGTCATCAGGATGCTCATCCTGTCATGGGGCCCCGCCCTCACGGCCCACCCCTTCCCTCCCACAGGCCCCGCCTCCTGACCCCGTCACACTGGGGTTAGGGCCTCAGCAGGTGAACCAGGCGGGGACTGTGGTTCAGCCTGCAGCGCCTTGTGGTCTCAAGTGCGTATATTTGAAAATATAAGTAAGAAAAAAAGATGAGAAGACGCCGTCCGGGTCCCCCGGGCAGGTGCAGGGACCTTTATTCCTGCGACCTTTCTCTGTATCCTCAAATTTCTCCACAATGAGCACGATTCACTTTTACAATCAGGGAAAGTATTCAAACTTGTCTTGTTAAACATTTAGAAGAATAAAAGGATTTGGGGTCACTCCTGGAGCCAGAGACGAGGTCGGGGGGCAGCGAGCATCTTCGGGCGCCCGCTGGCCGCTGGAGACTCTCATCTCACGTGCTCTGTGCAGAGTCCACACTGCAACAAGCGACCGACTAACTGATCCAGCAACAGGGGATGGTCATCTCGTCGTTTTGTTGTTAAATAAAGAGGACAAGTGAGGCGGGGGCAGGTCTTCCTCACCGAGGGTCCCATTGATTGAATATGTGCACACGCTCCCCCCTCCTCTGCGCTGTGCCGGCTGCGGGACCCCCTCCCAAAGCCGCAATGGGAAGGGAGGCGGAGTCGTTTATGGTGGGGACACCTCGCAGATGCCACCTTCACAAGCGGCCGGGCTGACATCCGTGGTGCGGTGACCCTGCGACTCCAGATTCGACGTGACGGGCAGGAGACCTCACCCCTGTGCTTTGCTTCTCAAAGACCCGTAAGCCCGGTTTTGTCCTGACAGGCGCGGATGGGAGGGTGTCCTCAGGCCGCCGTAAGACGGGGATGGTCACCATGCCCAGAGAGCCACAGAGACCGTCCCAGGCGGGGAGCCCGAGGGGAGGTGCCGGCTGAGGGCACTGGGGCCCGGGAACAGAGAGGGACGTGATGGGGACCGATGGCCTCCAGTCGAGCCTGGAGTCTGGTTTTCAATAATGGGGCGGGGAGCGTACTGTCCCCCATTCTAGAAACGACTCCGGGGCTGACAGCCGCCGGGGGCGGGGTTGAGGCCTCCTCTGCTCGGCCCTGAGCTGGTCCCCAGAATAGATATTGGGGGGCAGGTGGTTTGATTTTTAAAGGAGTAATTTCTTAACACTCTCAGGAAAGTTTGAGGCAGAAAAGATGCAGATGGGGAACAGGAGTGCGTCCCCGGAAGCTTCGAGCCTCGCTGAGCCCCGGCCGTCACATCTGCTGGTGTCGCGGCCCAAACGAGGGGACAGCCGCGGGCGCAGGGGGCTGGCTGCAGGGCAGCTGGAGGGGGACCCGTGGGAACCCAATCACCACGTGGGGGCCGGGTCCCTGGTGCGCGGCTGCTGAGCCCCTGAGACCCGGGTGGCGCCCGCGAGCTTGGGGCAACCTCAGCCGCCTGCCCCGCGGAGAAGAGAAGAAGCGCTGCTCCCGGCGGAAACGGGGAGGAGGGTGGACTGTGCGCTATTCGAATTCACAGACCCCGCAGTGCTGGCCTCGGACCCCAGGGACCCCAACCCCCCGTGCGTGGAGACTGAGGTGGGCGCCTAGGTGGCTTCCGCGGTCGCTGTGTCGGAGAACCCTCGGAGGACGCGGGAGCTTAGCAGACGGCTGGGGCCCTCGCGGGGACCGAGCCTTCCTCAGAACCAGCCAGAGAGCCAGGTCTGCACCCCTCTCCCCCTCCCCCCTGCGCCTCCTCCCCCTCCTCCCCTCTTCCTCTCCCTCCCCCATCCCTCTTCTCTCCCTTCTCCCCCTCCTCCTCCCCCTCCTCCCCCTCCTCCTCCTCTCTTCTTCTCCCTCCTCCCCCTCCTCCCCTCTTCCTCTCCCTCCCCCATCCCTCTTCTCTCCCTTCTCCCCCTCCTCCTCCCCCTCCTCCCCCTCCTCCTCCTCTCTTCTTCTCCCTCCTCCCCCTCCTCCTCGCCCTCCTCCTCCCCCTCCTCTTCTCTTCTTCTCCCTCCTCCCCCTCCTTCTCCCCCTCCTTCTCCTCCTCCTCCCCTCTTCCTCTCCCTCCTCCCCTCCTTCTCCCCCTCCTTCTCCTCCTCCTCCTCTCTTCCTCTCCCTCCTCCCCTCCTCCTCTCCCTCCCCCATCCCCCTTCTCTCCCTCCTCCCCCTCCTCCTCCCCCTCCTATCCCATCCTCCTCTCCCTCCCTCCTCCCCTCTCCCTCCTCCCCATTCCCGCCCCCCTGTGCTTCTCTCTCTGTGTTTCTCTCTTTCTCTCCCTCGTCGACGTCAGTCAGGAAAGCCTCTGAATGGTGCCTAGTTGACGATCGTGAACGCATGTCCCTTGACAAATGTTCGCTCAGGGCTGAAACCGATCTGCGACCTAAGCCCTTTTCATTCGTAGATGTTCATTTCAGCCAATATCAAAGCATCAGATTTTGGCGCACTTTAGATCACGCATTCATGCAACAAACATCCGTGAACGCCTGCTGTCGGCTGGCGCTCCTCCAGGCACGGCAGATGTGCCGTGAACAGAAGAGACGAAGTCCCCATTTGGGGGAGTTGACGTTTTTGTGGAGGAAGCAGGTGACCAGCACGATCCCTGGGAGGTGTCTGTCTGTGTGTTCACTTCTATTGACACAGCCGTGCGTCGTTTACCGACCGCGGTGCGTCCCGGGAAACGCGCTGTCAGGCCGTGTCGTTGTTGTGCAAGTCCCAGGGCGCACTGCGCACACCCGGGCGGCACGGCCTGCTGCACGCCTAGGCTGCGAGGTGCTGAACTTGAGGGACCATCGTCACGTGGGTGGGACGTCGTCACCCAGCGCAGAACTGGTCACAAAGGGCAGGCAGCATCTTGGACGCCTGAGGCCCCATGGGCCAGACGGGCTCTGTCGCAGCTGCTGGGTCTGCTGCCAGAATCCGAGAGCAGCCATAGGCTAAATACAGGAGTGGAAGGGCATGGCCGTGCGCCGTGAAACCTTATCTTACAGAGCTGGCAACCTGCCGGTGGCCGTTGTGCGCCAGCCCCGCCTTGCAGAGCGATGAGAGCCCAGCAGGGAAACGGAGTGGCAGAGGGACTGTGGCCGTCAAGGCGAGAGGGGGTGGTTCTTCTAAGAAGACCTGAAGAGGTGAGGCAGAGTCACGCAGGCACGTGAGGGCAGAGAGGCCCAGGTGGCCGGGCAGCCAGTGCAAAGGCCCTGAGGCAGGCATGTTCCTGGCGTTTGTGAGGAGCGGGGAGGCGGCCTTGTGGCTGGGGAGGGAGCTGAGGAGGTGTCACCACCAGGGGAGGTGACAAGAGGCCTCATAGGCAGAGACCATATAATTTATGGTCCAAACCAGGACAGTTTTGAGAGCAAAAGGGGAGAGGAGGACTCAAACAGAACTAAAAGGCATGACCTATGACAGGTACACCCTGGGCCACGGCCTCCCGCACGGTCGTGTCCTCGCCGTTTCTGTTGCATGTGCTGGGGAACTGGGTGCTCTCTGCGACTGTTTTTTTCACATCGTCTACACCTTCTCTGAATGAACCGTGCTCACAAAACTGGAGGAAAATAAACTGTAAAGCAGAACGCGCTTAAGGGTTTTCCTGAGACTCAGTGATGAGTTCTTTGGCGAGTATTTGTCATGCACCTGGTGCCCCAAGCAGCGCAGGGACAGTCCGTGTCCCTCTCGCTTCTCCGAGGCTGCCCAGGCCGGTCGTCAGGAATGTCGAGTCCTGTGTGAGGAAAGTTTGGTCGGGCGTGAGCCGGGTGCCGGTTGCAGCCGCGCCTCCCATCCCCCTGACCCCCGCTCCCCATCCGCTGGCTGGCGTTGTGGGAATCCAGGGGGTCCTGTCAGCCCAGGAGGGTCCCGCTAACGTGCCAGCGGCTGTCCTGCCGGCCTCCCTGTCCCCAGGGAGCCGCCCGGTCGTCGGGACTCGGGGGAGGTGCTTCCCTGGCGTCAGCATGTAGACAGCCCGCCCGCAGGGCCCCGGCGCTGCTCCGGCCGCAGCCACAGCCCACTGTCCCCTGAGCTCTGCCCGCCGGGGCCCAGCTTCTCCCGCGGCTGGCGGACATGTGCTGCCCACCCGCCCCGGGAGGCGCACACGGGGGTCACAGGGAGCCACGTCTGAGGAGGGGCTGAGGGAGTCAGAGGGGCGAGCACAGGGGCCGGCCGTGTCTCAGCCAGGAAAGCTGGGCTGCGCCGCAGTGACAGCCGTGCCTGGCATCTCTGTGGTTTGATGGCAGATGTCTCTCTGGCTCAGGCCACGTGTCGGGTGCAGCCTGGCAGTGGGGACAGGCGCCACCCAGCCGAGGCACCTGGCACGAGAACGGGGCCGCTCGCTGTCCCAGGAGGAGAGAGCCCGTGACTGACAGGTGGACGCTGTGGTCCAGAGGGACGCGGGCGTTTCCAGTCCCTCCTGGTCATGTGGCCTCGCTGGGACGTGCAGGGGCCACCCCAATGGGGGGGTCATGTCCAGGTGATGAGCTCTTGCAGCCTGGTGAGCACGTCCCTCCCGGGATTGTTGGTCCTGGGGGAGCAGCGTCCCTCTGCCACCCCGACCTGAGCTGCCAGAGGAGGTGGGGACCAGGAGAGGGGGTTGCGCCCCCTGCCTTCTGCGCGTGGTGGCTCGTCTTTCTGCTTGGGAAGCGCGTTTCCCGTTTTGCTCCCCAGCAAACCCAGCGAAGGCCACCCCCTTGCGGGAGACGGCCCCCAGCCCTCCACCAACTTCCCCGCGAGGCATTGGGCCTGGAGCACGGAGCTGGATAGTGTGGGCAACGCTGGAAGGGGAACAAGTGTCTCTCAAATCAGGCAGCAGAACCCCAGGCCCCAGAGAGAGAAAAGCAGAGGGAAAAAGGAAGAGGGCACACTTGGCTTGGGATTGAAAATGTGGGCTGTGCAGGGAGCCTGGACCCAACTCTCATTTAGTCACTCAGCAAACATTGATTAAACACCACTTGCATGCCGGGCATCATGCTAGGGAGTATGGCAGGGAACTGACATTCCAGCTGGGGAGATGGACGGTGAGCAGGAGACATCAGTAGTGGAGGGAGGAGGAGAAGCCCTATGGGAAAAAACAGAGCAGGAGATGGGATTAGAAATGAAAGAGGCGACTGTCCAGGGTCATCAGGGAAGGCCCCCCTGAGAAGGAGGCGTTTGAGCAAAGACCTGAAGGAGATGAGAGAGGAGCCATGTAGGAATCTGGGGAAATGCGTTCCAGGCAGAGGGAACAGCAGGTGCAAAGGCCCTGCGGTGGGATTCTACTTGGTGCATTGGAGGAGCTTCAAGGAGGCCACAAGGCTGGAGCAGACTGATCCAGGGAGGAGGACAGAGGAGATGGGGACAAGGAGGCGGTGAGGGGGCACCTCTGCCCTCTGGCAGCTCGGTGACTGCACTCGTTTTCTGTGCAATGGGCCACAACCAGTGACTTCAAACCACAGGGCTCGTCCTCTCCCGGTCTGGAGGCCACACGTCTGAGATCAGGTGTCGGCAGGGCCATGCTCCCTGAGACCCTGGGTAGACCCCTCCTGGACTCCTCCTGGCGTCTGGGGGTGGCTGTCGACCCTGGGCATTCCTTGGCTTGCAGCTGCGCCCCCCATTGTCTGCCTTGGTCATCACATGGCCATCCTCTCCCCTGTGCGTACCTGCCTTCACCTGGCGTTTTCTGCTTCTTAGAAGGACACCAGCATACTGCATCAGGGCCCACCCTCGTGACCTCGTCCTAACTTGATGGCAGCTGCAAAGACCCTAGTTCCAAGTAAGGTCACATTCAAGGGTCCTGGGGTTAGGATTTCAACACATCTTTTTTGGGGGACCCAATGCAACCCACAACTGGGACCTGGGGCGTGGGACTTTGCCTCCCCGTGCCTCGGTTTCCATCCAGGAGGACCGGAAGGCCTGCCTGCTGCCTCTTGGGGTCATGAGAGGGTTCACCGGGCTCAGGTGGCTGCATGCCCGGCGCCGTGTGTGTGATTATGCGGACAGTGTGTCACGGGCCCGGGTGCGCTGAGCCCATTGGGGCACTGGGGTGTGGGCAAGTCTGAGGGGGAGGAGAGACCTCAGCCATCTCCCATCAGTCCTGTCCCCAACCCGAGCCTCTTTCCGCTGCGGCCCAGCCCTTTCTCGAGTCGTGTTGCCAGCCTCCTCCCCCCGGGCTATATTTAGCCCCAGGAAATGGGGACGAGAGCCCGAGCGCTGCCACAGCGTCAGAGCAGCAGAGAGCCAGCGCGGCCTCCTGTCCAGCCCTGTCCTGCTGATGCCACTCTCTTTTCCAGAACCTTCCAGGAGCGGAGCACTCACTGCCATTGGGGGGCTCGTTAGCACAAGGACGTGGGCTGGGGGGCGGCACCGTCGTTGTCCCTGGATGAATGTGTCCGTGGTGAAAGTTGGCTTGTTTTGGTTTTATTTTCAACTTTTTTTATTGCAGTAAAATACACCTGACATAAAATCCAGCATCTTAACCATTTTTAAGTGTCCAGCTCGGTGGCATTCCGTCGGCTCACGCTGTCGTGCAGCCATCACCACCCTCTGTCTCCAGAACCCTCTCCTCTTCCCACGCTGGACTCTGTCACCGTGAATGCGGACCACCCCCACCTGCCATCCTGGTCCCACCGTCCTCGGCCTGTCCCCACGTCTGAGTCCCCCAGGGACCTCATGTCGCTGGAGCCACCAGTGTGTGTCCTTCTCTGACCGGCTTGTCTCACTCGGCGTCACGTCCCCCAGCTTCATCCGTGTTGTAGCAGGTGTCAGAATTCCCTTCCTTTTTTAAGATAAAGTTGACATTTTTTTTTTTTTTTAAAAAAGCAACTTTTTTATGGAGGTAAAGTAAACAGACAGAAAACCCCACAGAGAAGCGAGGCGCTGGGTGAATTGTCACAACAGAGCTCACGCAGACCTGGAAACAGCCGTCTCGGCCCCAGTGTCCCCGTGTGCCCCCGGTCCCACCTCCCCGAAGGTGCCCCGTCCGGACCTCAGGCGTCAGCGGCTCGTCCGCCTGTCTCTGTGTTTTGCATGAAAGGAAGCTTCCGGACATGCTCTTTTCCGTCTGGCCTCCTCCGCTTGGCGCTAACTCTGCGAGGCTCGCAGGGCGACCGGCAGCTGTTGGCGGCACAGCCTCCCCGCAACTCATCGTCCTTCCATGGCTCAGGACCCAGCTGGTCCCCGGCGGGGGGTCGTGAAGGCCGCTGCGTGAACGTGGCCCGTGGCGCGAGTGGGCTCACAGTCTGTGGGGAGCGACCCCGGGGGGTGGGCTCCTCCAGTCGGGGGGCAGCTACACGAGCAACAGAGATCACCACCCGCTTTGTAAAGTGGTGGCACTGTGAGTTACGGGTTGAATGGCGTCCCACTAAAAATTGCCGTGTGGATGTCCTAACCCCCGTCCCTGAGGACATGGCCTTATTTGGAAACCGAGTCACGGCAGAAGGAGTTAAGATGAGGTCGTCAGGGGGGCCCTGATCCCACATGACTGGTGTCCTTATAAAAGGGGAAATGCGGACACAGAGAGAGACACACACAGAGAGGACGTCGTGTGACAACGAAGGGGGACACTGGGGTGACGCGTCTACACGCCAAGAAGCCACCAGAGATTGTCAGCCGAGGGCGTGTGGGCAGACCCCCGCCCAGCCCCGGGGAGCCGGCCCTGCCACCCCTCGAGCGTGGGCTTCTGGCCTCCAGAATGGCGAGACGCTCAGCGGCTGTTCCGTAGACACCCGCCCATGGTCCTTCGTCGCGGCAGCCCCGGGGCCACCCCCACGGGGTCCAAAACCTGTGTCCACTGATGCTCGGCTCTGTGACCTTGGGCTGGCGAGTCTGTCTTTCTGGGCCTCGGTTTCCCCAACTGTAAAGGGCGTGATGGTACAGAGGGATGTCGTGAGGATGAAATGAGTGAAGGAGCCGATGCAGGTCACGCGCTTAGAGTCTGCCCGGCACACAGTAGGCTCTCTGCCCGCCTGGTTTTATTTCTCTCTCTGCCCTTGGTTTCCTTCCCCTCCTCTTAACCGCCTTCTGGCCGCCGTGCTCTGTTCTCCGTATCAGAGAAAAGGGTTCCATTTTTAGACTTTTCTGCCCCCTTGAACATGGATCTGGGCGCCTCTGGGATTGACAGTGAGGCTGTGGGGACCGGAGGAGGCAGACGGTGGGGAAGGGCCCCGGCCCCCCGGCTGCTCTGCGCCCCCGTGCCCTCCTCCTCCTCAGCCGTCACCGCCGTGTCGGGGAGGGGGGCCCAGGGTCATTCTGCATCTCAGGGCCTTTTCTCCCCTTCCTCCTGGCGGCTCCTCCTGAGGTTTCTGCTGGTTCCGGTGCTCTGAGGACCACGTGGCTGGAGGCCTTGCCCCTCTGACGGTGCCGCTGGGGTCCCCCCCGGTTGACCCTGTGCCCTCTGCCTCCCTCTCTGGGCTGCCAGAGCTCCAGGGCCCCACAAGTCAAGGACACTGGAGGAGAGAGCCCAGAGGGGGCCAGAGCTCCCACCTGCCCTCACCTGCTCTCCTCCCGCCCGCAGAGCAACGACGCCTCAGGGAACACTTGGAACTGGTTGTACTTCATCCCCCTCATCATCATCGGCTCCTTTTTTATGCTGAACCTCGTGCTGGGCGTGCTGTCAGGGTAAGTCTCCGCTGTCCCCGTCCCCGTCCCCCTCACCAGCGTCCTCCCAGGAAGAGGCCAGCGAAGGCTTGTCTTCATTCTCCACGCAGAGAACAGGCCTCCACCCGTGCTTTGGGTTACCAGACAGGTATTAGCAAGCCATGTCTCGGTGCACAGGTTGCGCACTGCTGGGGCATCCAGTGAAGGGGCTCGTGGGAGCTGAAATTCAGTCCGGCCTCGACTGACTGAGCTGTGCCCCTGGCACTGAGCTGCCTGCACCCAGGGGAAGGGGCGCATCCTTCCAGTGCGGCCCACAGGAAAATTCTATAGGGCTTTACTTTCTGTTAACTCACATTTTAAAAAGCAATAGCTTGAGCTTCTCTCTCCCCTATTTTCCAGAGATAAAATCATAGCATATAATCAAACATGCATTTTCGTGACACACATTGTTCTCAACCCCCAACATTGTTCTTTTTGGCTTAATCATAAATGGATTTTATTTTTCTCACCACAAGAAATCTGGGAATTGGTATGGTGGCTCCATGGTGCCATCAGGGACCCGAGTTCCTTCTAGCTTTGTGCCCTGATATCCTTCCCAGAGGCTTTCGATCTCATAGATGCCTCATGGTCTCAAGATGGCTGCCTCATGCTCACAAGACGGCCATCCCATGTTCTAAACAAGAAGAGGCAGAAGGGAAGCAGGAAGGGGTTGGTGGAGCCCATATCAAGCAAGAGAGGCTGTTGCAGACATTTTTAGCTTCTGTCTCATTGGCCTAACTTGAAAGCAGGTGAAAATACTCTCCAGCCGGGAGTACAGAGGATGAGAACGGCATGTGCAGCCACGGCAGCTGGCATAGCCCGGGTCATGGTTTTGCCTTTTTTCTCTCGCTGGGCGCAGTTGTTGGAAATTGCGGACACTGGCAGACATGCCCACCCCTATGATGTCCTCCTTTTTTTCAGTTTTCTTGAGGCGTCATTGACACACAAAATTGTAAGATATTTACAGGGTGATTCGATGTGGTGATGTTCTTCTCTCCTCCTGGGAGCCCTGATTCCTCCTGTTGAAACCCACCGCCCCCCGGAAACTTCTGAACCCCAGACGCACACGCACACTCACTGGAGTTTCCCCAGCCGGCAGACCCGGATTTTTTCGCGCCCGTGCAGGGAGTTCGCCAAGGAGCGCGAACGGGTGGAGAACCGGCGGGCCTTCCTGAAGCTGAGGCGCCAGCAGCAGATCGAGCGGGAGCTCAACGGCTATATGGAGTGGATCTCAAAAGCAGGTGAGGCCCTGCGTCCTGGGGCCGGCAGCGGAAATCCCGGGAGGCCGCGGGGCCCTGCGAGGCCGGCGCACGGGGTGAGGATGGGCCAGGGAGCCCGCGATGGGGGAGAAGGAGGACCCGATTTTTAGCAAGAACGCGGAGGGTGATAGTAACACTCGCGGGATGGAGCCGAGATGCAGCCTCTGGTTACACCCCAGCTCTGCCACATCACCTCCCTGTGCCTCAGTTTCCCTGGCTGCTAACAGAGATAATGATAATACCCCCCCCCGATAGGGCTGTTTGAGGATTCACTAAGATCATCCAAGCTAAGTCACTCCGGAAGAGCAGGGCCTGACGCACAGTAGGCACCTGTATTTGTTCAGCCATTCAACAAATGCTCATGGCACCTACTGTGTGCTGGGCACTGTTCTTGGCACCGAGGATATGACAGTGGACAAGACGGGCTGACTGCCTGCCCTCAGGGCTCTGACGCTCTGGTGAGGGAGACAAATAAACACATACATACCACATTGGGTGCTGCCAAACCCTGAGAAGACAAACAGAGCAGAGTGGGAGGCACAAAATGGTGGGAGGAGGCGGGTGATCGGAGGGGGTCTCTCTGAGGAGCTGACATCCGAGCAGAGACCTGAAGGAAGTGAAGCAAGAATGGATGTCTGGGGGAGGGGCGTTCCAGGCAGAGTGACAGCAAGTGCAAAGGCCCTGCGGTAGGAGCAGAGTTGAGTCATAGCAAGGAGGCCCTGTGGCCAGAGCAGTGCATGGGGGCGGGGAGGGCCAGGGCCAGGGCCGCCTGGTCTTCCCAGCTCTGGGAAGGATGCTGCTGGTCGTTTGAGGGAGGTGGAGATGTGTTGGCCATTTCTCCTGCTGCGGAGGTGGGGCTGGGGGTCAGAAGGAGCTGAGCAGCTCATTTCTGGCTCATGAGCATCACCTTCAGTAAGGCTGGCGGAGCTGACCGGGTGGACCCATACTCTTTCCGGTCCAAGGGCCCCGTCCGGCCCAAGGGTCTGGAGAGCCCCCCAGGCTCCGCCGCGTAACTCTGTGCTCTCCCCCCTCAGAAGAGGTGATCCTCGCCGAGGATGAGACCGACGTGGAGCAGAGGCTGCCTTTTGATGGTAACTGCGCTGCCCCGGGCCGGGGGTGGGGCGGAAGCGGACACAGGGGCCCCCAGGGGACCGGGACGCAGGGCCCGGGTGATGCCGGGACCAGCACAAGGCGGGTCTGGCTCAGGAAGATCAGGGCATTGGGAGGAGTGGGGCCTCCTCATGCCTCGGCTCTGCTGGCCCCCCTGCCTCAGTTTCCCTGCCTGTGCAGTGGGCGTGCCCCTCCCTCGCTGCTGGTTTCTGAGGGTTACCGTAATTCTCGCAGAGAGCGCACCCAGCATGGCGCCCGGCGCTCAGCGCTGCTCATATTCCCTAAATTAATGCAATAAACCATCGTAATCCCACCCAGAAGCCAGCTTGCCATGAGGGACACGTGTCACATGCTTTGGCGGCACAGAGCAGTGACTTGACACAGGCAGGAGGAGGGTGTGGAGGGACCAGCCTCCCAGGGGCGCGAGGCAGGGCTCCGGTCTTGGGGCTCCCCACGGGCGGCCGGTCACTGCACCCACAGTCCGAGCGCTTGGGCGGGCGGTGCCTGCCCCCTGGGGGGCAGGCGCGCGGAGGTCGGCGGCCAATCCACTCGGGGTCGCGGCCCGGAGGGAGAGCGGCTGAGCGCCCTGACGGAGTCAGGCCAGGGAGCCCCCCTGGCGTGGCCCCGGGCGGTCAGGTGGCCTCCCCAAGCCCGGCTCTCGCGTCTGTCAAGGGGGCTGCTGCTCCGTCCCCTCGAACCCACGGCCACCAGGGCTGAGCCAGCGACACTCAGGGAGGTGGGCAGGGCACGGGCCCAGGACGCGCGCGCAGAGGGCCCGGCGGTGGCGGAGAGGGTGACGTCTCTCTCTCCTGCCATGTTTCCCTTGTTGGAGCTCTGCGGAGGGCCACCATCAAGAAGAGCAAGACGGACCTGCTCCACCCCGAGGAGGCGGAGGACCAGCTGGCCGACATTGCCTCTGTGGGTGAGTCCTGTGGCTGCGGGCGCTCGGCCGCGACGAGGGGCGGCGCCGCACTGCCTGGATTGGGTCTGACGGCCCCTACCGCCCGCGCGTCCCGGGGCAGGTGATGCGATGGTGGGGATGACCGGGACGCCCGTCCTCCAGCGTCCCCGCGGGGGTCCAGCTCAGCAGCCCCCACTGAGCCTTTAGAGCAGCGCCTGGCAGACAATGCGCTCCGTAATGCTGCCCAGCCTTGTTCGTGAGCAATGTTATTACTCAGTAGCGCTCCTTGAGGCTGCTCTTATTAGAGGCCCAACTGTGACCAAGACAGAGACTAAATCTCCACCCACCTGCGGTCCCAGCGCAGGAAATGAGGGTTAAACAGGGAATCACACAGGTGAACCCGTGATGATGCTGGCCGGACAGAGGAGAAGCCCCGGGCTTGGGTGGCTCTGGAAGAGTAGGGTGTGGTCACGGAAGGCTTCTGGGAGGAGGTGACAGTAGAGTTGAGCGCTGACAGATGGGTAGGAGTTCACCATGGCGGCGACAGCAGAGAGGACCCTGCAGAAGGCTGTGCTCAGACTGTCGCAGTTGGTCATTCAAAGGGCAGAGTTTGGGGTCGGGGGGACACTGCCCCTTCCTTCTCACGCCCCTTGATTGTCATTGTGTTGCTTTGGACCCTCTCCAGGGAGAATATATTATTTTTTGCAATGGATTTAAAAAAATCCCAAAAATGAAAGAGGAGGTGGGAGAGCATCCGGGCAGAGGAAATAACGAGACTCGGAGGGGAGCGGGCATGTGGGCGGACGGGGCCTGTGTGCGTGGAGCAGAGAGGAGCAGAGGGCGCTGGGGAAGGAGGGCGAGGACACATGTAGACATACGCACGTGTGACACACACATAGACACAGACAGAAGAGCGTGTTTCTAATCCACGGGCACCGACTGCTTCACACTCTGCTCTTGTCACTCAGCCTCGTTCATAACACAGTTTCCGCTGTGGTCCCGGCCCCACAAGGGTGGCGCCACGGCCGTCTCCGTCACCGCGGTTCTGTTTCCTGGCCTTTGAGTTGTTTGCAGTTTTTGCCCCGACGAGGAGCACCGCTGTGCACATTTATGCACAATTACTCCCCCACCCTTGGGGCGTATTTCCTTGGGGATAATTATAGGATCAAAGATATTAGCAGCTTTTCAACTCATTCTTCACGGAGCCATTCTGAGTTTCAGAACCATGGAACCCATTTATAGACCTGCCGAGCAAGCACTCGTTCACGGATTCCCGGCCCGGCCATCCCGTGTGACCCATTTAATTCCTTTCCCGGTTAGTCGATTTTTAATGATACCTTAAAGCTTGTTTTAATTGGCATTTTTAATTTCCAGCCCAAACACTCTTTTCCTCGTAATGATGAACTAGTCCTGTTTCCACCTGTGGACACATCTGTGTCTCTCCTTCCAACGAGTTGGAGAATTGCAGCTCCCCATCAATGCTCCGTGCGTTTGATCAGTTATGTCCCCCCCCAAGTATCTCCCCAGCTAGGTTGCTTCCATTTTTAAAAATCTATTTTGTTATATTTTGATAGGCAAACATTTTTTATTTATTTTTGTGTGTGTGTGAGGAAGATTGTTGTTGAACTAACATCTGTGCCCATCTTCCTCTGTTTTGTATGTGGGTCGCCTCCCCAGCATGGCTTGATGAGCAGTGTGTAGGTCCGCACCCGGGATCTGAACTCACAAACCCTGGGCCGCCAAAGCAGAGTGCGTGAACTTAACCGCTACGCCCCTGGGCCGGCCCCCTGATAGGCAAACATTCCTTATTCATACCACATTTATTCAATGCAAGGCACTGAAAACAATTGGGGTACCCAAGTCAGGATCTCCTCAATGGATAACGCTGGGCACCTGCTCTTAATTAACAAGGAGATAGTATTTCCCATTGATCATTCTAGAAAAGGTGGGAAAGTGATAATACCCAGTGTTGACAAGGACGTGTGGAAATTGGGCCTTGTTGTAGCTGCTGGCAGGAGTGCAATTTGCAGGGTTTCTGGTGTGCGGTTTGGCGTTATTTAATTATAGATGTCTGTATTCTTTGACTTAGCATTTCCATTTCAAAAGCTTTTCTTCGTGTGTACAAAAGATCTGTGTCCCAGCCTCTCTCCACAGCATTGTTTCTGGTGTTCAAAAAAGTAAAAGCCAGAAACAACCCACGTGCCCAAAAGTAGGGAGATAGTTAAAGAAATTATAGTATTTACTCATTGGGTAATATTATGTAGCCAGGAAAAAGAATGGAGTTGCTACTGGCATGGAAAGATGTTTGAAATACATGTTTTTCAGTGAAAAAGCAAGTTGTACAACATGGTGTAAAATGCATGATCCCATTTTGAAAACAATGTTAAGATGTGGACGAGGTACACAGAGATGTGGAAATTGGAGGATTACGGGGAATTTTCCACTTTTACAGGATATTTTTCTGGCATGTATGAATTAGTAAAAGGCATTACTTTTGAAATCAGGAAAGTCAGTAGATAAGTTGCAAGTCACTGAAAAGCAGCAAAGACTGATGATGAGGCCTCTACCGGCCGTGCTGGGCAGAGAGGAATGTGTTTGGTGGAAAACCAAAGTCTTGTGTCCTCGTCTCTTCTTATAAGGACTCCAGTCATATTGCATCAGGGCCCGCCCTCCCAACCTCGTTTTAACTTAATTCCCTCTTTAGAGGCCCTGATACAGTCACATTCTGAGGTCCTGGGGGCTGGGGCGTCAATGTGTGAATTTTAAGGGGACACAGTTGAGCCCGTAACAGGGAAGCCATGAGAGATGCTCACGGAGAGTCCGTCTGCGGGAGCGCCCACCCTTAACTGCGGATGAAGGAGAAGAGTGGCGCCATGGAGACCCCGGGTTCCAGCCGGCGTTCGATGAGTGTGTGACAAGGGAGGACGGAAGCTGCAGGCAGACGCTGTGGGGCTGAGGGACAGCCGGCCGCGTCCGGTGGCCCCTCAGAAAGAAGCAGGTGCCGTTCCGCTTTCTGGACACGTCCAAACGCAGGCTGGGGGCTGCTTCTCCCCAGGCCAGGGTTGCCACAGGCCCACCCGCCACCTCCCAGCTCCTTGGCCCGGTAGCTCGAAGTCGCACGAGAAGAGCCCACCACGAAGGAGGCCTGGAACTCCAGGGCTCTGATGAGGCGTCGTCTTTGCCATCACTTATTTCTGTAAAAGCAATAATCACGTGTTTCAAAGGAAGGCAGGAGCCGTGAGGATAGCGTACATTGGTGACTCCACCCTGCTGTCAAAGCCGTCAATAAACATGGTATAAAGCGGTTTCATTCACAGCTGATGAAATATGGCGTTTGAGGCATTTGTAGGAAAAGTTGAGCTATGAATGGAAACCGCCATCACAACAGCATTTCTTTAGGAAAATCGGGTTCCATCGAGGAGACTTTGTAGGTAAAGTCCCCGTGGTTTCGCTGGGGCTGCCCTAACAGAGGACCACAAGCAGATGGCTCAGCACAGCAGAAGCTCGTCCTCTCCTCCTCCTGGAGACCAGAGGTTCAAACGCAATCAAGTGTCGGCGGGCCGGGCGGCCTCCGAAGGCTGCGGGCAGCGGCCGTCCCCTGCTTTGCCCTTGCTTCCGTGGGTGGTGGCGTCTCCCGCTGTCACTCCAGTCTCTGCCCCGGTCGTCGCGCCGTCTCCTCCCCGTGTCTCTGCTCCTCTTATAAGGACACAGGCCTTGGGTTCAGGGCCCACTCTACTCCAGTCTGACCTCCTCTCAACCGGCCGGCAGCTGCAGAGACGCTGCTTCCAATGAGGCCTCATTCCCGGGGACCAGGCGTCAGGACTTCACACCTCTCCTTCAGGGACACAGTTCAACCCACAGCCTGGGCAGCACCTAGTTCAGTTTATAGACAATTTTGAGGGCATATAAATTGCCAAAAATCCCCCAGTTGAGCCTTGGTGGTGACACACTGCTGTCATCACCACGGAACATTCCAGACTAGTGCTGGCCGCCTCTGGCTCTTGACCCTTTGAATGTCGCTGGTCTGAACTGAGATGTGCATCATATTAACACATCAGATTTGGAACACTTAGTACCAAAAATAAGAGTGTGAAGTCTCTCTTTAAAGTATCTCTGTTTAGATCCCATGTTGAAATGGTAACATCTGTGATAGAACAGGTTTCATAAAATAGGTTATTAAAATTATTTTAAAAATCTAAGGATTGCCTTCAATTACAATTCCAGACCACAGAGAAGAAGCAGCGACAAGAATGGGTGGAAAAGGGGAGTGTGCCAACCTCATGGCCAACAAAAGAAAGCAGGTGTTGCCATATTTTTATCAGACAAAGTAGACTTCAAGTTAAAAAAGACAAGGAAGACAGAGAGGGGCAGTGTGTAATGATGAAAGGGACACTCCACCACGAGGACATAACACGTATTAATATCTATGCACCTAACACAGGAGCACCAAAGTACATAAAGCCACTATTAACAGACCTAAAGGGAGAAATTAACAGCAACACAATAATATTAGGGGACCTTAACACCCCACTTACATCAATGGATAGATCATCCAGACAAAATGTCAACAAGGAAATAGGAGATTTAAATGAAACTCTTGACCAGATGGACTTAATAGATAGAGAGAGAGCATTCCATCTGAAAACAACAGAATACGCATTCTTCTCGAGCACACATGGACCATTCTCAAAGATAGACCATATGTTGGGAAACAAGGCAAGCCTCAATAAACTTAAGAAAATTGAAATCATCCCAACCATCTTTTCTGACCACAATGCTATGAAGCTAGAAATCAACCACAAGAAAAAAACTGGGAAAGTCAGAAATATGCGGAGACTAAACAACATGCTATTGAACAACCATTGGATCATTGAAGAAATCAAAGGGGAAATTAAAAAATACCTGGAGACAAATGAAAATGAAAATACAACATAGCAACTCTTATGGGATGCAGCAAAAGCAGTCATAAGAAGGAAATGCATAGCAATGCAGGCCCACCTCAACAAGCAAGAAAAATCTCAAATAAGTAATCTTAAAATGCAACTAACAGAGCTAGAAGAAAAATAGACAAAGCCCAAAGTCAGCAGAAGGAGAGAAGTGATAAAAATCAGAGCAGAAATAAATGAAATAGAGACTAAAAAAACAGTAGAAAGGATTAATGAAACTAAGAGCTGATTCTTTGAGAAGATAAACAAAATTGACAAACCCTTAGCCAGACTCTGCAAGAAAAAAAGAGAGAAGGCTCAAATAAATAAAATTACAAATGAAAGGAGAAATTACAACAGATACTGCAGAAATATAAAGGATTATAAGAGAATACTATGAAAAACTATACGCCCACAAATTCGATAACCTAGAAGAAATGGATGAATTTCTAGACTCATACACCCTCCAAAAACTAAATCAAGAAGAAATAGAGAATCTGAACAGACCAATCACAAGTACAGAGATGGAAACAGGAATTAAAAACCTCCAAAAAAACAAAAGTCCAGGAGCAGATGGTTTCCCTGGTGAATTCTACCAAACATCCAAAGAAGATTTAATACCTATCCTTCTCAAACTATTCCAAAAAATTGAAGAAGATGGAACGCTTCCTAACACATTCTATGAGGCCAACATCACCCTGTACCAAAACCAGACAAGGACAACACAAAGGAAAACTACAGACCAATATCAATGATGACCTTACATGCAAAAATCCTCAACAAAATATTGGCAAACTGAATACAGCAATATATTAAAAGACTCGTACACCACGATCAAGTGGGATTCATACCAGGGACACAGGGATGGTTCAACATCCGCAAATCAATCAACGTGATACACCACATCAACAAACTGAGGAATAAAAACCACATGATCATCTCAATAGATGCAGAGAAGGCATTTGACAAGATCCAACATCCGTTTATCATAAAAACTCTCAATAAAACAAGTATCAAAGGAAAGTGCCTCAACATGATAAAGGCCATAGATAACAAACCCACAGCCAAATCATACTCAATGGGGAAAAACTGAGCGCCATCCCTCTGAGAACAGGAACGAGACAAGGATGCCCTCTATCACCACTCTTATCCAACATAGTACTGGAGGTTTTGGTCAGAGCAATTAGGCAAGAGAAAGGAATAAAAGGGTCCAAATAGGGAGGGAAGAAGTGAAACTCTTGCTATTTGCAGATGACAAGATTTTATATATAGAAAACCCCAAAGAATCCATCAGAAAACTATTAAAAATAATCAACAACTACATAAAGTTGCAGGGTACAAAATCAGCTTACAAAACTCAGTAGCATTTCTATACAGTAATAATGAACTAGCAGAAAGAGAAGTCAAGAATGTAATCCTTTAGACAATCTCAACAAAAAGAATAAAATATCCAGGAATAAACGTAACCAAAGAGGTGAAAGATCTGTACACTGAAAACTACAAAACATAGTTGAAAGAAATTGAAGAAAACACAAAGAAATGGAAAGATATTCCATGTTTATGGGTCTGAAGAATAAACATAGTTAAAATGTCTGTACTACCCAAAGCAACCTACAGATTCAACGCCATCCCAATCAGACTCCCAATGACATTCTTCACAGAAATAGAACAAAGAGTCCAGAAGTTTTTATGGGAGAACAAAAGACCCCAAATTGCTAAAGCAATCCCGAGAGAAAAGAACAAAACGGGAGGCATCACAATCCCTGACTTCAAAACATACTACAAAGCTACAGTAATCAAAACAGCATGGTACTGGTACAAAAATAGGTGCACAGATCAATGGAACAGAATTGAAAGCCCAGAAATAAAACCACACATCTATGGACAGCTAATCTTCGACAAAGGAGCCAAGAACATACAATGGAGAAAAGATAGTCTCTTCTATAAATGCGTTGGGAAATCTGGACAGCCACATGCAAAAGAGCGAAAGTAGACCAGTATCTTGTACCACACACAAAAATTAACTCAAAATGGATTAAAGATTTGAATGTAAGAACTGAAACTATAAAAATCCTAGAAGAAAATATAGGCAGTACACTCTGTGATGTTGGTCTTAGCCACATCTTTTTGAATACCATGTCTACTTGGGTAAGGAAAGCCAAAGGAAAAGTTAACAAATGGGATTATGTCACACTAAAAAGCTTTTGCACAGCAAAGGAAACCGTGAACAAAATGGAAAGACAACCCACCTACTGGGAGAAAATATTTGCAAATCATTTATCAGACAAGGGGTTGACATCCAACGTATATAAAGAACACACACAACTCAACAACAAAAAACCAGACAACCCGATCAAAAAATGGGCAGAGGAGATGAACAGACATTTTTCCAAGGAAGATACACAGATGGCCAACAGGCACATGAAAAGATGCTCAACATTGCTAATCATCAGGGAAATGCAAATCAAAACTACACTAGGATACCACCACATGCCTGTTCAAATGGCTATAATTACTAAGGCTAAAAATAAATGTTGGAGAGGGTGTGGAGAGAAGGGAACCCTCATACACTGCTGGTGGGAATGCAAACTGGTGCAGCCACCATGGAAAACAGTATGGAGATTCCTCAAAAAAATAAAAATAGAAATACCATATGACCCAGCTATCCCACTACTGGGTATCTACCCAAACAATTGAAATCAACAATCCAAAGTCCCATGCACCCCTATGTTCATTGCAGCACTTTTCACAACAGCCAAGACGTGGAAGCAACCCAGTGCCCATCGACTGATGATTGAATAAAGAAGATGTGGTATATATACAATGGAATACTACTCAGCCATAAAAAAGACAAATTCATCCCATTTGCAACAACATGGATGGACCTGGAGGGAATTATGCTAAGCAAAATAAGCCAGACTGAGAAAGACAAACAGCAGATGATTTCACTCATATGTGGAATATAAACAAACACATGGACAAAGACGACAGTTCAGTGGTTACCAGGGGAAGGGGGGTGGGGTGGGGCTCTGGGGGTGAAGGGGAGCACTTACATGGTGACAGTCAAGAAATAATGTACAACTGAAATCTCACATTGACATAAACTATTATGAACTCAATTAAAAAAAGAAAGAAAGGAGGAGTGTGGGTCAAAGTAAGTATGAAACACAGTCAGTAGAGGCGGCAGGACGCAGCTAGCACACAGTAGGTCTTCAGTTAACATCCCCTCCCCGATGCGTGGTGCGCCCATTGGGGCCACGTCTCCAGGCCCGGCGCTCAGGGAAGGCGTCCTCGATGAGCTGGCACGTCCACTGGGTCTTGCTCGCTGCCCTTGGGGTTGGGATTGCAGGAGGAGATTTTTACGGCCAACAATCATCGTGTGCCAGCATCACATGGTGAATTAACTCACTGATTCCCCCCGGCGGCCCTCTAAGGGGGGAGTGTGGCTGTCCTCGGTTGACAGAGGGAGGGACAGAGTCTTGATGATTTGCCCTGGGTCACCTGCTCCGGGTCACGTGCTGGGTGGTGATGGCGCCTGCCTTTCAGTGCGGCTCCAGCACGAGGGGCTCATGGCGCCCCTGCCCACGGCGGCTGCTCTCCCCCTGTGGAGCATCTACGCAGCCCCTGAGACCTTCGAGAGGCTCTTCCTCTGGGCCGAGCGCCGTGGGTGCCTGTGGGTCTGGGCAGGGACGGGGTTGGGAAAGGCCCTGGCCGTGAAAGGCCATCTATCCGTCCACAGCTGAGCTGCTCCTCCCAGACCCGGCCCCTCCCTGGGGGGCAGCTCGGTCCCCCCAGGGGCTCCGGCCGAAACCCTGGGCCCCTCCCTCTCTCTCACCCACACCCGACCCGGCAGCTCATGTGGGAATCCACCTTCACGGGTGCACCCCGACCTGCCCTCCCTGCCCCCTTCCCGGCCGCCGCGCCTCCAGCCCCCTCCTCGCTCACCTGGATGGTGCAGTCACCTCCTCCCTGGTCCCACAGCTCCTGCGCTTGCCTTCTGCAGTCTGTTCCCCCCAACAGTGGCCAGAGGGCGCCCGTGAGCACCGGGGCAGGTCAGGTCCCTGCTCTGAACCCTCGACGGGCTCCCACCTCACTCAGACCAAAAGTCAAAGGGCCCCCCGTGGCCCACAGGCCCTGCTCTCTCTGTGCCGCCCCCTCCCTGCCCCAGCCGTTCCACTCCAGCCATGCTGGCCTCCTTGGGCTGGTCCTCAAACACATCAGGCAGGCACACTGCTGCCTCAGGGTCTTTGCACGTGCTGTTTCTCTCTGCCTGAGAGACTTAAGATACGAAGATGATTTAGGTCACACCTTCACCGAGACGGCTCGGTTTAATCCCGCAGCGTGCCACAAGCCCTCCTGGGGCCCCAATCCCCTTGGCCTACCCTATTTTTCTTTTTTCTAAAGCACTTTCCACCTTCTCTCACACCATTAATTTACTTATTTAGGATATTACTTTTTATCGTCTGGCTCCCCCACTGAGTGTTAGTCCCAGGAGGCCAGGGATCTGTCTGTTACTTAATGTCCCGAGCACCTGGAAGAGAGCCTGGCACACAGCAGTTGCTCCATAAATGCTTAAGAGCAAAACTGTGCGCAGACAGAGGGCAGAGCTGGCTTATGCCTTGGTGACCGTTTCTAAAGCGAACTGTCCGCGGAAACCAGGGTCCCACCCACCTCCTCCTGGAGGCCTTCCAAGCTTGCTCCTCACAGCTCTGCGGCCTGCCCTGCACTGGGCCCAGAGCACAGGATCCGGCCCCATCGCACCTGTGGCACGACCCCCGGAGTCACCGCATGTGGCCAGGATGGGGAGACACAGGAAGGTGGCTCTGGCACTGGGGCGCTGTCAGCCTGCCCACCGGTCGACCCCCTGAGCGCTCGCTGGTCGTCCCAGCGCCGTGACTGTCAGGCCTCCCTCGCTGGAAAGCTGGGCCCGGGGTCAGGATGCTCCCCGGGGCCACAGTGGAGCCCCGGCCGCCGTCCATGCCTGGGCCGTGCGGCGGCTCGTTCCCTGGGCAGAAGCGCCGCCTGACATCCTCTGTCCTCTCCCGGCAGGATCTCCCTTCGCCCGGGCCAGCATCAAAAGTGCCAAGCTGGAGAACTCAACCTTTTTTCACAAAAAGGAGAGGAGGATGCGTTTCTACATCCGCCGCATGGTCAAAACTCAGGCCTTCTACTGGACTGTGCTCAGTCTGGTGGCCCTCAACACGCTGTGCGTTGCCATCGTCCACTACAACCAGCCCGAGTGGCTTTCCGACTTCCTCTGTGAGTACCGCCCGGCGCCCTCTCGTCCTCCTCACGCCCTATCCCCCTCTGTCTCGGGCGGTCTGCGTTCCTCCTCTGGCCCTGGTTGGGTCCGCCCTCCGTTTGGCCATGTCTGCGTGTCGGGTGGCGCCCTGTCCCCCTCTGTCCCGGGCGGTCTGCGTTCCTCCTCTGGCCCTGGTTGGGTCCGCCCTCCGTTGGGCCGTGTCTGCATGTCGGGTGGCGCTGCTGTGGCTGCTGCAGAACAGAACCCGCTTCTTCGGGCCCAAGAGCCGGGAGCTGGAGTCAGGCCACCCAGCACTCTCCTGAGCCCCGTCCGAGAGGGAGACCCCGGGGTGCTGGTGAGGGGCGAGGGGACAGAGGCAGAGGGGGAGGCAGGGCCGCGGGGCAGCCGCACAGGCGGAGGCCTGCACGCTGCTCCCAGGGCGTCTCTGGGGACGTTAAAATAAAGCATTTGTGGTTCAGAGATGGGGCTGCTTCAGGGACACAGAAGGACCTGCATGTTGTCCCCCTTTTCTCTGCCCGTTTTGGACTCTCTGCTTCCCCCCTTTTCTTTCAAACTTTCTGCTTCTTCCCCTCCTGCCCTTTTTGGCTTCCTTATGTCTGGGGTTCATTCCTAGAAGATCCCCTTTCAACAAGCGTGAGAGCATCTTGCTCCCTCGGTGGGTCCCAGGCCCTTCTGGCCTGTTCCCAGATGCCAGGAGGCAGCGTGAGGTACAAGCCAAAGGGATGCACAGGTGGGAGCAAGGCAAAGTGGGGAAATGTGGGGAGACCTCTGACCAGATTTCAAAAGTAAAGAGCTCTGAGGAATCAACAAGAGTCGCCACCTGGCAGGGAGGACGGCACACGGGGCCTGGCTCTGGCTTCTGAGCCCCAAGGGACCACATCCCAAAGCCTGTCTGTCCTCCGGCTGCCCTCCTCCCGCATCCACCGGCTTGTGGAGTCTCTACCCTTCTGACCTAGTTCAGAACGGACCCACTGGCCACTGGGGACAGTCGAGTCTTCAGCCCAGAGAGCCTGGGCGCCTGGCCCGGGTCACCCTCTCCTTGTAACCCTCATTGTTCAGTCGTGTTGGCTGACCCCCCAGGACACCCCCAGGGGCCAGTTCCCCTTCCGAGAGCCCCGACCTAGTTCCAGCCTTAGTAATTGCGTTTGGTGCCCCTGGAGTCTTACAAATGAGGACTTCTTGTCTTAACCACCCCTGAGAGTCTATTTTTAATGTTCCATATTCTCCCCACTGATCGCCTCCCTCTGTCTGTCCTGGTTCTGGAACAGAGGATTGGGACTTCCTGCCTGAAGCCTGTGTGTCTCTAAAGGCCCTTTAATTATCCCCATTTTCCAGTTGAGAAAACTGTGACACAGAGAGGTTAAGTAACTTGCCCGGGGTCACACAGCTAGTGAGTGACAAAGCCGGGATCTGAGCCCAGAGTCCAAGCTGTGTCTGATGGCACTTCCCCGCTGTGGTCACCAGGTGACCTGGGCTCTCAGCGTCTGCTGTGCCCCTAACTCTCCATGTGACCTCGGAGAAGTTAGCGCCATCGTCCCTCAATTGAAGACGTCTTGGATTATAGGGCACTCTTTCATTTTATGTGCCACTAAGAAACAAAACAATGCTGCCGTCTTAAGTGGGACCCGCCAGCTTAAGGTACACCCCAATTTCAGAGACATCATAATGGGAACAGAATGTGTGTCTTGGGGTCGATGAAGGCACTGGCTTCTCAGGGTCTCCGGTTCCTCGTCTGGGCGTCGGACTCCACGGCCCTGAGAGTCCTTCCTGACCCGCCAGTGCCACCCACAAGTGATGCTGTTGGGCGTCCCCTGCCGTCCTGCATCCCGGGGTCTCTAACGTCCGCCTGGAGCTGGCTCCTGGGATGAGCAGAGTTATGGACCCCCGTCCCTCGCTGGTGCTTTGGTCCTGGGGCCCTGGGGACCCTGGAGCTCCCCTCAGGCCGTTCCCAGGTCCTGAAAGCAGGGCCTGTCCACCAGGAATGAGGGGAAGGACTGGACGGGCCACTCCAGCACCTCCTGACAGGCTGACGCCTCGAATGCCCTCGGCCTTCAACAGCGTGAGCTGTGTGACCAAACGGACATGTCTGCAGGTGGCCCTTGTTCTTCCCTTCCCCTCACGGCCTCCTCCCCGCCCCGGCCCTTCCCGGCGCCCCGTCTGTGCCCCCACCACCACCACCAGAAAGCCCTCAGCCGGGCCTGGCTCTGGGCCATCTCTTTCCTGGAGCGAACGGTGCCCAGCATCACCGTCCCCGCGCGTGTGCGCCGTGTGCTTCCTCATCGAAGAACACACGCTTTCTCTTGCTCCAGACCTGCAGCCATCGGCCAGACAGGGTTTCCAGTTGGGAGAAAAGCCGTGCTCTAGGCCGGTTGTCTGTGATGCTCACCTGAGACCCCCACAAGGATCATTAACAGGACACCAGTGTGACGTCCATTCCTATTTTTCCTTTGGAGCTCAGGCACATAAAAGTAGATTAATCTTGAGTTTTAGATTATGACACACTGGCACCATGAGGTCATCATAGCCATTGTTATTTGGTCAGTTAGTCAGTCAGTCAGTCAGTTAGTCAGTCAGTCAGTCAGTCAGAGAATGTAGTAAGCACTCAGGCACCTTCCACCCAGCACAAAACCTGGGTCCTTGACAATAACATCCAGCTCTTGTCATCAGACCGGGGCAAAAGCAACAAGATGCAGCCCCACCGGGCTTTCCCTCACTCCTCTGAAGACTGGCCTGGGGTCGATGGGTTGGAGGGTGGGGGACAGGTGTTGCTCATCCTCGTTAGTAGACGGGACCCTGAGGCCCAGGGAAAGGAAACCAAGGCCACCAGACGCCGTCGGCTCCACCTGCCAGACAGGACGGGATTGTCGTCCACAGGACGGTCAGAGCCCCGAGCCCCGGCCGCAGCAGCTAACCTCCTCTCTGTCCCCTCCCTTCCAGACTATGCAGAATTCATTTTCTTAGGACTCTTTATGTCCGAAATGTTTATAAAAATGTACGGGCTCGGGACGCGGCCTTACTTCCACTCTTCGTTCAACTGCTTTGACTGTGGGGTAAGTGGTCCGGTTTCGGGGGGTTTTCTCCTGCTCGTGCCCAGACGGCCGATGCCTGGGGACATCAAAAGGGGAGAGGCGGGGTCCCTGGCCATGAGGGACTCGCCCGAGGGCAGGAAGGAGAGGACAGTTTCAAACACGGGCAAGCACATGCATGCAGGACTCTGCGCCCCTGCGGTGGGGGACGTGCGGACCCTCATAGAAAAGCAGGGGGCCTGGCCGTCCGTCTGTCAGAGACTCACCCCCGAGAGACCCACACAGCCGCCGGGAGACGCACACGAGGGTGTCCGAGCGGCCTTGCGTATAACACCCCAAACCAAACGACCCCAATGTCCGTCTGCAGTGGGATGACAGACGGGTTGGGGCCTAGCCGCCTGGTGGGAGACCCTGCAGGAGCCAAAGGCCCCCAGCGTGGCCACCCCGATGGCAGGGGGAGCCTCCCCTGCATAGAGGTGCATGGATGGAGGCGGACACGGGACAAAACCTGGTCCACACAGAAGGGTTCCACTCACGAAATTCAGACGGACGGAACTGAGCTAATTGGTCAGGAGTGACGCTTGGGTGCTTTCAAAAGGCAGAGAAGCCAGACAGGAAAGGGCCCGTGCTGTGCGACCCCACTCACGTGAAATGTCCAGAACTGGCACCTGTGCAGACAGACCGTAGATCCGCGCTGCCCGGGGCGGGGGGAGCTGGGGCGATGGTGCCTGGGGACAGGGTCTCCTTGGGGGGTGATAAGAATGTTCTGGAACTAGATAGAGGTGGTGGCTGTGCGACACTGTGAATGTGCTAAATGCCACTGAACTGTGTGCTTCAAACGGTGAGTTTTACGATCTGTGAATTGTATCTCAGTTTCTTTGAAATGCAAGGAAATAGTCACAACAAAATTCAGGAGGGTGGTTATGTCCACAGGGCCCCAGAGGCTTCTGGGGGGCCGACATGTCCTACTTCTCGATGTAAATGGCAGACAGTGGGCATCAGCTTTGTCATTACATGGCTCAGGAATTCTTTGCTCTCTCGAAAGCTCTTAATAAATAAAAAGCAGGGATGAGGGTGGTCTGAGGCCCCCGCCCGGCTCCCATTTGGGGTGCCAGTGGGGTGGGGTTCCTGCGAGGTTCAGGCCCAGGGCATGTTTGCAAGGCCCCTGGGCATGAGACCAGGTCCCCGCTTGCAGGTCATCATCGGCAGCATCTTCGAGGTCATCTGGGCCGTCATAAAGCCCGGCACGTCCTTCGGAATCAGCGTGTTACGAGCCCTCAGGTTACTGCGCATTTTCAAAGTCACAAAGTAAGTGGTCGGGGCTCCCTGACGCCCTGACGGGGCGGAGGCCAAGCCAGCGTGTCGGGAAGAGGGGCTCAGCAGCCCGGCCTCCGCCCGCAGGTACTGGGCATCCCTCAGGAACCTGGTTGTCTCGCTCCTCAACTCCATGAAATCCATCATCAGCCTCCTGTTCCTCCTCTTTCTCTTCATCGTTGTCTTTGCCCTTTTGGGAATGCAGCTCTTCGGCGGCCAGTAAGTACTGAGCGGATTCTCCAAGTCCGGCTTCCCCCGGGGGGCCCGGCGTCCCAAGAACCCAGGCCCAGCTCTGCACGTGGACGCTCGTGCACTTGCCCGGATGGGCGGACCGTGGCTGCCGCTCAGGCGTCCTCCTGCGGAACAGAGACGCTAGAGCCTGGAGACGGGATGCAGAGCACAGGGCCAGAAGCCCGGGAGAGGGGCCAGCATGAGATGTGTGTGTCCCCTACAGGTTCAACTTTGACGAAGGGACGCCTCCTACCAACTTCGACACTTTCCCAGCAGCAATAATGACGGTGTTTCAGGTACAGCCTCAGCCGGCCCCGCGCCGTCTCCCCAAGCCAAGCTCGGTGCCCACGTGGCCGCGTGCCCAAGGTGTGGGACTGGCCCGGCTAGCACCTCAGAGCCTTTCCAGGGGGTTCTATCTCTTTAGGGGACAGAGAATGTGTGGAAAATGTGGCTTCACTCCCCTCCCTCCCCTGGAGGGTAATTTCTAAGTGAGATCCTGAGACGGGGGCGTCGGAGGGAACCCTCCGTGAAGCGGTTCTGACCCCTCACAGAAATTACAGTTCACAGCAGCGATCGCCACCCGTGTGTCTTTAGCACAGAGCCGTTCTGTCCCCAAGGACACCGGAAGTGTCTAGAAACAGTTTTGGGTGTCGCTGCTGGAGGCGAGGGTGCTCCTAGCCGGGGATGGACCACATCCCACGCGCCCAGGACGGCAGGAGAGCCCCGAGGTCGGCAGCGGGGAGGCTGAGAGACCCCGCAGCAGGGGTCCACGTGTCGGAGCGCTTTTGCATTCACTTTATCCTCATGCACATATTGCCATATTTCATGCTGTGGGTCCCCCATGCGTGTCCCCTGGGTCCTTCCATGAGCTGCTGTCTGGCCCCTGTGTGCTCTTGCCTGAGGCTCCCGGGCGCCCGGTGCCCCCCGCCCCCGGGCACAGCGGCCGAGAAGGACCAGTGGATTTGTTGCTGAAACCCCAGGCACCCATTTCTCTCGGTCCTGGAGGCTGGAGTCCAGGACCAGGTGCCCGCAGGGTCGGCTGCTCCTGGCTCTGGACGGCCGCCTCCTCGCTGTGACCTCACACGGCAGGGAGAGACGAGGCTCGCGTCTCCTCTTCTCCCAGGGCACCCATCCCATCGCGGGCCCACCCCTGACCGCACCACACCCCATTGCCTCCCGTCTCCCAAACCGTCCCGCGAGGGTTCAGAGCCGCAGCGCAGGAACGTAGGCGCAGCTGGGGCCTACCGCGTCCCCTCGCCACCCCAGGGATGACAGGGTCCCTGGGTCACCTCTCCCTAGAGGCCGAGATGCGAGACCCTCGGGGCGGGGACGGCCCTTCCACTCGCAGACGGGCGGACTGGCCGAGGAGGGGCCGGCGGGGGCGTCTCGAGGGCCGAGGCTGAGCGGCTGCCATGTGTCTCCGTCCCTTTCAGATCCTGACGGGTGAAGACTGGAACGAGGTCATGTACGACGGCATCAAGTCCCAGGGCGGCGTGCAGGGTGGCATGGTGTTCTCCATCTACTTCATTGTGCTCACGCTCTTCGGGAACTGTATCCACCGCGGGGCTGGGGGCAGGCCTCGAGGGGTGCGAGGGGGGTTGGGACACCCAGACGCCGTCTGAGAGGCGATGCTTTCCCTGACTCGGGCCTTTGCAGACACCCTCCTGAACGTGTTCTTGGCCATCGCGGTGGACAACCTAGCCAACGCCCAGGAGCTGACTAAGGTGGAGTGGCCAGGAGACGGGTCCTGTGGCAAAGGGATGAGCTGCCCGTGGCAGATCAGCACCGAGCCAGGCGCAGGGGATGGGCGGAGTCACAGCTTCTGCCCCTGGTGCACCGGGCAGCGGGCGGGCAGGGGGTGAGGGGAGGCGGTAAGGCAGCGGAGTCGCCCAAGGAGACAGACGGCAGGCTCCCCAAGTGCCCGCGGTAGCGAGTAGGCGGCACTGAGGGACCTCCAAGGACCAGTGCAGCCCCAGGCCAGCGGGCACTGCCGCCACCCGAAGCCTGAGAGGATGGGCAGGCGGGAAGCACCCCACACGGGGCCCTGAGGCTTGGGCATGGCCACGCGTGCGGGAGCAGTAAAGAATTAGCGGATGCTCGGGGTACCGCACACTGCCGTATCTCCCTTTTGCAGAAGGGGAAACTGAGGCTCAGAAAGGCAGAGTCGCTGGCCCCAGAGGGCACAGTTAGGGCAGCTGCTGTCCACAGCATGGCAGGCTCTCAGCCCAGTTCTTGGCACACAGTGGGTGCTCAGTTAAAGGAGCCTTTGTTCGTCACATGGCACGAGCGGGACAAGGACTCAGAGCTGTCCTTGGACAGAGCTGGGGAAGGGAAGGCTGGGACTCAAACCCGGGCCTGCCAGCTCCAGAGCCTGAGTTCCCCACCCACACAGCCTGCTGGCTTCCACCCGAGGCCCGGCGGGCAGCTAACAATGAAAATAAGAATAACAGCAGCCACGGCCCGTGTGCCTGCCCGTCTCGTGTACCAGAAAGCCTGAGAGAGAGGGAGTTACTGCATGCATGTGACAGATGAGGAAACTGAGGCCCAGAGAGGAAACCACCTCGTCACGTAGCGAGGAACTGAGAGAGCAGAGATGTGACTCCTCAAACAGCAGAAAAGAGAGCAGAGCAGAGGAAATGAGGGCAGAGGAGAATCTGGGGGGTCAGGTGAGACCCGCCCATGCTCGCCACGTTTTCATTTATGGCCAGTGATGCTGAATTATCCCGGCAAAACCTGGTTCCAGGTGTCCCTTAGGGCAGCCTCAGACTCCCTGGGACTCAGGTCCACCTCCGCAAGGCACAGAGGAGGCAGCATTACTTTCAGTAACACAGCTCACATCCCTAGGATAGCCCACTAGCAGGGACGCTGGGAATGGTTGTACAGGTTGTGCACTGCACAAAGGAAGCTGGGCACCTCTTTGCAATCTGAGAAGGAGGTGTTGGGACACAGGCAGCTTGGAGCCAGCGGTGGTCCGGCCTAAGCCTTTCCCCAACAGCCCCATCGCAATGGGAGAATGTGTGCCATCTTCCTCTCAGCCTGGGGGGCCAGGCCCGGGGCCTCCCTCAGCTTTCACAGCCCTATCCCCAGCGCCTCGGGGTGTCGGGACATGCTCATGGAACCAAACCGAACTGAGCTTGCCTTGCCAACCCTCCATCTCCCGGCCCTGGCAGGAGGGAGAGAGCATTTCCTGGGCCCGGCTCCGACGGGGGGAAATGGAAGTCTCCGCCACCCCAGCACAGGCCACGGCCGGCCACCCGGGAGCCGGCTGGCACAGGGCCAGTCAGGTTCCAAGGGCCTGTCCTCAGGGACTGGTGTGGGGGAGAGGGGCTGCCGGGGGTGGGAGAGGGAGCGGGAGAAAGGCGGGCTCATCTCCCGTGAGGGCTGGACACACTCCTGCAGACGCACATCCTGTCCCTCGTTTATCCCACAGACACGCCTGGGCAGTGACGCACAGCGGGCGCCCTGGTGGTCTTTTATCTCATTTAATCTTCCCAGAAACCCCAGGACGCAGGGTCTCTGAGCCCGTTTTACAGACTTTGTCACTCATTCCAAAGCATTTATGAAGCACCTACTGTGAGCAAGGCCTGGTCTAGGAGCCAGGGCCACAGCAGCGAACAGAACAGGCAGAAATCCCGGCCCTCAGGGGGCTGACAGTCGAGTGGGACCGACAGACAAGGAGTAAATCTGTCAGATGCTGATTAGCGCTAAGGAGAAAGGGAAGTCGTGAAAGTCGGGGAGAGTTGAAATTTTCGATGAGGAGTGTGAGGCGCAGAGAGGTTAAGTGACTTGCCCAAGATCACACAGCAGGAAGTGGAGGAGCTGGGATTTGAACCCAGCGGGTCTAGAACCTGTGCCCACAACCGCATACTTGAAAGTGGGCGTGTTTCATCGTCCCCCCGGGAGCCTGTCGAAAATGCCGATTCCAGGGCCCAGCCCAGGCTCTCCAGGAGTCCTGGGGGTCCGCATTTGAGTGCTTCTGAGGCTGGTGGTCCAGGGACCCGGCTCTGAGAGATGCTGGGTGTGGCGCCAGGAGGAGGGGTGGCCGGCCGGGCCCACCCCGTGGTCACTGACGGAGGATCCTGATCTGACCGCCATGAGGCGCTGAGGCCGGCGCAGGGGGCGGCCGTCGCACGCCCTGTCTGCCTGGCGGGTCGTCTCTGGCCGTGTCTTCCCCGTTGCTTCTCCTTTGCTTTGTCGGCATTTCTGTTTTACCAAAGTGGCCACGTGAAGGCAGAAGATGGATGTGAAGCGCAAAAGCGGCTTTTTCTGTATGTATTTTTAAAATGCCTTCCCCCACCCGCCTCCTCTCTCCCGCCTGCCTGGAGGCGGTGGCAGTGCGTGGCGGCCGCGGTGCCTGTGCGCCCGCACAGGGCTGCTCTGTGCTCTCAGTCCTGGTTCTGGGAGCTTAGCCACGGGAGAGCGAGGAGGATCCTGGCGGAACTTCCTTCCCCCCCGGGATGGGGCAGAGGGTCCTGCCTCTGGGAGGGCGGGAGCCGTCCCCCCGTGCTTCTTTCGGCCCCATGTCCGCTGGGGACAGCAGGGGACAGCGAGCGCATGCGCAGGGTGGCAGGGCCCTGGGAGGCCTCCCGGCAGCGGCGGCGGCAACACCTGGACGGACCGATCCCCGGGCCAAGCCTGTTGGATGTTCCCACTGCCGCCCGGCCAGCGCAGGGTCGGAGGCCAGGCCCGGGCCCATCCTCATCTCATGAACGGGGCCCCCGTGTGCTTTCAGGACGAGCAAGAGGAGGAGGAGGCCGCCAACCAGAAACTTGCGCTCCAGAAGGCCAAGGAGGTGGCCGAAGTGAGCCCTCTGTCCGCGGCCAACATGTCCATCGCCGTGTAAGTGCGCCGCCCAGTGGGCCGTCCGGCTGCTCGGCCTCCACACCCTCCCGGCCAAGGACGCAGGGGCTGGGAGGGGCCAGGCAGGCTGAGCTTTGGGAAGACGTACTTCTGTCCGCCACCTCTTTGTACTCAGTCGGTAGTTAACGAGCACCTACTGTGTGCCAGGCCCTGTTCTAGCTGCTGGGGACCTCATTAACGAGGGGCTAATGGGCAGAGGGAGTTGTGATTTTAAACAAAGTCATCAGGGAAGCATCACTTAGAAGGTGACAAGGGCTGAGGAGGTGAGGGAGGAGCCATGGGGGGGTCTGAGGGAAGAGCATCCCAGGCAGTGGGAACAGCATATACAAAGGCCCTGAGGCAGGAACGTGGCTCATGTGTTTAGGGGCCGTGAAGGGGGCCAGTGCGACTGAAGTAGTGTGCATGAGGGGCGAGAGGGGGAGGAGATGAGGGCAGGAGGTGATGGGGCACATCATGCAGGGCCTTGTGGGCCGTGGGGAGAACTTAGACTTTTGCCCTGTGTCAAGTGGGAGCCATGGAGGGTTCTGAGCAGAGGAGGGACGGGATCTGACTCAGCTGCTCACCAGCGCCCTCTGGCTGCTGTCAGGGGAACAGACTGTGGGTGGTGAGGACAGAGCCTGGAGACGCGGTTGGAGATGACTGCATTGGTCCCGCAAAAGAGACAGTGGGGGCTGGACAGGGAGGAGGCCGAGGAGATGATGGGGGAAGCCAAATGTTGGACCGATCACAGAGGTCAAGCGGACGGAATTTGCTGGTGGAGCAGAGCGGGTCGGGGGTGACATTAGGGGCCTGCATGGAAGGGAGGTTTGCTGGCGCCAATGTTCTGACCTGTGCCTTTGCGGGGCAATGCATCATGGGACAGTGGGCAAGGGGCTTTCTTCGCTAAGGTGCCAGGAGGTGGCTGTGGAAGGGGGGCCCAGGGAGGCACCTGCTCGGTCAGGTGAGTTGAGGGGAGCAGCCTGCGGAAGGCCACAGCCGTCTAATAGTGCAGACTGAGCCCTGGGAAAGTCCACACACCCCCGGCTGCTTTGCCCCCGCGGGTAAACACGCACCGCCCCCAGGCTCCCAGGCGCCCACCCTGGCTCTTCCTGGGCCCCCAGAGCTCCCATGATGCAGAGCAAAAGGGTCCCGCAGGCACCACAGGGGCGTCCTGAGCCGGCTCCAGGTCAGCGTCCAGGACGATTGGCCGTCTCAGAGGTTAAAACACGTTGACCATCAAGACCACCCCAGGGGCTCACGTGCTCAATTCCAAGAGGATGGACAGTGCTCGCCTGGCAGCACGTGTACCAAGAAGAGTGGAGAGAAGGACAGGGACGCCTACCTGGGCTGAGACCCCCCCCCCCCCAGTAGACCAAAACGCCCAGCCGGGCCAAGAGACCCACCTGGACCGACACGCTTGTAAGGTCAAGGTGTCCAGTCAGGTCGGGTTTTTCACATAGTAAAGACGCCTTGTAGATGCCCAACCAGGCCAAGATGCCCACCTGGGCGGAGACACCCATCTGGGCCGGGGCGCCCACGTGGGTGGAGATGCCTACTGGGCGGGGATGCTCACCTGGGCTGGGACACCCACCTGGGCCGGGAGGCTCACCTGGACGGAGATGCCTACCTGGGCGGGAATGCTCACCTGGGCTGGGACACCCACCTGGGCAGAGACACCCATCTGGGTCGGGATGCCCACCTGGGTGGAGACACCCATCTGGGCCGGGATGCTCACCTGGGCCGGGATGCCCACCTGGGCCAGGACGATCACCTGGGTGGAGATACCCACCTGGGCTGGGACACACACCTGGGCAAGACACCCATCTGGGTTGGGATGCCCACCTGGGCTGGGACGCTCACCTGGGCAGGGATGCCCACCCGGCTGGGACGCCCACCTGGGCGGAGACACCCATCTGGGTCGGGATGCCCACCTGGGCGGAGACACCCATCTGGGTTGGGATGCCCACCTGGGCGGAGACACCCATCTGGGTCGGGATGCCCACCTAGGCTAAGGCATCACTGGGCCACGACCCCCCCACCAGCCGAGCGGCCCGGCTGGCCCCAGGACCCCTCAGAGCCCTCACCCCTGCGCCCCCCTTGCAGGAAGGAGCAGCAGAAGAACCAGAAGCCCGCCAAGTCGGTGTGGGAGCAGCGGACGAGCGAGATGAGGAAGCAGAACCTGCTGGCCAGCCGAGAGGCCCTGTACAGCGAGATGGACCCGGACGAGCGCTGGAAGGCGGCCTACGCGCGGCACCTGCGGCCGGACATGAAGACGCACCTGGACCGGCCGTTGGTGGTGGACCCGCAGGAGAACCGCAACAACAACACCAACAAGAGCCGGGCGGCCGAGCCGGCGGGGGAGCCGCGCCCGGGCCCCCCGCGCGCCGACGACCTCCTGCGCAAACCGCGGCCGCACGAGCGCGCGCGGGACGCCGGCGTCCCCGGGGCCCCGGACGCGCGCCGGGCCTGGACGGGCGGCCCCGAGCCCGAGCCCAGCCGCCAGGGGCCCTACGGCCGCGAGTCGGACCCGCGCGCGCGCGAGGGCGGCCCGGAGCCGCCGGCGGCCTGGGAGGGAGAAGCGGAGCGCGGCGGGCCGGGGGACGCCCCCCGCCGCCGTGCGCCCCGGCCAGGCGGCAGCCGCGACAGCCGCGGGGGGTCCCCGCGCACCGGCGCCGACGGCGAGCCCCGCAGGCACCGCGCGCACCGGCGCGCCGACGAGGGCGCGGAGGACAAGGCGGAGCGCAGGGCCCGGCACCGCGAGGGCAGCCGGCCAGCCCGGGGCGGCGAGGCGGACGGCGAGGGCCCCGAGGGCGGCGAGCGCAGGCGGCGGCACCGGCACGGCCCCGCGGCCCACGACGCGGACGCGCGCAGGGAGGACCGGGAGCGCCGGCACCGACGGCGCAGGTAGGTGCGCGCGACCCCGCACGGGACGGGGCAGACCCTGGGCGACGCACGCGGGGGTCCCCGGCCCTGGGCGCAGCCCCACTTCACAGACGCGGCAACTGAGGGGGGAAGCCGCTGGCCGCAGGCCACACGACCAATAAGTGGCCTTGAACCCGGCCGTCTTGGGCAGCCGGTGGCCCCCTCGTGCGCTGCGACCTGGGGCAGGTGCCTGCGCGTCTCGGGGCCTCCGTGCTGTCCGCCTGTAGCGTGGGGATAGTGGGGTCCAAGGGGTCGATGCTGGAATTAAATGGGGTAACCCCTTGCAGAGCCTGGAAGAGCAGCTGGCACGTGGCAAGTGCCTGGTAAATTTAGACCGTTTTCAGTGGTTGCGTGCACATCTTTTTACCCGAGGCTGCCCTGAGGGCCGGGAAGAGCCTCTCTGGGCCCTCAGCACCCACGCAGAGCAGGGCTCCAGGCCTCCGGGCGTCTTGGAGGCCAGCGCCTCACCCAGCTGGAGATGGCACCGTCTTCTTCGTGACTGTCTTGTAAGGCCCCTCGGAAGGTCCTCTGTGATGCCCCACATGGGAACCCATAACTCGCCTGCTGGAGTAGGCACTGTGCCTTTGTCACTCCTGTCCTCTCGGCTGTCTTCTCCGTCACCACCAGGGCATCATGCTGGCCTTCCAATGATGTGTGTCGGTCGTTCTGTTTTATGACGTGTGTTCTCAAAACTGTGCGCTCATGGACCCCCAGGGCGCGGGTTGAAATGCCGGCTCTCAGGCACTGGGTCTCTGGCGGCCCGAGCCTGCGTTTCCCGGGTGGGGCCGGTCTGGTCCGGGGACCACACTTTGAGTGTGACAGCCTGGGGTCAGAGCATGGTATCTCTGCTGCGGGCGCCTGTAGCAAACCCACCGTGAGGGCGGCAGGTGCGGACCCGCTGGGTCAGCCTGTGTGGCCGTCACATGACGTGAGGGGGCTGCCGGCAGTGTCGAGAGTCCGGAACGGGGAACGGAACACCTCTTGGTGACATGCCGCCAGCCTCGCTTCGATTGCCCAGGAGCTGCATTTCTGGAAGACGTGGTGTCTGTTTAAAACACGCAAAAGCGCTCTGTGCTCGTGTGTAAGGCACAGTCACGTGAAAATTAGAGGTCCAGGTCCCTGTGAGAGGAACCCGAGAAGGGCGTGAAGGAGAAAGGGCGGTTTCTCCCGAGCGGCCGCTCTGCGCATGCCGAGACTGGGGCCCTGCCTCGCCTTTCCCGAATGCCCACGGTGGCCTCCGATCATCCCATCTTAGGTCTTCCTGGCTCCCCAGCAGCCCCTGAGAACCATTGTGCTGGGTCATTCCTACTCCAGAGTCTCCTCTGGCGGGTTTATTCACTCATTCCGTCAGTGTTGACTAAGCACCTGCTGTAGTCTAAGCTGGTGCTGTGGGTTCGATCAAGTAGCTGCAGGTGACAGGCATGCTGTGGATGGGTGACCTGGGGCCTCTGAGAAATAGGATCAAGAAACTGTGCCCAGCCTAGGGCCCCGGAGCAGGCTTCCAACAGGAGCAATCCGAGAAGGGAGGAGAGTGTTCTAGGCTAAGAAGAGCATGTGCAAAGGCCCTGAGGTGGGCCAGAAGGAGGCCCGTTTGAAGGGTGAAGAGAGAGTGGCAGACAAAGAAATGGAAGGGACAGGGATGGGTCAGCAGGGCCCTCAGTCCTCTCGGGGCAATGGAGGGGCCACTGAAAGGATCTTAGGGGAATAAAATGTGTAGCACAGGATTCCGTGATTAAGAACCAGTGGTGCACCCTTGCCGTTATTGTTACCTCCTGAGATTATGTTATTATTCACCTTGTTACTGTATCTCCTCCTACGGCTGAAGGAGGCAGCGTGACAGGGACAGAACGGCAGTGCGGTCGTGAGGGGCAAGAGCCCGGGAGCCGAGGCCCCCTCCTGCTGTGTGACTTGCAGCACTTCACCTCCCCTCTCTGGGCTTCCATTTCCTCATCTGTAAAGTGGGGGTGAGAACAGCACACACCTGGGTGAGCCAGGTGTGAGTGTTTAAACGGCCCCTGCTTATCACCAGTGCCTGCTGGGTGTTGGCCGTCCCCGGTGCCTGCTGGGTGTTAGCCGTCCCCGGTGCTGGCGTGCTTCCCCTGGGCCCTGGACGTGTGGGCTGTCGTCGTTATTGTCAGTATGAGTAAGACTCTCATCCATAGACGCAGAAAACCAGCTGCGGATGCACAGCCTTTGGCTTGCTCCCTCCGACTCCTTTTTACAGATGGGGAAACTGAGGCCCAGAGAGGGGAAGGGATTTCCCCACGAGCAGCCAGCCACTGGCCGTCCCCCAGCTGGCCCCTGTCCCCCTCTCTGCAGCCACCCGCGCGCTTGGCCCGTCGGGCCCCTGCCTCGCCCAGGAGGCCCCCGCCGAGAGAACGTGTGCGTGTGGCTGATAAAACATCCTGACGCTTGTTGGAAATAAAACTTCATGAAGATTCAGTCTCTTTTACAGAAAAACGCAAGACAAGCCATTCATCTGCTTTAAAAAAATAAATAAGTACGAACGGCGAAGATAAAACTTTATTTGGGAAGATAATAGACTGACAGCCGCTCCACTCTGTGTCCGCCGGCGCCGGGGGCCGTGGGGCTCCGCCGGCCCCGCTGTGCGTCGCTCCTGCAGCGCGTGGGGCCCCGGCATGGTCGCTCCCTGGCCGTCGTCCATCCTCCTTCCCGCCTCTGCGGGCGTCTCTCCCTCTCTGGTCCCTGCAGGTCGCACAGGCTCAGCGCAGGGAGCCGGGACCAAGGCCCATTCTGCTTCACGTCGTCGGAACCGCTGGCCCCGGATCCCCACACCCCACACTGAGCCCGGGGGCACCCGGGGCCACCGCAGTGAGGACGAGCCCTCCCGGACTCCCGTGAAGATCTGAAGGTCACAGGGCGTCCTCTGCTCCCCGCGGCCGGGCCCTCGCCACCCCGGAGCCAATGTCTCGGCTCTTGGCATCCTACTTCCACCTGCTCCCGTCGCCGTGATGACGCGCTCCCCAAAAGGAGAAGGAGGGACGTGCTGGACTGCTGGGCCTCACAGTTTGTTTTGCGTGGGGAGGGGACGCCTCATCCTTTAACACCCTGGTCCTTCAGGCCCCCGCAGGCCTCAGCCAGTCTCCTCGGCACCCCACTACGGGCACCCCAAGTCACCCATCGCCCCATTTGCTTTGCTCAGTGGTAGCCTGAGATCTCTAGGACCAGAGCGCAGCTCGGCCCTCTCCCGGCTGGTTCACACTGAGCAAATGGCTCTCCCTCTCTGGGCCTCAGCTTCCTCCTCTGTAAACGGGCCTCTGACGGCAGCTGTGGTGGAATGAGTCAGGACGTGCAGGGCCTTGGGGCCGGGGAGCACGAGGAAGCAGGACCGGCCCCCCTGGACCTGGGGGCCCGAGTGTGCCCTGGGCGAGGCGTCCCAGCCCTTGGCGGAGGGACGCAGCCGCCCATGCAGGGCAGACGATGGCAGATGCCCAGGGGGGCAGGGGAGGGGCCCGACCCCGAGCTCAGCTGCCCCTTTGCTCCCTGGAGACACAGAAAGGAGATCCCTGAGGCCGGCGCGAGGCCCCCACAGGCTGAGCTTGTCAACGCTCCGTGCAAGACGGAGGGGCCCGCGCAGCCGTCCCTCGGACGCCTCCCCAACGTCACATCTCTCCCGGGTCCAGAAGACCCTGGCGCCATCACAGCATCTCCAAAAGCAACAAGGGCGTCGGCTCAGAACTCCCATCTCAGTCGGGTGGCGGGGGGCCCTGGCTGTGATCCGTTGGGGGGCAGAATTCCTGTCCTTCTCTGGACCCCGAGACGAGAAAACAGATCATCTTCCAGAATACAGCGGCGGGCAGGCCCGGGACTGACAGTTCTGTTCCAGGAGGGGACGCTGCGCGGGGGCACTGGTCCCAAGCAAGTTCTAAGTCCCCCGGCGCGAATTCCACTCGGTTTCATGGCCCGGGAGTGACCCTCGAGCCATCAGCTCGCGCACACGTCTATCCCTCAGCGCCACTTGACGAGGCTGCTGGGCCGCCTTCTGGTGAGAAGCGTCCGCTCCAGGAGCTACGCTTAGTCTCCAGGTTGGACAGAAGGTCTGTGCTTATCCCCCCTTTCAGATGAGGGACCTGAGGCTCAGAGAGGTTAGTCCAACTGCAGGGGGCCACACAGCAGGGAAGTGGCATTGCGGAGACTCAGACCCGGCTCAGCCTGTGCCCTAGGGTGTCAGCCATGACGCTCACTCGACTGGGACGAGGTACGCGCCCGGCCACCCGGCTCCTGTGTGGCCTCAGAGCGACGAGAGTGGAAACAAATGCCTCGTGTCTTCTGCTCACTGACCACACCACGGCCTCTGTGGGTTAAAGTGCAGAACGACACCAGGCAGGCGGCGCAGGCCCAGCCGTGGCTTTGCCTCCTGCGGTGGCTCTGGTCTCTGGTCTCGAGCGAGCGGGGGCGGCACAGCCTGCAAGACCCCATCCTGCAGCTCGGCCTCTCGGCCCGGTTCCTCCTCCTCCGGGAGTGGCCGCCATCCCAGCCTCGTGCAGTGGTTCACAGAGGGAGCATCGCGAGCTGCCATGGACCGAGTGGCTCGCCCGGTGGCCGTGGCCGTGAGTGCCTAGGACCCGTGCACCTCCAGCTGCCGGCTGAGCGTCGGGGGATCCTGAACTGCTCCACGGCGGGGCGCTGTCGCTGGGGTTAGCGGGCCGGACGACGCAGGAGCCGTGCTGTCGGGCTCCCGGCCGCCTCTGCCACCAGCTGGCTGTGTGGCCTCGGGCAAGGCCCCTCCCGTCTCTGAGCTCAGCTTCCTCCTCTGTCAAGTGGGAACCAGTCCCACCTGCTTGCCCTGGGCGTCCTGTAGGTCAGATGAGCTGGGGGCGCGGCCCAGCGCACAGTGGGTGCTCAGTGAGCCGGCTGCCGGGAGAGCTGCGCGGGGCCAGGCTGCAGAACTGGGGTCGCCTCTACCAAGAGCCGGGGGGCAGTTCCGGACCACCGGACCCTCTGCAGACAAGCCGCCAACACCGCCACCCGCGGGCCTCCTGGTGTTTGCAGGAAACAGACTGCGTGCCGGGCTGCGCCCGGGGTCGCAGGGATGGGAGCCCTGGGAGCGTCGGGGCCGGGAGGGCCGTGTGAAGGCGAACAGCAGGCTGGGGCTGCCGAGGACAGACTGGCAGCAAGGGCTCAGGCTCTGGGGTCACTGGCAGCCGGGGGTGAGCGGCAGGTGGGGGAGGCTGGGCCGGTGGGACTCCCCCCAGCCTCAGTGTCCCATCTGAAAAACGGGGCATCCATTCATCATTTGACGAGACGCGACCGAGCGCCTGCCAGGTGTGGGGCCCTGTCCCGGGCACTGGAACCACGGCCGTGACAAGGGACACAGGGGCCCTTCCTCAGGGGGCTGCTGCCCCGGTGGCTGTGGAGGTAGCAGCTGGGCGAGGCCCTGAGCTGTTTCCCCTCCCGGGACACGCTGAGTGACTTGGCTAATTGAGGCACCAAATCCCCCCCCACCACATCGTCTCCCCGCTTCCCCCCTCCAGCCGCACCTCGGCCCACTCGGCCCCACCTCAGGGCCTTTGCACCAGCTGTTCCCTCTGCCTGGAGTGCTTTGCCCACCACCCTCTCATCCCCGGGAGAAATTCTCCTGTTCAGTTACCTGCTGTGCAGCCTCGGGCAGGAGGCTTCACCTCTCTGAGCTTCGGTTTTCTTGTCTGTGAAGTGGGGCTGGTCGCGTCCCTCTCAGGGCTGACGATGGGGGGCTGTGACGAGTCAGGCGCTGGGAGTGGCGCCCGGGGGTCTGGCACAGGGAAGCCTTGGCCGTTGTGGTTTCTGCCGCGGTTTTCTGTTAGGCTCACGTGCGGCCCCTCGGATGCTGGGACCTTGGGCAGGACCCGCGAGGGGTCACTGTTGTAACTGCGTCCCGGTTCTTTCTCGTTGGCCCGCCCGCTGCAGAGAGAACCAGGGCCCGGGGGTCCCGGTGTCGGGCCCCAACCTGTCGACCACCCGGCCGATCCAGCAGGACCTGGGCCGCCCGGATCCGCCGCTGGCCGAGGACATCGACAACATGAAGAACAACAAGCTGGCCACCGCCGAGGCGGCCGGTCCCCACGCCAGCCTGGGCCCCGCTGGGCCGCCCCCGAGCCCCGCCAAGATGGGGAACAGCACGGAGCCCGGCGTCGCAGCCGCCACCCCGCAGAACACCGCCAGCCGCCGGGCGCCCAACAACCCGGGGACGCCGTGCAACCCTGGCCCCCCCAGGACCCCCGAGAACAGCCTTATCGTCACCAACCCCAGCAGCACCCAGAGCAACTCAGCCAAGACTGCCAGGAGGCCCGACCACACGGCCGTGGACATCCCGCCCGCCTGCCCGCCGCCCCTCAGCCACACCGTCGTGCAAGGTGAGCCCCCGCCTCCCGGCCTCAGTTTCTCCTTGGGGACGGTGGGTATGATGGCTCCTGTCCCCGGGGCTGCTGGAGGCCCGGCTGGGATGGATGCGCACGGCGCCTGGCAGGGAGCTCGGTGGCCTCCCGCGTCTGAAGGTCCCCCAGGGCGGCCAGGACGCCACCCCTGAGAAGCAGGGCACCCCTGGGGCGGGAATGTGGGGGTCACACGATCCTCCAGACCTGGCTGTTCCAGGAGAATGTGACACGGGCCTGTGTGTGACTTTAAACTTTCTAGCGTCATATTGAAAGGCAGGGAGGGAGGGAGAGGAGGAACTGAAAAATCAGAAAGCAGGCGGCCCGGTGGCCGAGTGGTTAAGTTCGCGCTCCACCGGCGGCCCAGGGTTCGCGGGTTTGGATCCCGGTTGTGGACCTGCACACCGCACATCAGGCCAGGCTGTGGCCGCGTCCCACGTACAAAGGAGAGGAGGACGGGCACAGATGTTAGCTCAGCGACAGTCTTCCTCAGCAAGAGAAAATTTTTAAATTAAAAGGAAAAAGGAAATAGGTGAAATGAGCTTTAATAAATTATATTTAACTGGAAAAGTTATTTATCTCCAAAATGTTTCCACGTCAACCTGCAATCAGTATTTTCAAATTTATCAACGAGCTCTTTCACGTTCTTCTCTTCGCACTGAAATCTGGGTGCTGTCACGCCCGCACCGCAGTCTGCAGCGGCCTGGGACCGGGCAGACGGGGGTCCCGCCCTCAGGGCCGGCGGTCTCTGCCCCCCCAGGCGAGGACCGAGGAGCTGGCAATGCCCTGAGCTTGTTCTCTGCTGAGACGAGGCGGGCCCGGCACCCACGTCCGCTCGGTGCTGAGGTCGCCCCTCGCGTGTTGGCTCAGTGGTCGCCACCATCCACGGGGCGGATCTCGCCATGGTGCCCATTGTGCAAATGGGGAAACTGAGGCTCGGGGGCTGGGCCTGCTCACGACATGCTGTGTGGCGAGGCTGCAGGGCCCGTGCTCTGTCCACAGCCACTGAGGCCTGCCACGCTCGGGCCGTCCAGTGGTCGGAGCAGGTGCTCTGGGGCCGGCTGCCGGGCTTCAAATCCCAGCTCTGGCCCTTCCCAGCTGTGTGACCTTAAGTAAGTCGCCTCACCTCTCTGTGCCTCAGTTTCCTCCTCTGTGAAATGGGGGTCACGAAGTCCCAGTGTCATGGGGTCGTGTGGAGGTCGAATGCACACGGTGGTGCCTGGCGCACAGCAGGTGCTGTGTGAGTGTCAGCGGCCCCCTGCCTCCTCCGGGCAGGCGCAGGAGCCCGAGGCCCCTGCGGAGCTGTGCAGGGAGCCCTGTGTTGGTTCTCGTCCCAACAGTGAACAAAAACGCCAACCCAGACCCACTGCCAAAAAAGGAGGAGGAGAAGAAGGAGGAGGAGGACGACCCTGGGGAGGACGGCCCGAAGCCCATGCCCCCCTACAGCTCCATGTTCATCCTCTCCACCACCAACCCGTGAGTGTGGCCACGGCTCCACGGGGCAGTGGGAGTCGGGCCGGGGGGACCTTTGGGCAAATTAAAAAACGATGCCTTTTTCTTACATCATATGAGAGAGAAATTTGTCATAAAATAGCGATTGTGTTGGAAAGAGGCCCCTTCCTGCCATCAGCTGGAAATCATTGTCATAAAATGTCCCCAAATCTACACTGTCTGTGACGTGAGAGGTGCCCCTTAGAAATGGCTGCCTTGTGCAGTGCACAACCTGGACAACTGTATGTGGCAGCCCTGGTCCCTGAGCTCTGCTCCTAACGTCTGCTCCACAAGGTTTGGATTCTGGGGAGGTGGTCTCTGAGTCCCATGGCGCTCTGACTTGGGCATCCTTGAGGAGGATGGATTATTTAGGCAAGAAACGTATTGCATGTATGTCACGGCAGCTCAGAGGTTGTTTTAAGATTGCATTTTTCCAAAGGGTGTTTCTTGAAACCCTGGTCCTCAAAATGCTTCTCGACAGAGAAGACTCGTGTCCCACACACGGCAGGGGACACTGCTCTCTGTGATCTGCCTCTCACGGACTCACCTCTTGTTTACTTTTTATGTGCTTGACTGTTTATCTATTTTACTACAAAAACACCTACATGGAACTTAGGGCCAGGCACCGTTCTGATTGTTTTACACATTTTTTAAAATTCTTATAATAACCCTAAGGGGTTGATATTATGCTTATTCCCATCTGATGAAGAATTGGAGGCCCAGAGAGGGGAAGTCACCTGCCCAAGGTCACACAGCAACCAAGTGGGAGAGCTCAGGCAGACGGATTCCAGCATCTCTGTTCTCACACACCATCCCTGCTGCCATATCACATATTTACTATTATTAACTCCACTTGAGAGGCTAAGTACTTGAGTATTATCCCATTAGCACCGTAAAGGCTCTGATAAGGCATGCAATGCATCGTTTCAGTAGCTAGCTTTTCAGAGCCCCTACCCTGTGCCAGGCATAGATTGAGTCTGGATCTTCACATCCCTGGGAGGTGGGCACTGTGTTTACGGCCGTTTCAGGGAGACACAGAGGGCATAAGGTAACTCAACTCATTGAAAAGAAAGAAAGAAAGAGATCAACTTAACTCAGAGTTTCCAGATTTTGTTTGACCGTAGAACCTTCTATGCGTGAAAAGCCTTTTTGTCTCCTACGGAATCAAGAATAATATTTCTTCAACTCTCCCTGGGAATCCAGATGTTCCAAGAGGGTCGTGCGGGAGTGATAGGAGCTGATAAACAGGGCGTGTGACCGTGTCCCCTAGCTGAACTTCCCCCCCCCACCGCCTTCTTGGGGCTCCCCGACGCGGAGAACCCCAGACGCAGGAGCTTGAGAGTCTGTTGGGTGTGGGGCCTGGGCAGTTAGAGATCTCGGGGCAGGTGACATAAGGAGCTTAGAAAAGGAGGGCCTGGAGCCCATGGTCTGAGTGGACCTCTGCACGCTTCCTGTCCCCACAGCCTTCGCCGCCTGTGCCATTACATCCTGAATCTGCGCTACTTCGAGATGTGCATTCTCATGGTCATCGCCATGAGCAGCATTGCCCTGGCGGCCGAGGACCCCGTGCAGCCCAACGCCCCCCGGAACAACGTGAGTCCCGCCCGCCAGCGCCCAGCCAGAGCTCGGAGCCGGAGCGGCGCGGGGATGGGGCAGACTGGGTGCCGCCAGGTTCCTGGGGGCAGGCGGTCCTGGAGGGTGGGCAGCCCTGGAGGACGGGGCCTGCCCTGGAGGGAAGAAATGGCTGGAACCCCGGGAGGGGCAGGCGGGTGGTGGCGCTCAGGCATGGCGTGCTCTGGGCGCTCGTGAGCCGCTGGCGGCTTCCACTGTTTACACAAAGCTTTGCAAGAAAGGCTTGTCCTGGCCCAGAGACGCCGCCTGAGCATCCAGCCTCCGCATGGTCCCGTGTCGCCCGCCCGGTGCGACGCTGGCTGGGAACAGGCTCGCCCCAGGAGCTTAGCGTGCAGCCCTCCCGTTTGACAGGTGGGGAAACTGAGGCTCGTGGGCTGAGTGATCTAGGCGGGATCTGCCTCCCCCAGAGCCCCTGCTGCTTCCCTCCACCGTTGCTGTTTATTGAGCGCCTACTGTGTGCATGGGCCCCTTGAGCCCCACCAAACAGGAGTGTGTGTGTGCCCGTGCTTGGGGGAAACCGAGGTAGTGACGGACAAGGGTGTGCTGGGTTCTGGCCTGGCCCGGCCGCTGGGGCTGGAGGCAGGGACCAGGATGCAGCACCGCACGGGGAGACCGGCCCGACTCCAGGGGCCTGGGGGCTGGGAGCCGCCGGGGAGCATCCTTAGGGTCCCCCGGCCCTCCATACCGTGTCGCGGTGGAAACGTCCCCTTGAAGCCGTCCCCTGTGACGCACACGGTGACCTGTGCCACAGCTGGTGCCCAGGACCCGCCCCATGTCTTAGGCCTCAGAGACGCGCGGGACGCGGGGGTCCCCGGATCCAGGGAGTCGAGGCTCCCCGGTTCTCCCCCTCTGGCGCAGGGTCCCCAACGGTGGCCAGGCCGCAGACACCTGGGCTGTGTGATGCGGGTCGCAGGGCGCGGGGCCCCCAGGGAGCTTCCGGCCCCGAAGGCCCAGGCCCTGCCTGGCTTCTCCGGCCCCTCCTGCCCCCGAGGCCTTCAGCGCTGCAGTCGTCTCTGTCGCCCGCTTCCCACACGGAACAGACAGGCTCCCTCCACCCGCGGCCACCATGTGTCCCGTGAGGTGGCGCTGTGGCCCCCCGGGCTGTCGCGCTTTCGCAATGCTGTGCAGCATCTACGGGGCCGGGCTCGCTTCTCCCTGCGCCTGTGGCCGAGCGTTGGCACCGTCTCCAGCTCAGGATGCTGTTGCCCCCCGACCCCCGACCCCACGTGCCCCCGGAGGGCCGTTTGTGGACACCGCCGCCCCGTGACACCTGGTGCTGGCGGCTCTGTCGTCGGCCCGCCTGGAGGAGGGGAGCAGGACCTCCTCGCGAGAAGCCAGACGAGCCTCCGCAGAGCCACGAGTCTCAGGAAACGGCCCTTTGCAGGGACAGAAGGTTCCGTCCAACATTCTTTTGGTTTCTTCCCGCTGCCCGACCGGCTCCAGGACCGGCCCCGCGCGCGCCCTGCGCCTGCCGCATCTGACCTCAGTCATCCGCCGGCACCAGGCACAGAGCCCAGCAAGGACGCCCGGGGAGCACCGGGTCCCTCTGCCCCTCAGATCCTTCCGGCCCCACCCACACCGACCACCCGACCCAGGAAGCCCGCCGTCCTGGCCGCTCGGGTCCCTGCTGGCCCTTCGGGCACCACGGGGAACAGGAATGTGCGTTGGGAGCACACCGGTCACACGGTGCCCGCAGGACCCAGCACAGCCCCAGCCGCTGGCGCATCCATCCAGCAGGCGTTTGTTGAGTGCCTGCTGTATGCCTGGTCCTGGACTGTGAGCTGGAGACGCCACAGGGACAGATGCCCCTGCCCTGGGGGGGCCGACACTTGGGTGGGGAGGGGACGATGAGGCGATTAGAAACTACAGCAAGGGGCCGGCCCAGGGCCAACTGGTTGAGTTCGCGCTCCACTGCAGTGGTCCAGGGTTTCACCGGTTTAGATCCTGAGTACAGACATGGCACCACTCATTGGGCCACGCTGAGGTGGCGTCCCACATGCCACAACTAGAAGGACCCACAACTAGAGTATACAGCTATGTAGTGGGGGTGTTTGGGAAGAAGAGAAAAAGAGGAGGATTGGCAACAGATGTTAGCTCAGGGCCAATCTTCCTCACCAAAAAAAAGAAACTGTGACAAATAATTCGTCAGGAAATAAGAAGTGCCGGGGTGGGGGCGCGGCTAAACTGGGTAAGGAGGACCAGCAGCTCCCGGAAGGGGGATGGTTAACTGGTGGTCAGGGAAGGCCTCGCTGGGAAGGTGATGTTTGAGCTGAGCCGTAAAGGAGGAGAGAGAGGGAATCAGGTGGGAGTGGGGAAGAGCATTCCAGGCCGAGGGAACGGCTTGTGCAAAGGCTCTGGGGGAGAACATCGGGCGGCAGAAGTGGAGTGAGCAGGGGGCAGAGAGGTGAGGCGAGGCCAGGAGGTGACCGGGCAGAGCCAGCAGCACCCTGGGGTGGACTCGGGTGTCCCCCTCGAGCCAGGCGGCAGCCACAGAGGGTCCTGGCGGGGGAGGGACGCGCCCTGGCGGCCATGCTCAGTGACCGCCAGCCCTGCTTCGACGACTCTGGCAGAGCCCTGCCCGCCTCGCGCCCACCGCAGGCCGGTCACCACGCCCAGCGGGCTGTGGGCAGGGACCCCTGGGGCCTGGGGCGGCGCAGGGTGGCCCCGTGTGGCCAGAGGGCCGGTCATGTCAGCTAGCGCTGTGGGGACACTGCTTCTCACCCGGGCCCTGGGCTCAGGCCCGCCAGCACCAGGGGCAAGTCCTGCCTGAGCTCCCGGGGCCACCGCTCCTCTGTGCAGGGCTTTGGGTGTTAAAAGAAAAGTCAATTAATAGGCGCCCTTGGGGTTGTCAGCAAACGGCCTAACGATTCTGTTAGGACTTTGCCGCCATCTGCTGGGCAGTTTCATTCACAACATGCGAATCTGCCCTGGGAGTCAGGGCGGGAGGGGCCCTTGTGCAGTGCACGCCCTGCCCCACCATACAGACAGGGCTGCCCTGTTTCCTCCTACAGGTGCGGACTCTGCTCCTTGGGGACTTTCCTGGAGCCGAGCTCCCTAGCCGGCCCATCGCCTGGCTCACGGGGGCTCCGCTAGAGCAAGCCAGGCGATCTGCCACCCCATTGTATTTCTCTCCTTGCAGGTGCTGCGATATTTTGACTACGTTTTTACGGGTGTCTTCACCTTTGAGATGGTGATCAAGGTGAGTGCCAGGGCTCCAGGGTGTTCTGCACCCTCGAGAATGCCACCCTGGCGCAGGAGGCTCACCCCCCGGGATTAGAAATGCTTGGGGTGCCTGAGGGGCAACAGGCAGGCCCGTGTGGCTGGAAGGAGTGGGCTAGGAGCCTGGGGAGGAGGAGGGCAGCGAGGTCACAGGGACAGGCCATGCAGGGCCTTGGGGACCACGGGAGGACTCTGCCTTTCACCCCCAGTGAGGTGGGAGCCACAGCGGGTTCTGGGCAGAGGAGGAGTGCTCACGGGGCCCTCTGGCGGCTGGGGGAGGGCAGGCTGGGGGAGGGGCTGGGGGCGGTGGGGAGGGGCCGGTGGAGGAGGGGGCGGGCAGGCTTGGGGGGGCGTGCAGGTTTGGGGGTCCCTGGGAGCCGGCAGGCTTGAGAAGGGGCCGGTGGAGGAGGGGGGGAGGGAGAGGGAGGGCCGGCAGGCTTGAGGAGGGGCGGGGGACGGGGGGACGGGCAGGCTGGGGGAGGGAAGAGGAGGGAGGGGGAGGGAGGAGGAGGGAGGGGGACAGAGGGGGACGGAGGGGAGGGAGGGGGAGGAAGTGGGGGACGGGCAGGCTTGAGGAGGGGCCAGGGGAGGGGGGGACGGGCAGGCTTGGGTGGGGCAGCGGTTGGGGGGCGGGCGGCTGACTGGTCACTGGTCGGGGCGGCGAGGATGGGGCCGTAGCAGGATGCCGAGAAGCGGATGGGTTCCTGGAAGGTCTGGAAGGCAGAGGCAGCTGGTCCGCGGAGGCCCCAGCGTGGAGTTTTGGGGGGCGGGGGCAACCCAGGTTCGGACCTAAGGGCCAGAGAGTCGGAACAGCGTTTCCACGGTGGGCGCGGCGCCCCTCGTCCCCGGAGCTCGACCTGTGGTCCCTGCGCCCCCCGGCGCCGCCTCCTCCACACGGAAGGTGGTGCTGCCCCCGGGCGGCCGAGCGCCCTGAGCGCCGCCTCTGCTCCCCGTAGATGATCGACCTGGGGCTCGTCCTGCACCAGGGCGCCTACTTCCGTGACCTCTGGAACATCCTCGACTTCATCGTGGTCAGTGGGGCGCTGGTGGCCTTCGCCTTCACGTAAGTGTCTCCGGCCGCCCAGCCCGCGGCGCCCCTGGGCCGGGCCGTGTCCTCGGGGTGCGGGTGGGCGGCGTGCGCTCGGGGGACGGAGGGTGCCGCATGCACCAGGCGGAGCTTCGCTGGCTGTCGTACAGGCTGGGAGGAGCAATGGGCAGCGACCCTGTGCTCCTCACGGCCGCTGCTGCCCCTGCTGTGCTGCTTGTAGACTAGACCGGCCTGGACATCTCATCTCCCTGCCGCCCTGCAGCCCCACCCGCTGTCTCTTTGGGGAGCCCCTAAAAAGACAATCAGGGAACGAATGTGCATGAGGATTCGGATCCCCTCCCCCACTGTGCCCCGTGGTTGTAGACCTGGTGACACCCTTTGTGTGTCCCCCTTGTCCCTGCAGTCTGGGGACACTGCCCTCTGAAAGGCCACGTCATCATGCAGCTCCAAGATGGGGCCCAAATTGTGGGCGGCCACTCCAAAATGACACCCAAGGGCCAAGCAGCCATCTCAAGATGGCACCCAAGGGCTGGGCAGCCATGCCTGATGGTGCCTAAGTTCTGGCTAGTCATTCCAAGATGACACCCAAGGGCTGGGCAGCCATTCCAAAATGGCACCCAAGGGCTGGACAGGTATTCTAAGATGGTGCTCTAGGGTTCAATAGTCATTCCAAGATGGCACCTAAAGTCTTAGTAACCACTCCAAGGTGTCAGCCAAGTTGTGGACGGCCATTGCAAAATGGCACCCAAGGATTGAGCAGCCATTCCAAGATGGTGCCCAAAGGCTGAGCAGCCATGCCAGAATGGCACCCAAGTTGTGGGCCGCCACTCCAAAATGGCACCCAAGAGCTGGGCAGCCATGCCAGGATGGTGCCCTAGGGTTCAGTTGTCACTCCAGGATGGTGCCCAAGCTGTGGCCGGCCACTCCAAGAGGCCCGAGGGCTGCACAGCCCTGGCTCTGGGCCCTGGGAGCGAGGGTAGCAGGTGCCCTGGCTGTGTGGACCTGCAGGGGTGGAAAGCCCTGGCCGGGCCTGGTCGGAGGCGGCCAGTGCCCATGGCAGGGCCGGGAAGGCGTCCTGCGGGGCCGGCCCCCGCCCTCTCCCCCTTCTCCCCGCGCTCTCCTGCTTTTCTAAAGTCATCGAGCCGGTGAGCGTTAGGAGGAGGAGGCCATCAGGGAGTCGGGAAGTTGTCCGTGTCCTCAGAGACACTCTGCGGCCTAACGCAGCAATGATGGGCAAACGCGGGCAAATGTGGGATGCAGAGCTGAAGGCTCCTCAGAGCAGCACTGGGCCCGCGGCCGTGGAGCCACTAGACACTCCGGCCCCTGAGCGGGGGTCCCACCCCACTGGCACCCAGGGAAGGGGAGATAGGAGCAAGACACAGCCTTCCTACCCAGGGGGCGCGATTTCTTCACAAACAGGCGTCTAAGACGCTGCACAGGGCGGCAAGGACGTGGCCGCTCTCCGGGCGGCCCCTGCGGGGTCAGCGGCCTGACGCCCTGGAGCCGCCTGCGCCCCCCCCCCGCCCCCCCCCCCCCCCACCCCCCCCCACCCCCCCCCCCCCCCCGCCAGGACCACCCGCGGGAGGGACGTTCCCTGCTCCTCCCTGCTGCCCTCCCTGCTCCCCTCCCCACTCCTCCCTGCTCCTCCCTCCCTGGTCCTCCTCACTCCTCCCTCCCAGCTCCTCCCAACTTCCCTCCCTCCTCCCCTCCCTGCTCCTCCCCGCTCCTCCCTCCTCCCCTCCCCACTCCTCCCTGCCCACCTCCCTGCTCGTCCTCTCCTCCTTCCCTGCTTCTTTCTGTGGCTCACTCTCTCTTTTGACTCCTTTCCTATTCTCCCCGTTTTCTGTCGTTCTCCCTATTTTCTGTGATTTTATTTTCTGTCGCTCTCCCCGTTTTCTGTCATTCTCCCCATTTTTCTGTCACTCCTCTGTTTCTTGCTTTCTCTTTCTGTTCCCCCCTCTCCCCCACCCCTTGCCGTGGCTCGTATCTTTTGGTGACTGGGCCTGACTATCTGCCTGACCCGGGCGGGCGGCCGTGTGGCCTGGAGCAGGTGGCCGCTCTGGCCCCAGGAGCCCCCGCTCCCGCCGAGCTCTGCCCGGGTGGTCTCCGTGACCCGAGAGGGCCAGCCCTGCCCACCCCCCAGCCCTCCAGGACGGGGTCTGCAGCAGCCCCAGACGCCCAGGGCTCAGGAGGTTTGGGGGGGCCCGTCGGCCACATCCATGTGTCCACACGCAGCCCCCCCGTGCAGGCCGTGCCGTGGGGGGTGCTTTGCCGTGCGCGGCCACCTCTGGGTGTGGCTGTGACGCCCAGCGGCTCAGGCTCGGCCGTCTGGGGGCCGCCCTGCTTCAGCGGCTGCCCTGCCCCTCCTGCGTCCCTGGTTGGATCCTCGCGGGCTGAGGAAGGGCCACCGGCCTCCCGAAGCCGGGACCAGGCTCCCGTCGGGCTGTGCCGCCCGGCCCTGCGGAGCTGTGCAGTGGGCACTGCTTCTTGGCTGCCCCGAGTCACGATTAGGCCACACTGTGAGCAAATCTGCAGAACAAAGTCCTTTTTCCACCAAAAGCTGATCAGCAGAACGATTCTGTGTTGCGAGAGGACCTGCCATAGGGAGCGGGCGCATTGAGTTTCTGTGTTTTCGTTTTAGACATCAAGTTACATGAGGGCACTCAGAACGCGCCACACCTCCCGGGGGCTTGGAGCGTTCTGGAAGAGTAGACCTTTTAACCTGTTTCCGTGAAGTTGCTCCAGGCCTAGAGCCAGCCAGCCCATGACCTTGAGAAGCTTCGAGTGGTTTTAACGTGCAAGGAAAGGGCCGGGGACAGGGACGTAGGGCTGTCCAGCAAGGCTGGGCGAGCTCGTAGGTCTCCCAGCAACTGAGAAGTGAGGAATTTTGCCAGTGGGATTCTGACAAGTGCCAGGGGCGCTCATGGGGTTTTGGGACAGCTGGCAGCCATGGGAACACCTTAATGTGAATGCTCATAGAGATGGGAGAGGTAGACCCAGAGACCCCACGCCAGCAGCACCCTCCCCACCTCCCTGCCAAAAATCCCTCTGGTGCTGCAACTCCTCTTCCAGGGCAGGGCTGCAGGTCTGGCACAGCTGGCCAAGCACCTTGATCAAGCCACTCCTGCATGCCTGAGGCCGATCTGCCAGAAAGCCAGAGAAGGACCCCTCACGCTGCTGCTTTTTTCCCCAGAAAGGTTTCAGAATCCTCTCTCTGGCTGCGGGTTTTTGGCCTCGTCTGCCCGAGAGGGTCTCTCGCCCTGTGAAGACTTTGGTTGTTGTCTCCTTATTCCCAGATAGATGTGGCCTTGGCAGCAGTAGGGGGTACACTCTGAGTGTCCCACCCCAGAGTCGGTGGCTTTTTTCTTTTCTGGTCTCTTACCTCACTTTATCTGTCCTGTGTGCCCGTCTCGGGGACGAAGACCCCGGCAAGGGTGAGTTAACGTCATCGTCGTAGAAAAAGGCTCCTGCAGGTCTGGCTGGTTTCTCTCTAAGGTGCAAGTCCCTGAGCCTGTCTGTGCCTCAGTTTCCCCATAGAACAGGAAAACTTGGCGATGATAATAGCTAACAGCCTCCGTTTACTGAGTCTTCGTGACGATCTGTGTGGGAAGTGTCCACACTGTGGACGAGGAAACTGAGGCCACGAGGGCCCACGGGGGAACAGGCCAGCAGGGTCTCTGGGAGTGGGCTCAGCTACACTCAGGTTGCGGCCCATGTCCAGCCTGACCGCGGAGCAGCCGCATGAGACGTGGCAGCCCGGCTCACAGTGTCCTCGAGGCCGCGGGAGGGGAGGGCGCGCAGTCTGCTCCGTCCCTTGTCTGGAGGAATCCTGCCGCGGAGCCTTCTTGGTGGATGCGAGGATTCTGCCCTCGTGCCCTGACCGCGCCCGTCTCACACGCGGGGAGCTCTCCCTGTGGTCCACCAAGGGGTGTGCGAAGCTCTCCCGACGGTCCCCACCCCTGCACCCGGCCCAGAGCTCTGTGTGTGTCCTGCTCCACCCCTGCCCGTGTGCCACGTCCATGCGCCCATCACTAACAGGCCATTTCATTCAGCGTCACACATGGTGTTGCGCTCTGTGCCCGCGCATCGGGGCGGCCAGCTGACCTTTCTCAGCAGCCGCTGGATGCCGATCCCACGTCACTGCCAAGGGCCCATCTGGCACGGCCTCTCCTCCTTCAAGGCAGGCCAGCGTGGCTGGCAGGGCGCCTTGAGCAAGCTGCTCCTGCATGCTCAGGAGCCAAGAAGCCAAAGAAGGAGCCCTCAGGCTGCCACCATTTTTAATGTCCATCCTCAAAACAGCCCCCGCCCCAAAGGCGTTATTTTTTCGTATGTGATGAAATGGAAAGAAGATTAGAGTGCAGGTGCACCTGGGTTTGAATCTCAGTCTGCCACCTCCCAGCTGTGTGGCTTTGGGCAAGTCACTCGCCCTTTCTGGGCCTCAGCTTCCTCATCTGGAAAATGGGCATAATGGCACCACCTTCCCACAGGTGGACGCACTCGTGTTCACGAGACTCAATCTCACACCTAAAATCCACGGGGTACAGAAGTCGCTGTTGCTGAGAGACCCTTAACGACCCAGGAGGGAGGACCTGCTCCCTCTGTGCAGGCGATGGTTCCCCAATATCAAAGGGCTGGCTGGGCGTCCGCCCCTATCTGCCTCCCCTCTGCCTCCATTGTGGGTGGAGGCTTGAGACGCCGGCGCCAGCGCCCTGCAGCCTCCATGCTCCCCGATGCCCCTCAGCTGCCCCACAGGAACCCTGTGCCACGGCCCTCGTGACCTGTGGCAGGGCCACCGCGGACCCGAGGGCCCGAGTTCCAGATGAGGACGAGGGGGCAGAGCCAGGACTCACACCCAGGTCCCCCGCGCCTTCGGGACGTTCTAGAACCTCCGCCCGAGCTTCTGGGCGCTGGCGCTCCCGGCTCCTGGCAGTGACGCGGTGGTGGCGGGTGCTCGGCGGAGCCGGCTGTCTTGGTGCTGGCAGTACGGGGGACAGGGGCGGGCATGGGGTGCGTGTGTGCTGTGTGTACGCTGCGTGTGCACCGTGTGTCGCATGTGTGCTGCGTGTGCACATGTGCCACGTGTGCTGCGTGTGCATTGTGTGTCTGCTGCCTGTGCGATGCGTGTGCACCGTGTCGTGTGTCGCGTGTGTGCTGTGTGTGCGCCGTGTGTCACATGTGTGCTGCGTGTGCGCCGCTTGTGCACCGCGTGTGCGCTGCGTGTTCTGTGTTCTCTCTCCCGAGGCCGCTCACGACCTGTCCCTCCCTCGGCGCACCTCTCCAGGAGCAGCACACGGTAAAGTCCCGCTCGCTCGTCTGTCCCTCGTCCTCCAGGCCGTGGGGCAGCCACGCAGTTCTGGGGCCGTTTCCGTGGCCTTGTGTCCTTGCTGCTGTCCTGTCGCTTGCAGTGACTGGAGCCCCCTCAGCCTGCCCCCCAGGGAGGACGGGCCCCGAGGGGTCTTGGCCGCTGGCTCCCACCGTGACCCCCCATTAGCCGGTTCTCAGGGGAGAACCAAAAGGGTGTGGCTGGGGGACCTCCTCAGGGTCTGACTTTGATGGGGCAGGTGAGCAGAGTGGGTGCTTATCAGCTGGGAGAAGGAGGAGCGGCCCGAACACCCAGGACTTGGGTTCTAAGAGGAGAAATTAACCCCCTCGAGGAGCGTCTACACTCTCCGCAAAGTGGTTTGAAAGTCTGGTGGTTTTCTGTGGAAGTGCCTTGATCAAGCCTCTCCTGCATGCTCAGGAGCCAGACTGCCAGGAGCACTCTCCTTGATGCCGCAGTAAACAGGATCGTTTCTCAGCGTCTCCACAGGCGGAGTGCCTTCCGGGAGAGAGACCCCCCCCCCATACCCGCCAGTGGCCGTGGAGTCATTTTCAGATGAGCGGATGTGCCCCAAGAGGCACACGTTCCCAAGTGTCAGCCATTTGGCATATCAGGATTTTGGCGAGTTCCACCTACGAGCTAGATGTCCACGTGCTCGACGTTCCCACCAACATGCAGTCCAAACACCCCGGTTTTGCTGGGAGACGTCCCATCGTCTCCCGGCCGCGTCGTCAGCCTCGGGCAGAGCCCAGCGGCAGGAGCAGTTGCTGGAGCGGCCGTGCGCAAGGGGGGCTCTCAGCTGAGCGGGGACTTCGGGACTCGGCCGCAGTGGGAGCTGGAGGGGTGAAGAAGGAGCCGCTGTGTCCGGCTGACCCTGTTGTTAGATTTGCCCCTTTCTGCCTGAAGTCCCCTCCTCGCGCCCCTCGCTGTGCTCGCACGTTGGAGACACAGCCTTGAGGTCACAATGGCGGCTTCTGTTTAGACAAGAAAAACACATGCAGACCCCCCAAGGCCGGGAGCACGGCTGTGCCCGGCGGTCCGACACCCGGTCCCTTTATTCCCCGGAAATGAGAGGAAGGAACTAAGAGGATGCTGGGGGGGCCTCGCCCATGACCCGCAAGGTCACCGCGGGAGCCAGGAGACCCCAAAGCCTGCTGGTCTGGGCCCGTCCCCTGCGTCCTGAGACCACCCGGCGGGCGAGCCCGGATCCGAGGGACAATGACACAGAGGAGCTGAGTCTGAAGCCAGAAGCAGAGGATTGTGGGGCAGCGCGGGCGGGTGGCGGAGCAGGGACGTCTCCGATGGGCTCTGAGACAGCTGCCTGGTCCTGCGAGGAAGGGCATTTCTAGCAGCAGGAACAGAATGTGCAAACGCAGATGGAGGCACAGAGGGACTGGGGTTTGGGGTCTGTGGCAGCCGCTGGGAACCTGGAGGCGAAGTTCACTGGGTCTCGGGGCCTTGAGTGCCGGGCCGGCCAGCCACTTCCGGACGCTGCGAAGGGGCCTGCTGTGGCCACGGGCTCTGGCCTCCGTGTGCAGAAAAGACCGGCAGGAGAGAGACGGGGGGCTGGGGGTCCCGCTGGGGAGGGTGGCCGAGAGCCGATGGTGGGGGCGTCGGGAGGGCACCCCATGGGGCCAGGGGGGAGGATGGGGAGTCAGACGTGAGTCTTGGGTCTGCCTCGGGCGACCCGGCGGGTGGTGAGTTTCATTGACCACAGGGCCTTGGTGGCTGCGCCCAGTGCTCTCTTGAGTCGCGGTTGGCTGAGGGGGTCGCAGCGCCCCAGGGTGGGCCCAGCTGAGCTCAGGCCCAAGAGACCCCGCACCGAAGTCCTGGGAGGCTCCCTGGAAGGATGGGCTGGGAGACCCCGGAGACTGAGGCAGTGGTCCGCTCTCTCCTCGCCTGCGGGCGGGGACGCTGGAGGGGAGAGGGGTCTGGTTCAAGGGCCGCTTCAAGCGTTTCCGGGATCCTGTTGGAGGGGACGTCCCATTTTTGAGGAGCCCAAGGCCACCTGCAAAGAGGGAGGGGCAGCTGGCCCCTGGGCTGGGTGTGGGGCGCCCCCCCGCCCCTTGCAGCTGCCTGGCCAGCCCTGAGGCCAGAACCACAGGCAGCCATCTGCACCCGGGCTCTCCCCCCCAGCAAGGGCAGGGCGCAGCCGGGCTGGCCCCAGACTCCGGGCATGGCAGAGTGGGGTCACGCGGGGCTGCGGGCCACCCCCACCCAGCCTGACCTCCGCTCCCTCTCTCCCTCTCGCCACCCTCACATCCCTCCACAGCGGCAACAGCAAAGGAAAGGACATCAACACCATCAAGTCCCTCCGAGTCCTCCGGGTGCTACGACCTCTGAAAACCATCAAGCGGTTGCCAAAGCTCAAGGTGAGGCTGGGGCGTGGGGGAGGCCTGTCAGGGTTGCCATGTACAGTTGAGCAGGTGGTGCACTGCCCGAGGACACTGTATTGAAAGGAGTGCTGACAGCACCACAACCCTTGTAGACAGATTTACTGTTCCAGCTTTCCAGCAGATGGCAGTGAAGTGAGTTACTCTGACAAATCTGTATGTTATGACAGTTTTTCATCAGATGAAATGTCTCACACGGGGTCAGTATCCCTTTTCCTAATTCACGTGACAGCATCGTGGGGATAAAACAAGACACGGCGATAATCTGAGAAGCAGGAGACAGTTTCCGTCCCACGTGCGCGACCTTTGACTTTCTCCTACCTGTTCTGGGTTCCCATTTTTTTCCTTCAAAGTACTGTGAACCAGCACTTCCCAAAAGCTTGTCTTTCACAAAAAAAAGAAAAGAAACAAACCTGGACGTCCACTCCCTGTTCAGTTCACACAGCACCTGAGGACCCCTCGTATTGTTTCTTACTTTATATGTTCCTTTAAATCGAGTCACTTTATTTTTTACTTAAGGGGTTTATTTTAAAGGAAATGTTATGTCAAGTTTCTCAAGTTGGCAAGCAGAACCCAGTGTTAATAGAAGGTAAAACTACATATCTGTTCAAAGAAAATAAGAAGGGCCGGCCTGGTGGAGCAGTGGTAGAGTCCGTGCGCTCTGCTTCCGTGGCCCGGGGTTGGTGGGTTCGGATCCTGCTCACAGATCTACACAGTGCTCATCAGCCACGCTGCGGCCGTGTCCCACATACACAATAGAGGACGGTTGGCACAGAGGTTAGCTCAGGGCCAGTCTTCCTCACACACGCACAAAAAAAAAAAAAAACATTAAAAAAACAAGGGGGGCTGGCCCGGTGGCGCAGCGGTTAAGTGCACACATTCTGCTTCAGCAGACTGGGGTTCACTGGTTCGGATCCCGGGTGTGGACATGGCACCGCTTGGCACGCCATGCTGTGGGAGGCGTCCCACATATAAAGTAGAGGAAGATGGGCATGATGTTAGCTCAGGGCCAGCCTTCCTCAGCAAAAAAGAGGAGACTGGCAGTAGTTAGCTCAGGGCTAATCTTACTCAAGAAACAAAAAGATACTGTTGTTAAAACGTAGCCAAATGTGGCTGCCTGGCAAAGGCTTGGAGCCGGGAGCCTGCTGTTTCCTGGTGGCCTGGACCCCGAGGCTGGAGCAGAGGGGGCGGCACAGCACACTCATGCTGGGCTCGGCCGGGAGGCCCCTCCGGGCTCGGGCCGGGGTCAGGGGGCGCCAGGGCGGGGTGACGCCCTGCCCCCCTCGCCCGGGGACCCAGCCCTGTCGCTCCCCACAGGCCGTGTTCGACTGCGTGGTGAACTCGCTCAAGAACGTGTTCAACATCCTCATCGTCTACATGCTGTTCATGTTCATCTTCGCGGTGGTGGCCGTGCAGCTGTTCAAGGGCAAGTTCTTCCACTGCACCGACGAGTCCAAGGAATTCGAGAAGGACTGTCGGTGGGTGCCCCCCCCGTGCGTCCCGGGGCCCGGGCTCGGGGTGCAGGCGGCGGCCCGGCCGCAGCTGGCCTGGATCAGGCCCAGAAGGAAGCCAGTCTGGGCCTCCAGGTCGCGCCGTGAGCCGGTGGCGGCCCGGCCTCTGCCGAGTGGCAGTTGATCGCACTCGCTCCGCGGTGCGGGCCTTCCCGGCCGCTGAGCCCCGAAGCTCGGCCGTCTCGGGGTTTCGGGGAGACTCCCAGGGCACGTGGCGCGTGCGACACCCCGCCCTCTGCTGGGTCCGCGGCAGCCCCGAGAGCAGACGTTTCTGCCGGGAAACCCGCGCTGTTTGCACCAAACGCAGCATAAGTGACAGGTTTAAAAAGCTTTGCGTCCAAGCGGGTCAGGTTTGCTGCCAGACGAGTTAGGTCTCCGATCAGCAGACGTCAGGGCCCTACAGGGAGCATCCTGGCTTTCTGGGCGCACGGTCCCTGTGAGCGCCGCCCGCAGGACGGCGGGGGGCACGTGTCCATGTCCCCCAAAAGCTTTGTCTCTGGAAACTGCAGTTTGAATTTCACACCGATTTTACTCGTCACGAACGCGCTCCTCTGATTATCCCCAGCCGTGTAGAAAGCTTGGGGGGCCATGCAGACGGGGCACCAGGCTGGGAGGGAGGCGGCTGGCCTGCGACCTTTGTGGCCAAGGGGCCACCCGAAGCCGCCTCCTGGGTGCTGGGAGCAGGAGGCCGGCCCGGAGGCGCTCTGTCACCTCGGGGCAGGTGTCACCGCGGCCTGTCACTTGTGACGGCCATTCCTGCGCCAGGAGCCCCATGCCCTGGCCCCATGGGAGCTGGCCCCACGGGAGCAGCTCGGGGCCGGGGCCGGGTGGGTGCTGTGTCGGGGTGCTGCCTCCCGGGCCCTGACAGCCATTTCCGTGGCAGCGGCAAGTACCTGCTGTACGAGAAGAACGAGGTGAAGGCGCGCGACCGCGAGTGGAAGAAGTACGAGTTCCACTATGACAACGTGCTCTGGGCCCTGCTGACGCTCTTCACCGTGTCCACCGGCGAGGGCTGGCCGCAGTAAGGGCCGGAGGCACGGGAGGCGGGACGCTGAGCCGTGCCCGTCGGGGGGGCCCTGATGCTCTAAGATGTTGATAGTTTGTGCATCGTGGGTTTCTGGGCGCTCGTTTTGATGTTTAAAATATTGCCGTCAACACTGTGTGTCCTGGGGGGGGAGGATTCTGGCTCCTTAATTTGTGCCCCAGGCGAGGGCCTCACCCAACGCACCCAGTGCTGGTCTCCCGGGAGCCTGGGAAATGCCCAGCGAGGCCTCTAGATTCCAGGGGCCCCCTCGGCATCCTCACCCCCACACCCCTCACCTCCCCCACACACACACCCCCACCCCACCCGCCCCGCAGACACACCAACCCATGCACCCCTCTGCTCCCCCATGCACACACCCAGTGCCCACACTCGGGGCCAGCGCAAGCCCATCAGGCACTTCTGAGCAAATTTTTTAAAGACACGCCTTCCTCAACAGATTTCACCTCCATCTGTCAGAAAATCACTGCAGTATACTTAATGATTTTGTTCAAAGAAGGCACTTTATGGCCAACTGCCAAAAAGGTGTCCTCACGAATACACAAATCTATCCTGTCTACAGTATAAGTGGCACCACCTAGACCCAGAGCCCCTGAGCAGCGCACAACCTGTGCAGCTGTACAGAGCAGCTCAGCAGATACACGCTCCCGCTTGCATCCCCATTTAACCTCCTCAGCTCCCACCACCACCTGCGCTCAAATCCACACACGCACGTGCACACACACATACACACACACCCCTCCATGACCCCCTGCTCGCTGCCATCCATCACCACAAACCTGGCTTCAAATCCTGACGTGGCCGCGTCTGAGGGGTTGATCTTCAGCAAGTCACTTTAAACTGCGGAGCCTTAGTTTCCTTGTCTGCAAAATGGAGCCGGTAATAAGCTCTCTGAGGGGCCGCTGGGAAGGTAAATAAAGTGTGGACGTCGTCTCGGGCGCGTCCCGGCCCTCGGCGCCCGACGGGGAGGGTGCTGTCCACACGCCCACGGCAGGGGAGGCGGGCAACTTGCACCTCGGAACCGGGCTCCGCAAACAGTGACGGCTTCCCTCTCTTTCCCGTGTCCTCCTCGTGTCCCCCCGTGTGCCCGTCCCGGTCCGCGCAGGGTCCTCAAGCACTCGGTGGATGCCACGTTCGAGAACCAGGGCCCCAGCCCCGGGTACCGCATGGAGATGTCCATCTTCTACGTCGTCTACTTTGTGGTCTTCCCCTTCTTCTTTGTCAACATCTTCGTGGCCTTGATCATCATCACATTCCAGGAGCAGGGCGACAAGATGATGGAGGAGTACAGCCTGGAGAAGAACGAGGTGCCCGGCCCGGCCGCCCCCTAAAGCCGGCCACGTGCATGCACACACACGTGTACACGCACACGCACATATGTGTATGTGCGCATACGTGTGCTGCACATGTACGTGAATGTGCGTGCACGTGAACGCATGCACGCACGTGTCCATGTGCACACAGGTATGCACATGTGCGTGCACGTACACATACACATGTACACGCATGCGCACACACGCGCCCAGGACCAGCATCTGCGGAGGGAGCAGCACATCCTCCTGCGGGATTCAGGCCGCAGGGCAACCCTGCACACGCTCCCCGAGGGCACCCTGGACGGTGTGTGTGGACCAGGCTGGGATGTGGTAGCGGCAGCCCCGGCCTCTCGGGGCCAGCTGTCCGAAAAGGCGCTGAGCCCTTACTCGCACTGCATGCACAGCCCGCTCCGCACCGTTCAGGGTCCACCCAGTCTCCCAGGGACTCCGGCTCAGAAAGTGCGCGAACCCGGGTGCAGCCCCCGCGCTTGTCCCTCTGCTCCCGTCTCAGCGGCCGGAGCGGCTCGCACAGCTGCGGTGGTGTCAGCGGGGGTGGTCTCTGCTCCCCGGGGAGGGTGGTGTCCACATTCGTGGACATTCGTGAAGGGAAACCCAGTCCCCCAGAGGGTGCGCATGGGACCCTGTGCCCTCCCAGAGCCGCCCGGGCGGAGGACCTGCCACGCATCTTTCCTCTGCTCTGTTGGCCCCTAAGACTAGATAACCGTCATGCCTGCCCCTCTGCCCCCAAAAAGGAAGCAGGAGAAGGACACTAAGAGAGAACGCTTCTGCTTCCCAGTCAGACTGGGGTTTAAACTCGCATTCGGCCCATCAGCAGCTGTGCCACCTCAGGGAAGTGTCTTAACCTCTCTGAGCCGCTATTGTCCTCATCTGCAAAGTGGGGCTGTTGAGGGGACCCACATCCCATGTTCCCAAGGGGGTTCAGTGAGGAAGTGGGGGCACGTCAGTGTCAGGTTCGGCCGGCGTGGCTTTTGTAGGAGCCCGAGCTGTCGGGAGAACGCCATTGCAGAGAGGAGCTTGCGGGGCCCGGGTGGAGAGGCGGCGCCCCAGCGACATGCAGGAGGGCGGTGTGGGGCTCGCCGGCGTGTGCTGGGCGGCCCCGGCCTCATGCGGCCTCTCCCCCCTCCCCTGCCCCAGAGGGCCTGCATCGACTTCGCCATCAGCGCCAAGCCACTGACGCGCCACATGCCGCAGAACAAGCAGAGCTTCCAGTACCGCATGTGGCAGTTTGTGGTGTCGCCGCCGTTCGAGTACACCATCATGGCCATGATCGCCCTCAACACCATCGTGCTCATGATGAAGGTGACCCCGCCCCGCCCTGCCCCAGCCGCCCAGACGGGCCACACCGCCACCGCCACCGCCGACCCATCGCGCCAGCTGTTCCCACCTCCCCGCCCGCCAGTCCCTTCCAGCGGCGCCTGCAGAGCACTTCCTCCAGGAAGACCTCTCTGCCCCCCCAAACCCGGCCTCCCGCCGGTCACCTCCCAAGCCATGAGCCAGTCAGGCTCCCGACAGCCTCTGCCACCAGCCCGGGAGCTGCAAGGGGCCGCCCGAGGTCGGGTCACGCCTTTGTCCCTGGGGTGCGCCGAGGGCTGGCCAGAGGGAAGGAGGGGCCTCCATCAATGCTGGAGGAACGAAGTGAGAGGGGGCAGGCATGGGTCCAGGAGCCCCCTCAGTGGGGGAAGGCAGAGCCGTCCACCCTGGTTTGGAGGCCAGAGGCCTGGGCTCTGGCCCAGCTCTGCCGTTCAGCTCAGCCTTTAACTGCGCCCGAGTGACCAGGGGCTCCTAGTTGAAGTGGGAATGACAATGGCGGCACCCCACCCCACACACAGGGGTGAGGACCGAGTGAGAAAGTTCACACAGAGACTTTGGCACGTTTCTCAAAGCTTCAAAAACGCCATAAATTGAAGCTGCTCTTTTTTCTTTCTTTCTTTCTTTCTTTCTTTTTTTGCTGAGGAAGGTCAGCTCCGAGCTAAGCTCTGTGTCCATCTTCCTCTGTTTTATGTGCATCGCCACCACAGCCTGGCTGACGAGTGGTGTGGGTCCGAGCCCGGGATCTGAACCCGTGAACTGGGGCCACCAGAGCAGAGCGCACGAACTTAACCACTGCGCCACCAGGCCGGCCCCAGAAGCTGCTCATTTTTGAACTGGTGAAAAATAGTTCCTGTTTTTGCCTGGAAGCTGTTCTCCATAAGCAGATTCCTTCATCCTCCCGCTGTTGTGATTATGAGCAGTTTCAGACGTACGGACGAGGGAGAGCACAGCACGGTGTCTATCAGACTGTGACGGGCTCACCCACCGTCTGGGTCCGGGTTCCACGGGTCAAGGTGGGCCTGGGAGTCCCGGCGATGCTGTTGCTGCGGGCCCCAGGCCGCCCTGAGCATCCGGGCTCTCAGGAATCCCTGTCTCCCTCCTTCAGTTACGCATCTGGAATATTCTGCTCTTTGCTTCATCTGTCTTTTTTCCTTATTTCTTTTTATTGAAGCAAAATTCACGTAACATCAAATTAACCATTTTAAAGTGTACGATTCAGTGGCATTTAGTACATTTAGCACGTTTTGCAACCATCACCTCTATCTGGATGGAACGTTCCAGAACATTCCACCACCCAAAAAGGAAGCCCTGTACGTGTTAAGCAGTCACTCCCCGTTCCCCCTCTCCGGCCCCTGGCAGCCGCTGATCTGCTTTCTGTCTCTGTGGATTTGCCTATTCTGGACGTTTCATCAGTTTTTTAAAAGTATTTTAAACGATAGAGACAGTGCTGTTTTGCCCTCAAATTCTTCGGTATGCATTTCTGAAAATCAAGAATATTTTCCTACAAATTCTTAGGCTTGACAAGATTAGTGATGATTCTCTAAGATCCGTGTGGAATTGTCCCCAAAATGTGGTCTTTGGAGCCGAGGCATAAATGGCCGCACGGGGCCTCCAGTTTTTAAGTCCCCGTTCACCCCATTCCTTGTTTGTTTTGACGCCGTTGACTTTTTGGGGAAAGCAGATGAGCTGAGTGGCCCGGTTTCCTCGTGGGGGCTGTGGCTTCGCACTCCGTCTGCCGCATTCCCGTCACCTGGTGGTTCGGTGGAAGGGTTTAGACTCAAATCTGATCCCATAGTTTGGGCAAGAACTTTTCCTAAGGAGAGAGAACAGCGGTTCCTTCTGGGCGGGTTATCAACGGGAAAGGGAAGGGGAACCGAGAAGCTTTCTGGGGTGCTGGGCACCTGCTCAGTCCCCCCCTAGGGGGTGTACCCGTAAGGGTCAGAGGGAAGCGGCCGCAGAGGGCACTGGCGTCCCCCCACAGCCAGGCCCCCCGGGCTCTGGGACGCCGAGATGGGGCTGAGAACGGAGCTTTCCCGTGGGCACAAGGAGCTGGCTGGGCCGGGCGGCTCCACAGGGTGTTGGCAGGGGAGCCGTGTGTCCGGGTCCAGCCGCGGGAAAGGACAGCCACAAAGCCGCTGCCGCCACGGTGCCCCACCCGCTGACCCGCCACCCTCCCTCCTCCCTCCAGTTCTACGGGGCCTCGGTGGCGTACGAGAACGCCCTGAGAGTGTTCAACATTGTCTTCACCTCGCTCTTCTCCCTCGAGTGCCTGCTGAAGGTCATGGCGTTTGGCATTCTGGTAAGTAAGGCCCCGCGACCCCCAGCCCCCGTGCCGCCTGTCACTGCGTGCCGGGCGCGCCTGTGTTCAGCCCTTCCTCGGGATGGACCAGCGGGTGGGAGTCACCGTCAACGGCATTTAGAGGTGAGGACACTGAGATCCTGCAGGCCGAGCCCAGGCATTTGGCTGCTTAGCTGCCGTCCGCCAGGGCGGGCGCTTCCCAGCAGAGCCCGGCACAGACGTGCACGCAGACGGCCCCAACGAGATCTCCCCTGCTCTCACCGCGCCCCGTGCTTTGGAGTTGTCTGTCCTGCTCAGCTCCATTTCCTTATCTTTAAAATGCAGTTCGTGACCCACTGACTTGATTTCATCTCCCGTTAATGCAAGTGGTCTTAACCTGAGGCCCAGTGACCTGGGGAGGGGGTGTGGGTGGGGCTGTGTGAAATTAGATGTGAAAAGATTACATCTTTATTTTGCACCAGCCACTAGCTGGACTTCAGCATTTCCTTCCATCTGGAAGGCAGTCAACAAACCCTGCAGTATTACCAATAGGTTCTGGGTCACCGATAAAACTCAGCTTTTTTCATAGCGCGTTGTGGAGGTCATGGGCACCTCACGGTTTAGTTTGCATTCATCGTTGCTTCAGAATGGTCACCATTCACGGCAGTCCCCATCGTTAAGGGTTTGATCCCCGTATTTCAGTGTAGCCGGTCTCCCTGCAATCCGGGTGTTTTATTTTCGGGATTCACAAAGCCCCCTCTGAGAAGGCCCCCTGATGGCCACAGAGGTTGATGGCACCGAAAAGGGGGAAGAGGGCCTGAGCTAAGGGGGTGACCTCCGAGGGTCCCCACGAGCGGCCGAGCTGAGGCTCGAAACAGGATGTCCTCCCTGGGGACCCCCGAGTGGCCGGCCTCCCTAAGGACAGTGACCCCCAGCCCTCAACTCAGTCGCCTCTGGGCTCTGTCACAGCACCAGCCCTTCTCCCTCACCAGGAGGGCCCAGCCTCACCTCTCCCGCCGAAGAGCTCTTGAAACCCCGAATGCGAGCGTCGTGTGTCCCCAGACAGGATGAAGCCCGGCGCACAGTGCAGGCTCCATAGATGCTGGAAGGGTCAGGCTAGCCCGTCCCCTGCATTCTCCTCCCAGCGGCGGCTGCAGCCCTGCCCCCCACCAGAAGCACTTGGGAGGGAGATTTCTTAAAACTGAACGATGCCCCGGACGTGCCCCCAGAGGTTCTGGGTCGCTTGGTCGAGCAGGGGCCCCCAAATCGGCATTTTTCACGAGGACACTCAGAGGGGCCTGGGATGCAGCCTGGGCTGTCGGGCCCTGCGCTGAGCCCCCGTCGGGCGGGGAGGCACCTGCAGCCTGGGCCGTGGCACCAACGCAGCATCCGGTCCTCGGGCCGTGTGACCCAGAACAGGCCACGGGGCATGTGTGGGGAGACCCCGGGGGCTGGCGCGCCCGTATCTGAGCGCACACCCTGCCCCAGCCCCGTCCTAGCTGGTGGCCTCCAGCAAGGCCCCTGGCCTCTCGTTCCTGCATCCACATCTACACAGGGGACCCGTGCACCCCCCAGGCTGAGGGCCCCACCTGGCGCAGCTGAGTCATGGTGATTTTCTGGTGGTGAAGTGACTCTCCTCCCAGGGGCTGGGGCCCCACCTCCCCAAAGCCTGGCTGTCCCCCGGGGGCCTGCGCAGACCGTCCCTCCTCAGTTTCAGGTGAAGCCCCAGCTTCCCCACATGGAATTTACGTGACAGAGGGGAACCTTCCAGTCCAGGGGTTTGAGGCCTGCAGCCAGCACCTAGGAAGTTGTCTTCATTTGGGCTCCCCCAGAAGCAGAGCCTGAGACAAGGATTGAGTGCGAGGAATTTATGTGTGGGGCGATTCTAGGAGTGAGGCGGGGTGGAAGGCAGCCAGTCCAGGCGCATTAGGAGTCGATTCCCACTGTGGGGGGCAGGTCCACTGGGGACCTCGGGACCAGCAGAGCACAGACCCCACAGTCCTCGCGCCCGTGGGGAGGGAGCTGGGGCGTTTGTCCTCCACTGCCCGTCGGCATCGTCGAGCTTGCTCCCAGCAGCACAGTTAATTCCCCAGCAGATACCAGCCAGAGAAGGTCCCGCCCGGCGGGGTAACGAGGGTGCCCAGTTGAACCAGGAGGGGAGGTGGGCTGGGCCGCAGCAGCGCCCGCCCAAAAACCAAGAACGCAGGGGAGCCTGAACCCTCCCAGGCAGCCGTGAAGCAGCACCCTTCCGTTGAGCACCTGCTGTATACTAGCCTTTGCCATCCTGGTGTCGGCACCCCCGTCTCCCAGGGAGGCCCTGCGGCCCCTGCAAGGACACGTGCCTCGTACCCTCTGAGAGAGTTCAGCCTGGGTAGCGCGGCTGCAGAACCGGGTCCCGTCTGGGCGGCGGGGCGCTGTGTGCGGGCTCGAGCGGGTGGACTGCCCTGAGTTTCAACAACCCCGCCGCTGGCCCCATGCATGCAGCGGTGCCCGTCAGGACGGGGCCAGTCACGCTGTTCCATGAGCAGGGCCGTGCCGACACCCGACAGGGAGCCCTTTCCTCTTGGTTACGCGGGACCCGGGCGCACGGAGCCGCCACCGCCTAGAGGTTGCTGGTGGCTGCGGTGAGGAGAGTTCTGACGGGTCCCCCGGGGGCCAGCGAGAGACTCGCACTGCCTCTGCTCACAACCCGTTGGCCAAACCCAGACCCACGGCCCGTCTAACCATGAGGGGGCCCGGACGCGCGGCCTGGCGTGTGCCCAGAAAGCCTCTGTGCCTGTTACTGTTACTTCTCCAGATTAGGAAATGGAGGCACAGAGAGGTTAAGTCACTGGTCCACAGCCACACAGCTGGATGTGAGCCCAGAGGCCGCTCTCTTAGCGAGTGTGCTGTCCCCAGTCCTGATTCAGTAGGGGCCTGTACATAGACTCTGGACTCACCAAGGCCTGGCTTCAAATGCCCATTCTTGGCCTCCAGGCCGCTTGCCTCAGGCAGGTGTAAAATGGGTGATACCCTCTCTCCGGTGGTCTTTGTGGGGACCCAGTCACATCATTTATGAAGCCTTTGGGGCCTCAGGGAGCCCTCAGAAGGGCTGGAGAGACGGGCAGCCTGCCCCCCCAGCAGAGCTGAAGTGGAACCCAGAGGCGCCCCAGGCCGGGCGAGCTGGGGAAGGCCTGGGCTCCGGGGGCCCCGGCACGGACGGCAGCGCTGTGCTGAGTGAGTGGCTGCCATGGTCCCGGGTGCGCAGGCTGACCGGCAGCTGTGCCCGGCTCATGCCCTGGGGCCGGCGTGGGGGCCAGCACGGAGCCCTGCGTTGGCATCTGTCTTGTGCATCTCCATTCTAGAATTACTTCCGTGATGCCTGGAACATCTTCGACTTTGTGACTGTTCTGGGCAGCATCACCGACATCCTCGTGACGGAGTTTGGGGTAAGTCTCCCGCCAGCTTCTCTCTGGCGGCTCCAGTCGGGGGCGGGGGGTGGGAGACGGTCGTCCGGAAGCGATCGGTCCCGACAGCCACAGCTGGCTCAGGCAAGCGCCTGACTGTGACCAGAGAGGGAGAACCGGGGCCCCCAGGGGCAAGGGTGGGCCCTCGGGAGGGTGGGGGCTCAGGAAACGGGGTGCCCGAAGCCACAGCCGCGGGGCCGTGCTGGCTGCAGCGTGAACTCCCCTGCATCTTGGCTGTTGACTTAAGAGTCAGTAGTGTGGACGGTGCACTGAGGGAATCGAGGCACTTAAAGGACCCCAGGGCTGAGCCCCACCCCCAAATCCCACAGTACTGGGGGCCCAGACAGAGGGAACCAGCTTCTGGTTCAGGGTCCGGAGGGAGCTGTGGCCCTCAGACCAACAGGAGGACGCCTTTCCCAGGGCCTTAGGAGGGTCCCCAGGATGTCCACCTTCCCCTGAGACCACAGGGTTCCCCACACAGGGGTCTCTGGACCACTCTGCTGTGGCACCACAGACCACGGCTTCCTTCCCCCGTGTGTGCCAGACTCAGGGGCCCCCGAGCTCCAGTCCCTGACCCCCACCTTGGCCGTTGGCCAGTGAGCCCAGGCTTGAGGGCCCTGGGGAGACTGGGGTGGGGCGTGGCGGGTAGGGGATCCTCACAGGGAGGGCAAAGGGCAGAGTGTGGAGCCAGGGGCCGGCTGCTGTCAACCCCATCAGGACGACAGGGAAAATCAGAACGGCTGGCCACACGCACTGGCTGCCTGCAGCCTCTGTGCCAAGCACTTCGTAGATCAGCTCCTGCTCAGGCCGGGGGCTCAGCACATGAAAGGCTCCCTCTGAGGGTCCGCTGGGGGCCTGGAAGGCAGAGGCCCCCACGGAGGGGCCACGGGGCTACGACCCACCCGGGTGCTGAAGCGAGGGGGGCGCCTGAGCTGGAACGGGGACTGTCTGGGCAGGGGCTGTGGAGGTGGAGGGACGGAGCCCCTGCCTGAGAGGACAGGACGGCCAGCCAGGCGGAGGGCGGGGGGCACCCGCAGCCTTCTCTCCTCCGCCCGCTCTCCTGCCAGCGCCTCCCGCTGGCCAAGCCCAGCCAGAAGGGAGCCGGGGCGATGCTCGGAACAGGCAGTGGGGCAGAGAACAGAGCGGGTTGAGCGGAGCGGGGCCTGAGGAGGGGCGTTGCCCCACTTCACCGCTGAGGAACTGATGCTCCGGGGGAGTGAGGAGGCTGCCTGAGGTCACGCAGCCGGACCTGGTGACTCCTGGGGGCACATCCCCATCTGAGCTGCCAGAAGAAAGGGATCAGTTGTTCCATCCCAGAAGGCGGGTGGGACTGGAGAGCTCCCCGGAGGAGGAGGCCATTCTCTGATGCATCCCCCAGCACCCCACCCAAGTGGTGTCCTGGCCACACCGCTTTGCTTCGGCTGCAGTGAGCCAGAAGCTCCCGCTTACCTCCCCTGACACCCTGCCAGCTTCCTTGAGAGCGGTCATGCCCTCCTGGGGCTGGCCCCAGCGGAGGGCCAGAGCCTGCACCTCGTCTTCTGGCCTAAGTTTCTAAGAGGCCTGGAGCTCCAGCTGGCAGTCAAAATATCTTGCCATCAGCTGAGCACAAGGCAGCCTTGAACCAGTGTCCGTCTGGGTCGAGAGATGGGAAAGGCTGGCCCACCACCCCAGTGCGGCAGGTGGAGGAAGTTGGTTGAAACCTCCGTGGCCAGTAAGAGACCCAGAGGGCTGGACCCCAATAGCCTGTTCTCGGGGCTGCAAGACAGAGGGCAGGAGGATGGGCCTGGGGTCCAATTCAGGGGCATCAGGACCATTGCAGTAGTCAAACAGCTCTCCCTACCAGCTGCGCTGCCTTTTCTCGTCCTGTGTGTGGGGATAACCTTCATAACCAGCCGCATCAGATCCTTGCAAGCCTCGCATTCATTTGTGCATTCAATAAGCACGCATTGAGCGCCTGCTGTGTGCCAGCCGTTGTTGTTGGTACTGGAGACAGTGGACAAAGCAAAACAGACAAGAATGTCTGTCCCCGTTCTCGGGGGGAGATGGCAGCTTTTCACAAGTCAGAGCGATCAACGTCAAGTGCTTGGCACAGAACCTGCCAGGAATCAGATAGTTCACAGATGGTGGTTATTATTACTTCTATTGATATTATTACCATCAATGTCCTTGGGGTTGCAGTTCGCTAGCCAGCCCCTGGCCCTGGATTATAATCCTTTGGAGGGAAAGAGAGAGGGTGGGTGTTTGGACCCTTTTAGGATGATAAACTCCCAATGTGGAGTCGGGGGCGGCCGGCCCCACAGCTGCCCCTCTGCCTCCCAGGTAAGCCCGTGAGGTCCGAGGCCGGAGCTCAGCCAGGCTGGGGCGGGGCGTGGAGGTCGGGGGAGCCAGACCCTGAGGAGGGCGAGTCCCAGGGTAGGGGGAGAGGGCGTGGGGCCCGCGGGCCTCAGCTGCCACCCCGCGTGGCCGGGCGGCGTGGGTTTGCCCGCACGGGCGTGCGACGGATAATGACTGTGTCTCTCGTCTTGTCTCTTTCCATGCCTGCTCTTTACACTGTACATTGGCGCAACGCCGTCTGAAACCTCATCCAATCAAAATGCACTATGACGTCATTTGTTCATCCATGACGCGGTCTGTGTGCTCATACACCAATGACCATCTCCCAACCCACGCCACCACCCCACTCCCCGCCCGGGAACCGAAACCCATTGGTGTTTTGGCACTGATTACAAATCAACCTAAAAACCGCTGACCACGCCTTCCCACGCCCCCGCCCGCCCGCCCCCCTCCATCTTCAACATCCACATCTAGAATCCGGTTGGTCTTACTTCTTTCTGAAGTCTCAATGCCTTACATTAACTGTGGACGCATCTTCTCGACCAGCATGCACCTCGAGCCCTGGGCTTCTGACCGGGGTTGCCTGAGCCCTGCGCCCCCCGCCCCGCTCCCCGCCCGTCTGTCGTCTCTCCACCCCCGGCTCCCCCTCCCCGCTCCTCCAGTCTCTCTGATGGTCTTTACTGGGTTCTGAAGCGGGGTCTTCTGTTTGGGTCGGTTTGCGTCTTTTGCAGAGAAAGGGATGGGTTTGTCCCGTGCAGCATCCCAGCAGGACACACGGCCGCGGCCGGGTCTCTGCCCCGTCACCCACACACCCCACACTCAGAGCCCTCAGCCACCCTCTCGTCACTCTGGGGGGGTCCCTCCTCCGTGGAGCCCGGGCCCCTCACCCCATCCCCAGCCTGCAGGCTCTTTGAGCCGGGCCACTCGAGCCCGCTGGAGGAGGTCTGAGTGCCCGGCAGCGTGTGGGCAGAGACCCTCAGGCTGGGGTCTGGCTGCTCCCAGGCGGGCCAGGGGCCAGGGCACCCCCCCTGGAGCCCAGATGTGCACACGCACGTGTACCCCCTCACACACGGTTGCTGCACACACATGCCCTCTCCTTTCTTGCTCATCTCTGATTCTCTCTTTCTCTCTTTCCTCCCCCTACGCGCACACACACTACCCCCCCACGTCCATCCACGCCACACGCCATACCCTGCCCCCCACAGCACACGCGTTCTCCATCCCTCCCTCTCCTCACTTGTTCGGCTCCCTGCACACTTGCACACTCACGCTCTGTAAAGCCCCACCAGCCTCTGCCCCTCCCCCACCCACACCCGAGCCCCTTTGAAGGACCCCCAGTGGCGTCTGCACCGGATCCTCCCCTGCTGGTGGTACACATGCAGTCATCCAGACATTGAGTGATTCCCCTTCAGTGCCACAGATGGAGGGGCGGGCAGAAGCAAACACCATCACTGCCTCCCCCTTGCCTACACTCGGGCAGCAGAGGCAGGCATTAGCCAAGTAACCCATCAGACTCACTTGAATTTGCAACTGTACTGGGAGCTGAAGGCTCAGCAGCGTTAACAAGGCAGAGAGGGGAGAAAAGGGCATTTGAGGCCCAGGATGGCATGTGCAAAGGCCCTGTGACAGGAGGGAGGAGAGGCTGGGGTGTGAAAGTGAGGGGTGTGGCTGGAGCAAAGAGAGCAAGGCAGACTGACCCAGAGAAAGTGAGGGGGCAGAAGGGGACAGGCCCCTGGAGCCTTGCTGGAAGCCTGGGAGGATCTGGAGCAGGGGAGGAGCAATCAGAAGCGATTAGACGAGATCACTGGGGATGCAGAACAGGGAGTGGCTACACAGGGGGCTGGACTGGAGGTGGACATGAGGAATCCAGCAGGCGATGGCAGCAGAGGAGACAGAGAGCAGGGGCCTGTCCAGGATCTGGGCGTGGCTCGGGGCTGGGCTGCCTCAGAGGGATGCCTGCAGGCACTTGAGTCTGGTTTGAACCTGGAGCTAGTGGTAAAGGAATGCCAGGAGAGGGCCCGGTGGGGGTAAGAGCATAGGCGTGGGCACGGTGGGCTGGCAGTGCCTTTGAGAAGACCCGGGAGGAAGTTGGTAGGTGGTGGTCGTGGGGTCTGGAGCCCAGAGGCCAGGCCTGGGCTGGATGCGGGGTCTGCAAGTGGCAGGGTTTCTCTGGAGCCCTCGAGCACGTGGCTGCTCTGCCCTTCTGCGCGTGGCCAGCCTCCCAGGGCTGCGTCTGGGCCTGGCACCCTGGGCCTGGGAAGCAGAGGGCAAGGCTGGAGGAAGAGACAGCTTCCAGGCTGCGGCTGCAAAGACGGATGCTAGGAAGGGGAAGTCACGAGGCTCCCAGAGCACGCGGAGGGCAGACCCAGGAGGAGGTGGAGCTGGATGCGGGCAGACTGGCTCCCCGCAGCCCCGTCACCCTGACCTTCATCCCCCCCCCGCCTCCCCCGTGTGTCTCCCTCCTCCCTTGGCTCCAAGAAAGGCAGCATGCTGTCTGCACGCACGTCTCGCCAGAGCCCCTCGCTTCCCCTGCATGTGGCAGGCTCCCCCGCTGCACCCCAGCTGGAAGCTGCCCCCCGGCCACCCCCTCTGCATGCCAGGCCGAGTCCACATGTTATGACCTGCCCCGTGAAGGGATGGCTTGTACTCTGGGGATGGACGGGAGGGGGCTGGGGACACCTGGGCCATTGGCCTCGTCCCCAGGTGGAGTCAGGTGGCCAGGCAGGGCTGGGAGTCAGGTCAGTGGGGCGTGGAGGGTGACTCTCCCTTAGCCGAGCTGGGTTTGGGAACTTATTCGAGGCACTAGCGACATTGTCACAGTGGTTGGGCCCAACATGGTCAGGGTAGGCCCACCGCTCCCTCTCCCATCCTGGAGGTCTAAGGGCCCACTGATGTGTCCCAGAGGACATCCTGGGCTTTGCCAGCAAACTGGAGGCCTCTTGCCAGCCCCAGAAATTCCTTGACACCCCATCCCTGCCTCTCAGCTCCCAGGCCGCCCTTGGGAACACCCAATAAGATGCCCATATAATCCATTGTCTCAACTTCTGAGGCCAGAAGGGGTGCTGTGACCGCTGGGCAACCCGTATGGTCACCCCTGTGCCATGTGGTGGGGAAGGGCTGGGCCATTTAAGTCTTGCCCCATGGCCCACGTCTAGGGCTCCCCAGACCCCGGGGAACAGCGTCCAGTTAGGCCCCTCTGCCTCCAGTCTGCCAGGTGACTGACCAGTGGAGGTTTCCTTGTCCGCCCAAGGCAGGGGTCTCAAACTCAGATGCCTCTGGGGACCAGGCGGATGCCATGGGCCAGGAGAGAGGGGCTATTTCTAGAATATGGGGGCCTCGGTAAACTGGAGGACATGGCCTGCTTCAAGGGGGGGTGGCCACAGCCGGGCCCCGGCCAACTGCTGCCAGGCCAGAAGCAGGGCCGGCGCTGCCAGAAAGCCAGATCTTGGGGCAAACTCTGATTTTTAAACACTGGCAACTACTTTTAATTTAAAAAAAAGAAAAAAAAAACTACTCAGGCCCAATAGCTTCGTGAGGCAGACATGGTCCATTCGTGACTTCTGGCTGCCTGTGCCCAGCAGCACCCCTGGAGGCCCAGCTGGCAGCCCCGGGAAGGCCCAGGGTGGGCAGCAGCACCACCGTCCCTGGCCAGCCACCCACACCCCCCGGGCTCCCTGGCTTGGCTGGGAGGAGACAGAGGCAGTCACTAGACAAGGGGTCTTCGAGCAGAGGCAGGGGCCACCCAGGGAGGTCCTGGGGGCAGGGACGGCCCCAGCTCCCCGCCCCCAGCACCAGCCCCTCGGGGCTCGGCCGAGGCTGAGCTCGCGCACCCACGGGCACTGCGTACTTCCTGCTTCCCGCAGGCCGGTCCCGAGCTACTACTACACCCAGCCCCAGAAGCTGAGAAGCCATCCCTGAGAGGGGGGAAAAGGGCCCCAAATGCATCTTCTCCGACTCAGCGGGCAGCGAGGACTCGCCCTGCGGCAGGACAGCCCCAGCTCCCTCCCGTCCTCCCCATGCCCGCTCGCCAAGGGGGTAAGAAACCATGTTCTTCGCTGCTCCAATTGGCTCGAGCTGCTGCTCCTCTTGGCCGTGGGGCGAGGTCAGGGCGGGCAGGAGCGGGTGGGCAGCTCGGCAGGGCAGGGCAGGGCGCCCGGTGAGTCCCATGGCAGATGCATTTCTGGCCCGGAGCGTAACATGCCCTCGGACCCGCACGTGTCCACCAGGCCTGAGCGTGCTGGCTCCCCCACCCCGCCCTGGTGTTTGTGCATCGTACACGTGTGATGGACCGGCAACTTGACCCGCTTGTGTCTTATCGTCTCAGTGCATTTGGTTGTTGGGAGAAACAAAAACCATCTCGATTTTTTTCTGATTGGATGATTCGGATGTATTTTCTTTTCCTCGTTTTTTGTTATTTCTTCTCGGCCCCACCCCCACCCCCACCCCGAACCGTCCCTTTCTTTTCCTTTTTCTTTTCTTTTCCCCGTTGCCGGTGGGGCTGGCGGGGAGGGCTTCTGCTTTTGAGTTGATGCCTTTTCCTCCCTCCCCCACCTCCCCGATTTCGTTCCTTTTTCCAGTTTTGTCCTCGGCACCATTGCATTAATAGTGCTTCTCTCCTCCCCTCCTTATTTGGGGTCTGGCTTGCTTTTTCCTGTTGGTTGGCTTCATGTAGGGGCCTCTGTGAGTGGTGACGGCTCTGAGCCCCTGGGGGGTGGGGGTGGATGGTCACCCCTCTGTCTCCGTCTCCCCAGAACAACTTCATCAACCTGAGCTTCCTCCGCCTGTTCCGTGCTGCCCGGCTCATCAAACTCCTCCGGCAGGGCTACACCATCCGCATCCTTCTCTGGACCTTTGTGCAGTCCTTCAAGGTGAGCCCCGCGCCTGCCGACAGCCCAGGGCTCAGGAGAAGAGCAGACCCGCCCCACCTGCTCCAGCTGGGTCTAGCTGTCAGGTGGAAATGCCTCTGTGATGCACCTGCTGGGGCTGCCGCCTGCAGGGCTCTTGTCTAACTTCCCATCCCTGCGCGTCTGAGAGCCCCGAGGGGAACGCCCCACTCCTTGCAGCTGTGGCCTCATCCCAGAGCCGCCAGGGTGTGCCGGCCGAGGGGCAGCCCGGCGCAGGGGGGCGGCCACGTGGGCCCCCCTCCCCTGCTCCTTCACTGCCTTCCGTCCGCCAGGCGCTGCCATACGTCTGTCTGCTGATCGCTATGCTCTTCTTCATCTACGCCATCATCGGGATGCAGGTGCGTGCCACCTCCCGCGCACTCCTGGAGCCTCCAGGACGGCCGCGCCCTCAGGCGGGTGGTCAGCGCAGCCCAGAGGGGCAGCCACGCCGTGGGGGCTGAGTGGGTCGCCGGGGCCGCCACGCACGGTCATCCGCCTCCACCTCCCCAGGTGTTCGGCAACATCGGCATCGACGTGGAGGACGAGGACAGTGATGAGGATGACTTCCAAATCACCGAGCACAACAACTTCCGGACCTTCTTCCAGGCGCTCATGCTGCTCTTCCGGTGAGCGGGTCGCAGCTCCGTCCTTCTGGTCTGGCAGGGCGTGTCCTCCTCTTCCCGTGGGGGCGTGTGCTCTCCTCCTTTGGGGGCGTGTCCTCTCATTGTTCCCATGGGGGCGTGTCCTCCCCTTCCTGTGGGGGTGTGTCCTCTCATTGTTCCCATGGGGGCGTGTCCTCCTCTTCCCGTGGGGGCATGTCCTCTCCTTCCTGCGGGGGCGTGTCCTCCTCTTCCCGTGGGGGCGTGTCCTCTCCTTCCTGTGGGGGCGTGTCCTCCTCTTCCCGTGGGGGCGTGTCCTTTCTGCTTCTTCCCGTGGGGGCCTGTCCTGTTCCTTCCTTTTCCTTTCCATGGGGGCGTGTCCTTTTCTCCTTTTCCCATGGCTCTGTTCAGGTAAGGGGTGGGGCAGGGCAGGAGCTGAGGCCTGGGACGCAAGCCTGGAAAGCATTTGCAGGCGTTATCTCACTGAACCCTCCTGACTCTCCTGTGAGGTGGGGCTTCTTGGCAGTCCCCCAGACAGATGAAGAAACTGTAGACTGTGGACTCTGGGACTTGATTCTTAATCCTGGCTGCAGGTTGCAGTGCCTTCACTCATGCCCTGGATGTTTACTGAGCACCTACTGTGTGCCAGGCTCTGCTTTAGGTACCAGGGACAAAGTAGAAAGACACATTGTCTGCTTTCTGGAAGCTGTCAACTTCAAAAGCACATTTGTCAGTTCTTTTACTCTCAAAGTGAGTTTTTTCAGGAATAGCCCAAACAATTGCAATTTGGGTTGTGCAGGCAATGCAGAACAGTAGGCAAATGCAGAAAACAAAGGTCAGGAGCTGCCTTTATACAGAAAACGGGGATTGGAAGGGGCTATTCTAAAGGAAAGTCCACTGGGGGAGAGTAACAGGTCAGGGCAGCAAGGGCCCCTCATTGGCCAGCCTGCCACGTTTCTCATTGGCTGGGCTGCAGCGCTTCTCATTGGCTGAGCTGCAGCGTTTCTCATTGGCTGGGCTGCCGCGTTTCTCATTGGCGGGACTTTGGCCTTTCTCATTGGCCGGGCTGCGGTGTTTCTCATTGGCTGAGCTGCAGCATTTCTCATTGGCCAGCCTGCCACGTTTGTCATTGGCTGAGCTGCAGCCTTTCTCATTGGCTGGGCTGCTGCGTTTCTCATTGGCCGGACTGCAGCCTTTCTCACTGGCTGGGCTCTTGCCGGTGCAGAGAGAAATCTTCCTTGGCAGTGAAGTAGCTCTACTTGGTGGGCAAGACGCAAGCACCCACTCTTCCTGGCGGGTGTGGTTGAGGAGGTGCAGTGGGGCTGAGGGCTCCCCTCCAGGCCTTCCCCACTCCAGTTTAGTTAAGGGTCCTTCTATTAATTCCCACAAAGCTCATATTCCCGTGGGGGAGAGAGACAGTCAGTAAGCTACTTATAGAGAATACTAGAAGGCAATGAAGCTCCAGGTTAAGAAGGAAATGGAGGCACAAAAGGACAAATATGATTCCACTTACGTGAGGTACCTGGAGTGGGTAAATTTATTGAGGAAAAAAGTGGAGGGGCCAGCCCTGTGGCCAAGTGGTTGGGTTCACACACTTCGCTGCGGCAGCCCAGGGTTTCGCTGGTTTGGATCCTGGGTGTGGACATGGCCCCGCTCATCAGGCCATGCTGAGGTAGCGTCCCACATGCCACAACTGGAAGGACCTACAACTAAAATATACAACTATGTACCAGGGGGCTTTGGGGAGGAAAAGAAAAATAAAATCTTTTAATAGAAAAAGTGGAATAGAGATTGCCAGGGGCTGGGTGAGTAGAGAATGGGGAAGTATTGTTTAATGGGTACAAGTTGTCAGTTTGGGATAGATGAAAAGGTTCCAGAGGTGGATAGTGGTGATGGGCGCACAGCAGTGTGAATGTACTTAATGCCGCTGAATTATACACTTTAAAATGGTTAAAATTACACACTTTATGTTATGTAAATTTTGGAATGATAATTTTTTTAAATTTAGCAACAACAACTAAAAGAATGGAGGGCTGGTAGGTCACACATCCCTGGAGGGGGGTGACATTCGAGAGAAATAGGTGAGGGAGGGAGCCATGTGGATATCTCAGGAAGGGCAGTCCAGCAGTAGGTGCAGCAAGTGCAAAGGCCCTGAGGCAGGTGTGTGGCTGGCATGTTTGAGGACAGTGAGGAGCCCAGTGTGTGTGGAGCAGAGTAAACCACAGAGAAAATAGTAAGAGATAACAATCACCTGGTGGGAGGGGAGCTTTTAGAACATACCTACATCCCGAGGCCCCACCACAGACCAGTTGAATCCAGGTCTGTGGGAGTGGAGTGTTGGCATCAGCATTTTGTAAAAGCCCCTTCCAGGCTTCATGCACAGCCAAGGATGAGAATCGCCTCTCTGAGCTTCCAGAGAAAAGAAGTGGCTTACCTGGGACTCGAACCCATGCCGGGCCAGCTGCAGAGCCCAAGCACTCTACCTCTACGGGGGGCGTTGGTGCCCAGAGCTGGGTGCCCAGGTCCCTGATGCCCCCTCTGTCCTCAGGAGTGCCACCGGGGAGGCTTGGCACAACATCATGCTTTCCTGCCTCAGTGGGAAGCCGTGTGATAAGAACTCTGGCATCCTGACTCCTGAGTGTGGCAATGAATTTGCCTATTTTTACTTCGTTTCCTTCATCTTCCTCTGCTCGTTTCTGGTGAGTCCGTGGATGTGGGGTGGGGTGCTCCCTAGACCCAGCTCTCTCTCAGGAGCCTGGGTTTCTGAGAACGTGGCTGTGTTGCCTGCTGCTCCCTGCGGGCTTCTCTGAGCCGGCTGGGAGTTAGCTCAGCTGGGGTTCCTCCCCTCGGCACTGCTCACGTTTGGAGCTGGACAGTTCTCTGTGGGGCGGCCAGCGCGCTGTATGGTGTTGAGCAGAAGCCCTGGCCTCCAGCCCCCAGTTGCCACTAGCGCCCCCATCCCCAGGTGTGCTGACCAAACATGTCACCAGACACTGCCAGTGTCCCCTGGGGGAGAGACGGGATCTCCACCTTTGAGACCCGCTGGGTTATACCAAGAGAAGGACCCTCCGGACTGAGAGCTGGCCCCACAGCCCATCTGGTTACAGAGGCTGCTCCTTATGGCCTCGCTCTCCCTGGGCCGTGGTGCAGGCAGGGCAGCAACTATCCAGGTGCTTCCCACAGAGGGCGCTTGATGCCAGGATCGGCCATGCAGCGTTGAAAGAATAGACAGACACCACTGAGGACCCGGGGATTGCCGGCCACAGGAAGGGCTGGGCTGGGGGAGTCAAAGGAAGAGAGGGCGTTACTGACCCAGCCGGCTGCCCCTGGCCCTCCCAAGGGGCGGCTGCCCCAGACACTTGCAGACAGTACCAGTTTCCCGTGGCTGCTGTAACAAAGTGCCACACGCTTAGTGGCTTAAAGCAAGAGAAACTCATCCTCCCACCATTCTGGAGGCTAGAAGCTGGTCCCCGGGTCGCAGGACCATGCTCCCTCCAGAGCCTCGAGGGGAGGGTCCTTCCTGCCTCTCCCAGCTGCTGGCGGCCCCAGGCATTCCTTGGCTTGTGGTCCCGTCACTCCAACGTCTGCCTCCGTCGTCACGTGGTCTTCTCCCTGTGTGTCTGTGTCAATTTCCCTCTCATGAAGACAGCAGGCGTATTGATTTAGGGCTCACCCTAATCCATCAGGACCTCATCTTAACTTGATGCATCCACAAAGACCCTTTTCCAAATAAGGCCACATTCACAGGTCCCTGGGGTTAGGATTTGAACGTGTCTTTTGGGAAGACACAAGTCAGCCCACCACGCAGACCCACCCCAGAAGCGGAGGGTGTCCCTTCTCCTGTCCTCTCCAGTCGGGCCTCCTGGCCCGGCTCCCCTGACGGGATGTGAGAAGCCAGCTGAGGGACTGTGGGAGATGTGGTGTGCAGACCCCAGTGTCCATCGGTGCAAGCCCAGCAGCCCCACTGCCTTCAGAGCAGGGGCCACACCCCTCGGCCCACAGACCCCCAGTCCAGCGTCCGCAGCCACTGGCCCAGAGGACCCACTGCCCACTTCTAAGCTCCCAGAAGGGAGATGCATGGGCCAGCCCAGACCCTGGACAAATGGCCACCCTGTCTAAATGGCACCCTGGGTGCACGTGGGGACGGGATCTTATAATGCAGCCACGTGGGAAGAGCAGGCACCCTGGAAGATGCCTGCACCCCTCGCCCGTCAGCCCCGAGGGCAGGGCTGTCTGCCTCCTTCACCGCTGTGTCCCCAACACCTAAGACAGTGCCCAGCAGGTGCTCAGTCAATGTCACGAAGATGAGTTAAAAATAGACACCTAGGATGACAGGTTACTTATTAGGCACCTGCCATGCTTACATCTGAACATTCTTAATGCCTGCTGTGTGCCGGGTTTATGCTAGGCACTGGCGGCGTGAGAAGAGAACACGGTTCTCTCGGTTCGCAGGGGCAATGGGCAGACAAGTGGGCAGGTCACGGCCATGTGGCCTGGCAGATCCCAAGGTGGGGACACGCAGACGGAAGGAAGGGCTGTTTCACACAGTGGCCCACGGGGCTGCGAGCAGAGACTGGACCACGTCGCAGTCGAATGGGTTGCGAGTAACGGAAAGTCCACTGAGACTGACCCAGGCGGCGCATGCAGCCGAAAGGCACAGGCGAGGCTGGGGCCAGGCGGGAGGACCCCGGCGTCCTTGCTCTCCTCCGCACGCCCCGTTCTCAGACCCCCCTCCTCGCAGAGGCAGGACGGCTCTGCTCCTGGGCACCAGCAGGAAATCCAGCGGGCTCAGTTGGCCTCCTTGGGTCACGTGCCTGGGGTAAATGACCGCGGGAGCCGCAGAGTGGGGGCCACACCTCGCTACAACGTCTTGTGTGCAGAGGAAGAGGTTCTCCAGGATCTGTTACCCAAAGGGGGGAAAATCAGGTGTTCCCTGGAGGAGCAGCATTGGCGCAGGCCTGGGGGTGGGACCGCGCAAGATCCCCGCGGCCAAGGGCCGTGAGAACATGGGGCAAGGGGCTGCCACAGGCAGCCGAGGGCAGGAAAAGTCCCCCGTCCCTCCCTCCGTCCACCCGGGAAACATTTGCGGGGTGCTTGCTTTGTGCTGGGCCGCGAACTGACAGTGGTCCTGCCCACAGGGAGCACTCACTTGCCCTCATCATGGACCAGGTGTGGGAGGATTTGGGTCACGGTGGTCCCCCCGGTGTTGGCCCCCATTTCACACAGCCTCTCCTCTCTCTGTCTCTGTCCATCTCTCTGGCTCTTGGTCTCTGCATCTCTCTCTGTCTCCATCTTGTCTCTGTCTCTCCCCCATCTCCGTTTCTCCATCTGTCTCTGCACTCCTTGCATGAGCGTGTCTTTCCTCCCTGTCCCCTCATTTCTCTCTCTGTGTCTATCCCCTTTCCCCTTTCGCCCCCTCCCCCTCCCCGTCTGGGCCTCCGTGTGCATGCGTTGGGGTGTGTGTCGCTCTCCCCGCTCCCTCCCGGCCCCCGGGGTCCCCGCAGATGCTGAACCTCTTTGTTGCTGTCATCATGGACAACTTTGAGTACCTCACTCGAGACTCCTCCATCCTGGGTCCCCACCACCTGGATGAGTACGTGCGTGTCTGGGCGGAGTACGACCCCGCAGCGTGGTAAGGCACCACCCCGAACCCCAGCCCCGTCGCCCGCCTCTCCCTAGCGCCGGGGCACAGGCTGGGTCAGGCACCGAAGCCCTGAGAGCTGGCGGGGCTCGCCGGGGGGTCAGCCTGGAGGGGAGAGATGAGAATAGCACCTCCGTCTGTCCGCCCCGGGTTAAATGCTCGGTCGCCAGCTGCGCCCCAATCCCAGGCTTTCTGGGAACCAAGGGAAGGAGTTGACCGTGAGGGTTCGCCTCCTGTGAGGCTCTCCTACCCCTCATGGGGGGCTCCAGATGCTGAGGACAAGCTGGGCAGGGCCCAGGGGGGAACCAAGGCTTCCCAGCCTGAGTGCTCCCAGGAGTGTGGGGAGAGGGGCTGGCCTGGCTCCCTTGGCAGACGGGATCGGTGGCCGCAAGGTCAGAGTGGAAGAACCCAGCTCATTCTGGGATCCCAGGACCCTGGAGCAGGTGTCACACGAGGCCAGAGGAGAGGACACAGAGCCTCAGTGGCCCCTGCATCCTCATGGTCAAGAAGGGAGCGAGCTCTCCCATCTCCGTGGGCGCCAGAGTGCCCCCCCGGCTGACAGGGGACGGCCTTAGTGCCGTCTCCACTGGGCATGTGTGTCGAGGGCCCGCTCAGCCCCAGGCCCCTGCAGGACACCCAGAGGCGCCAGCCTGATTCCAAGCCCGCCAGCCACTAACTGGGGATCCTAGTTCAGGCTGGGCTGGGGCTGAGGCAGCACGAATGGGGCCTTGAGCGCCCGAGAGCTGGCGGAGGGCCTCCCAGGGAGGGGGGGTGGGTCCACCCTGCCGTTCCTGTGGCCCCCACTATCCTCCAGGAGACCCAGCCGAGGCGAGCCGCGCGTCTGGGCTTGGCTTCCAGCTGGTTCCTAACTTTTCCTCTTTTGATTTTAGGTCATAGCAGTTGGATGCTGTCCCTCTGTTCCTTATTCCACGACCCCCCCCCCCCAGGGTAGCCCATGTAGGTTGTGGAGAAGGGAGATGCAGAGAGAGCCCAGGGGGAGGCATCCCCAGCCCAGAGCTGCTCCCCCCTCGCTCCCGGCAGACCCGGGGTCTGTGAGCATCTGGGGACGTCTCAGGGACCTCCGCTCATCCCATGTGCCCCCACTCCCCAAGCCAGGGGTCCCCATCCCCTGGCGTCACGACCCGGCCGCGTGGCGGGAGCGCAGCTTGCCCCGTGCCCCCACTAACGCCCTGTCTTCTCCTTTCAGCGGTCGGATTCATTATAAGGACATGTACAGTTTATTGCGTGTAATATCGCCCCCTCTCGGCTTAGGCAAGAAATGCCCTCATAGGGTTGCTTGCAAGGTTTGACTTCCACTGAACCTGCTAGCATCCGTGGAATGGGTGTGGCTTGGGCTCCTCAATATATATATTTCATATATATATATATATATATATATCTCTAAACACAGAGCCATTTCTCTCCTGCATTAAACTGGAAAACTCTCTCAGCCGACAGAATGCAGCCAAGTAGACTCGAGGAAGCATGGGACATTCTCTCGTTCCCTCCAGCCATTCTGCTTGCTCCTAGCTGAAGCTGCCCATCCCGGGGTCTCCATGGCACCCCAAATCAGACGCATCCCGGGGGGGCGTCGTAGCTGCACGCTGCCCCCCGCCACCATCACCTCAACTCTCTCCCCCTCCGCCCTTTGCCTCCAGAAGCCCCCAGCCCTCCTCCCCGTCTAGGCCCCCTCAGAGACCAGCCTCAGCCAACCCAGAGGCCTTTCCCCAATTTTTAACATAACGCTGGACCCCAGCATTGCTCCAGGCCCTCCAAAGTGAGGACCCCCGCTTCCCTCCACGTGGCACCGGAACCGGAGCTCAGTCACAACCGAATCTGACTTTTCTCTTTTCTCTCTCTCTCTCCCTGCTCGTGAGCAGTGAAATAATCTTTTTTTTAATTACCTTTTCTTCCACTTTTTTTTTCCTCCTCTTTTCCATTTATTTGAAATACCTATTTTATCATCCTCTGCATCTTTCTCTCTCTCTTTTTTCGGCTCGTGTGATTTTTTTTTTTCTTTTTGGTTTTGTTTTTTGTTCTCTCCGCCCCCTCGCCTTCCCTCCGCTCCTCCGTCCCACCCGTTCTTGTCTTCGGTGCTGCCAGGGGCCGCATGCCTTACCCGGACATGTATCAGATGCTGAGACACATGTCTCCGCCCCTGGGTCTGGGGAAGAAGTGTCCGGCCAGAGTGGCTTACAAGGTAGTCTACCCGTGGCGACCACGGCGTCCGGGCGCTGGGGACTTTTCAGTGCTGACCAGGAGCAACCAGCCGAGTCTCTTTTTCCAGCGTTTCTCTTCTTTCTTCTTTTTTTTTTTTTCTTTTTCTTTTTTTTCCTCCCCCTTTCCTCCTCGAGTAAATGGATCTTGACCGTCCTTGACTCTAAGCCGCACACTGTGTCCGTCCTTTCTGATGACTGTGCCTTGGTGTTTTGAGACTCCCTTATGGCCGACACCCGGGGGGGGGAGCCCCCAGGTCAGGCCCCCCACACACACCTGAAGCTGATCTCTGACCTAGGGCCTTGGGGGACCCGAGACCTCCCGAGGAGTCCCGGAGCCTCTCCTCCCCAGCCCCCGCCGGCCCTCCAGAGTTGCCTCCCTGGCCCCACCCCTGCGCCACCCGTCTCCCACTGCCACCCCGAGGCGCTCCCACCTGCTCTCCGTTGTTCCGAGTGGGCAGGCGGGCCGCAGCTGGACCCCTGGACTGTGGCACCCTGATGCAGGCCGTGCACGCTGCCTTGGCGGGGGGCCTGGGGCGGGCAGGCACCGTGCCGACCGGGGGTTGGTGCATGCTGGCTGAGGAAGCGAGGGCCGCACCGCCAGGCGGCTGGGCCGGGCCACCCTCCAGACCCCCGTCCCGGAATCTCCCTTGGCACCCAAGGACAGATGCTCTGTTCCCTCCAGCTCATCCTCGAGAAGTTCAGGAAGCACCTTGAAAGTCGTCCCTCCCCAAACAAAGATTGCCCCCTCGTCCCACTCTCCCGTCCACCTCGCCCACCCTGTGTCTGCCAGAGTCCGCCCTCCCTGTCCGTCAGTGCCATCCCTGCTGCCTCGTGTGCCACCTCCACTCGCCCCATCCCTCTTCCTCCCTCTGTGCACCCCTCCTTCCAGGCAAGGCCGGGATGAAGCCACCGTGCCTTGTCCCCAAGATGAAGATCTCCCTGCGCTGTCCCTTCCCTCTCTAATTGTCCTCTTGTCCCTCCTCTGAGTCTCTGCCTGGCTGGGTGTGTGTGTGCAGGAGAGAGGGAGGGAGTGCCCTTCCCTTCCTATCTCTGTGCAGGGCCACCACGGCTCCATGAAGCGCCTTTGTGCAAATTTGAAAAGAGCACCCTTTCTGCAGAACTCTCTGTCTGTGGAATACGGTTGAGTCTGCCCACGTGGCAAGAACGAGACACTTCTATGCTATCCACTGGGCAGTTGTCACTTAAATACACAAATCCATGATTTTTAAGATGAGAAGTCCTTTGTGCAGTGCACACAACCTGCCCGGCTGTGCACAGCAGCCCAGTCTGTGTATTTCTCTGTCTGTGGCCTCCCTCCCCATCCTGCCTCAATCCCTCTCTTGTGTTCTGTTCTGGGTTTGCCATCCCCATCCCATCTCCAGCTCTGTGTTTCCTGCTGACATGTGTCTGAATCCCCTGGCGACACCAAACTCACCCTCAACCCCCAGCCGCGTGCCGCCTCAGCCTGGGCTGGTGCCCACCAGCCCAGCATCATCTCCCATGCCACCAAGCATGGGGACAGAGCCCCTGCCTGGGACGCAGAGAGTCTTTTCCCTGGGCCATGGGAATGCCCCCTCCCCCTCCCCCCCGCCATCGCACAGAGAGCCGAGACCTGGACATGTCCCTGAGATACACTTCCCATGGAGCTATGAATGAGTCTCGAGATTCCGTCTGCATGCGCCCTGTCTGCTGTCTGTGTGTCGTGGCCTCGCTGCATGTCCACGCGGGCCGCCTGCCTGCCACTTCTCAGAGGCATGATGTGGTCCATGCCCACCTGGTCCAGTCTGGGCCAAGCAGGGGTGGGGTAGGAGCCAGCAGCCCCAGCGGCTGTGGCCTGGACCCACTGCCTGCCTGCTGCATGTGCTCCTGCCATTGGCTTGCTCTCTTCTTTGGGGGCAGAACAGAATGGAGCCGTCCAGAAGAACTCTGGGGCAGGGCGAGGATGTGGGCCCAGCCTGGAAATGCCAGCTCTGGGGTCCAGTGGGCAGGGGGAGAGGGCAAGGCCTTGAGGCACCGGAGGGCCCCCAGGGCCTTCCCCACGGGCTACCACAGGAAGTAAGTGGCGCACTGGGACAGATAAGCCGCCTTAGCCGCTGCCGTCAGAGTTCTTCCTGGGGCTCCCGGGTGGGTGGGTCTGGCTCACGGGGGACCCAGAGGTGTGCCTGGCAGTGACAGGCCTCGCCTCTGGTTTTCTGCAGAGGCTCCTGCGGATGGATCTACCTGTCGCTGATGACAACACTGTCCACTTCAATTCTACCCTCATGGCTCTGATCCGCACGGCCCTGGATATCAAGATCGCCAAGGGTAAGGGCTGGGGACAGGAGCAGAGAGGCAGGACAGGGTGGAGCTGCGGCCTCGGAGGGGAGAGCAGCGGGCAGCCAGGGAGCCTCCTCCTTGCCTGAAGCCGGGGGAGCCACCGCCCTGCCCTCATCTTCATTTGCTCACCTGGTCACTCGCTCAGCCAACATCTCATCCATGCCTCCCAGATGCTGGATGCTGCTCCACTCATGGGGGCATGGCAGCTTACACTTCTGCCAGGGGAGGCCTCCCCCAGGAGGCTGTGAAAGAGGTGAGGTGGTGAGTCACATGGATACCTGTGGAGAAAGTGTCCCCATTGCCAAGCAAGAGCTCGACACCCAACGCATGTAAAGAGCCAATTATTATGGCATCAGCCTTTGGGAAGAGAAAATAGCTTTATTGCAAGATCGATCTGCAAGAAGACAGGAGAGGCATGCTCTCAGATCTGTGTCCCCAATCCAGGGCTTGGGGCGGAATTTATAGGATGAAGGGAAGGGTGGTCTGAAATGTAGAGACAGATGGTTGGCGGTAAGGAGGTGTGAGGTCATTGATGGTCTGTACCAATGTAGTCAAGCCCCATGGTTCTTCATAGGATGCGTGTTAACACAGTTCTGGTGTTAGTATGATCTGAGGGTGGAGTTTTCAGACTTTTGATGTCAAAAGGGTCACGTCAGGCATTCACGCAGGCCCAGTTGATGGGTTGGTGGTCTCAAGCAGACTGAACGGGACAAGGAGTCATTTCTCAGTTCTTGAAAGACCACTCTTAATCACGCCGTTGATAAGATGAGGTTGGTCAAACTGTCCCCTTTTTGTTGTTCGTTCCTCAATCTTGAGGTATATAGGGTGCCTGCCACTCCAGCTTCTTCTTACTGATAAGGGGCCTAGGTTGTTCCATCTCATTGATTCAGGCTCTTAGTAAGATGGCGATGCAGGTGGGCTCCCAAAGTTAGACCTATATTGTGTAAGAAAGTAACCAGGTATTTAATAAAAAGTGTTTCTAGAGGGGCTGCCCCCAGGGTCAAGTGGTTAAGTTCATGTGCTCCGCTTTGGCAGCCCAGGGTTTCACTGGCTTGAATCCTGGACACAGACCTAGCACCACTCATCAGGCCATGCTGAGGCAGCATCCCACACAACAGAACTAGAAGGACCTACAGCTAGAATAGATAGCAATGTACTGGGGGGCTTTGGGGAGAAGAAAAAAGAGACAGATTGGCAACAGGTGTTAGCTCAGGTGCCAATCTTTTTTAAAAAGGGGGCATTTGTAGAGAAATAAAAAGAAAAACAAGGTTGATGGTTGTAGCAAATTATAAACTAGTTCTTGAGCCCATAAGGCAGCCAATTAAGATTTCTAGATGTCAGGGTCGAAACACCTTTTGCAGATTGAAATGTCTCTCATGTCATCAGGCTTTTGGGTATCTTACACAGCAACAGACATGAATCTCTCTTATGCTTATATCAAGTTGTCCAGCTTCAGTTTGCAAGATTTCAGGAAAAAGGATAGTTTCAGTTCTCAGTGATTCAAAGTGAAGATGAGAGAAAAATTCCAAAACATTAGTTTGGAGATTTGTAGACAGCTATTTGAGGAGACTAGAGGAATTCAGGATCCAGTCCAGTTTACAGAGAGAAAACAGAAGCCTCAAAGACAGAACTAGGATCTAATATCCACAAATGTGTATTATAGTTTCTACTGAAATACAATTTTTTTCTCTAAAATCACCCTCATTTTTACCAAAGATAGCCAAACTAGGACTAATTGGTTGGCAAAATAAATCTAGCGTCAATAAGCTTGGCCGGTTATTTACATAAGTGCAGGAAGAATAGCCATTGATCATATGGGCTCTTTTAAATCTACTTTGCTGGAACTTTTAATAAGGAATCTCAGATTGAACTTTAAAGGCCTCTCAAGGCCAGGAAAGCCAAGCCTAGGATTTGTCATACCTACATATTTGGGTGGATTTCTCTCTTCTCAAGGTCCCCAAAATATCCTGAGGGTCTTGCACCTGCCAGGGAAGTGACCTTCTTTACCCACCTGGTAAGGTTGCCGGGCATCCTATAAACAAGGTATCCGGCCAGTATTTCCAGGTGGCTTTATTCCGTAAAGTCAGTCTTTGTTCCTCAAAGCTGTATGGTCATATCTGAGTCTATGCATGTGTCTCTCAAATATGACATTCCAGTCAAAGCCTTGCTAATATCACCAGTGTTTCCAATTGTGTCCTGCTATAAGGGGAGTAGATTCTTATGGAACTTATACAAATAATTATATTGCCATGAAAAAAAGAATCCTTACTCATCAAGCGTTTCCAAATTCTGAGGGATAAGGAAGGGAGAAAAAGATAAATGTTTCAATTCCACTTACAAAGGTATAATTTACCAAATTGTTGTAAGTCATAGCTAGCTTAAGAGAAAATAGAAAAAGGTGGAAAAAATAAGAAAAAAGAGAAAAATCTGGAAAAAGATGTTAAAAAATCAGCCAAATTTCAAACAAAAAGTCATAAAAATTATAATTATCTGCATCAATTCATTCAGCGTCATGTAATCAATTCTTTATCTTGATCTTTTGTTAGCAGTTTTATGAGGCCATCAGCCTCCATTAGAGTTCTATAATTTCATACCCAGCTCAGTACTGTAATCTGAAGGTTCAACGGAAATCTAGAACACAGGTTTCTGTTCCGTGAAATCCAGATCCTTTCCATGAATTTCTCTGAAGATGAAACATTTGCAAAAGCATCAGAGTAAAACAGTAACTATCTGTAAATGACAAAAGACTAAAAAATGGCAATTGATAAAGAAACTTGTCTATTTCTATGACATACAACACTTTAAAATAATTAGAATTATGACTGATAACCAGGACAGATCAGGATTTTAAGAATGTTATATAATTTTACAGCTTTTATGTTAATAACATTTACCCACGCACTATAACCTAAGAACGTTTATCATCATTTATTTGGTGATGCTTCCCATGTAATTTAGCGTACCAAGTAATACTAATTAGTTTAATATCTCCTTCTTTATAGAAAGAGAGACTAAATTCTTTGGGAAGTCCCAGGGCCCTTTTGGAAATTCTCAAAGTTTGAATTTTGGGGAAGTTTGTCAAAAGTGTCAAAAGGTTTTAAAACACTTGCACCTATCTTTCTTAATAAAATTAAAATATTTCCATTCCTTAAGTCTTCTTTACTGAAAACGTACATTTTACTTTCCCTGAATACAATGATGTTTTCCTTATTAGTTTTTAGTAGCTTTAAGCATATATATTAATTAGAATTGTTAACCCTTACAGACTTTAATTTTTAGTGAAAACTTAGAAATAAGCAATTCTAATCTGTCTTTACATTAGCATTTTACAGTAGTGGCTTGGCACATTTGTAAATGGTTTTTACAATTTCTAGAAACATGCTACCTCGTGGTACAATCTTTTAATAAAATACAAGATATGTGTACGAATAGACTCAAGCATCTTTTAATTTCTCTTTAATATGAAGCCAAAAGTAGATAAACCTATATTTGCTCATTAATATCTAATATTATATCTTATGTGGAAATGACAGATATTCAATACGTTTTATCATTTAATTTAACAAAACTCTAAGGTTTTAAGTTACCAAATGGTTTTGAAGTTATTTTAAGTACATACACCATAACACATAATTATTGTTAAAAAGTTCACCCAGAATTTTTCTTTTCACATCCATTTAGTTGTCTTGTTCCCAGTAATTACTAAGATTGCTTGTAAAACTTCATGAAACGTTAGACAAGATTACTTATCATTTAAAGTTATTACTGTTGTTAATCAGTCTTGTAACAGAGATAACATCAGCTTATTTGACCAATAATCATAGAATAAAGGTTGCATGTTGGCATCATAGCCACCACTGATAATACTGAAGACATGTCCATTTCAGGCAAACAAATTTAAATGAGCTTTCATTTACCAAAGATTGTTTTATGTCACAGTAACTTCAAAGACATTTGAATTGGTTCCCATTGCATTTAAATAAGCACTTACTTTAAGCCAATTAAATAGAGCTCTTTTCAAAATTATACCATCCAGAGGTAAAAAATATGTATATCACTATAGACACACATACACAGAGGCTCCACAGCTGTTGTTTTAAAATTACTGCCTTGAATCAGGTACAGTAATACAAAGCTCACTAGTTACAAAAGAATAATTGAACCCAAATTTTATTTTAAGCTTTCTCCACTAATATTTATGGAGAAGACACTCAAGATGCTAGATTTTGGGTGAGGGCACTCTTATGGCCATTTTTTCCTTCAGTCTTAGGAATTGGTGATGGGCTAGAGAACAGTTCCTGGAGAGGTTACAAGCTTTTGTGTGTGTGTGTGTGAGGAAGATTGGCCCTGAGCTAACATCTGTTGCCAATCTCCCTCTTTTTTCTTTTCTCCCCAAAGCCCCAGTGCATAGTTGTGTATCCTACTTGTAAGTCCTTCTAGTTTTTCTATGTGGGATCCTCCACAGCACGGCTTGATGAGCGGTGAGTAGGTCCACATCCAGGATCCAAACCGGCAAAGCCTGGGCCACCGAAGCCAAGTGCACAAACTTAACCACGATGCACCTGGGCCAGCCCCAACAAGCATTTTGAGATAAAGGAAATGAGGGAAATCTGAACTGCCTCTAGAGCTCCATTTCCAGTCTCGCAAAGATTGTTTTTAAGGACAGTTGCTCTTAATGCCTCAGAAATTGGATTGTAACTTAAATGACACTATAGGTCAACCTTCCTGTCTTACTGCATTGTCCCTAACTTGCTTCTTTCCCTCTGGGTGCTTAGTTTATTTTAACTTGGGGAAGAAGGCTTAAAAAAAATCCTATCAGGCTCTGAATATCAGCTTCCAGTTTGGTTGAATTTTTGGTTGTAAGTTGCTAAATCCTTTCAAAAATCTTGTCAGGTTCCAGCCGGGGTGAAAGTAAGTAGTTGACAGTATTGAACAGCTCCATTGATCTCTAACGTAGCGGTTTCCCAGAAACCCTGCCAGAGTCTCATTAACTCTTGGGGGTGGATTACAGGGTGTCTGTAAAGCCGTGACCTAATAGGCTTCTCCTTCAGGCACTTTTATAACTTAACTCTTTCTTAGCTTTTTGCAACAAAACTTTCAATAAGGTTATTTTGGTGTTTTGAAGGCTTTGCTTTTCAGTGTACTTCTTAAATGATCCTATCTAATCGGGACATTCCTTCTAATGGCCAATGTAACTCCCCTGAGACTGGCGACAGTTTGATAAGACCCCAGCCGTGAACGGGAGAGCAGCCAGCATTTCTGTCCGACCATCTCTGACCGAAGAATGGGGTGCAACCTGCGCTTTTGTCTGACCATTATTTTGGGGCCTCCATCCTGATGACTATTAAGCCAAGCTCTCAGGACACAAAGGAAGCTTAGAAAGGTCTTGCACTTCCTTGTAAATATTTGCAGCTTCCGGAAGCTTCAGATTCAAGCAATTGTGCCAGAAGGTGGAGCCCTTGACTCTTTAAAGATGTTCCTGGTTTCTCGGGTTGAAAGCTCAAAAGGAGCCAAAGTGGCCACTGCAATCAGAAATCTTCCCGGGTTCTCCTCCCAGCTGTTCACAGTCATCCCCATTTTGGGGGCTTATTCCAAGGTGGCCACAACAAACAAGGTAATTTCTAAGGAGAATTTGTTGTGGCTACTGGGAACCTTAGTCCTCCGACAGCCGATTCAGTTTAGACAGACGTGGACACACGATGCAGTTGTAGGTAACACAGACCAGAAGACCGGCCGGTTCACCGGGAATTGTCCAGAACCGGAAGCAACTTCACGAGTGAGCCGTTTCTCCTGCCTCAGTCGCCTCAGTGGTTCAGGCCCAAGGTTCAGGACCCAGCCCACCGGGATGCCCCAGAATACAAGCCATACTGACGTCTCCAGGCAACCAGACCCGAGAGACAAGGTGAGGGACGGGCGCTTCCTTAGACTGACTCACCCAGACCCAGAGATGTCTTGAGCCGGAAGCTTTTTCTTCTCCCAAAAGAGAAAAAGCGCCAAGGGGCCCGGAGCTGTGCGGCGGGAAGTGGGGATCCAGCCAGCTGAGCTTCCAGGTGAAGCCATCTAGGCAGCCGCTTAGGGCCCCAGGCAGCAGGTCACAGGACCTTGTCCCTTCATGGGTGCCAAAAATCATTACCGAGCAAGAGCTCGCCACCCGATATGCGTGAAGAGCCAGTTACTGTGGCCTCGGCCTTTGGGAAAAGAAACACAGCTTTACTGCAAAATCAGTCTGCAAGGAGGCAGGAGAGGCGCGCTCTCGGCCGTGCCGCCCTGACCCAGGGCAGGGCAGCCTGAAGTGTGGGGATAGATGACTGGAGGTGAGGAGGACTGAGGTCACTGATGGTCTGCACAAGCATCGTCAAGCTTCCTGGCTCTTAATGGGACGTGCGTTCACACGATGGTGGCGTTAGCCTGATCTGAGGATGGAGTTTTCAGCCCCTTGGTATCAAAAGGTCACTTACCGGGCATTCACACAGGCTCAGTTGATGGGCTGGTGGTCTCATCAGCCTGAACTTGAAAAGGGGTCTCGGTTCCTGAAAAACTAGTCTTAATTACGCTGTTGATAAGATGGGGGTCAGTTGAATTGGTCCTGGAGGGCCTGCAGTTACCCCTCAGGCAGAGGGACCAGCAGGTGCAAAGGCCCTGTGGTAGGAAGCCACTGAGTGCTGTGTTGCATTAACTTGCCCTCTGAGCAAGGGGAATACCGCACAGCATCCAGAGCAGAGGAGGAATATGACTGCACTCGCTTTTAAGCAGCCTCCCTCTGGCCACAGTGAGGACAACAGACCAGGAAGAGGCCAGAGTGGAGGCCGCTGACATGGTCCAGGTGAACACAGGATGGCGGCTTAGACTCAGAGGGCATGCAGTATCCAGATTCTGGATGTTTCCTGGGACTCAAGCCAACCGGATGGCCAATGGAGCAGATGTGGGGCGTGAGGGACAGGTACAGGTCAGAGGGCAGGAGGTCGGTGCCGGCCGTGGTACGGGAGACACAGAGAAGTCTGATGGAGGTGAGCTGATGAGTCTTCAGGCAGGGCTGGAGATGTGAAGTCGGGAGACATCAGAGGCTGACAGGTTCTAAGCCAGGAGACTGGACGAGCACAAGGGCCGATCATGAGCCGAGAGACCCCGGAGATGGAGCCGAGGCCCCTCCAGCGTTAGCGGGGCGGCCAGGGAGCTGGCAGAGACCAGGGCAGCGTGGGGTCCAGGGAATGTCCAGGAGGAGGGGGGCAGCATGTCAGGGTCTGCCCAGCGGCCAAGGAGGATGAAGACCGAGAGTGACTGGTGGCTTTCGTGGCAGGTCACCACTGGGCACCTTGACTGGGGCAGCTCCGGTGGAGCGGTCAGGCCCCCGGCCTGGAATGGGGTTCAGAGACCTGACAGAGTGGACGTGACTCATCAGCGGACGGGCCAGCGGCATGGAGAGAGGCGTGTGGTCACCAGACAGAACGCAGTGGGAGAGGAGCTGGCGGGGGGCTGGCTGCACCATCCAGCCGAAGGCTGGCGATCGGAGGCTGAGGAGGCAGGCCAAGGCTCCGCCAAGGTGCAGCCACAGGGAGGTCAGGAGGAAGGAGGACGCCTCAGGGATGCGCGTTCCTCCCAGGGTCCTAAGGGGAAGCGAGGAGGAGCTGGGGCTGGAAGCGCCAGGGAGGCGAAGCTGGGAGGGGGGGAGGCCAGCAGCTCCAGCGGGCGCTGCCCGGTGGCTGAGGGCCCATGGAGGACAGACCTTGTTGGAGCCGGGAGACGTGCAGGGGAGGTGACGAGAGCAGGAGGACGCAGCTGAGGGACAGGGGGAGTTGAGGGGTCCAGCCCTTGTCTGGCACACCGTGCGAGTTTCTTTCTCATGAACTAGTCCGAGGCGAGCGACCCAGACAGTCCAGGCAGCGCAGCACGTGTCACCAGCAGGACCCGGGTCTGTGCGTCTGTGGCCCCACCCGGCCTGGGCTGTTCCTCGTCAGTGTGCTGCATGCGGCTGCTCCGGGCCCCAGCCTGGGGCGCTGAGCACGTAGGGGTGCCACCGTGTCTGTGTAATCAGACGTGAGAGTCGGGTTTCGCGGGCCCATCCTGCCCTCCTCTCCCGTCCTCACTGGAAACTTCAGCAGGCAACCTCCCACGCTCCGAGCCCCAGCTCACATCAGCCAGCTATGCCGCGTGACAAACGGCCACAGACTTGACAGCAAAACACACACCCGATTATCAGATCACAGTTCTGGGGGCCGGAAGTCCAGGCACACTCAACCGGGCTCCCACTCGGGGTCTCACAGGGCCAAGACCAGGGCATTGGCAAGGCTGGGCTCTCCCGTGGGAGCTCTCGGGGGAAGCTCGCTTCCATGCTCATGCAGGCGTTGACAGAATTCAGTTCCTCACGGCTGTAGGACTGAGGTCCCCATTTCATGGCTGGTTTTTAGCCAGAGTTGTGCTCAGCCCCCAGGAGGATGTCTAATCCTTTATGCACTCCACATCTCTCTGATTTATTCTGCCACCAGCTGTAGAAAACTCTGCTTTTCAAGGACTCCCCTGATTAGGTCAGGCCCACCCGATCAGCTCCCTATCTTACGGCCAGCAGACTTGGAACTTTAATTACATCTGCAAAATTCCTTCACAGCCATCCCTAGACTAGTATTTAATTGAACAGCCAGAACCTTGGGGAAGGGAGCAGCCTTAGGAGTCTGCCTGCCACAGTCCCCTCTTCTGTACAGTGGGTGTAACAGTGTGCACACTCTTGGCACATAATTCCTTTCTGACCCAGCTGCTGTGGAACCTGTGTTCAGGGCTCCCAAGACAATCCAGAACCTGGGCTCAGCAGTTCACTAGAAGGACTCGGAACCAAGAAGAGCGTTTTGCTCGTGGTTATGGCTTATTACAGCAGAAGCATCCAGATTAAAATCTGCAAAGGAAAAGGGGGCAGGCTGGTCCCTCCCAGCGGGGTCACGGGACAGTGCTTAATTCTCCGGCAGTGACGTGTGACAACATGTAGGAAGCCCTCCTGAGCCTTGGTGCCCAGGGTGTCTTGGGGGGTTGGTCGTGTGGGCACGGCTGACCTGAGTTCGTCTCCAGCCCCTCCAGAGGTCACACTGATGCCACTTGGCCCAAGGCCCCCACCTCGAACCCCATCACTGGAGTAAACGATCTGGCATGCCCCAAGACCCCCAGGGAAGCAAGGACGCTCCTATCAGGCAGAACATTCTAGGGACTTAGAGGGACCCCCCCCCCCCCACAGGAGCTGCTCAGGGACCAGCCCTTTCTCTGCCATGTGCAGGGCTGCACAGCCCAGAACCGCTGAGCTGTCAGAACCCCCTTCTGTGGGGCCCAGTAAGTCCAGCCTTTCTGGCACCTCCCGGACTCCCCACCTGAGGAGCTCAAGGACTCCCAGGATGTCCCTGCGTTCGGCCATCGTGCTTCTCACTCATTTCCCAGATGCTACCCAGCTCCCAGAGGGTCACACGCTCGGCATCTCTGAGCCAGAGATGCCTCCCCGTCCGGCCCTTGGTGAGGGCGCCAGGCCGCCCCCCAGAGCCCCGCGGGCACAGCTGAGCCAGGCTCAGGGGCTGTGGACGGGCAGCTGAGGGCTGGGGGACAACGGTGGTAACGGTGACAACAGTGCAGCCATTTTAGCAGACGGGAGTCTCGGGCAGGCGGAGAGCAAGAGTGTGCTTTGTTTCCAACAGCTCGATTTGCTTTCTATACACACCCAGGTTCTTTCCAGCGAGTAGGGTGGCGTGGGGGGCGGGGCGCCCCAGCCTTCGCAGATCCTCCGGAAGTCGTGCGGCCGTTCTTACCTGGAGACCTGGGGGAGGGTGGGCAGGTCCCTCTGCTTGTCTGTGTCGGTCCCTCTCCTCTGTCTTCTGTGTGTCTGTCTGCCTCTCCCACCCCCCATCTGTTCTCTCCTCCCAGAAGAATCTCATTCTTGTCTTGGGGAAATCCCTCTGTCTTTGTGGTTCTTTTTCTTCTAGATGTTGTGTCTGGACCCCTGAATCCTCCCCCAGGGGACTCAGGCTGTGACCCTCATGGCCCCCGCCCTCTGCTCCCACGTCCAGGTGACGAGGGCAGAGGCGGCCACCTGCCAGCACAAACGCAACCCCGTGAGCCACCCCCAGCCCCGCGCTGACGTCCCGGGCTTGGGCGAGGGTTCCGTCCCTGCGCGCCCACCAGCTCACAGCCCCAGACAGTGGGGAGGGTGTGGGAGAGGACTCGCCCAGAGCCGCCAGGACCACACGTCCCCGCACCGGCCGGTGTTGCCCGCCCCCACGAGGTCCCCGGCCCTGGCGCTGGTGCAGGGGACCTCAGCTCCCCAAACAGGAACGCCTCTGCCATCGTCTTAGACAGGGCCGCCGTCAGGGCTAGGCCCCTGGGGCTGGCCCAGACTCTCGTCAGGACCCCACGTGCTGACCACCAGAGGGGCTGTCTCATCCATTTATCCCCCCAGAGACCAGGCGCCGTGGGGAGGTGGGGTCTGCAGTGGCCCAGAAGGTTCCGGGGTGGGCCTCGTGGGAGCTGAAGGGCTTTGACCCGCCTGACCAAGGGAGGGCGGCTTCCCGAAGCTGGTGGCCACGTCGGCCCCGCTCATTGAAGGAGAGCATTTACTGAGCGCCCGCTGTATGCCCGGCTCTGTCCTCTGCTTGCAGGACACGGGAGCCTGCGGCCCTCGAGAGGCTGCAGAGACGAGGGGCAGACAACTCACGCAGTGAACGAGGAGAACACGGGATGTGTTCGCAGGCAGGAAGGGCTGTGGGAAAGTGGGGCAGAGGCAGGGGTTGGGGTCCAGGTCAGAGGTGAAACCCTGTCAGCAGTCCTCCACCAGGGGACATTGGCGATGTCCAGAGGCATGTCTGGTGGTCACATTGGGAGGGGGCTGGCGCTGCTGGCATCTCGTGTGTAGAGGCCGGGCTTCGCAGGACAGACCCTGGGACAGAGACTGTTCACAGAGGCACACAGGACAGGGTGAGGGAGGGGAGGACCCTCAGGCCCTAAAATTGGGGACACCACGGTTTGTGGGTGACTCATCCATGGATGGGGGACCTCCTGTCCCCAGGAGCCCCAGTGGTAATAACTGTGCAGCTGGATGAGGACTAAACCTGGGGTTCGGCCTGAAGTGAACCCCATGACCCCAGCAGGGGGCTGTCGTGACGTCCTCTGAGGATGTTCCCTGCTGGTTCTCACTGGGGGCGATTGTGTCCCCCAGGGACACACAGTGCTGGGGACGGTTTGGGTTGTCAGGATTGTGCAGGACGGCCCACCACAAGAAGGGCCCGGCCCAGGTGTCGACAATGCTGCCTGCAGCCGAGAAGCCCCCAGACCCGTCACCTGACTCATGCCCAGAGCGGGTGCCCGGCCTGCTTGGCTGCTGTGACAGGATGCCACTGACTGGGCGGCTGAAGCCACAGACATTTATTTCTCACAGCCCCGGAGGCTGGGAGCCCAGGGTCGCGAAGGCGGCAGGTGCCCTCTCGCCTGTGCTCACACGGCCTTCCCCGTGCACGCGCCCCTGGGTCTCCCCCTCGTGAGGACTCGACCCTCTCGGGTCAGGGACCATGCTCACAGCCACTCACGACACTCTCACCTCCCTCCCGGCCACCTCCATGTGCAGCGCTGTGGGCTAGGGGCCTCTGCGTGAGCTTGGGGGACACAGGTCGGTCCACAACAGTGGGTCTTCCTTTCTCCACGAGAAGCAGGGAACACAGAAGCTGTAACAAGAAAGTGACTTTCTGCAGGAGCTGTCACACCCTCTGCTTTCCCTCCCCGTGTCCCTGAGAAGGAGCCACCGAGCCTGGGCACAGGGCTTGGCTGCAGCGGACACAGACATGGCTGTTCGTTGCAGCTGCTTCCCCTGAGGAAAGAAAACCATATGGGTTGGTGTCGAGGGTCTTGAGAGCCCAACAGCACAGGGCCTTTCCCAGGGCCTCCCACAATGGTCTTGACCTCCCGGCCTGAGTCCAGGCACCCCCCCCTGCGCAGCGGGGCCCCAGCGACCACAGTGCCCCTGCCTGCTAGACCCCTCGGCCACCAGCGCTGAGAAAGCCAGACCATGGAGCGCGCCCGCTAAGGGGCAAGATGTGGAACAACAACATGCAGCGATGTGTACGGAGAAGAGAAAGAAAGCAGGCGGGAGACATAGAAGGTGATGAAGGGGCCATTTCCGATAGGGGGCCAGCTAGAAGACCCCTTTGATAAAGGGTTTGAGCAGGGACCTGAAGGAGGTGAGGGAGGGAGCCGCGGAGATATTTGTAGAAAGAACGTCCTGGCAGAGGAAGCAGCCGTGCAAAGGCCCTGAGGCAGGACCATGCCTGGCGGGTTTGAGGAACGGTGAGGTCAGTGTGGTGGGAACAGAGCAAGCGAGGGGGGTCAGAGGAGAGGAGAGCAGACCTTGTGGACTTGGGCCATCAGCCTGGGTGAGGTGGACCACACAGGGCTCTGAGCAGAGGAGGCACGTGACCAACTCGGCTGCTCACAGGCGCCCTCTAGGGGCTGCAGGGGGACGGGGGACCCAGGCAGAGGTGACCACAGGCCCAGGCAGTTCAGTCCCGGTGGCCTCAATATCTTCGCTCCAGAACTGGATGTGAGCTTTTCCTGCACATTTACATTTAAAGGCCCCTCTGAAGGGTTTTTCCCCAAATAAAGGCCCACAGGGGGAAGGCGAGTGACAGTTCCGTGAGGAGCCTGCAGGTGTCTGTGCTTTGAGTCCCGTCTGCTGAGGAGAAGAAGCTGGCCGGGGCCCCGGGGCTGGGCCAGTGGGGCAGCAGGGCAGGCGCCGGGCGAGGAGGGCTGGGGGAGTGGAGGCAGGCGGACGTGGGGCCGCGGGCGGGGCGGCTGTTCACCCAGCGAGCCCCAGGGTTTGGCTGTTAGGACACCGAAATACTTCCCTCCTGGCTGGTGCCCCCCCCCAGCCTTGGGGCCCTTGCTCTGGCCTGTCACCCATGTCGCTTCCGTACCTGCTGTGTGTCAGAACGGTGCCTGGGCCCGGGGTTGGGCTCTGAGCCTGAAGGAGGAGCAGGGCCAGGCCAGCGGAGCGGCCAGGATGGGTGAGAATGTGCCGCCGTAATAAAGAGCCCCAAGGCCTGGACCCGACCAAGCTTCTTGCCACCCACTCCGTTATGTGGGAACTTCCCGGGGTGGCAGGGACTCTGCTCATTGGTCACTTAGATCCCGGGCCTGAGGGAGCAGCCATGGTCCCTCATGTCACCAGCCGCCGTGACAGAGGGAAGAACTCAGGAGGGTCCTGCACTGGCCCTTCAAGGCCCTGACCCCAGAGTGGCCCCTCGCCCTGCTCGCACCTCACTGGCAGGAGCTTGTGACCGGCCCCAGCCACCCCCGGGCCAGGCGGGCACACTCCTGCACCTGCAGGCAGGAGGAACCAGGGGCCGCTGGCGCGGAGCCTTAAAGACCTCAGGGCTGGGCCACGCCAGAGGGCACGTCCGTGGGAGGGGAGACTTGGTGGAGGGAGAAGCCCCCTCTATCAGGGCTGCCGCAGGGCGTCCCGGCCCCCGGGCTCGCCCCTGACCCGCGGGAACCAGTGGGCCCCTGTTGTGACAACCCCACGGCAGACGCCATCCGTCTGAAGGCTGTGCACATGTTCACTCAGCTGTCGTCAGACAGCTCGGCGAGGCAGGGACTGTGCGTCTCAGCCCCGTTTCGCAGATGGGGAAACTGAGGCACAGAGAGGTAGACGAACACTTGAGCCGTGCAGTTGGTAAGTGGGAGCCAGATTGGGACCTGGGCCATCCGGCCCCTCTCGATGCGGGACTGTCCCCCAACGTAGCCGCCTCACGGCCCTGGCCCTGCCGAGGACAAGAGCGCCTGGGGCCCGGAGACCCGGTGGGGACCAGGACTGCCGAGCGCCGGGTCGGCAGGCGGTCAGGGCCCCTTGTGTGCCCACGTTGCAGGCGGAGCCGACAAACAGCAGATGGACGCTGAGCTGCGGAAGGAGATGATGGCCATCTGGCCCAACCTGTCCCAGAAGACGCTGGACCTGCTGGTCACCCCGCACAAGTGTAAGAGCCAGCCCGGCCCAGGCCCCCACCCACCTGGATGGAGGGAGGGCAAGAGCCAGGTGGGCTGGGCTGGGGACACAGGGCCCCGCCCACAGTGAGCTCGCCCTGTGCCCCCAGCCACAGACCTGACGGTGGGGAAGATCTACGCAGCCATGATGATTATGGAATACTACCGGCAGAGCAAGGCCAAGAAGCTGCAGGCCATGCGCGAGGAGCAGGTAGGGCCCCCCGCCCATGTCCCGGCTCTGGGGACGCCCAGGGCAGGTCACTGAAAAGTGGGGCCGTGCGAGGGAGGCACGGCCTGGATTAGTTCACCTGCTCCATCAACACGCCCCGGGCGCCCACGGCATCCAGGTGCTGTTCTCAGCCCTGGGGCCGCGGCTGGGAGCCACTCAGACCAGAATCCCTGCAGAGCAGACATTCCAGCTGCGGAAACGCCAGCGACAACAGACGACTCAATAGCAAGGCAGAAAATAGTCAGTGCCCGCAGAGGGGTGCAATCGAAATGGGTAATGAAGGGAGGCCTCCCTGAGGAGGTGACATCTGAGCAAAAAAACTTAAAGGAAGAGGAGAGGGAGTGAGCCAGGCAGACCCCCCGGGGGAAGAGTGCTGTGGGCAGAGGGAACAGCCAGTGCAAAGGCCCTGAGGCAGGACTGTGAGTTTGAATTTGAGGAACAGTGAGGAGGTTGATATGGTGGCGCACAGTGAGCAAGGGAGATGACAAGGGTGGGGAGGTGCTGGGGCAGCTTACGCAGGGCCCGGGCCCATGGGGAGGTTTGACTCCTGCCCTGAGTGAGGCGGGAGCCACCGGGGCCCCTCAGTAGAGGAGGGGAGCAGCTTCACGCAGGCGTTCACAGGCTCCCTCTGGTGGCCGTGGGGGGGAATGGCTGGAGCCAGGAGACTCGGGAGGAGGCCAGTGCCCCGGTCCAGGGAGATGATGGGACGCGCCTCCAGTGGGGCCATGCAGTTGAGAAGGGAGCTAGTTCTGGATGGGTTTGGAGGGAAGAATCTAGTGGGCTGGCTGATGGATCAGACGTGAGTGTGCGTGTGTGTGCGCATGCGTGTGTGAGGGTGGGTGTGTGCTGGGGGCTGTAAGAACTCCTGGGATTTCATGGGTCGGGGGAGGCTGAGCGTCCCCTGCGCAGCCTCCTGCTGTCCCACTGCGGCCTCAGGCCCCTACCCCCGGCCCCCGGCTCGGCCGGTACACACACACTGCCCTCTGCCCCTCCAGAACCGGACACCGCTCATGTTCCAGCGCATGGAGCCGCCGTCCCCGACGCAGGAGGGGGGGCCCGGCCAGAATGCCCTCCCCTCCACCCAGCTGGACCCAGGAGGAGGCCTGTGAGTGTCGCTCTGGCCGGGAGGCGGAGATGGGGGGCTGGGGCACCCAGGGAGTGCCCACCGCCACCCTGGCCTCTGTCCCCAACACAGGATGGCTCACGACAGTGGCCTCAAGGAGAGCCCGTCCTGGGTGACCCAGCGAGCCCAGGAGATGTTCCAGAAGACGGGCACCTGGAGCCCGGAGCGGGGGCCCCCCGCCGACATGCCCCACAGCCAGCCCGACTCCCAGGTGCCTCTGTCCCCCCACGGCCCCTGGGCTCCCGGGCCGGGCTGCACAGCAGGGAGGGTCTGGGCCCATGCCGGGCCCAGCACACACCAGGCCACCCTGGGGCCTGAGGCCCAGGCCCCGGGACTCACCTGCCTCGCCGTCTGCCCGCAGTCTGTGGAGATGCGAGAGATGGGCAGAGACGGCTACTCGGACAGCGAGCACTACCTCCCCATGGAAGGCCAGGCCCGGGCCGCCTCCATGCCCCGCCTCCCCGCCGAGAACCAGGTGAGGGCTTTCACCCTCCGCCCGGCCGCCCACAGGGCTCGAGCCTGGGGCCGCCTGTGCCCACCCCTCCTGGCCACAGCTGGAGCATCCGGAGGCCTGGGCCTCGGAGCCCCCCCCTCAGTGGAGGGCAGAGAGGGGAAGGGGGTCCCTGGGGCCAGAGTCTGGCAGCCACTGCCAAGTGGACCGTCTGCCCTGCCCGCGGTGCCGGGGCGGGAGGATGTGGAGGGCTGTGGGAGGGAACCTGTCAGGCTGGGGTGAGAGCCGCAGTCGGGAACATGCACACACGCGCGTGCACATGCACACGTGTGCCCATTCCCACGCACACGTGCATGCACACAGGAGTCTGCTCGCGAGCACTTGGCGGGTCCTAGGACCTGGCAGCAGAGTCCGGGGTGGGTGGGCCTGGGGCAGCTGGGGCACGTCCTTCTGTCTGGTCTCTGTGGGGGCCGCTGGGGAGGAGCAGCTGTGTGCGCCTGATGTGTGTCTGCGTGTGGCTGCTTTCCCCAGCTGCAGGGTCCCTTTGGTGATGGGTGGGGGGTGCCGCTGCCCCAGGCCCTCGGGGGCAGGGGCCAGAAGCCAGAAGCATGGCTGGCTGGCTGCCCACCCGGACTGCGAAGCGGGGCAGCGTGTCTGGCTGTGGCCGGCTGCCCGTGTGCTGTGCTGGGCGTCTGCACGGGGCGGAAGGCTGTGCTGTGTGTGGCTGGGCCAGGGGGCCCAGGGGCCTGGCCTCTGGCTGCTGGAGACTTGAGTGGGAGGCGGCCAGCCTGCATGTGGCTGCCCAGCCCTACCCTGCCGGGCTGGCCCCCCCTCCAAGCACTGAGCTGCTGGGCCCCAGGAGAGGGTGGGGACAAGCCCAGCTGACGGCCACCACCCAGAGCTTTGCGTGTCAGCCGAGCCAGGGCTGGGACGCACTGCATGAGGCAGAACCCGCGGCCAGGGGCCTGCGGCCGCACTGTCCCACCTGTCAGTCATGTGCCTCTGCCATCTGTCTGTCTGTGGTGTCTCCTGTCTGTCTCCTCTGTGCCCCTGGGAGGACGGCCAGCCGGGCCTGGGTCACCCACGGACGGGAACTTTAACCTCTCCCCCCCTTCAGGTTCCCCTCCCAGAGCCTGGCATCTCCCCCATGTGCCATCTCCGCCTGTCCCTCGGGGCTTTCATATTTATTTTCTTCTTTCTGTTTTTTCTGTGTGCACCATCCCGTGGGGCTGTGACAGAGGAGAAGGGGCCGGCCACGTGGGAATAACCTCAGTGTATGTACCCTGCCCGCCGCCCAGCTGGGCTCCGGCCCCCTCTTCCCGCCCACCCCCCCTCGGGGGAGTCCTGTCATCTCTCACCTCCCCGTGGAGCCATCCTCTGTGCTGTATTCCTGTGTGCCCTGGGGGCCTCCTGGCCCCCTCCACCTCTCCACTCCTCTGTCTTCAGAGCCCCCAAGCCGGGGGCCATCTTCCAAAAAGGCTGACCTGCAGCCCCACCAGCCACTCTTTCTCAGGGGCTGGTTCCCCTGACCCTCTGGTCCCGCAGCCCTGTGTCCCTGAAATCTGCTGCCTTGGGCAGTGCCACCAGCCGCTCAGCCGGGCCGGGCCTGGGGGACGTTGGCCGTCTTCTCCTGTCCCGGCCGCCGACAACCACAGGCCCCCTCTCGCCACCCCCCGAGCCGGGGCCGCGGCTCATGCAGGCTCCCGGGCTGCAGGCCAGGGGTGAGAGGAGCAGGTCCCGGGGGCCTCGAATGCCAGGGGGCCCCCTCGAGGAGCCAGACTCGGGCAGGCAGGAAGGCGCAGCCCAGCTGGTCCGGGCGGACAGCAAGCTGGGGTGCCGGGCGCGCAGCCCTGAGCCTGGAGGAGGCCGACAGCTGGGAGGCAGTGGCCTCCCAGCCCCTAGAGAGCGGGCGGGGCCGGGACGGGGAGGAGGGCAGGGGGAGGGCGGGGGGAGGTCGAGAGGAGGGCGGGGGGTGAGGGGCGGGGCAAGGGCACGGGAGGGCGGGGCGAGGGCACGGGAGGGCGGGGCAGGGGCAGGGCGAGGGCAGGGTAGGGTGGGCGGGGAGAGGGCGGGGCTGCACTGCCCCCGGCCCGCAGGTGCGCACTCTGGGTGGAGGAAGCTCCTCCCTTCAACCAACCTACATGTCCCCTGGCTGGACCCCCAGGGCCCGGGCACCCCCAGGGGTGGTCCTGAGATGCAGCAGGGGTGAATCAGTTGGGGCCTCAGGGCGCGAACCCAGGATGGACCTGGCAGGGGAGAGAGTTCCCCCTGGATGTCACTGCCGACCGAAGGGGCGGGACGGACCGGGACCGCTGGGTGCCAGCCGCTGACCGGCCCGCCGGCCTGTCCCCCGCAGACCATCTCAGACACCAGCCCCATGAAGCGCTCGGCCTCCGTGCTGGGCCCCAAGGCCCGGCGCCTGGACGACTACTCCCTGGAGAGGGTGCCGCCCGAGGAGAACCAGCGGCACCACCAGCGGCGGCGCGACCGCGGCCACCGCGCCTCCGAGCGCTCCCTGGGCCGCTACACGGACGTGGACACAGGTGGGCACCAGGCAGCCGCGTCTGTAGCAGAAGACGTGGAGCGGGGCAGAGGGGAGACACTGAGGGAGGAAGGAGAGGCCTGGACCCAGGGGACTGAGCCAGGCTGGCCACTGCTGCCCAGAGCCTGGACGCCGACCCGCGCTGCCCGCCGTGCCCCCCTTCGTCCGGGGAAAGGCGTCCCGCTCTAGGGCCTGCTGCGCGCCCCCCGCCTCCCCATGGCCATCTGTCCGTCTGTCTGACCCCCCTGGCGCAGGCTTGGGGACGGACCTCAGCATGACCACGCAGTCGGGGGACCTCCCGCCCAAGGAGCGGGACCAGGAGCGGGGCCGGCCCAAGGACCGGAAGCACCGGCAGCACCACCACCACCACCACCACCACCACCCGCCGCCCGCCGACAAGGAGCGCTTCGCCCCGGAGCGGCCCGAGCACGGCCGGCCGCGCGCCCGGGACCAGCGCTGGTCGCGCTCGCCCAGCGAGGGCCGCGAGCACATGGCGCACCGGCAGGTGGGTGCGGCGGGCGCCCCGACAGCTGTGCCGCAGCTGTGACCTCTGCCCCCCGCCCCGAGGGGCCCTCGCAGCCGGCCCGGCCTCGGTGGACGCTGCCCCTCCCCCGCCCCCGCCCCCGCCCCCGCCCCCGCCCGCAGCCGCTGCCTCTTTGGTTGGACCTCGTTTGCGCTCCCGCCGGCGGCCTCACCGCGCACGCGCGCGCACGCTGCCTCCGCTTGCCTTTAACCCGGCTTCCGTTTTCCTTTCGATTATGATTTCTGTCCTCTGGACGCTGTGAGTAATTCTTGAAACTTCTGCTACTTTAACCCCGAAACTTACAAAACTCCCTTTCTCATTTCTCTTTTCACTTTGTTGTGTTGGTTTTTGACTTCCCCCTCCCTCCTTGTCTCTCTCCTCCCCTCCTCCTTACCCTCTTCACCCTCCTCCTCCTCCCCCTCCTCCCCCTCGCCCTCCTCCTCACCATCCTCCTCACCCTCCTCTTCCTCCTCCTCACCATCCTCCTCCTCTCATCCTCTTCATCCTCCTCCTCGCCCATCTCCTCCTCCCCCTGCTCTTCACTCTCTCCCTTCTCCCCCTCCTCCTTCCTGTGGCTGTTGCTTTTCTCCTCGTTTTCCATTCAAACGCCCTGTGTCTCCCTCTCCCCCTCCTCCTCCCGGCCCCTCCCCTGTCCCCTTTGGTTTTCCTTCGCCCCCTCCGCTCCTCTGTCTCCTCCCCCGTCTCCCCCGGTTGATTTTGTTGTATCTTTTTTTTTGATTTCCTTTGTTTCAATTTTCGTGTAGGGCAGTAGTTCCGTAAGTGGAAGCCCAGCCCCCTCAACATCTGGTACCAGCACTCCGCGGCGGGGCCGCCGCCAGCTCCCCCAGACCCCCTCCACCCCCCGGCCGCACGTGTCCTACTCCCCCGTGGTCCGGCCGGCCGGCGGCGCGGGCCCCCCGCAGCAGCAGCAGCAGCCCCCGGCGGCGCGGCCGGCCCGGGCGGTCCCCGGCGGCGCGCGGAGGTACCCGGGGCCCGCGGCCGAGCCCGCGCCCGGGGAGCGGCCGCCCGCGGGGGGCCACGGCAGCAGCCGCTCGCCCGCGACGGAGCGGCGGGGTCCGGGCCGGAGCCAGTCCCCCCGCGCGTGTCGCCACGGGGGCGCGCGCTGGCCGGCGGCCGAGGGGCCCCCGGGCGCCCGGCTCCACGGCTACTACCGGGGCTCCGACTACGACGAGGCCGAGGGCCCGGGCGGCGGCGGGGACGAGCCCCGGGCCGGGCCCTACGACGCGCCCCCCGCGCGCCGCTCCAGCTCGCCCAGGACTCCCCGGGCCGCGGGCCCCGCGGGCGCCTCCCCGGCGCGGCACGGCCGGCGCCTCCCGAACGGCTACTACCCGGCGCCCGGCGCCGCCCGGCCCCGCGGCCCCGGCGCCCGCAAAGGCCTGCGCGAAGCCTACAGCGAGACCGACGACGACGACTGGTGCTAGCCCCCCGCACCCCGCCCGGCCCCGCGCGCGCCCCGGGGTCGCCGCGCGCCCCCGACTCCGCAGGGAGCCCGGGCCGGACGCGCAGGTGCCCGCGACGGGGCCCTCGGGGGCGGACAAACCACACAGCCAAGGCATTCGAATTAACTCAGCCATTTTTGGAGAACCTTGGGGAAAATGGAAATTTAAACAAAAAAAAAAAAAACATTTTTAAAAGAAAAACGGGGAGAAAAAAAATCGCTTCTATTGATGAGTTTTATCATCTCAATCGAATCTTCCTTTCCCGGCGAAGGCGAGCTGGTGGCCCTCGTGCGGCGGCGAAGAGGAAGCGGGGACACCCGGCGCCCCACACAGCCGCCCCCAGACACGCTCCCCCCACACACGGCTCACACAGGAGTGCTTGCTGGTCACACCGAACCCTACTATTACTGCCTGCAGAAATCAACTTAAACAGAATAAACAATTTTAAAAAGGACAAAAAAATTAACGATCGAGAAAAGAAGCATTGTTTTCTGACATTTGGTCCTGCTTGAAATAACAAAAGAAAAAAAAAACACCACCGATTTCCTTTGCTTCTTTTTTCCTTTTTCCTACCTTGTTTGAAAACTGTGGGCTTGGGACTGTGAATTATTGCATGACATTCAAAAAGAAAAAAAAATAAAAAATGAATCAAAGGGCTTTCTGACGGGCCTGGTCTTTCTCCCCCTGCAGGGGGCTCCCCAGGTCCCTTTGGGGGAACCGCGCAAGGAGGCACTTGAAAAGCAAGCGTTTGAAAGGGGCTCAGAGTGAGAGCGCCGTGGCCCTCCAGTGGCCGGCTCTTTGCAGCGTCTAGGTGATGCTCCGGACCCAGCAGAGAGCAAGGCAGGTGAGCCCCGCCCCTCGCAGAGCTCAGCGGCCAGAGCTCCGGGGATCCCGCGCCCTAGCAGGCCCCGGAAGACGGAGACCCAAGACACTAACCAGCTGCTCGCCAGCTGTCCTAGGGGCAGCGCAGGGCACCCCCGTCACCCCACGCCCCACCCGCAGGCCCCCCGCTCCCCCCTCCCTGTTTGCCTGGTCCGGACAGCACCCTGGGTGATGGGGCCAGGGAGCCCCCAGGGAGCACCCGTGGAGCCCCGAACATTCGCAGAGCTCGCATCAGAGCCCCCGCAGGTGCCGGGACCCCAGCTCACCGCCCCCACCCCAGCTGCTTCTGGGGGGGCTCCACCCCCCAGCCGGATCCGTTGCACAGACTGCCCTGAGATGCCCCTGAGGTCCCCTCAGCCCGTAGGTCGGAGGTCAGAGCAGTCCACGGGACAGGGGGTCCCGGCCGCTGGTCAGAGGAACAGGTGGGGGTATGGTTCTGGTGAAGGGACGGACAGCCTGGCCCCACTCCACCGGCAGCCCCACCTGGTGGCCTGTCTGCTGTCCACACTCCCACTCCAGCCGTCCGAAGGCCCCCCAGCCCCAGGGCCTCCCCTCCCTGCCTAGTCTGCCTCTGCTTCTGGGAATACGGTCTGTAGCCACATCGGGAAGAGCAGGAGGTCCGGGCCGCTGACCCGGGTGAGTGGGAGGCCAGCGCCCCTGTTCCCACTGTGGGAAGGACCTGTCTTTGGCCTGAAAGGGCAGCTAATAGTTCTCCCCTGAAAGAGCTTCAGAGAACCCCACAAAATCTGTAGACAAGGAGAAGGGCACTCTCCTCAGGGCACATCCGGGTGCTATCACCAGAAGGAGGGGCATCAGAGGCCAGGCAGGGGGAGACTAGCCGCAAACATCTATTGCATGGCGACTTTGGGGTCAGTCATTGGACCCCCAGGGGCTTGGCAGCACCACCCTCCTTAGAACCCCTCCCAATTCAGCTCCAGCCTCCCTGACTGTGTGACCTCAGGAAAGTGAATTAACCTCTCTGTTTTCCCATCTGTAAAATGGAAATGATAATAGGACTGTTTATGAAGATGAAATGCATTATTCTACATCAGCTGTCAGCAAACTTTCTTAAAGGATCAGAGAGTTAATATCTTCAGCTTTGTGGCCCAGAGGGTCTCTGTCGCAACCCTTCAGCTCTGCTGACGTACCAGGAAAGCGGCCACATAGATGGTGAGTGTGGCTTTGTGCCAATAAAACTTTATTTATAAATACAGGCAGCGGGCCAGATTGGGCCCTCATCCTGCAGCACTTCCCAAACTTTTTGGTCTCAGGACGCCTTTGTGTTCTTAAAAAAACTATTGAGGCCCCCAAAGCATGTCTATTTACGTAGCTGAGAGCTACCGATATTTACCACTTCAAATGAAAACTGAGAATTTCTGAACTATGTATCAATTTTTAAATCACAATCAACAATAAACTTATTAATGGTAACAAATAATGTTTTTAATGAACAATAAGTGCATTTTCCAAAACAAAAAAATTCCTTGAAAAGAGAGGTTTGTTTTCTGTTTTTGCATCTCGTTAATCAGCTTAGCAAACGGCCAGTTCTGATGTCCGCAGTGTTCCACGTCCCTCCACGAACACCACCGCACGCGTGGGAGAGACGGAAAGCAATCCAGGCAAAGGATGTCTTAATATTATTCTACTCGCAGTTTGGCCTGCGGACGCCCGGGCCGGGTCTCGCCGGCCCTCAGCATGCCAGACCCCACTGAGAACTGCAGGTCTCCGAGCCGTTCCTGGCCCCAGGGAGCCGTTGTCAACCCGGAGCCTTGAAACAGCTGCACGGGTCTTCCTCCGGCCCCGGGCATGGGCTTCCCTCTGGCGAAGAAGGCGGGGTCCCCAGGAGCCACAGGCAGAGCTCCTCCCGTGAGTGGCCTCTGTGGATCTCTCAGTCTGAGGAGGAGCCAGCGAGGGTCAAACTTCCTCCCAGGCAGCTTGGTGGGTCATGGCCCCTCAGCCGTCTGGCCCCGCCGCCCACCCAGGGGCTGGAGGTCTCTGGGAGCAGGGGGCCAGGCAATGCCCTCTGGGGCCTGGGAAGCTGCAGCTGCCTGTCGCCGGAGGACAAGGCCACTGCCAGGGCCCCCACAATCCTGGACCCAAAGGCCAAGCCTGTGGCTGGTGCCGGCGCTGGACTCCAGGGCTCCACAGCCCACGCCTGCAGGCTGGAGCGAGTGTGAATTGCCCGGGAGACACGGAGAGAGGGATGAGGGGGGGGGGGTGAAGAGGCAGAGGGGGGCGGGCCTGAGCCACATCATCTGGAAGGCTGAAGAAGGAGCAAGACAATGCGACTCTGAGAGCCAGGGAAGCGGTGCAAATGCCCAGGGCAGCTCCCTTCCTGGGGCACAAAGGACAGAGAGCCCCAGGCTCCATTTCAGATGTGTCCTCGGGGCTTCGAGGAATCGCCGCCCGTTCCCTGCAGCCCCTGGCCCCCTGTGGCCACCTCTGAGCCTCAGTGTTCTCTCTGTGAAATGGGGACCCACAACTGGGTTAGGAGGCAAAACTTTCCTTCTACCCTCTTAGATTCAGTAACTGGGGCCTGTGAATTAAACTAACAAATGACAAATTAACAGGAGAGAAGACATACAATTTTTACTCATATTTACATGTGTCCATGCAAATACCAAAAACCCTTCTATGGATAAGGGAAGTAAGGCGAGTTTTACTTCAGCCAGAGCGAGGAGTGCAACCCGGGAAGGCCTGTTCCAGGACGGAAGGAAGCGTTCGGAGGAGCATGGTGTTCAGTCTTATACCTTTTCAGAACAAAGAGCCTCCATTAAACACGCCCAGGATACACACTCACCAGAGTTTCAAGGAGATATTCAGTTGCAGGTTAGCAGGCCGAGTGACCCTGATGTCAGGAAGGGACTGGCCTGGGTGTGAGGGCCGGGTGTGGGCATGTGCATCCTTGTCTTAGGGGGGGTGCCTTCTCTGACGGTCAAGCGGGCGCTCAGTGTGTGTCTGATGGGCCGGAAGCCAGGCTTCTTCAGTTCAAGCCGAAGCAGTTTTGAACCAAACAGTTACCCATACGCCTCAGTGTGGGAAGATCCCTTGTCAGTGGAAACTTGCAGACCCACTCGGAGGTCAGGGGCCCAGAGACTGGGAGAGAAAGACAACAGCGTGGGGCGAGCTTCGAGTTGGCAGACACGGCCGCACACCGGAGGGCGGGACGTCCCAACTCCGGGGACAGAAGGTCCTACTCCTGAGACCCTCCCGGACCCCGCCCTGGGGACGCCCTGATGCTCACTGTCTCCTTTATGAGAAAGCAGGAAGCATCAAAAGTGCCTTCCTGAGCTCTGTGAGCTGTTCTGGCAAATTCTCAAACCTGAGGGGGTGGAGTCAGGGACTCCTGACTCACAGCCGGTCGGCCGGAAGTCCAGGTGGCCTGGGACTGTGGCCTCTGAAGTGAGGGGGTCTTGCAGGACTTGTAACTTGTGACACTCACCCCAGATCGATGGTGTCAGAACTGAACTGACTTCTTGGACACGCAGTTGGGGTCCGAGAATCGGTCGGCACAGGAAAAACCCCACACGTTTGGCGTGGGAAACATCCCAGTCGCGTCCTGAGGCTCCAGGAGGACGTGAATTTGGGGGGACACGGTTCAGCCCACGCCAGTCACACAAGCAGGAAAGCAGGCGCGGAAAAACCATGATGGTGCCGTGAACGGCCGAACAAGGCAGCCTGAGACCCTGGCTGTCACTGCTGTGTGTCCTACGGGAGCTGACTTCACCCTGAGCCGGTGCCCCCCGCAGGGCGCCTCGAGAGACACGTTTCCATTGCTTTACAGCTGTCTCAAGTCTTAGCTCCCTGGAGCAGGCCCTTCTATTTGAAATTCTTTTGGGCATTTGGGAGGAAGGTCAGAGTTCCTTTCAGAGCCTTTTGTTCTTAAAAACAATCAAGCCAGGGGCCGGCCCTGTGGTGCAGTGGTTAAGTTCGCACGTTCTGCTTTGGCGGCCCGGGGTTCGCGGGTTCGGATCCTGGGTGTGGACATGGCACCACTTGGCACACCATGCTGTGGGAGGCATCCCACATATAAAGTAGAGGAAGATGGGCACGGCTGTTAGCTCAGGGCCAGTCTTCCTCAGCAAAAAGAGGAGGATTCGCAGCAGATGTTAGCTCAGGGCTAATCTTCCTCAAAAGATAAATAAATTAAAAAAAATAAAAACAACCAAGCCAAAGAGACACATTCTGGGGTGGCCAATTCTGATCCCCCACAACTGAATATGGTGTCCCCCAAAATTCATATATTGAAGCCTGGCCCCCAATGAGCTGGTGTCAGGAGGCAGGGCCTCTGGGAAGGGATGAGGTCATGAGAGCCGAGCCCCCATGAATGGGACCAGTGCCCTTATAAAGGGGCGCCACGAGCTCCCCCGCCCCTCCCACCCTGTGGGGACACAGCGGGAAGACACCGTCTGTGAACCAGGATGCCGGCTCTCGAGGTAGCTTGATCGTGGACTGACTTCCAGCCTCCAGAACAGTGACAAATAAATGTCTGTGGTTTGTAAGCGCCCCCGTCTGTGCTTCTGTCACAGCAGCAGGAACAGACTGACAGCTGGACACCTGCTGAGGGCCGGGCAGGGACACTCCCGGGCATGAGCACATGGGGCTGCTGGCTGGAGCAGGGTCTGCGGATCGAGGGGGTGAACACAGCCCCTCCGTCATTCCACCCCTGCCCGGGATCCACCACGGCAGCCCCGCCGCTACGCATGACGCCCACGTTCCATCTGGCCTCCTGTCCCGCCCGGAATGGTGGCCTGTGCCCCTCTGCCGTCCCCCATCACGCCCGCCAACCCGGGCCCTGCGAGCTCTCCTGGCTCCAGCCCCCCCACCCCAGCCTCCCACACTCTTCCTCCAGGCGCGGCCCCCCCCCAACCCTGTGTCGCCACCGGCTTCAGCTCCTGAGCATGAGAAAGGCCTCGCCATCCACGATGCGTCCTCCAAGACTGGGCAGAAGCCGCCCTGGAGGGATGCGCAGCCCCCTGTGGACCCTGGCGGTCACCTCCCGGGGGCTGAGGAGACGCTCCACGAGGGATGTGTAGACTCTGGCGTGGTCCTAAATTAATTCTCCAAAGACGCACTCGCTTTTGTAATTTGCAAACAGGTTTTAAAGGCGCCCGGACGCCTTCGTCTCCAAAGCGCGCTTCCTCTGAGCCCTCAGTCCCCCTGGGGATCAAAGACACGGTAGAAGAACCAATTAACTGGACGACGACGCGAGACTCAGAGCCCCCCAATCCGAGGTCGCGGCCTAGTCCAGGGGAACGTCTCCACTGCAGCTCCGGCCGGAGATCCCCGTTCAGGCCTGCCACCTGGAGGCCGGACGGCGGGCAGCCGCGCGGGGGCGCCCGGGAGGCGCGGGAGGCGGCCTCCTCTCAGCCCCAGGGACCGGGCAGGACCAGCAGGGACGCCGGGGTGTCCGTGCCGGCCTCTCTGTCCAAAGGACGTTCTAACGACTCCTGGGAACCGAGCCGATGGCTCAGGGAGACCGGGTGTCCAGGAGCCTCTAGCCTCTGCCTCCACTTTTCTCAGGAAGAGGCCCGGGGAGCCGGGGGGCCGGCGGAGGAGCTTGAGGAGCGCTGTGAGCGGGGCCTGGCTGAGAGGAGCAGAAGATGAGGGAAGCACGCTCAGAGGGGACAGCGGAGGGTCAGAAAGCTTCTGTCACTTCTCCAAGGTCTTGTCCAAGGTCACAGAGGGGAAAAGGGTGGACCTGAAGCTGCACCCGGTTGGTTCCCTCCACCCACCCCCGTGGCCTCCCGGAGGATGAGGACATGCCCCTCCTGGCTGGATCCTAGTCAGTCCCCCCCTCCCAGGGCCTCCCCTCCCACTGGGGCGCCAGCCACTAAACCACCCAGGGAAACAACAGGCCTTTGAACGGCAGGTGGTCAAAGTTCAGAGAGGTTGACGGCATTGCACCAGCTCCGTCCTCCCCCCCCACCCCCAGAGCCAGCTTGCGACCTGAAGAGTGAATCAGAGGCCCCAGGCACAGGGCTGGACAGGCAGCCCCCCCACCACTGCTCTGGGCCAGCGGGGGTCCTGTGGGTTTTCACCTGCTGTGCGGAGGACCCAAATGTGACCCGACCCCCTGGAGGCAGTGGTCGAGACCAGCCACGTCCAACAGCAATTTAAAGTGGGTCGCGTTAAACATTCCGGTCACCGCCGTGAAGAAAGTAAAAAGGAACAGGTGAATTTTAAGGTTTTTTTTTTAATAGGGGCAAAATTCACATAAATTACTCATGCAAAGTGCACGATTCCACAGCACTGAGTACATTCACGATGTCGTGTGACCACCACCCCCATCTAGGTTCAAAATATTTCCATCACCCCAAAATAGACTCCGTGCCCATGAGTCAGTCACTCCCCGGTCCCCCTCCTCCAGCCCCGGCGCCCACTGGTCTGCTTCTGTCTTGATGCATCTGCCCGTTCTGGGCAGTTCACATAAATGGGGTCACACACTGTGTGGCCTTCTGAGACTGGTTTCCTTTGCTGAGCATAATGTTTCCAAGGTCCGTCCACGCTGCAGCCTGTATCCGGGCTTCCTTCCCTTTTATGGCTGGAGCGTATTTCGCTGCATATGTACACCACGTTTTCTTCATCTGTTCATCTGTTGATGGGCATCTGGGATGTTTCTACCTTTGGGCTCTTGTGAATAATGCTGCTATGTACATGCGTGCACGAGAATTTATCTGAACACCTGTTTTCGATTCTTTGGGGTCCATACCTGGGAGATCTCAATTTGGACCAGCACATTTCAAGCACCCGATAGCCACATGCAGTTCGTGGCGACCGTCCTGGGTAGGGCAGGTCTATCTTCACACGCTTAGGGTCATTCTTGAGCTCTGTTGTGCCCGGGCGGTCTCCCCCACCGCCGCGGGGGGTGTGTCCGGGTGCAGGGTCCCACTCTGCGGGCCTCGTGCTGGGTAGGTGGGTGACGGCTGCACGGTAGGACTGGACAGACCACCCTCCAGCCCCTGCTATGCCACCTGCATACACATCCTGGGTGGTCTGAGTGTTGTGCCCCCACAAAGCTCGTGTGTTGAAATCCTAACCCTCAGACACACGGTATTTGTTGGCGGGACCTTTGGGAGGTGATGAGGTCATGAGGGTGGAGGCCCCATGAATGGGATCAGCGCCCTAATGAAACAGACCCCAGAGAGCCCCCTCGCCCCTTCCACCATGTGAGGACGCAGCCAGAAGGTGCCGTCCGTGAACCAGGAAGAGAGCTCTCCAGGTGTGTTGACCGTGGACTTCCAGCCTCCAGCACTGTGAGAAATAAATGTCTGTGGTTTATAAGTGGCCCTGTGTGTGGTTCTGTTCTAGCAGCTGGAGCAGACTGAGACACATCCCAACCGGGGACCTCAGCCTTCTAATCAATAAAACAGCAGCGGGCAGGGAAGATGTGTGTGCACAGGCCCTGGGGTTACCTGGCTCTGTGCTGTGTGTGTGTGCGCATGTGCATGTATGTGCATGTACATGTGTGCGTGTATGTGTGTGTGTGTGCACAGCACCAACCACGGCAGCACATGGTGATGCTATAAAAGCAAGAGAATCTGACCTTGCCCCCACCCCGGGGGGAGGAAGCGACGTCCAGGACCCCACAGGAATTACCTGGCTGCAGAGGCAGCTGCACAGGCCCAGGGGGCCCTGAGCCGGGGGCATCCACTGGGCTGTTCACTGGGGCAAAGGGGGTGCAGAGGGAGGGGTGGCCTGGGCAGGGAGACCCCGGGTCACCAGAGGCTCCTGGAGCTTCTACAGGATTGCTTCTCAGGGAGATGCTCCCAGCCTCTCGGGGCGGAGCTGGCCAGCCCTGAGGCCACAGCAGGGCTCCGTGTGACTCATTCGTCCTGGTGAAGACCCCGCAGCGGAGGCGGAGAAAGCAGCCTTTAAATATAGCTCAGCGCCATCTGATGCTGCGGGTGGCTGGCGGGAAGCCAGCGGCCGCCCGGACCCCGCCAGCCTGCTCTGCGCTGGGTCCAGACATCCCCGCCTCCCCGCCCTCCCGCCCCTTCCCCTGCAGCCTCAAACAGCCCCCACCCCAGAGGTGAGGGCGTGCGCTCCCACGCAGACACTGTGACGAGCTGGCGTCTAGAATCAGGCATTAGGAGGCCAGCCAGGTGGGGGAAAGCCAAGTCCGGCTTTGCAAAGGCCTCTCTCCTTGGCCAGAGCTGGGCCATGGAAATTGCAAATTGTGCGGATGTCCCCAGCTAAGGCAGGTCAGCTCTGCCCCAGGAACTCACCTGGCAGCAAGGACACCAGACCAGACCCGGGGGGTCTGGCTGCCGGCCCCTGGCAGGGCTCCAGCCCCAGATCGGCCTTCCCAGGCTCTGAAGGCATGTGCACGGCGGTGGCCCTCTGTGCAAGAGCAGCGTCCACCCGACCTCTCAGCCCCGCCTCCACCTGCCCCCACTTCTGGGCTGCACTCCTCCCAGGTGTCCACCTCTCCGCGCCCACTGCTCCATCCGGGGAACTGCAGCCCCCACCCAGCCAGCCCCCAGGCTCTCCGCTCAGGCACCCCACCTGACCTGCAGCCCGTGAGCTCCCCACACCCACCGGAGCCTCCTGCCTCAGCCCGCCCACCCTCCCAGACAGCAGACCTCTCACCTCCCTCCCTTGCTAGCAATTTCTGCAGCTCCTTCTACTGTACGTTAGCACGGGCTGTGCGCCAGGCGCAAGCTCAGGAGCACAATGGAGTCAGCCGGGCACTGTGGGTCCCCTGGGCTCCCTGTCAGACAGAGGAGGCAGAGACCACATCAACCACCATGTCAACCAAAGAAAAGGTGCAGAAATAGAAGGAACGACAACCGGGACGTGCGCTGAGAGGGAGCAGGTGGAGGACATTGGACAGGCCGACCTTCCTCCGCGGGGGAGGGAAGGTGTCGCAAGCCCGGAGGACGAGGAGTCTGGGAGGAGAAGGGGGAGCCGAGGGACATTCCATGCAGGGAAGGAAGCTCCAAGAGGGAGCAAACCGAGAGGACCGAGATGCAAGGCGCATTGTCCTCTAAACCATTTGGCCTTTACCCTGAGGGCAGTGGGAGCCATTGAGGGCTCAGGAGAGCTGGCAGCCTCAGACTTCCATGTGTGAAAGCTCACTGACTTAGATTCAGAAGGTAGAACAGCGCATGGCGGGGGCTGGGGGAGGGGCAGAGGAGTTAGTGAATGATGACAAAGCTGTGGAGACGGATGGTGGTGACGGCTACACGACTTAATGCCACGGAACTATACACCTAAAATGGTTAAAGTGGTAAATCTTAGGTATATTTTGCCACAATTTCAAAAAGTAAAAATAGGGAGGCGGGCCCTGTGGTTGAGTGGTTAAGTTTGCGCACTCCGCTTCAGCGGCCCAGGGTTTCACCGGTTCAGATCCCAGGTGCGGACATGGCACCACTCATCAAGCCATGCTGTGGTAGGCGTCCCACGTATAAAGTAGAGGAAGATGGGCATGGATGTTAGCTCAGGGCCAGTCTTCCTCAGCAAAAAGAGGAGGACTGGCAGCAGTTAGCTCAGGGCTAATCTTCCTCAAAAAAATAAATAAATAAACAAAATGGTTAATTTTATGTTACACGTATTTTGTCTCAATTAAGAAAAGGAAAGGAGGGGCCAGCCCCGTGGCCCAGGGTTTCTCCGGTTTGGATCCTGGGTGCCGACACGGCACTGCTCATCGGGCCATGTTGGGGTGGCGTCCCACATGCCACAGCTGGAGGGACCCACAACTAAAATACACAACTATGTACTGGAAGGATTTGGGGGAGAAAAAGCAGGAAAAAGAAAAGGAAGATTTAAAAAGAAAGAAAGAAAAGGAAAGGAGATGAAAAGGGCAGAGAGACCAGCTAAGGGAGGCGGGACATATCTCCAGACCCAAGGCAATGACTGCTGATGGCGCCCAGCAAGGGCGGTGACAGCAGAGAGGGAAGCAGAAGAAACGGAGAAACAGGAGATGGTAGACGGGACCTGGCGACTGGTCAGGCGGGCAGTGGCTCATGGGATGGCTCTGTCCCATCCGCCGTCGGGTGGGGCCTTCCGTGAGGCAGGTCCGGCCTCCGAGTCTTTGCTCCTGCTATGCCCACCACCAGCCCGTCCATCTCAGTCCTCAGTCCCACTCGCCCTGGAGGCCCAGATGCGCCGTGTTAACTGCCTCCTCCAGTGTTAACTGCCAGTCCAGCCCGTCCCAGTCCCCGAGCTGCTCCACTCTCACTCCGAATTCCTCCCACCCCTTTGCTGTCCCAGCGAGGACGTCAGCGGCACGCTGATGTTTCAGTCTCAGGCCCTTTACAGGAGGCCTCTGCACACTTCGCAAAAGAGCCAGACAGGAAACATTTTCCGTTTCGAGGGCTGGCAGTCTCTGTTGCAACGACTCAACTTTGCCTTGTCGCACAGCTTTGTCAATAAAATTTTATTTAAGGACAGCAGATGTTTCTAAATTGAAATATACTTGACATATAACATTGTGTAAATTTAAGGGGTCCAACCTGTTAATCTGATACATTTACATATCGTAGTCTGATTACCATTGTAACAATAAGTAACACTTCTGCATGTCACGTAATTATTCTTTCTGTTTAGCGGTTGGTTATTTCAACCACTAGTGTCTTAGCAAGACTGATGATTGTGACACAGCATTGTCGTCTGTACTCACTGTACTGGACGTTAGACTTCTAGGGTTTATTCACTACTTGTTGCAAGTTTGTCCTCTTAAACAATACCGTCTCCTGTCCCCAGCCCAGACGCTGAGGTTTGAATTGCACGTAATTTTCATGTCGTGAAATGTTTGGGATTTTTTTTCAAGCATTTAAAATACAAAGGGCATTCTTAACTCGCAGGCCCCACAGGCACGGGCGACAGGCTGCACTGAGCACCCCAGCCGTCGACAGTCTCAGCACCGCGTCTTGCCCTGTGTCCACCACTTCTAACACCACGTCAGGGAGTCCAGGAGGATTGCTCAGGTTTTTAAAAATCTATGGCTATTACAAGGATAAGAGGGATCCGTGGGGTCCTGCTGGGGCGCCTTCTCCCCCATCCTGCACCTGCGGCTTCACGGGGAGCTCCTGCCCTCGGTTCAGGGAGAGCACGACCTGCGCCTGCGGGCCCCACCTGACAGTGGACAGCTGCAGCACACAGCCCTTTCCCGGGACGTCCCCGAAGGACCGGGTGACGGGCGCCCCCTGCCCCCGGCTGATGGGCACAACTGGGGCCAGTGCACTGGGTTGTTAGCTTTACTTGGGAAGAGAAATGGCTGGACATGTGACAATATGCTGATTCATGGGCTGCGGCCGGTGGTTTGCCTGGATGGCCAGGGACTTGAAAGGAAGACAGCTGGACAATTGTGACAAGGAGGTCTGGGGAAGAAGTAGGTAGACAGGCTTCTCTGAATGGGCAAAAAGTGTGAAGACATCCGTGGCCCATGTGCACGGTCACTGCTATGGTCTGAAGGTTTGTGTCCCCCTCTGGCGAAAAAGACTCTTATATTGAAATCCTAAGCTGCGAGGCGATGGTGTCAGGAGGCTGGGCCTTTGGGAGGTGATGAGGTCATGAGGGCGGAGCGCCCACGGAATGGGACCAGTGCCCTTATAGAAGGGGTCCCAGGGAGCCCGTCGCTCTCCCGCCGAGTGAGGACCCAGCAAGGAGATGCTGTCTGTGAGCTGAGAAGAGAGCTCTCCAGGCACTGGATCCCTTGCACCTCGATCGTGGACTTCCAGTCTCCAGAACTTCGGGAAATAAACGCCTGCGGTTTATAAAGCCCCGTCTGCGGCATTTTTGTTAGAGCGGCCAGAACGGACTGAGCTACTCACCAAATGGCGACCTCACAGAGGAGGATTTTCACAGTCAAGTGGCTAGAATGCCCCATCCTGTGGACGCCCGGCGGCCTCCCTCCCAGCCACCTGTCATCACCCAATGGGTCATCGACAAAGGGTCACCAGTGGCCCTGCTGGGTGGCCATCAATAACCATCTGGTCTACACTGTGACCCTGCTCTCACCACCGTCCGGAGTCCGCTGTTTCCAGGCGGCTCCAGTGGGCAGGCAGCCGGCGGCCACCCTCCCACAGCCCGGAGCACGGCCACGGTGCAGGCGTGGCTCGCAGGTGGGAGGCCAGTACCTGGAAGGAGCCGGGGATGAGCACCGGCTGGCTCCTTCCCGTCCCCCTGCCTGCGCTGCCTCCCACCACAGACCCTTGGCAATCCTCTTCCTTGATGCCAGAGCAGAAGCCGGCAAGACTGACATTGGGTGAGTTGGTTTCTTTTTCAACTGAGGTAAGACTCACAGAACATAACGTTAACCAATAACCATTTTAAAGCGTCTGATTCAGTTGAGTACATTCACAATGCCTTGCAATTATCACCTCTATCTAGTTCCAGAACATTTCCATCATCCCAAAGGAGACCTCGCACTCATTACAAGGTCCCTCCCCATCCCCCCACCTCCCAGCCTCTGGCAACCACGTATCTACTTCCTGCCTCTGCATGTGCCTGTGCTGGACATTTCCTACAACGAGGTCACACAATCTGTGGCTTTCTGCGACGGGCTTCGTTAGCCGAGCGTGATGTTTTCCAGGTTCCTCCGCAGTGTAGCCTGCATCAGAGCTTCCTTCATTTTTATGGCTGAATAATATCCCGCCACTTGGAGGACCATGTTGCGTTTATCCTTTCATTGTTGATGGACCCGTGGGCTGCTTCAACCTTTGGGCCGTCGGGAAAAGTGCTCCTATGAACACTCCTGTGAAAGAAGGTGTCTGAGGGCCTGCTGTCCATTCTTTGGGGTATGGTGGCTCACTTTTTTTACTTAATATAGCAAGGACATCCCAGCGCAGGCTGGCTCTGCACCTATTCTCTGCCGGTCTGCATGGAGCTCAGTAACTGTGTGTGGAACGAATCAGGAAACCAGCGCATCGATGATGCATCAGTGTTTAGACGACACTTTCCTCAGCATGCTGCCGTTTGTGTTGGGGAAGGAGCTGGTGGCTCAGGCAAGGGCCTTAAATGCATCAGTGGGTTTGGGGGGCAGGGAGCGCAGACCCAGCTGAGCCCAGCAAAGCTGACAGGGGATAGAGGGTCTGCTTCCCCAACTCAGGGACCCAAGTGCTTTTCTGGAAAGGTCACAACCTTACAGTCTCACACTAGGGGACAGAAGGCACAGGGTGCAGGGGTTCCCCCAAGACAACTGCCCAGTCGGCCAGGCCAGCCTGAGGCGGAGGCAGCGTCCACTCAGGAGGGTGTGCCGAGACCCACGTGCCCCGAGTCCTGCAGGGCCGCCTCCTGCCTGGCCGCCCACCTGCCCCGTCCACACTGCGGACGCTGGAGGAAGCAGATGGTCCGGAGGTGCCCGCGGACGAGCTCCCCCTCAAGGATGGGGAGGAAACACACAGGCGCCCACTCCAGCCCCGCCTCTGGGCCGCAAGACCATGTTGCTCCATCGCGGCCACAGTCAGAAGCCACACACACTGGCACCACCCTGCTCTGCCAACAGCCCCCCAAAGATGGGGAACCCCTCTGTCCAGCCCAGAGATCAGCGAACATCTGGAAGAGCCAGCTCTGGCCCACGTGTGGCCTCGCAGGTCGTGGCGACAAGCCCGCGCTGCGGTGGGCGCTGGTGGACCAGCGTGACCGTGCGCGCTTCACGTGCAAAGGCCGAAACTGTGATTTCAAGGATGTTTACATTTCACAGAATGCTCTTCTTTTGTTTTCAACCGTCTAAAAATGTAAAACTCCTTCTGAACCCGAGGGCTGTGCAGAGGACCAGCACATGTGGCCAAGGCTGTGGTTTGGCTGTGAGTCATCCGGCCGTCACCTCGACACGCACTGGGCCTGCAGGGTGCTGCGCCGACGACCGACAGCGGGTGTGATCACGGCCACCGCAGGCCGGCTTGGCAGCCAGCTGGGCCAGCAAGCGAACCCTGGCACTTTTGCTTCCTTCCTGAGCCACCTCAGTAAAGTCACTTAACCTCTCTGGGCGTCGGGTTTTCACACATAAATGATCCTAGTCGTGAAGACTGTAAATGCGCCCGGCGCTGTGCAGGGCGCGCCTGCCCCCGTTTTCCCCACTCTGTCTCCAGCTCCCAGGACCCCTGGGCAAACCCTGTTTTTAAAAGGGAGAAGGCAGGAACCTTGGCTCAGGGCCTGGCCTCAATCTTCAAGGCCACAGGGCCAGCACTAGGTGCTCCCAACCACACTCGCACTCTGGTCCTGGACTCTGAGACATTCCACGCCCATGCTCACTTCCGCCTTCCTGCCCAAGCGCCGTTCAGGGGAAAAAATCCCATGAGAGAAGGGTGAGGAAGGTGAGAGGAGGAGGGAGACAGCTGGTGTGCCCGTGTCAGACGGGCCTCCAGGGTCCTGGTCATGATGGGGACGCTAAGAAGGCCAAGAACGAGCCCACCACCACCCTGAACAAGCCCCCCACCGCCCCGCAGCCTGCTCCTCTCCCTGGCTCGACACCTCCGTGAGTCACCCATCTGGCAGCTGCTGGCCCAGAGCCCGGGCGGGCTGGGCTGTGAGTGGGCAGGGGGCTAGAGACCTACATAAGCCTCTGGTTTCTCCTCCACACCCACAGGGCCCTGGGGCTCAGAGCACACGCCCGCCTCAGCCCAGTTACTCCGAGGCAGGTGGGGCTGCCCGGCCTCCGGCTGCTGTGGTCACCGCCCAGCTCTGGGAACAGGAAGGAAGAGGCTGCCTGTCTCACCCACGGGGCCTGGGAAGCCACCACCCCTCTCTCAGGCAGGGGGGACACGGCCCAGACTGCTGGCCCCGCTGGCCCCAGCCTCCCCAAGATGCCAGCACCTGCCAATCACCGTCACCCCCAGGACTCGGCGGCACACACACAGACACACACATGCGGTGTTACTTTGCAGGTGGGCACGTGGGTGGCAAGGCAGGACAGTCAAAGGCAGGTGGCAAGCCTGTCCCCCACCCCGCCCCACTCCACCCCCAACATCCAGTCACATCTGTGGACAGTCGTGGCTGCCACCGCTGCGGGAGAAGGCCCTGCTGGTACCGAGTGGTGGAGGCAGCGCCCACACAGAAGCATCTGGCCCAAATGTCTGCGGGGGAGACCCGGGCGTGTGCCTGGGTTCAAGGCCAGGCTCTGGCCCTTTGAGCTGTGAAGACGACACAGAGCGGCAGGCGTCTGACCTCGCTGTGCCTCCGCTCCCTCCAGGTGCATGAGGGCGCTGACACTGTAGTGCGCTTCTGTCTCGAGGATTCCGAGAGTCCATATGAGTGAGGTGCTGAAACCAATAGGCATGGCTGTGATGACTGTTGTCATTCTTAGACTTCAGGCTCCAGGCCCCACAGATCTGAATTTGAATCTGACACTTCTCAGCCAAGCCTGGACGAAGGCTGTGGCTGCCTGTCTCGGGGTCACCGGGGGAAACAGACCAGCTCCTGACACAGCCTCGGAGGGCCCAGCAGCGTCCAATCCTGGAAGGGGCATTCGGGGGCATCAAGTCTTCTGGGTTCTGATTCCGAGGATGTCACGGTGACAGGATGGGATGGGCTCAGGTGCAACACGCGCTGGAGGGGGACGACTGGAGTGGGTGGGGATGGTCCCCGCTGCAGAGGGCACCTGTGGCCTGGCCACCCGGACGGCTGCTGGCAGGAGGTCCGCAGAGTGTCTGTTGGAGCTGGGGATCCTTTCTGAGCTTTCTAGAAGGTACAGGCCAGCTCCAAAAAGGGGAGGCCACCGGGAGCAGGGGACAGGTACACAGGGTAACTCAGGACAATGAGAAGGAAGCTCAGCCCTTTGGAGAGTGGGGCAGAGAATTCCCGGGAGCCGTGTGTGTGTGTGTGTGTGTGTGTGTGTGTGTGTGTGTGTGTCTTGTGTGTCTGTGTGTGTGTGTCTTGTGTGTGTCTGTGTGTGTGCTTGTGTGTGGCTGTGGGGAACCCGCTGCGCCCAGACCCAGCTCAGAGCATTGAGATAAAGGCTGCCAGCCCAGTCTGACAAGAAACTCAGGTTCGGGCTGGGCCACGTGGCCCTGGGGCCAATCCTGGCTCCAGCATCCAGGGACAAGGCTTGCCTTGTCTCCAGGGAACTGCTGGGAGGTCAGGGGCCTCGTGTGTCCCCCTCCCATAGATGTCCAGAGAGTCCTGAGAAAGATGGACAGGACCGGGGAGAAAGGAAGGAGGCGGTGGAAACGAGGACGGCCACCACACCAGGAGACACAGGAGGGCCCGGAGCAGCCAGGACTAGGTTCGTGCCGGAAGGGCAGGGCAAGGCGGAGGGCCGGGCAGGGGCTCAGGTGGAGGCTGACCGGCAGGGGGCTGGCCTGAGGCCCAGGCCCCTCTGGCCTCTAACCCGCCCCTGTGGGACAGGGCCCTCCCCGGCGCCCGCCAGCCAGCCCGCCCTCAAGTCTAAAGGGCGAAGGCACGAGCGTTTCTGTCCCAGACGCCAGCCAGCGAGGGCTGGCAGCAGGCTTTCCAGTCTATCGGTTTGATTTTGCTCAGTAAATAGTGATCACCAAAAAAAGGCCACACCCAAACCAGCTTTGTCCTCCTCAAGCCTGTGGGCACGAATTGGCCCTGGAGGTGTATTCACCCTGAGGGAGGAGAAAAGATGGTACAGAGTCACTCAGTAAGTGGGTGTGAAAAAGCTGGAGAGGGACCATGGGGGACGGTCAGCCTCGGATTCGAGGAGAGGAAGGAAAAAAGGCCGTCTACTGGTGGCAGGAAGGCCTGGGTGTGGCTGTCACCACCCTGAGCTCTGCTTGTCTGTGAACAGGAGACGAACAGGGTACATACACACAGACACACACAGACACACACAGAAAAAGTCCACCCGCCCACCCGAAGGGCCCTACCCAACCCTGCCCCCAAACCCAGGAGAGGAAGAAAAACAATGGACTTCATTTTACTGGGCACAGATGGCTCTGTGCCTCAGTTTCCCCATCTGTAAAACGAAGCCGGTGAAAGTGCCACTTTAATTCTGACCCAGGCTGCCGTGAGGGTTGACTAAGTGAATACAGTCATGTGTCGCTTAATGGTGGGGGCACGTTCTGAGAAATGCATCGTTAGGTGACTTCATCGTTGTGCGAACGTCACAGAGGGCATGTACACACATCTAGGTGGGACGGTGCTCATCTTGTGGGACCACCATCCACCGGTGACTGAAAAAGTTGCTATGTGGCACATGACTGGACGTGTGAGGAGCCGAGCACGGGACCTTCTCACAGGAAGCATCAATAAATGTCATCACTTCTTTTTTATTTTTTCTTTTTGGCAAAGAAGATTGGCCCTGAGCTAACATCTGTGCCGATCCTCCTCTATTTTGTACGTGGGACACCACCACAGCGTGGCTGATGAGTGGCCCTAGGTCCATGCCCAGGATCCGAGAACCCCAGGCCACCAAAGCACACCGTGTGAACTTCACCACCATGCCACCAGGCTGGCCCCTGTCGTCACTTCTCATATGGAGGAGTGTTGTTTGGTCTATAGCTAACCGGAAGCCCCCGGGGCCGGATGCTGAGTCTCCCGGGGCCTCAGAGGCTCTCCGCGGTGGCGGCTTCTGAAGAGGGCGCTTCTGTAGGGGAGGAAGACGTTTCCTCTACCGCCTCTGGGTCCTTCTGCTGGCCAACGGCAACAAAGTAAATTCACATGAGACAGAATAACAGGAGAAAATGAAACAAAACTTGATAACACGCATTCACGGGAGAGGCTCAGGCAACCTGAGCAACTCAGCCAACTGGCCGAGGCTGCCTGTTTAAGCATCTCCAGCTGCAGACAAGGGGGACGCTGGGGCAGTGGTTTGGGTCTTCGAAAGGGAGGAAGGCAACGCACGTGGAAATGGAAAAGCAAATGTTTGGTAAATAGAACTTTGCTAAGAGTGGGCTCAGCGAGGGTGCTCCCAGTCTACCGGAACCCAGAGTTATCTGCGGTGATGGCCTGTCCTGGGCACAGGCCTTTATTTTAAATTTCTTTTAGGCAGTTAGTGGGGAAAGGCAAGCCTTTATTGTCTTCAGCTCAGAACAGGCTGCATACCAGAGTGGCGCATCTTGCATCTCGGGGTGGCCTGCCCTGAACCCCATCACTTCTCAGGCTGGTTCTGCAAACAGAAGGCACATTACATGAACCCTCAGTCAACACGGGGCTAACTGCCCGGCCTGTCCACCCAGGGCTCCAAGAAAGAGCAAGGTGTTTTCAAGACCCACAGCTCAGCTCCCCCCCCCCGCCGCCCCGGTCCAGAGGACCACCCTGAGCTCCTGTCAGGCCCTTGGGAGAACTTCCCAAACTGGAGGAAACTGAGGCACAGACCGCCAAGGGAACTGGCTCAGGAGGTCACCTCAGGTAACCCATCAGGGCAGCTGGGACAGTGACCGGCAAACTTAGCTGTACCTAGGACTTGCCTAGGACGCCTGGGTCCCCTGCCTGTCGCCGCCCCCCCCCCCCCCCCAGAGATCCAGGGAACCCTCAGCGCCCACTGCAGAGGCTTCTCCCCGGCTGGCCACGCCCCGTCCCCTGGCTTCACAAGCCTTAGCCTCACAGGGGAAAAGAAACAGACCCTGTGACTCCACACAGGAGGGCAAGGTCTGCATTCGCCTCCCCTTTCCCGGTCACCTTTGCAAGACAAGAGCTGGAAGCAGAGAAAAAGGGCTGCACGTTTGCCTGCTCGTCAACGCCCTCGCGCCTCCCCCTCCCCCCAGCCTGGGCCTCGGAGCTGCCCCGCAGCTGCACCCGGAGGCAAGGGTTAACAGGAAGCGCCGGGCGTCCTCCAGCCACAGAAGCCCATTGTTCTCCAGCTGGTCCCCTCCCCTTGTCCAGGAAGACCCTCCGGGGAGCCCCTTCAAAAGGGCTGACCGACAGCTCCAGGCAGCAGGCCAGCCGGTCAGGAGGGCGAGTGCAGGAGGAGGAAGCCCGCTGGGTGTGGGCCGGGGCACAGCTGTCACCACTGCCTCTCGGGGGTTTCCAAGGGGGGGGGGGTTCAGACTTGCGCGCCCTGCGGGGGGCAGCCCTCCCCCACAGTCCCCATCTGGAAGCCAGAAAGCTTTGATCTCGAGCCTCTAGGTACAACGTAAGCCCCTGCCTCCCAGTACCCGGCCCTCCACCACCCCCCCAGCATCTCTGGGTCAGAAAGTTTCACACTCCACCCCTCCTCGTCTGATCTGATCTCAGATCTGCCCCGCTCCAGGCCCTAACTGTCAGCTTTTTCTGATTAGCAGACTCTGGCTCCTGTGCTCTGGCCGGGCGGCCTGGATGGGGCGGGGGAGGAAGAGAAGAGCTGTGAGCAATTCCCTGGGAGCCTCTGGGGGCGGGCAGGGCGGGGGCTCGCAGCTGGCAACCAGATGTGGGTGGACAGGCTGAGGGGGAAATTAACTGGTACCAGTCGGGGTGGCGTGGCGGGCAGGAAAGACAGGACCTCAGGGGTCCCCGCCAGGCACATAGGTGCTGGAGGGAGGGTGGCGGGACAGTGAACACTGAGATTACTTCTTAACTGAGTATAAACAACGTGCTGGGGGAGGAGGTGGATCTGGGGCCCACTGGGCCAGGACACTGGAAGGCAGCAAGAAATAAAAGGGGCAGAGGGGGACAGCGGGATGGTGGACCCAGGGGCACTTCTGCTGAGAGGGGCTGCAACGAAAGGGGCAGGCAGGGAGCTGGCCTTGGGAGGCCTCAGGTCTGGAGATGAAGGTCGAGGGCCTCAGCCCCTGGGCTCAGCTCTCTGGACCGGACACTGCTGTGAGGGTGCAGGGCTCCCTGGACACGAGTGGGGGCTTCAGCAGCCTCCACGCCAAGGGTGGAGAGCGCGAGCCGGAGACTCGGGCAAGCTCCATCTCCCTCCTGCTTCTTGCGCCGTTGACCTGATTCCCGCGCGGCCCCGAGGGTCTCAGGATGCGGAAGGGCAGGCGCGGGGCGAGGGGTCCAGGCACCCGGGTTCTGGGAAGCGGCCAGGGCAGCGCGCAGGCCGGGCCGGAAGGCGGGAGGCGGGGCTCGATTTGCATGCCCCGCCCCGCCTGTGATTGACACCCAGACCGCTCCACCCCGCGCCCTGGCCAGCGACCCACCCGAGCGTCCCGCCTCGGACGTCAGTTTCCCGGCGGAGATCGGGGCCCGCCCAGCCGGGCCTGCGCCGTCCCCCTCCGGCCGCCGGCCTCGCCCAGGCTCCTGGGAGCGGGGAAGCCGGTCTGGGCGCTGCTTCTGGGCTGGTCCTGACCTGTGGCCTGGCCCCTTCCCAGCTCCGCGGAGGCTGAACTGGGGCGCCTGTCCCTGGGGTCCTGCACAGCGAGGGCAGGGATCTCGGGAGAGGAGACACGACCAGGGCCGTCCTCTACTTGCTCTCCTGCAGGGCGATCCTCCCTGGGCCTCAGTTTCCCGGTCTGTAAAAAGCAAACATTAAAAAGGATCGACCTCAAAATGCGTCGTTCATTCACAAAAACTGCTTAGTAAGCACCTGCTAGACTCCTCTCTGTCCTCATGGGGGCCGCAGGCTGGCAGAGGACAAATCCAGAAACAAATGTAAAACTGCAGCTGCGATAAATACTGCAAAAAAAAAAAAAAAAAAAAAAAAATAGCTCTTTATCTGCATGTCAATAAATATAGGGGTCTTAGACCAAAATGGGAGGCAGACGGGAACGCTTCCCTGATGACTTGTGCCCTTGTTCTGAACTGACCTAACTAGACGAATAGTGAAAAATTTTAGGAGGATCAGCATATGCAAAAGCCCTGTGGCTGGGAAGATTGCGGAAGCTTGAGGAACAAACAGCAGGTCCCTGCAGCTGAGAGTAATGCAAGATTAGGCCAGAGACGATGGGCTGGGCCCAGACTGAGTTGGGCCTTTCACAGTTTCATCACTCCTCCAGAAGCGGAAATTTCCTCACTCCAGGACAGTGGGCAAAGCGATTCAATGTTCTTCCAATAACAGGGAATGAATCCCTGGGAATCTCTCCCTTTTCAGCTTTCAGTCCTCAGCTAGACTTCTGACTGAGGCCAGTCTCCTGCCTGTAGTAACCAGGTGTCCTGAACTTGCTAACCTTCCTTTGTGACTAAGTCTAAGCCTGGAACCTCACACTGGCTACTGTTTCAGCAGGATCTTATGACATTGTTTCATTTTCATTGTAACCTTTATGAACTGTTACTTTCTAAGTATGGTGAGTGATTAACAAGGGGGTTAAGTTAAAAAAATTAGATAAATAATAGTACAGTTGTTACACAGAGATGAGGAAAATCTTGACAGTTAATTGTCTGAGGTTTGGGAAGTTCTATTCTAAGAGCCATAGGAAGCCATTGATTAAATAAGCTAATAAAATATTAAGCATTTAACACCTGCTTACCCCAGACAACCTCATTTACTCATTCAGGCCTGGGCTGGGCTTTTGTGAAACTGACATTCGAATGAGGACACAGATGCTAAACAGAATGTAAACATACCCTTTCAGCCGGTGAGCAGTGCTCTAAGGAAGGCTGAGCAGGGTCAAGGAGCAGAGCGGCAGAGGGGGTGCTATTTTAGATCAGGTGGCCCAACAAGGCCTCTTAAGGAGGTGATATTTAAGCAGAAACCTGAAGAAGTGAGGATGAACTTGTGGGTGTCTGGGAAAAGAGCGTTGTGGGCAGAAGGACAGCAAGTGCAAAGGCCCTGGGGCTGGAACACCCTTGGCCCGTTCTTCAAGCATAAAGTAGGCCAGTGTGGGTGAAGCAGTGGGGAGCTGGCAGGGTGAAACGATCCAGTTTGCATTTCATAAAATCGGTGAGCAGCTGCTGTGGAGAGCAGATTGTCGGGGCAAGGGCCAGGAGGAAGCCGCTGCCCTAATCCAGGTGAGAGACGATGGCAGCTCACACCAGGTGGGAGCCATGAGTGTGGGGAAAGCTCGCAGTGCGATGAGAGGTCAAGTTGATAGCACCCGTGACTGGACAGGGTGAGGGTAGGAGACAAAGGGAGTCAAGGAGGATCCCTCAACTGGAAGAGCTGGCAGGAAATGGCAAGAATCCTTTTTGGGTCCTGCATGTGTGACACACCTTAGCCGCCCACGGGGAGATGCGGGGAGGGGCTCAGGCAGAGGTCTGGAGGTGGGGGGAGGTCCAGGATAGAGACCCAGCATCCTGGCAGCATTCAGAGGCCTCAGACTGAGCGAGGCTGCCGAGGGGGAGTGTAGACAGCAGAGGCCCAGGGCCTGAGGCAGGAGGAAACCTGGGGGTGGGGGTGGGGGGACCTGGAGGAGGGAACGATCAATTCTGTCAACTCAGATCAATTAGGATTTGACTGAACTCCAGAGCTGGGAGGGAAGGCACCCCCTGTTCACACTGAGCCGCTGGAGGGGGCAACTATTTTTCCAGCACACACTTTCCCATACATACATATTCATGTCGCTGTGTGTGATTCCAAATGACCAGCACTGTTGTCACTCCAGCCTCTAACAATAATGCAAAGTGACTTTCTGTGTGCCAGGCGCTCCACTAAGCACTTCACAGGTATTATTTTGCTGCATCTTCACAACGCACCTAAGAGGCAGGGATATGACTGCCCACAGTTTACAGCCAGAGAAACTGAGGCCCAAAGAGGTGAAGTGATTTGCTCCAAGCTGCACAGCAAACAAGTCAAGCTGGCTGGCTGGCTCTGAAGCTGGGCTCCTCAGCCCACGGTGTCCGCAGCTGGCCTTCGTGTCACTCAGCATCCGGGTTCTGAGTTACCTCCATGTCCCAAGCATGCACATGTGTCTGGCGCAGGCCTTTCCTCCCCTGGGCAGCAGCTGCAGAGTCAGCATTCGGCAGGCCAGGCCGGCTGGATGGGCACGTAGGATGTTCCTAATTTGTGCCCATTTTGGACGGCACTGCAGGCCCGAGGTTCCTGGGGAATCCACTGGTCACGGGATATGTGACATTGTTCACATCTATTGTCCGATCCATCTCTCCGCAGAGGGCCTGTGCCAAGGCTCAGTGCCACGTGATGATGTGAAAACGCCAGGCTTCATCAATGTGGTCCTGACAATTTTCGATTGTGCCTCTTCCGATGGGTGACATGGGGCTGGTGGAGGGGTGTATCTTAATAGGATGAGTGTGTGTGTGTGGGTGCTTGTCCTGTCTCCCACGCATCATCCCCAGCCCCTAGCCCCGTGGCCCGGCCCAGGAAACCCCCAGGCAGCCGGGCGGGGGCGGGGGTCGGCCAAGCCGCTTCCCGCGGAAGGAAGGGCCCGGCGGTTCCGGCGACAGGATGCGCGGTGAGGCCCCCTCCCCAGCCGCCGGGGACTTCCCGGGCCGGGCAGGTTCGCGGGGGAGTTGCTCGCACGCGGACGCCTTGAGCCACCGCTGAGAGTGTCCCCACGTCCCACTGGGGAGTTGCGGGTCAGCACCCCGAGTGGGTGGCGCTAAAGTCTCCCACGTTCCCCGGGAAGGAATCAGGCGGCGACGGAGGCGAGCTGGGCCGGATTCCCTGGGGAACCCTGAGGGAGGCGGGGAGGGTGGAGGAGGCGGGAGCGGGGCGTCGGGCGGGGGCGGGGGCGGGGGCGGCCCGCCCTCCACCGCAGCCTCCTCCTCCTCCTCTCCCGCCTTGGGGTCAGGCCCCCGGGGTCTCAGGAGGCCCGCGGCGCGGAGCCAGCCGTCGGGAGGCGGGGCGCGCGCTTTCCCGGCGCCTCCCGCCGCCCCCGCTCCCCGCACCTGCGGCTTCTTTGTCCTCCCGACAGCCACTCGCCAACGCCCCGGGGCGACGCCTGCAGCCCTTCTCCTAAACCAGCGTCGGGTAAATTCGGGGGAGTTTTTCCTCTGGGATGGCTAACCTGGAGCTGGGGTGGGGCCAGAGCAAATCACTGGGGCTCCCACGGGCATCTCTAAACCTCCAGCCGCCTCGCGGAGGCTCACTTCACCAAAGAGGAAACTGAGGCTGGGAGCGCACCTCCCCTCCTGAGCCACACGATTATGCCGCCAGAGCCTGGAACCAGGGCCTAAGGGGCGCTCCAGAGTGCAGCTGCTCAGCTCCCCCCTCGGGCCGTGAGACCCCCGCCAGAGCGGATTCAGTGGGTCTTCGGAGGAGCGGTCCCCCAACTCTGCTTGGGGTACTGTACCCACCAGTATCCCCCCCAAACAGCCGAACTCGGAAAGCCCTCTCCCCACCCCCAGTTCTAGGGGAATTCCTAAGGAACCCCCAAATGTGAGAGCTCAAAAGACTCAGAGCGCCCGGGAGCCTCGCACGGAAGTGCTGTGGCAAAGAAAAGGGGGCCCAGCCCCCCCTGCCCACGTGGTAGCCGGTCAGACCGGTTTCTGGGGCCCCAGCAAGCCGCCGCCACCTCCTGACCCCTTCACCCCGCCCCTCCCCCGCCAGAGAGGAAAACAAGACGGGCAGCACAAGCTTTTGATTCAAATGGTCTTTATTTGTCTATCTGGCGTTCCTAGCAAAAGACCAGATAGATGGAGTTAGAATCCACCAGAGTAAACGGGTAAACAGACCCTCAGACGCGCTGACAAGGCTCTCCCGTCCCCAAACTGGCCCGGGCTCACAAGAGACCGGGCCCGGTCCGGCCTGACAGCGCCCTAACACCCACCCCTCTCCATTTGTGATTCAGACCAGGAACGTCTAGGTTGATCGTGTCGGTGTGTCCGAGGGACGGTCACGCTGGAGACTGTGACCGTCTTCCCACGTCTAACGCAACCGAAGAGAAAAAGTTTGGCCTGCAATTACAGCAGCCCCCACCACCGCCGCAGGCGCAGGGGCGCGGGGCCGAACCAGCAGCAGGCGGGAGCGGCATGACTCAGGCCGCCCGCCTCCCATCCCCCAGGGCGGGCCACACCCCAGACCCTCCTCCCAGGCCCCACACCCCCGCAAGGCCACAGGAAGCGCCCACGTCCGCCCCATGACGCAACCGTGACCGCTTGCACAAGTATGTCACTGGAGGGGGAGGGGCGGGCCAGGAATTCTCGGAGATCGGAGACGCCAACACCAACTACCGAAAAACGTGGAAGGGGCAGCACGGCCCCCAGTGAAAAACTCAAGTCCGACCCTGGGCAGTTGAAACACCAGGCTTCCCTTCTCCCAGTCCCAGGAGAGGCCGAGGTCCACGTCCCGGTGCGTTCGGACAACACCTGCCGGCGCGCCGGGTCTCGGCGGAAGGCGCCCGCGCCCCGGCTCAGGCTCCTCGGCGCCAACGCCGCACGCGCTTGGCGACGGCTCCCCGGGGACAGAGTCCCTCTCCGGGCCTCTCGGCAGCCCCGGCGGCGGCTCCTCTCCACGGTTTCCGCGGGCGCCCTCCCGGGGGCGGGCCTCGCCTCGGGGCCACGCACTCAGGCCGACGGCACGGCCGCGCTCTGGGCTCCGATCGCGCCGCTCGGGGGCCTTCAGAAGGCCACCACGGCCCGCACCAGCACGTTCAGCATGCTGTCCGCCGGGCGGCAGGCCGGCTTCGCCTCGCACGCCGGGGGCGCCGTCGGGGGCGCGGCGGGGGTGCAGTTCAGGAGACCGGAGAAGCGCCGCTGCAGGACGCGCGCCAGGTTGGGGAAGGCGCCCTCGGCTTGTGCCGGAGGCGGCTGCAGGCGATCGCGGAGCTCCGAGGAGAACCCTTCCTCCGCCGCCGCCTCCTCTAGACGGGCTTTCTTGCTCGGGACCAGTCCAGCGTCCCCGCTGTCGCTCAGGCTGCTGCTCCGCCGCTTGCGGCTGACTTTGGCGGGGCGCGGGGCACAGCGGGCGGGGGTCTCCTCGGCTCTCGGCGCCTCCTGCGTGTCCATGGGCTCCGGGAAGGGCTGCTCGCCGTCGGGGGCCGCTGCCTCGGCCGCGGCGTGCGCTTCCCGCGGCGGGTGCAGGTGAGGGTCAGGGGAGGGGGCGGGCGGCAGGGGCGGCTCGGACTCGTGGGCGTCCACCTTGGCCGAGAGGTAGAGCTCCCGGGCGCTGCGCATGACCAGCGACAGCTGCAGACTCCGGTGTAGCCGCAGGCCGCCGCGCTGCATGCGCGAGTGGTACATCTTCCACACCGACAGGGTCATGATGCGCTGCGCCTCCTTCTGCACCTCCATGGCGGCTCGACGGCGGGGCCTCGCGGGCTGCGCGGGACAGGGAGCAGGTGCACTCGGGACTTGGGACTCCGCTCTCGCTCGCGCCCACCCCCCCGCCGGGACTCCGCTCCGACGCTCTGCCCCGGCCTCCGCCACCCGGGCCCTTTTATACCCAGAGGGAAGTCCCGGAGCCGCCCCGCCCAATCAGAGAGCCGCATCCGGGCTTTCCAGCGCGCCGAGGCTCCAGCCTCCTTAAAGCGACAGGGTGGAATTTACCGAGCGGAGCAAAGGGACGGGAACCCGGGCGAGGGGGAGCGTGCCCCAGTCCACGCTGAGCCATCGGGGAGGAGGGGGTGTCTCCTTTCTCGGAGCCCCCCAATGCGCCCGCGCGCAGGCTCCGGAGAGGGGGCCGCGGGTGGGCACCAGGGCCCACCCACGTGCTTGCCTCTGGCGGCCCCAGCGGGTCATAGGCGGCAAGTTTCCCTGGGCACCCGGGAAGACCCGGGTAGGAGTCGGTACGTCCCCCGTGGGCAGTTCCTAGCATCCTGCAGGCGCCTGATGATGTTTGAATCAATAACGATTCTAACGCTTATTCAGCGTTTATTACGTGCCAGGTGCTTTTAAGGGCTTTCCTTTCGCAAATACCTCATTGACCCCTCAGCTCCACTCCGCGGAGAGCACCGTTAGACCTCATTTCTCCAAGTGGGGAAACCGAGGTGGAGTGACTCGTTCACTATTTGCTAAACGCATCAATGCGCCACTGCGGTGAAAGGGGACCACGGGGGCCTCCAGCTCTGCCGTCTCTCCGGCGCACGCCAGCCCTGCTCACTCCCCTCGTCTGTAGGCAGTAAGGAGGCAGGCAGCGCCGCTGGCTCCAGAGCAAAGCTGCCCACTCCACGGGCGGCGGACGTCTGCAAACACGAGCGCCGCCCGGGCTGCCGTTTCTGCGCTCAGCACTGCGCATCGCCCCCGTTTGCCTCGGCCCGAGCTCCACGGGTGGGTTTGGCGCTCGCAAGGCGGAGGAACCGGCCGGCCGCACGCCCGTCCGCGGGCACACGTGGTTGCCACCACCAGCCGACGCTGCCGTGCCCCGCCTTTGCGCCCCGGGAGGCATGCCTAGGGTAGGAGCTGGAAACTTGAACAACGCAGAGACAAATTGAAAACATCGGCCCCGCCCTCCGCTACGCGCTAATGCTCCAAAAAAACCTGTTTCCAGTTCCTCCAAAAAAAAAGAAGATGCAAACTTGTTCGGATAGCATTCGTGGCGCGGGCCCTTTAAGGGGAGGCTCCGCCCCGCTGACTCTCGCGCGGAACCTTCCCGCCACAGCATTCGCGAGACTTCCAGAACTAAATTCGGAAGCAATGACGCAGGGCCGGCGCGCGAGCCGCTTCCGGCTGCCCATATAAGGACAGGGGCGGGGCTCTCCGTGCCCGCAGCGGCCGGCTTCTTCCGGGCGGGAGGGGGCCCCGGCAGGAGCCCGCGGCCTCGGGGCCAGCGTCCACGCGGGCCGGCGGGGAGAGGGAGGTTTCGCTTCCTTCCCTCCGGAGGCCAGGAATGCCTGACGCCCCTCCGGGAAAGCCGCCGCCGCCGGGGAGGGGCGACCTCAGGGCTCCCACCGACGCCATCTCCCCGAGACCCAACACAAGGGGCAACGCACTGCGGACCCCTTCATCTCTGTTCCCCCAAGCAGATCCCACCGTTACTTCCCCCCTACGAGGTCCCTCCCATGTATTCCTGCTCTTTCCCCCAAATCGATGCTCTCAGGCACCCCTGGCGCCCGCTCAGGTCCCGCCCCCCAACCAGGCACGTGGGAACTCGACCATTATTCTCTCTTCTGAAAGATCCCTCCAAAAACTCCCCAGTGAGGGATCCCGCCACACGCCACGGCGACCCGCTGAGAACGCCCCCATCCCCGACCCCACGAGCCTGCACCATGGCATCGCCAACCCAGGCGCCAGCTCTGAGACCCCACACAGGGACTCGGACACGCGCAGGGGCGGCCCTCAAGGGCTGCTCCAGACACCCCGCCCGCCCTGCATCGGGAGATCAGGCCCCCGCTCAGGCGCTGGCTGCCCCCGCAAAAGACTGCTTTCCCGGAGACCCCACACAGGACTCCTCCGTCACACAGGAGGCGACCTTAGGAGTCCCTCCCCAGACGGAGACCCCACACGCGGAGGGCTTCCCTGCAGACCATCCATCCTCAGAGCCACCCCCACAGCCCCTCATGCACCCAGAAGGACCCCACCCCCAGAAGCAGCTCCGGGGCCCCACTCACCGCACCCCGCCCCGGGACGACCTCGAGGCGCCCCTCCTCCGCAAGGAAAATAAGGAGGAGGGGAGAGTGCGGCAGAACCCCGCCCCGGAGTACGCCCGCGCCTCCCCCCACCACGAGGAAGGTGACCCTCCGCCCCCCTCTCCGCCCCTGTGCCGCTCCCGGCCCTGAGCGGGGACGATCTGCCAGGACAGGATCCCGGCGCGGGCTCAGCAGTCCGTTAGGAGGGTCTACGAATCGAATGAGCCCCTTCCCCAGCCATATCTCGCCTGATTTGAAGGACGCTGTTATTATTTACATTGCCCAGCAAGGAAACTGAGGTTGCGCAGCAACTATCCGAGGGACAGGGTCTCGAACCGAGGGACTCCGAGCTCCCACCCGAAGCCGGCTGGACAGAAAACTAAGACGTTGCCGGAGTAGGCGGACCGAAGGGGCGGGACGAAGCCTTCGCTGCCCACAACCAAGATGGCCGCCAAGAGGCGGAAGTGTTCGCTCTTGGGGCCTCCTAGGCCTCTCTTTCTCGCCTGGCGGACCCGCTCTCGATGGTGGAACGGGTCACGTGACGGTGGCGGGGGTGGCGGCGCATTCTCCACCTCTGGGGGAGAATCAGCGAGCAAGGCCGAGCGGGGAGGCGGCTCGGCCTCCGCCCTGGTGTAACATGTCTCTCGAAGACCCGTTTTTTGTCGTCCGAGGGTGAGTGACAGCGATGGGGAGGGCAGAGGGCGCTCGGTCCACCTGCCAGCCAGTGCCCGAGTGCCGGCCAGAGCATGCCAGGCGGTCTGGGCACGGCTGTCGGGGTGCGCGGGTCGCGATCGCCGGGTGGCCGCGTGGGAGGGCTTCGCAGGGGCTGTGAGGGTCTCCTGAGCGCCCCACTCGTTCGGGGCGCGCCGGCGCGCGGGAGGCCCTCCTGCCCCCAGCCGCGCCCGCTGTGCCCCCGCCCGCAGCGAGGTGCAGAAGGCGGTAAACACGGCCCGAGGGCTGTACCAGCGCTGGTGCGAGCTCCTGCAGGAGGGCGCGGCAGTCGGACGCGAGGAGCTGGACTGGACGACCAATGAGCTGCGGAACGGCCTGCGCAGCATCGAGTGGGACCTGGAGGACCTGGAGGAGACTATCGATATCCTGGGGGTCGGAGGGCGGCATGGGAGAGCCCACTGCGGGGACAGGGGGCGCTGGGAGCCAGCCCTTGGGGGAGGCCCGACACCTGGGAGGTGTTGAAGGCTTTCAGGCGGAGGAGGGGGTTGTGTCTGGCCCTAGCCTTGACTCTTGACTCGCGGCTTACGCATCGTGGAAGCCAACCCAGGCAAGTTCAAGCTCCCAGCCGGAGACCTGCAGGAGAGAAAGGTGTTCGTGGAGAGGATGCGGGAGGCGGTCCAGGTGAGGAGAGGCTCCGATGGAGTGCCTGTGGGGAGGCTGGGGCGTCTTTAGTCTGACGCTGTCCTCACCCCTAGGAAATGAAGGACCATATGGTCAGCCCAGCAGCCATAGCCTTCATGGAGAAGAATAATAGAGAGGTAAAGTGTGCCGACCCAGCATCCTCACTGAGTGTCTGGGGGGCCCTCCCCTTTGAGTACAGGCCTGACCCCTCTCTGTGCATATAATCCCTTCTGCCTTTGCCCGCGGGTCTACACTGGTTTCCGGGGGGAGGGGGTGGTTCTTGTACACCTGTTTCTTTCCTTTTCTGTGTCTTACTGTTTCCAGGACATACATGGATTTTTTTCTCTGGGTGCGCGCCTGACCCACATGAACATGTGAACTGGGTCTCTGAGCGTACCTCTGTACACCTTTCCCTCTGTGTTGTGTGTCTGTTGTCCGCATGTTGGAGACACCAGCCTCTCCCCATCCCACATAAGCCCACGTGGGGCCTGGGAGGGTGGGGGGCTGAGGCCTGCATCAGCTTGGAGTCCTGTAGCAGTGCCCACGTGCCGTCCAGGTGGCCTTGGGGATTAAAGTCCAAATTGGTAAATATACCTGTTAATATGATAATAATTGGTCTCCACGAATTAATTCATTAAATTCTCATTCTAGCTCCAGGAAATAGAGATGACAGTGCTTCTCATTTTACAGATGAGGGAATTGAGACACAGGGAGGTCAAGTAACATGGCCCTGGGGTCACCTTGCCAGTCAGGGCTGGGTCTGGGGAAGCTTCCTGACTAGCACTGTCTAGATTTGCCACAAACTCATGTCTGGCTCTGCTGTGAGTGGGCATCGCTCCCTGAGCCTGTGCTCTGTGCCACCGCAGCTGCTGACGGGCAGGCCAGCCACCCAGAAGTCCTCCGGTGACCTGCTGGATGCCAGCATGGTCTCAGCCACCTCTCGCTTCCTCGAGGAGCAGCAGGCCGCGCAGCAGGTTTGTGTGGGTGGCGGGGCCCTGGGCTGGAGCAGCCGGCGGGCAGCTCGCGGCTCTGCCGACAGCAGTTCCTGCTCCTGCCGTTTGCAGCTCATCGTGGACCAACAGGATCAACAGCTGGAAATGGTGTCTGGGAGCATCCGGGTTCTGAAACACATGTCTGGTCGCGTCGGGGAGGAGCTGGATGAACAGGGCTTGTGAGACCGGGCCGCGGGTGGGCCGGGAGCCCTCGGCCGCCGTGCTGGTGTGCACGGACCGCGTGGGGCTGACGCCATCCTGGTCCCGGCAGCCTACTGGACGCCTTTACCCAGGAGATGGACCACACCCAGTCCCGGATGGATGGGGTTCTCAGGAAGATGGCCACGGTATCCCACATGACGAGTGGTGAGTCTCTTGGGGGAGGCCCTCAGGGGTGGGGGGAGCGGGTTCCAGTGGCTCCCTGTCTCGCTGAGATTTCTGACTCTCTCACCCCCAGACCGCCGGCAGTGGTGTGCCATTGGGGTGCTGCTGGGGGTGCTTCTCCTGGTCCTCGTCCTGCTCTTCTCTCTCTGACCCCGGTGTCCCCAGGGGCTGGTCCCTCTAGCTGGGGGAGCTGGCAGGGCCCTGTCCCCTGGGAGGAGGGGGTTCTGTCTGGGGAGCTGTCCCCAGGCTGTTATCCAGAGCCAGTGGGACCCTCAGGGCCCCGGGCGGAGCCCCCGCCACTGGTCCTGCCTCAAGTGCGCTTAGAGGGTGGGGACCGCCGATGCACCTCTGCCCATTTCTGCTTCCAGTGCCCCAAAGCCCTTTGTCTCTGTGCCTTGTACATGTGCCAACTTGGAAATAAAATCCCAGCCTTTTTTGTACATGTTTGTATCATCCAGTGTGTTGTCGACACTTGTGGCTGCCCCTGCTTGCACACACGGGGGCCCCGGGGGGGGGGGGGTGTGTGTGCACGTGTGTACCTTAGGGATTTCAGTGGTTGATATTTGGTGCAGAAGACCATTCCAGTTTATTTCTTGCTTTTCATGATGGATAATTTTATTACTGTTGAAAATTCCAAACTCTGATTCTTCCTTGAGCTTTTGAAGTTCAGCCTAAAAGTCTCCTGCATGCTCTGTGCCTTTAGGGAGGTAAGTCCCTTAGCCACGGAGCCGAGCGGTTGCTTCTGAGGCCCTGAGTAACACTGGCTCCACTGCGCACAGGGTCATCTCTGTGCCTCTGTGACGTGTCACTCCAACAAGGCAGCATTGGTCAGTGGAACGGCCTTGCCCTGGAACCTCTGAGCATGAAGTGACTCCGAGGGGCCAGGAGACTCGTAGGCACCGTGCACCTCACTGCCGACCTCGAGGCTCCCATCGTCCACGTTCTGGAAGCAGACATCAGAACCACACATCTCACTGGCTCGTTTACACGTTGTCAAGGGCTGTATGTGACAAAGATGTCATTCCATGGGGCCACTCGTCAAATCTTAGGAAGAACCAAGTACGTACAGATCCCTTTTTTAACGCACCCACCAGTGCTAGGGGTTGGGTCCTCCTGAGCCCACCCGCACTCGGCTCTGAGTCTCCGGGGTTAAAGGCTGCTTCTGGGAGTCCGATGGAGGTTCCCCTTCCCCGGGGTTGCCCACATTTGTTCAGACAGACTTCCTGTTACTTGAGGCCACTTTGGTTCAATCACCTGTGGGGTTTGTTGGCGATGTTGGCTCCCCAAAACCCTTTGTGGCGGATGAAGCCCAAGCCACCCGCAGGTCTGAGCTGTCACTCCGCACCCTCCCCATGGACGGCTGGGCCTTCCCCGTCACCCCAGGGGGACACACCTGGTTGGGGTGGAGGTGACACCTCACTGCCCACCTCCCAGCAGAGATTTTTTTGACTTGACGACAGGACCCCTGAGAAGGCTAAATAACCTTCCCACGCTGGCTGAAATCTCTCTGAATCAAGGGGCCCCTCTTGTCTTCTCACCCCCTGGGGACCCCACCCCCATTTCAGGTATCTCAGCCATCACTGGCTGAGCTGGGACTCACGGTCTCATGTCTGTCCCTTTTCCTGACGTGTGGTGCTGAATCGGGAGGGTGCAGGGTGTGGGTGTTCGGGATGTGGTTCTGGGGTCAGAGCACAGAAGGGCGGCGAGCCCGTTTTGAAGGGGCTCCATGGGACACCTGTGTGGGATTTTGGGCTCACGTGTGCAGGGGCAGCCTCAAAGGCTGTACGTGGAAGCTGTCAGCTGCCTGGCTCTGAGCCTCTGTTTCCCTCTGAAAAGGGCACGGCTGATCCTGAGCGGGGCCCGGCTGCCCCTGTGGGTGTGGAGCCCCCCGCCCCAGTGAGCAGCGTGCAGGCCGGCTGTTACAAAGGCGTCCGTTTATTCTCCTGTCAGCATCACTGACGCTCAGGTTCACATTTCCCAGTGCGGCTCTTCTCCGTACAGTAGTTAATGTGCAATCTCACGTTCGGGCCCAGGGAGGGGCTCGGCCAGGGGGAGGGCGTTGGCACTCCACGCGGACAGGGCACAGTCTGTCCTGCGTGGCAGAGGTGCGGGTGGGCGGGCGGCCTGGGAGGCGGACCCCACAGTCTTTCTGCGTCGGTCAGTGATTCTCCATTTGTACTCCTTCCTGGCTGCCCGGGGTGGGGGACCATGCAGCTCAGAGCAGGGCAGGGCAGGCAGAGGGAAAGCAGCAGGCCGCCCGGGAGGGGCAGGGCGGGAGGGGCACGGGGTGGCTCCCGGGGTAAGGCACAACCCTGTCTTTGGCTCTCCTGGTGAGGAGTTTCCTCCCCTGCACCCCAGCCTGGCCCCTCTCCCCACCCCCCACCCACCCAGACCCACACACAGTCCCGGAGCCAGGGGCACCTCCTGGGGTCCCTGAAATGAGGGGGCTCTGCCACCCAGCCCAGTGCTGCAGGGGCTTGGAAGAGGGGGGAGGGGGACAGGGCAAGCTGCCCCCCAGGACAAGGCAGGGAGGGCTGGGCAGGGGCCTGCCCAGGACAAGGGGGAGGGGAGGGACAAGACCCCAGTCCCAGAGTGGCCCCTGCTAAGGCCTGGAAGGATGGGCAGCGCCTGGGGACTCCTGCCTCCTTTTGGGGTCTAGCGGGGCCCCAGCCCGCCCCTTGGCCTTGGGTGGCTTACCAAGTGACCAGGATATTGTGCTTTGGGATCGACGCTGGGGTAGGGTGTGGAGACCAGGACGTGGGGGCAGGAAGGGCGTGACTAAGGTGCTTGTGCTTTAGCTGGGGTGTCGACCCCCCACACGTGGCTGCCAGGGGTGAAAGGCGCCGGTGAGGGAGACTAGCGGAGTGCCAGGACCCCCCCCAGCCCCGCCCCGCCACAAGCAGATGCCAGGAGGGCCCCCCGCAGGCTGGCGGGGCTGCTGGTCGGGGCCTCCCGGCCAGGTTGCAGGGGGCCAGTGGGGGCGGGATCCCCCTGCCTCTGGAGAGGGGCCGGGAGCAGACGAGAGGCAGTGAGGACAGGGCTCAAGACAGAAACACAACATGTGAAGTGACACCCAGTGTGGGGACGGGGACTAAAAAGAACCCTCCGAGTTCACAAGTCCAACTCAGAACAAAACCACTCGCCTGAGCGAGGAGAGAGGAATGCTTAGAGAAGATTTTGCGGACAGCTGTGAACGATGGAAGCAGGCCTGCCCCGTCCCCAGAGCTGGGCTCAGCCAATGCGCCCAGGCCTGGGACACCCTTCAAGGCAGCCCTGGGGGGAGCAGCGGGGGGAGGTGGTAGCTGGGCCTGAGCCCCCTCGGGACGCGCACCCACACTCCACACACATGCACACTTGCAGCCTGCCCCCGGTCCCCTGCCCTGTACTGCCTTCCACGGCCCCAGGGACCGGAGGGGACAGCAGACACAGTCCTGCTGGTTTGAAAAATAAAAGAAATCTTATACTTCAATATTTCATTAGCTAAAAAAATGTTTTAAAAAGTATGTACAGGGGGTGGGGGCTGGGAGCCCTGCCGTGGGGCGGGGCGGGGAAGGGAGGGGGGACAGCAGCCCCCCCCAGCCGGCTCCCCTGGTTCCAACCCTGGTCCTGCTGCCTCCTCGATCTTCATTTGTTTAAAAGCAAAACTTCTACACACGCACGCGCGCACACATACGCACACGCTTCTGCCACCCCCGGAAGCCCCTCGTTCTGTCCTCAGAGACCCCCAGTCTGCCCCCAAGGGCCCCCTCACTCGGGACTGCCCCTCTCAGGCCCCAGAGGCTGCGCTCGGACGGGAGGGAGAAGGGACCGCAGGGGAGGCGTGGAGTTTCTGCGCCCGTCTCCCGCTGTGCAAGGGCAGTCCCCGCGGCCCTCGCAGCCGCCCCGGCACGGGCACAGGTGCAGGGACAGGAAGGCGCTTTTGGAAACGTGGAAGCACTGGGAGGTGGTGGCGGGGGGGTCCTGAGAACCCCAGGGCCCCTGCGAGTCCCAGGGGCCGCACGAGGGGCGGAGCCTGAGGAATGCTTCCGTGCGCGGCCCAGGGCCTGGGGGGTCCTGGCCGGGGGAATGGGGAGCCGATTGCTAGGGTTCAGGAGGGGGCAACACCTCCCGACCGCACACCAGTGTGTGCAAGAGAAGGCCACGCCCAGCTCGCCCATGGCCGTCCTCGCCCAGCCCGCTCGGATGGAGGTCAGGGGGTGGGACAGGGCAGAGGGGCCGGGAGCATGCAGCGCCCCCCCGTGGGTCCTGGGGAGGGACAGACAGTAGCTCGTGACCAAGACGGCGGGCGGGTGTGACGGGAGGGGGAGTGTGAGGCCCCTCGGGAGGACCCGGCGGGGTTACTGCAGGCCCTCGGCCGACGGGCCCGCCTCGCTGTCATGGCTGGCCGCCTCGAAGCCGTGCTCCACGCCCATCATGTCTGGCTCTATCTTGCCCGTGTCGCTGATGAAGGTGGTATAGGCGTCGCCCTCGGCCGTGAGCAGCTTGAGCTTGGGCATCCAGCTCTTCCGCACGACGCGGCGGGCGTTGGTGCACATGTCAGCCGCGATGGCGTTCATCTCGCTCTCCTTGAAGTTGGGGGCAAAGCTCTGGCAGTAGTCTGTGCGGGCAGAGCAGGCGAGTCAGGCCAAGCAGGGCCCTGGCCTTCCGCCCCGCCGACAGGGGCAGCCACGCAACTCCTGAACACCCCCTCAAGCACACGCTCGCACAGGTCACCCCAAACCCCATTCAGAAGTGAGAGAACAGAGGTCCCGCAGACAGCACCTAAACCACACGCCTGACAGCTCTGCTGTGTGCACGGGACGTGCAAGTTGCTGGGATGGCCCAGTAGTCTTGAAAAACATGGATTGTTTGCTAGAATTCAGGAACTAGAAGATTCCCTGTGAAAACTTAGACTTCCCTCCTGACAACTGGCTGGGGAGGGGCTACTTCATCACTCCGTGACCACCTTGAGTTTGAGGACCCCCTCCCCATGCCTGACACAGGCTTTCTTTCAGTGCCCTGCCCCACCCCCCACCATGAAGAAATCTCTAACCAACCACAGTCCTCTTCCCTAGCCTAGACTGAACCTCAGAATCCTTCTTAACACCAAACTCTACCCATCCATGAAGGCCAACACCAGCAAAAAAGACCACCTGCCCACCCTAAGCCCAGCCCCAGCCCACCCCCAGAAGGCTGGGCACTCACACTTGACAGCGTGGAGCACGCGACTATCCAGCGGTTTGCGTCTGGGGTCGTTCGTGGAAGAGCGGATGCCAGTACCACAGCTGTTGGCCAGCGTGTTCCTGGGGCGGGGGTGTGGGGGGAGATCAGGCCCCTGTGGTAGTGAGGGCATGGGCCAGCCTGCTCCCACCCCCCGGGCCCTGGCAAGGGCCTCACCGGTCAAAGAAGGAGGCCAGGAGGCGCCGCAGCAGGACCTTGTGCCGCGTGCCCGCGCTGACGTGGCAGTTCATGAGCTGCGCCCTCGTGATGTACACGTTGGTGCCTGGAGGGGAGCGGAAGGTGGCCAGGGGCCCCAGAGTGCCACGTTTCCCACGTGGCCGGGCCCTGGCCTGGGCCAACCCACTTCTCAGAGCCCTGGAGAGCCTCGACACCTCACCCCAGGGTGGCCTCCTCAGTGCTTGGGAAAGGACTGAGGGGATGGTGCCCCCGTCCCGGGGGACCCACACCATGCCAGGCCCTGCTCACGCGCCACTGCTTCTGCCCGCCCAGCCGGCGCCTGGACTCTGAGGGCCAAATCCTTAAACCATTGCGCTGCTTAACCCTCAAACCCGCTGTGACGCTGCGAGTCTACCCTCCCCGGGGGCTGCGGGTGCCAACACTCAGAGCAGCCTCGGGGCAGAGACCTGGAGGCTAGGCTCTGATGGGAACCAACGCCCAGGGGTGCCAGATGCCCCAAGACACAGCCAGTGGGCAGCAGGCCCCCACGTCAACGGCCACCGGCCCAGAGGGCCCCGAAGCCCAAGGGGAGGGGCGGGGGAGGGAGGCGAGCCGGCCCACCTGTCACCAGCTCCAGCTTCTCGGAGGGGTCGCCCTCGTCGTAGAGCTTGGGGTGGCAGCGGTTGCCAATCTGGTTGATGAGCTCGGCCGGCAGAGACGCCAGATCCTGCCGCACCCGGATGCGGTTCCGGGACTCGGGGGCCACCTGTTCGGGGAGGGCCTCCACCTTCTCGGCTGAGGAGGAGAGCGTGGCGGGTGTCAGGGCCCCGGGTGGCGGGGGAGTAGGGGGGCGGGGTGCTGGGTGGCGCCTCACCGGTCTGGCCGACGTTCATCATACTGTACATGGTGTACATGTTGCAGATCTGCCGGTACTGCTCGTCCGTGCCCTCGTCCCCTGCGTCCTCCTCCTCGTCCTCCTCGTTGTGGTAGGAGCCAGGGCTGTCGCTCGTGTAGGCGCTCGAGGTGCCCGGGCTGGTTCGCTCCGAGGTGCTGGGCCCACTTGCCACGCCCCCTGCGGCCACCGTGCCCCCAGCTGGCTGCCCGGCCCCGGCCCCGGCCCCGGCCCCGGCGGCCCCTGCCATGGCCACCCCAGCAGGCTGTGCTGCCGCCACCACCGGGGCCTGCTGGGGGGGCCGGTTAGCGGCCAGGTCTGGCGTGGAGAACTTGGCCATTTTGCGGCTGCCATTGCCACTGCCGCCACCACTGCCACCCCCGGCCTCCTTCTGGCCGCTGTCCCACAGCCGCTTGGCTACGGGCATGCACTGAACGGAGTCCGACTCCTGCTGCTCTGTCTTGACTCGCGACAGCAGGGGCAGCGGGGTGCCGCAGGCCGGCCAGCTTGACGTCTGCGCCACGGGGCTCTGGGGCTCGGACGACGGGGCCTCCTCGGCGTGCAGGCCTTGGGAGTCGCAGCTGGGCGAGCTCACCTTGAGGAAGAACTCGGTGCCCTTCTCCATGATCTCCTGGATCTGCAGGAAGCCGGCCGTGTACATGAGCAGGAACTGGTCGCCCACGTTCATGCTCAGCCGGCCCGTGTAGCAGAAGCTGAGGATCTGCTGGAAGGACTGCGGCTGCACGGCCGCGGGCAGCTCCACTACAGCACTGCGGCTGCTGTTGAACAGGTCCCGGAAGTAAGAGCTGCTGGCGGCCAGCACGGCCCGGTGGGCCTTGAAGGCGTGGCCCTTGACCACCACGGACACGTCACAATACAGGCCCTGCAGCCGCTGCTCGTTGAGGCACTCCAGGATGCTGTTGCCAAAGTTCGGGATCTCCATCTGCAGGGTCTGCGCCATGGTGGCAGCTGCACAGGGGACAGGGAGACAGAGGGAGGCCCGGGGTCAGGCGGCACAAGACACCGGGAGCACGGCCATCGGCCTGGTGGAATGTGCCCTGGCTGTGAGGACCGCACGGAACCACCCACTCCTGGCCGGCCAGACTCGTCCCTGTGAGACTGTCAGATCAGCCAAGTCAGCGCCGGGCGATGGTGGCCACATGCTGTTCCTTGCAGCCAGGAGGGCAAAGGCACACTGCCACACACGTGCCTGAATGTTAAACTGACTTCACACAAGAGAGCACCCACGCTGTGAACTCAGTTCACAACAGCGAGTGTTGCCTGTGACAAGCACTGCACGCACAGGGTCACTCTGAAGGGCGCGGGCAGAGAAACATCAAGAGGCCGGGGCCGTCAGGTTTCTCACGCTGCATCCGCAGTGCTGAGCACAGGACCCTCAATCACCATTTATCGAATGACTGAATGACCACTCAAGAAACCCTGAAGTTGCAGGAGAACATCACTTATCATCAGGGAAATGCAAATTCAAACCACGAGACACCACGTCACACCCACTGGGCCGGTGAAAATGAATGGGCTAAGCGGCGAGGATGAGAAATCGGAACCCTCCTGCAGCGGGTAGGAGCGTCAATCAGTGCTGCTGCTGGGAAAACAGTCTGGCGGTTCCTCCATTGGTTAAACATGGAGTTATCACACGACCCAGCAATGCCACTCCACGGAATTATACCCAGGAGAGATGAAAACACACAGAAAAACCAGTCCACGCACATGTGCAGCAGCACTAGTCACAACCGCCAAGAGATGGGAAAGACCCAAACATCCATCAGGTGAGGAACGGATGGACACGATGTGATCCATCCACGCAGTGGGATGCGGTTCAGCCACCAAATGGAAGGAGGCCCTGAAACGGGGTACCGCGGGCGGACCTCGGAAACGTTACGCTCAGTGTAAGCTGCCAGTCATGAAAGGCCACGTAGCGTGTGACGCCACTGTTAGGAAATGTCCAGAACAGGCACATCCACAGACAGAAAACAGAGGAGCACCTGCCTAGGGCGGGGTGGGCCAGGCCGGGCCAGGGGAGGTGCGAGCACAGGGACGCGGGGCTTCCTGCTGTAAAGAAAATGTTCTGAGTGCGGTGGTTGACAGCTCTGTGGACACACTAAACCACCCAACTGGACAGCAGACGTGGACAGGCTCTGCGGGGTGTGCAGCTCAATAAAGCCGTGGGGGAGAGAGAGAGGGGAGAGAGGGGGAGAGAGGAAAGGAGGGAAGGAGGGAGGCAGGGAGATAGGGAGAGAGGGGGAGAGAGGGAGAGAGAGGGAGAGAGAGGGAGAGAGAGGGAGAGAGGGAGAGGGGGAAAGAGGGAGAGGGGGAGAGGGGGAGAGGGGGAGAGGGGGAGGGAGGGGGGAGGGGGGAGGGGGGGAGGTGGGGAGAGGGGGAGAGGGGGAGAGGGGGAGAGGGGGAGAGGGGGAGAGAGGGAGGGAGACCGTATGATTGGTTTCTTCTAGCAGAACTGGGGACCTGCCATGAACACTCTGGGTCTTTTGAATTTTGAACCTGGTGAACACATCACCTATTTATGAAAGTAAATAACACTTTAAAATAAATAAAACAGGGGCCAGCCCGGTGGCACAGCGATTAAGTTAGCACGTTCTGCTTCGGCGGCCTGGGATTCACCGGTTCGGATCCCGGGTGTGGACGTGGTACTGTTTGACAAGCCATGCTGTGGTAGGCATCCCACATATAAAGTAGAGCAAGATGGGCACGGATGTTAGCTCAGGGCCAGCCTTCCTCAGCAAAAAAGAAGAGGACTGGTAGCAGTTAGCTCAGGGCTGATCTTCCTCAAAATAAATAAATAAAACGTGTGAAATCATACCACACCTATCTATGCAGATTAACCCCAAAGGGCTTGGGGAGGGGGAAGAAATACAAATCTAAGGGACAGCCTGTGATCTGCTCAGGGAGCCCACCCCAACCCTGTGGAGAGCACATGGGGGAGCCTCTCGAATGCGTCAACCCCTCCATCGGAGCCCAGACCACCAGTGCACATTCCGGCACATCTCGACTGGGGAGGAAGACCTGGTTGGGCGGAAGGGGCATGTACGCACTCTGTGGCAGTCACAAAAGAGCCTGGAGGGCTGGTGTGGCTTTACCAGAGTTCCTGCAATCCTAGAGGGTGTCAGGGCAGTGGAGCACACACGCCTTGGGGCAGGAACTAACTCAAGCCCCCACCTCTCCTGCCCTCACCACAGGCCAGCCTTCAGGCCTCCTGCCTGTCTTGCCCACATTCTCGAGGCCCTTGCGAGTCCCTCCATGGCCTGAGCCCTGGGGATACAGTGAAGTTGGGCCCTCCCTGGGAAGACCTGGTTCATTCTGTGAGGGCTGCCTGGAGGAACAGAAGCAGCCTCCTGCCCATGGCTCAAAGGAGCGCCTCGGGGCCAGGGTGAGTCCTGGCTCCAGAACTAACTCCTTCCTGGAAGGAGAGCCAGACCTCTTCTCCATCTGGAGACAGATGCTCATAAGGCCAGCCTGATCCTGCACTCAGTCTATGTGCACTGAGCTGCCCTGGGGCAGCCCCTGAGGGACACGTGGGCCTGCCCCTCTGCGCCCAGGCTGCCAACGAGCCAAGGGGACCAGCATGAGCTCCCTGATCCTCTGAGCATGCCCATGGGGCTGATTTCGTACTCCTAGCTCTCGGCTGGGGAAACTGAGGCCACGTGGAAGTTAAGGACTGTCCCGAGGTCACAGTGAGTAAATGCCAAGGACAAGATGCAAACCTGGATCTGTCTGGGCACTGAAACTGGTGATTTCCCTCAGCTGTGCCCCACCCATGAAAATCACTGTCACCGCCACCAAAAGCAACTTAGGGCAATGAGAAGGGGAGGTGCTGACAGGGAGCCCCGTCAGATGGCAGCACACACCTCCCAGGAGCCAGCCCTCTGCATGAGGCAGGGGAAACTGAAGCACCAAGTGGAGGCACAGGACAGAGCCCAGAGAGCCCCTTCCAGGGGCCTGGCAGCCCCGACCCACCTCCCCAGGCTGCCAAACTGAAGTCACTCCAGGTCCTGGGCCCAAGTGGCCAGGGCAGAGGCAGTCAAGGGACGGGCGGGCCCCTAGTCCCTGGAGGGGTGCTCTAGACCCTGGCTTGAAAGGCTCCCACTGCAAGGAGGGGGACCAAGGCAGGACAGGCATGTGGCAGAGCCAGAGCTCCCAGACCTGGGTTCTGATGCCAGGCCCCATCACTCCCTAGCTGTGTGACCTCAGGCAAGCTCCTGGCCTCTCTGTGCCTCAGTCAGTCCATCTGTAACACAAGGACTCATTCATCCGGTCTAAGAGTTGTGTGCACAATTACTTCTCCAAGGAGACTGTTGGCTCCACCAGGGCAGACATTCTCACCACACTCATTCATGATGAGAGACTCTGAACAGAGGCAGACGCTCGACAAATACAGTCACGCGCTGGGTAACGACGTTTCCATCAATGGCAGACCACGTGCCAGTGGTCCCATGAGACGCGCAGCACGCCACCTAGGGGTGTAGAGGGCCATGCCGTCCAGGCTTGTGCGAGCACACACTGCAATGTTCGCACAGCGATGGCATCGGCAAACGATGCATCTTGTCGTTGGTGATGTGCGCCTGTATTTGTAACGTATTAACAGTGCGGAGAGAGGCAGGCAGACAGTGCCAAGGCAAGACTAGATGACGCCAGCTGGGGGGAGAGTGGGGAGGGGGGCGGAGGGGAAGAGGCTGGACGGGGGCGGATGCTCCTGGGGCTGCAGAGGGCACTCTGAGGGGTCCCCCAGCTGTGCCTGGAGTGCCAGGCACTGCTGCAAGCCTTCAGAGTCACCTCCGAAAGGGCAATGGGACTGCCCCCTTTGTGGGTAGGGACACAGTGCGGTCCTGCCCCACTGCAGCCTAGGCAGCCCGACTTCAGGGCCTGACCGCCCTCTGGAAGTTGGCGCAAGAGGGTCGTGTGGGGAGCACCCAGCAATGGGGGAACAGATGCAAGGAGAGGGGTCCTGAGGGCAAGAGCCAATGTGACACTCAGGCTGCACTCCCCTATGCCTTGTGAACCCTGACCTCGGAGTCCAGCACCCAGGGCTATGAAGTCTCCGATTATCAATTTGGGGGCTGGGGGTGGCAGGATGACAAGGAGTGCACACAGCTCCATCGATCAGTTCACAGGACCCCACCCCCCAGGGCTGGGGACAGGGATGGCAGGTCTGTGAGTTCCAGAGACCCTGTGTGGCCTCGCTGCCCTGCCAGGATGGGACCATAGTGAGAAGCCACAGGAGACCCCAGAGATCCAGCCCAGGGCTCCCCTCCCTCCCGCGGCAACTGCCCCAACCCAGTCAGCCGGGCTCAGAAGGAGCCCCAGCTGCAGCCCTGCGCAGAGCCTCTTACCGGCACCAGCCCGAGTGGGGAGCCATGACGGACTCCCAGAAGAAATGGGCCTAAAGCTGGTGTCGGCCTGTGTCACCTGCTGGCTGGGGAGCGACGAGATGGAGCCAAGAATCAGGGTCTCTAAACCACCCAGCGATTCTGTCCCCACCAAGCCGAGCACCCCACGCCCACCCCATGGGGCCTCAAGCGCACTCCTGGCCCCCAGGCTGTGCACCCTGCCCTTCGACCCAGCTCCCCCTGCTCCAGGAATCCCACAGACTGGAGAAGACGCACCTCTGCCTGCCTCTCCCGGCGCTGGCAGCCTTAGTGTGCCTCTTAAAACACTAAACCCACGGGACCGTAAACCCCCCGAGGGCGAGAACCATACTGGAATCATCTCTGTCATGACCTGGCATGTCAGCCTGCCCACCTTCTGGGGTCCCAGCCCCCTGGAGGGGAGGGGCAGCCCCTAGCGCCACCCAGGGCTGAGGGACTGTCCCAGCATTGCCAATGCCCTGGCCCTGGGTGAAACATGAGGGCGCAGCATGCGGTTTCCATGACCTCCCAATAGTCACTCAACAAATATTTGCTGAGCACCTGCCTGGGCCAGGCCGCAGCGCACACAAGGCCCTGCCTCAGGCGCATGGTCTGGCGGACCTCACACACCAATGTACTGTGAGGCCTGTGACCTCGCCCAGAAGGGCTGACACCAGAGCTGAGAATGGGGGGGCAAGGGGGGGGGGTGGCCAGATCTAATGAGGCAGTGCAGGCTTGGAGGACGGCCCTCAAGGCCCAGAGACGGCATGCCGAGTCCCAAGGGAGGAGCAAGTGTGGCCCTTCCAGAAAGTGAAGGAGGGCGAAGGCCGTCCCCAGCTCGTGCTCGGCCTCAGGGCTGGCTGGGGTGGCCTGGCTGGGCCCGGCCTCCCCCGGGTCAGTCCCAGCCCCAGCTTGCACGTGCAGGGAGGGCCTTCAGGAGGCACGCCGGCTCCAGGAGCTCGGGAGAGCGGCTGATCCTCAAGGACTGGGGCCTGCGGAGGGAGAGCGAGCTGTCTCCTGCATGTGCACACCGAGGAGAGGCACATGAGCACCGGAACCTCACCAGGACCGACCAAGCCAGCACCTGAGCTGGCGCTTCCAGCCTTCAGAACTCAGAAAATAAATGGCTGGGCTAGTCTGGTGGGGTGGCCCCAGCCAAGACAGGCTGGAAACACCGTCTGCTCACCCCCCACCCCCAGAGCCCCTGGCTCGGGCCTCCTGGATTCACACATGCACCAGGTGCCAACTCAACGCGCCCACAACCAAGCCCCTGTCCCCGCTGCCCGCCAGGCCTGCTCTGGCTATAGCTTTCACCAGAAAGGCCCTCAGATTCACCAGACTCCTTCCAAACCAGTGCTCACCCCCGGCCCAGAGGATCGCCCCTGGGGGCCCACAATGCATACGGTACCCTGCCTGCTCCGTATGTCCTAGAATGCTGTCCCCGAGGCGCCACAGCCCTCACACTGTCCCCAGTCCTCCATCTCAAATTTCCCAAGACAGGGCCTCTCCCAAGCCCTACGGCTCAGCGGCGCCTCCCGCTGGGCGCTTACCCCCATCTAGCGAACCAGAGGTGTCCCTGGCTTTGCGTCAGCTCCCCGGGGAGGCGTGCCCACTGCCTGGTTCACGCTGCTGCGTCCCCTGCCCCTAGCACCGGACAGGCACACAATGGGTGTGCAATAGTTCTTTGCAGAGTGAGCGAAATGAAAAATTATTTCTATTACTTCCAACCTAACTCCCTTTTTTGTTCCACACTAATATGACTAAATAAGGCGGGACTCAGAACAGGTGTCCGAGGCTGGGCAGGGGTGACCCCCGCACACGGAAGGTGCCGGGCAGACGGGTGCCCTCCTCTGGCAGCTGTGCCAGGGGGCGGCCTGCAGTCAGGGTCCCACTGGGGCTCAGTGTGAGTGATCCCCAGATTCCCACCGACTGCTCACGCTGCCACCAGACCACGGTGGGGTGTGAGAGGCTGGAAACAGATGCGTTCGTGTGGCAGGGCGAGCCCTGGGAGCGCACACAGCCAGCTTTTGGGAAGGAAGCCTTGAACGCCAAGCCAGCGGGGGGCAGGGGCACAGATTTGTGCCTCGCCAGGGCTCTCTTTCCTGCTGACTTTCCAGGGAAGCTGTGAGCCGCCCACTGACGTGGAAGCCAGTTAAAAGAAACCAATTTCAAGTTTAAGAAAAACCAGCCCAGTGGCATAGTGGTTAAGTTCGTGTGCTCTGCTTCAGCGGCCTGGGGTTTGCACGCTCGGGTCCTGGGTGCAGACCCAGCACCGCTCGTCAATCCATGCTGTGACGACGTCCCACGCGAAAAATAGAGGAAGGCTAACACAGATGTTAGCTCACCAACAATCTTCCTCAGCAAAAACAAAAGAAGGAAAAAAAGAAGGACCAAAAGCCCCAGACAGCCTCACAGTCCTTCCCTCAGCTCAGCACGAGGTCAGCGTGGCAGTGGGGGGAGGAAAGGGGCACACCCCAGGCTGCTGGGGGTGCCTTCCTGCAGAAATACAGGGGCTCTCCACAGGGGCTGAAATGGAAAGGGGCTCAGGCCAACGGTGGCTAGTGAAGACGGGAGTGGGAGCTGACTGCGCAGAGCCTCCTGTCGGCATCCGTACTTTCTTTAAAGTACACGCACATTTAGTTCATTTTCTTTCTCCCTGAAAAACTCCCACAGGCCCATGGTGGGTGACGGGATCAGCAGTGGCACCCATGCTGCCCTTGCGGTGCCAGCGCCGGCGAGGGCTCGGAGGGGTCAGTCACTCCTCCCAACGGTTTCCAAGGAAGAAACAGGTCTGGCGCCATTTTACAGATGAGGAGAGCGAACGAGGCCCAGGAGGCCACCCAGGCTGCCTGGCTGCTGCCTAAGCAGCAGGCGCTGATGGGCTGGCTGCTCCTAACCGTGCTGGGCCAGGTGGCTGGGCTGCGCCTGTCCTCTGCACGGTCCCTCTGCTCCGAGGCCAGCAGCCTCCATGACTAGATCTGCTTCACGGATGGGAAAATGGGGGCTCCGAGGCCAGAGTCAGGAATGGGGGCCAGGCCAAGGCCAGGGCTCCTGATCCTCACTGGGCGTGTCCTCTCTGGAGCCCCCGAGGGCCAGGCTGGTGCTCCTCTCTGCTCCCCGCGGGTGGGCGGCCAGCCTTCTTCCTCCGCCCAGCCTCCCCCCAGCTACCACCTCTGGGAGTGAGCAGGCTCGCTGCGCCTCTCCTTCCTCCCTCCTCCCACTCCTCATCCTCAGCAACCTGGCCGGCGCCTGCAGCGCCTCCAGGAGAACCCATTAGCAGCCCCAGCCCCCTCCCATTCGGCCCAGAAGCCCACCCTTCTGAGTTATATCCTAGTCCCCATGTGTCTTCAGACCCGACCGACATGGGGGTGGCAGCCAAGCAAATTGTGGAGGGAACGTCAAATGTAAAGGCCCTGAGGTGACACTGATGTGCTTGGAGACCAGGCAAGGCCTCAGCAGGACACGAGAATGGAAACCGTAGTTTTCCTAGGCTCACATAGCTTTTACAAAGCTTCCTGCTTAGAATGACACTTTCCTTTCTCTGTGCTCCCGAAAACATTTCTCTCTAGCGGTGCTTGCCCCCTCCATCAGTCTTCCCATCTATAAAATGGGCTAACAGCTGCCACCGCCTCACAAGACTGTTACAGGGATTAACCCGCCCAGTAACATGGGTAGATCAGCGCTCCCCCTGCAGTCAGCGCGCAGTGAGGCCAGTGGTGAGTATCAACTGCACCCCCTTCTGTCCGTTCCCGGCCCCTCGCGGACAGTAACTCCCAGGCAGAGCGGAGACACCTCACGCCTCTCAGCACCTCCAGAACCTTCCGCCATTTCAGGCGATGACAAGGAAATAGTTCTGGAGGGCTCCCCCAACCCCCGTGCCCTGGCAGCTTCATCTGTTCACACCCAGACGCCACAGCAGGGACCCCGGGGCCGGATTCTTCTGTGGTGGGGCAGCCCGGTAGCTGAGCCGATGCTGCACAGCATCCGTAGCTCCTAGACCCGCTAGAGGCCAACAGGGTCCCCCGCCGTGACAACCGAAAATGTCTGCAGCCCTCTCGCAAGTATGGCCCCCAGGTGAGAGCCTCAGCAGGTACGCCTGCTCGTCCCACTTATCAGATAAGGACACCGAGGCACCAAGGCCAAGACCTCTGCCCTGGGTCTCCTGGCTGCGCGTCAACTGTGGAAGCTGACTCTACTCAATTGTTTGCTCCCCCTCACCCACCCTCTGCTCCATTCAGGACAGAGCCACCGTCCTCACAGAGGGTCGGAGAGCTGGGGACACTGACACCTTCCCTGAGGAGGCAGCACCGGAGAGACGGGATGGAGGAGCACAAGCAGACACTGGACACAGCATGACAGCCACCGGCCCAGCCCCTCACAGCCTCTGTGGCTCGGAGGGCTCTCCGTGGGAGATGGGGGGGGGGACGACGACCCAGGAGCAGAGGCAGGGAAGCGGCCCACAGGCTCTGCTAGTCACAACGGGGCTGGGGAAGGAGACAGGGGACCAGAGGGCTGCCCCCCAGGCTTCTGAAGAGGGGAGCAGGGTGACAGGCAGGTCACCCTGGGGCCTGGCCGAAGGAAGGACTGGAGTGCCTCAGTTTCTTCCACAACGACAGGCAGGCCCCACCTGTTAGGTAATCATGGGCTTAAAAGAGTTAAAAGTATGTAAAGTGCTCAGAGTAGCCTGGCACCCAGGAAAGGGGTCAGAGGTGAGGGGCAGGGAGGACCCAGAGAAGGAGCAGGGGCTGGCACGTACACCGTCACCTCGACCAATGCTCCCTTCTCCATCACAGGCTCTGGCAGTGACACTGAGGGACGCCGGGTCAGACCTCACTGGGCCCACCCCCCTCCCCTCTCTGAACCCCACGACTCCAGGCTGACCCCAATGAGGAGTCCTGCAAGGCCGACAAAGACTCAGCTCTCCTCGCAGCCCTGCCCAAGAACCCACTGGGGCTCCCCACTGCCAGGCTGGGCCGAGTCTGAAAGGCCGTGGATGCAGGAGACCCTAAGACAGGGTGCCATTTTTCTGTGAAGACCACTGGGAGTCTGCCTCCACACTAAGATCGCCCTCACTCCTTCCCACACGAAGACAAGATGTTTAGAGCGCTCAACAGGAGCCTGGCACGTGCTCAATAAAAGCTCTCAGCGGCACATCCCACCACCTAGAGCGTTCGCCCCTCTCTGACCCCCGCAGGTTGCCTTCTTCTCCAGGAACCCAGCTCTCCCGGAGGAGGCCCTCCCTGATCCCCCAAAGCTTGCCATCACCCCGCACTCACCCCTCATGCTGTCCTGTGCTGTTCCTGCACACATGCACGGGTATCAGAAACGCCCTGGAGCATTTGCTTGGCTGAGGTTTGCCACCTTTACTAGAAGGTGCTGAGAGCAGTTCTAGATCCAGTCTTTAGGCTGCTCCCCGTCCCTAGCGGGGAGGTGGCACCCCAGTGACATACAGCTGTCCCAAGGGTCCCCTGACTTGTTGCACCTGCCCCCGCGGCCGTTTGGCCTCCTCTGGTGGCTCAGGTCTGTGCACTCCAAGTCCCCACAGAGGAGCAACTATAAAGGACACCTTCTCCTCCAGCTCAGGAGCAGACGGCGACTCACTGCCCTTTTCTCTGCCAGCCACACGCTCTGGCCATCTCCCACCGGTCTCTGCCCCTGTTCCAGCTGTGTGATCAGAGGTAGCCACCCTGTCCTCAGTGCCCAGCCCAGGGCCCTGCCTGAAACCCAGGAGGCCCCGGTCTGTGCCATGGCAGCCAGCCTCAGCCCAACCAGGCAGGGGGAAGGCCTCTTCACGCAGGGCGGCTGGCCCAGTTTCTACCCCTCCCAGAAGCAATAGGCCAGCCAGGGAGGGGAGGGCAAGGCCCAGGTGGAGGGCAGTTCTAGGAACTATGGGGAGACGTGGGAAGGGAGGCAATGAGGGTGATAACCCATCATGAAGCCCAGATCTGGCTGACACCACTCAACCCAGCATCATGTGCTGAGGACCCCAAGTGAACATTCCCGGGACATGCTGAGAACAACCTTGCAACTGGCCTAAAGAAGGAAGGCAAGCTGGGGTGGTCTGACTGGGGACCAACATGGGGAAAGGAGACACCAGGCAAGCCAAGGCAAATAGAGCTCCGGAGCCAGGCCCCATCCTCATCACGGCCCCCCCAGCCAGCCCACAGTTCTGCAACCCCTGATCTCTTGGCCCTCAGAAAGGGAACAGGGGACAAGATAGCACCAAGTCTCTGAGAAATAAGCTTCTGCTGTTCCAGCTCCCTGGGACACCAGAAAAACTCAAGTCTGTCCACAAGGGTATTGACCCACCCCCGGGGATGGGCAGGAGGCAAGGCCTGGGCAGAGAATTCCAGTGGGGAGCTGTTCCAGCCACGTCCCTCGAAGGCCGGCTTGCAGGACCGCAGTTGTGTGCTGAGGGTCAGTCAAGCCAGTCTGCCACTGTCTAGTCGTGTGACCTGGAACAAGCCACCCCCTGGAGCCTCAGCTTCCTTGTCTGTCCCACGGAGAAGGCCTAAGCTGAGCCGGAGATGGTGAGCAATCAATGAGCTCATCGGACCAGCAAGCTCTGCATGGGGCCGGCCTGGGAAGGGCACCCCGGAGGCAGAGCCTTGGGGCCAGGAGCCCCACAGGCCTGGGCCAGGGTGCAGATGCCTGAGGCCATCCCCTTCTGGGTGACCTACCTTCCCCCCACCAGGAGTCCCCAAAACACAATAAACCGAGCTTTATATGCTCACTTCCCAGTTGCACACCTCCGGGGAGCAGGTGCCTGGGAGACCACGGTATAAGATGGTGGCTGCGAGGTCCCATCCCCTAGGCTTGAGCCTCAAGGCTCTGACCACACAAAGTGGGAAAGAATCTAGGATCCTAAGATACTCAGGTGAGAGCGGCTGGATGTCTTCCTGCAGATACACGGGGGTGGGAGTGTACAAAGCCCCCCCCCCCCACCTTGGTAAACAAGATGCCGGAGCTAGGAGTTCCAGGCGGTTTCGCAAGCTGCCCACACACCCCCGGCTGGCGGGCCAGCCCCTTGGGACAGTCGGCAGAGGCTTGCCCAAAGAGTCGGTCAGGGACCCAGAGATGGGGACAGAGGGAAGCCCCAGGTTGGGCCCAGAGCTAAGCCCGGGCCGGGAAGCGGGGCACAGCTCGAGCTCTGCCTTCGAATCACACTAGTTTCTCGGGACCTGTGCCCACATCCCCGGCAGCCCAGCCCCAGGGCGCTGCCGGCCCCCACTCCCAGCGCTCCCACGGCCGCTCCTCAACCGCCCCGACCGCCCTGGATCCGGCTCCCCCTCCCCCACGGCTCTCCGGGCGCTAACCTCATGTGACCCCCGCGAACATCTCCGGGATCGCCCATCCGCCCCCACCCGCCCGACTCCGCCCACACCCACCCTGCCCCACTTCCTGGGCTGCTCCTCCTCCGCCCCCGGGCCTGTAACCCGACCCGCCCACCTCCTCCGGCGCCCGCACCGTACCTGCCCGGCCGGCCCCTCCCCGCTCCTCCGGGCCGCTTCCCTCCGGCCGCGCCGCGCCCCTCCCCCCGGCCGGACCGCGGCCGCCCGCTCCTCCCCTCCCCCTCCGCCTCCCCGGGCGCCGCCTCGCTCTCCTCCTCCGGCCTGCGGCTGCCCCGGCCCGGCCTCGCGCCCCCGGCCGGGCCGAGGGGAGCGGCCTGGGCCCGGCCCCGCGCCCCCGAGCCCGCGGCCCGGCCTGGGCTGGGCGCGAGGCCACCGGCTCCCCGCCCTCGCCGGCCCGGGCAGCGCGCAGGCTGCGGGCGGCTCCCGCTCCGCGCGGGGACCCCGGCCCTCCCGCCCGGCCCCGACGCCCTCGCGCCGCCCCGGCCGGCCGAGGCCGCCTCACCTGCGCCGTGGCCGCGCTCCGGGGGCTCCCGGCGGGCTCCGCAGCGGCGGCTGGGGCCGGGCCTGGGCCCGGGGCGCGCCCCCCTGCGCCGGGGCCTCGGCCTCCGCCTCCGCGGCCTCCGGGGCCTCCGCCTCAGCAGCAGCGGCAGCCGCGGCGGCCATTCATTGTGGGCCAGGCCGCCTCAGCCGAGCGCCGAGCGAGCGCAAGCCGCGCCACCGCCGCAGCCCGGCCGGGGAGGAGCGCGCGGCCCCGCCCCGCCCCCAAGGCGAGGCCAGCCGAGTGCCGAGCGCGCCCCTGCTTCCGTCTCCGGCGCCTGCCTCCCGCCCCTCGGGGGCCCCGCCAGCACCTCGGCTCTGCCGGGTGGTTCGAATCCCGACCCCGCCACCTTCTAGTCCCGCGACCGTGGGCAAGTCGCTCTGCCTTTCGGGAGCTTTAGTTTCCTGTGAAACAGAAACAATAGTGACTTCTGTTTATTGTGCCGGGCACTGTTTCAGGCTCTTTGTGGGAACTATCTTCTTTAAACTTCACAGTAACATTTTCAGATAGAAATTATTACACACACACACACACTTTCTAGAAAGGGAGGCACAAAGAGATGAGGAGACCTGCTCGAAATCACACAGCAAGTAAGTGTGGCGGGTGCCAGGATTCAAAGCAGGGCTTTAAGAAGCGACAACAAAAGTGAACGCTTTTATGATGCTTACGCGATCCCAGATTCCGTAGGAAGCGTTTAACCTGCAAGAACTCGTTTAAAACCCACCACAACTCAACAAAGAACGTTAAAATGTTCTGCCCATTTTGCAAGGAGAGAAACTTTGCAGAGAGAGGGTTAAGAACAGGTAACAAGGCGAACTGGGACCGGAGCCCAGGCGGTCCAGACAGCTACGCTCTCTCTCCCGCCCCGGTTCGAACCTACCCAGAGTTTGCAATGTGAGAAGGGCTGCTTTGCACTGTTTGCAGGCATTCTGCCATTTACCTTGTTCTCCCTAGGAAGCCAGGATTCTCATTTACCAGGTAAGTGAGGCCCAGAGAGTTTAAGTAACTTGCCAAGAGCATGTGATAGGACCAGAATGCAAACTCAGTAAATCTTACTTCAGAGCCTGAGATTTCTGCAGGGTGCCCTGAAATAATGCGTTTATAGCAGGGAGGAGACGACCAATAGGTGTTGGATTTCTCCGCTTACCGGCCTTTTCCGATCCTCACCTTCCTCATCCGTAAAATGGGGCTAGTACGTGACCCTTCTCAGGAGAGCAGCTGTGATTTGAGGCCACCCGCCCAACACGTTCAGCGCTTTCCGTGCATTTTGATCCCGGCCGCCCATTGTAGGCAGCATCACCGATTGGCTAGATCCTGTCACGTGATCTCCCCCGTGCCAACATGGCGGCGCCCAAGACTTAATCCGGGAAACGTGCATCCAGATTAATTCGGTTCTCCCGGAGGTGCCGCGAGAGAAGGTGAGGAGGGTTTGGGAGGCGAGGGGAGGGATCCGGACCGGGGGTGAGTCCTCTCAAGGGCTTCCTGGGCCGGTCCGCTGAAGACGGAGGGTGGTGTCAGTTTACCCAGCCCACGGGGTCTCCTTAGCCTCTGACGTGTAGGCCACCGGCCCGGGAACGCAGCTCTCTGATTCTCTCCCTATGCCCTCCCCCGCCCCCCGAACCAGGCTTAGCGGGCAGAGGCGCCGCGGATGTCCCGTACAAGGATCGTTCTGTGGCTAAGCCTGACTCTCCGCTCCGCCCGAATTCTCTGTAGAGCCCAGTTTATGGACGGGCAGCCCCAAACGCCGCCCGGTTCAGCCGCGATGGAGAACGGCACCGGGCCCTGCGGAGAAGAGCGCCCACCTGAAGCTCAGGAGACGATGGTCACCGAGGGGACAGCCAAGATCGCCTTCCCCAGCGCCAACGAAGTCTTCTACAATCCAGTGCAGGAGTTCAACCGGGACCTGACGTGAGCAGGGGTCCAGGGTCAGCTTGGCAGAGGGCAGTGGGCCCTTGAGGATGAGGGGGTGTGAGCTTCACCTTCCGTCTCCCGCAGGTGTGCTGTGATCACCGAGTTTGCTCGCATTCAGCTTGGGGCTAAAGGAATCCAGAGTGAGTGAAGGCCCGGGCTCCTGGTGGGCGTGGGAGGTCCAAACTGAGCTCTCTTCCTGCCCCGCCCCCTCTGCCTGAAAGTCCGGAAGGGCTCCAGCCGCACAGCAGGCCCTGAGCTCTTCTTCAGCCTTTCCCCAGGGACTTTGGGGAATTTTTTCTTCCATGCATTTTCTGTAGTGGGAGGTTTCTCAGAGGGAGCTTGCATATCCCCTGACTCGTGTTTCTCGGTGGCTGCAGTCAAGGTGCCAGGTGAGAAGGACATGCAAAAGGTGGTCGTGGACTTGTCGGAGCAAGAGGAGGACAAGGCTGAGCTAAAAGAGGGTGCAAAGCTGGCCCCAGGAGACCACCCTCGAACAGCCGCTGTGGGGGAGATCTGTGAGGTGGGGCCTGGGCACAGGAGGTGGCAGCCCTGGGGTCCAGTGGCTGATGGAGAAAGGAAGGCTCCTGGAGGGGGAGAGCTGTAGGAGGTGGGTGGTCGGGGCTCCTTGGGGCCCAGGAGACGATGGAGGTACTGAGGTGAGTGGCGTTCCCTGCTTACTCCAATAGGAAGGCCTTCGAATCCTGGAGGGCCTGGCAGCCTCGGGCCTCCGTTCCATTCGCTTTGCCCGAGAGGTCCCTGGGCTCCGATGCGTGGTTGCCAACGATGCCTCTGCCCGAGCCGTGGATCTCATGCACCGCAATGTGCAGCTCAACGATGTGGCCCACCTGGTACAGCCCAGCCAGGCAGACGCCCGGTAGGTTGGCGGCAGCAGAGCCTAGTGGCCGGAAGGTGGCCTCTGGAGCAAGGCTGCCTGGGGTCATATCCTAGCTCTGTCCTATTCTTGCTCTGTGACCTTGGTAGAGTGCCTTAGCCTCTCTGAGCCCTGTTTCCTTGTCTGTGAAATGAGGACAGTGGTTTTATGGGAGTGCTGTACGGATTAAATGAGAGAGAATACTTGCATAGCCCGTGCTTGGTGCCAGAAATCAGTACTGTTAGGGTTTCCATTTTAGATTTCACTTCTTATACTTCTTTTATTCATTCAAATGAACCTGCATATATCCAGTGTCCACTGTCTGCCAGGCACTGTTCTCAGTGCCAGGAAGGCATCAGTAAACAATACACACAAAACCCCTAACTTTGTGAAGTTCACGTTCTAATGCAGGCGACAGCAAACTGCAGCCCGTGAGGCCTGAAGCCTGCTTTTTGATGGCCCACCATCTAAGAATGTTTTTCACCTTTTAAAGTTTTTTTTTTTTTTTTTAAGATTGGCACCTGAGCTAACAACTGTTGCCAATCTTTTTTTCCAATTGCTTTTTCTCCCCAAAGCCGCCCAGTACATAGTTGTATATTTTAGTTGTGGGTCCTTCTAGTTGTGGCATGTGGGACGCTGCCTCAACATGGCCTGATGAGCGGTGTCATGTCCACACCCAGAATCCGAAGTGGCGAAACCATGGGCCACCGAAGTAGAGTGCGCGAACTTAACCACTCGGCCACGAGTGGCCTTTTAAAGTTTTAAAAAAAGAAAGATATGTGGTAAGGGCCATACTTGGCCCACAAAGCTTGAAATTAAAATATTCATTGTCTGACCTTTTACAGAAAACAAGTAAATAAATATTTGCACTCCTGACCATATTAAGATGTAATAGGAGCTCAGACCATAACAGACAATAACGGTAATCAGTAAATTATGTACAAATGAGAGGTGAGAAGTGCTCTGGGAGAAAACTGAGGGTGCAGGGGGTGGAGGAGGCGGCGAGGGGGGTCACGGTTTTAAATACTGAGGTCCCAGCAGGCTGCATTGAGAAGGCCGAGTTCACATTCGTCACCCTGAAAGGAACAACCGTGGTGTCAGGTCCGCGGAGTGGTTCGGAAGGTTGTGTGATCGGATGAGTGACTACGTCTCTAAACTGCTGGAAACAGTGTCAGGATATGTGTGCTCCCTTGGTGCTGGCTGCGGTTACTGTTATCATTAGAGATGGATAGACTGAGCCCGAGGAGGAAGAGGCATCCAGTTAGTCAATGCCCAGGCCAGGAGCTACACTGGCAGCCACCCCCGCGGCCAGGCCATAGATGTCACCCTGCATGAGCAAACGTGTGTCGGGGACAGAGCAGGTCTCTGGTGCGGGGGCTGAGGACCTGGCCCTCTTGCTCCCAGGATGCTGATGTACCAGCACCAGAGGGTGTCGGATCGGTTCGATGTCATTGACCTGGACCCCTATGGCAGCCCTGCCCCCTTCCTGGATTCGGCTGTGCAGGCTGTGAGTGAAGGAGGTGAGGTCGGGCTGGTCCAGGGGGCTGGAGCGGGGCGCGGGGTGTGCGGAGGGTCCTCACTGCCCAGCCTCTCCCCACGCAGGGCTGCTGTGCGTGACCTGCACGGACATGGCCGTGCTGGCGGGGAACAGTGGGGAAACGTGCTACAGCAAGTACGGGGCCATGGCCGTCAAGAGCCGGGCCTGCCACGAGATGGTGAGGGCCCCAGCACCCCTCCCACCCCAGACCTGCTCAGCTTCCTCCGGGCAGCCAGGGCCAGCCCCCTCCCACGCTGGTGGCATAAGCACACCTCCAACTGGCAGCGTTCCTGAGCCTGGGATGCTGGTCGTGGTCATTGGGGGCAGTGGCTTTGCCCAGGCTAGGAGCAGGCAGTCACATTATTCCCTCTAGTGTTCCCTATTATAACAACTTTTGAAAGAAAAATTTTTTTTTTTAAGATCGGCACCTGAGCTAACAACTGTTGCCAATGTTTTTTTTTTTCCTGCTTTATCTCCCCAAATCCCCCTGGCATATAGTTGTATATCTTAGTTGCACGTCCTTCTAGTTGTGGCATGTGGGACGCTGCCTCAATGTGGCCTGATGAGCGGTGCCATGTCCGCGCTCAGGACCTGAACCGGCGAAACCCTGGGCCACTGAAGCGGAACATGCAGACTTAACCACTTGGCCACGGGGTCGGCCCCTCAAAATTTTTAAGCCAGTCTGTCCAGGTCTGGGTTCAAGTCCTAGCTTTGCTGGTGGCTTTGGGCAAGTGACTTCACCTTTCCGGACCTCAGTTTTTGCATCTGTGAAATAGGTGGGATGATGGCTCAGACTCCATTGGGTTGCCGTGGGGATTCAAGAGGGCAGGGGCTGGCTACATCGAGGGGCCAGGAAAGGAGGCAGTCTCCGTCCTTGTTGCTGAGGGCCCCGTCATCAGGTCAGCCTGAGAAACGGCCCTGGGCGAGGAGGAGGCCCCAGTGGTTCTGCAGCTCCCAGGGCCCCCACTTCCTGTCCACTAAGCCCGTGAGGGCCCAGAACATAGGTCTCCCGGCCACGTCGCAAGCACGGGGCACCCTGATGATGCTCATCGGAGGGAGTTCAGTTTACTGGGCCTGTGCAATCCTTTGTCATTCCGTGGCCCCAGCAGGGCCATAGAAACAGAGATGACTATAATTCTGCAGCTGAGAGAACTGACGCTCTCTCCTGCCGAGGGTCTGGTGGCCAGGACACTCGGGGCCGTCCAGGCACAGCTCCGGGCTGGGGGAGGCAGCAGTGGGGGCAGGGCTGACAGCTGACGGCCGCCCCGCCCAGGCCCTGAGGATCGTCCTGCACAGCCTGGACCTCCGAGCCAACTGCTACCAGCGTTTTGTGGTGCCGGTGCTCAGCGTCAGCGCTGACTTCTACGTGCGTGTGTTTGTCCGTGTCTTCACTGGCCAGGCCAAGGTCAAGGCCTCAGCCAGGTTGGCCTGGGCTGGGGTGGGGATGCTCGATTGAGGGAGGCAGCAGGGCCTTGCCTGGGGGCACGGGTGGGGGCATAGTCTTGCCTTGGGGAAATGGGGATCCTACAGGGGACCGAGTTGGCCTGAGGGTGGTGACCACGCGGGGCATCTGCGGCCATGCCGTCCCTCTGCAGCAAGCAGGCGCTGGTATTCCAGTGTGTGGGCTGCGGGGCCTTCCACCTCCAGCACCTCAGCAAAGCGTCGGGAGCCCCTGGCGGCCGGTGAGCCCGAGTGAGCCCAGGAGGGAGGTGAAAGGGGCGCCCAGGGTCGGCACCTCCTAACCACCCCTCTCCACACAGGGTCAAGTTCTCTGCAGCCTGTGGGCCCCCCGTGGGCCCCAAGTGTGAGCACTGCGGGCAGCGGCATCAGGTGGGGCTGGGCCAGGGGAGGCGAGGGGGTTGCCCCGGTCCTGGCAGGCTCGGTCCCTGCTCACCTGGCCCATGTGTCTGCAGCTCAGCGGCCCGCTGTGGGCAGAGCCCATTCACGACCTGGACTTCGTGGGCCGTGTCCTGGCAGCTGTGAGCGCCAGCCCTGGCCGCTTCCGCACTTCGGAGCGCATCCGCGGGGTCCTGAGCGTTATCACCGAGGTGGGGGCTGGGCCAGGGAGGGGAGGGGGCTCTGCCTGTGCCCAGCCATCCTTCCTCCGTCCACCCCATGCCCATCCCGTGCCCCGGCAGGAGCTCCCGGACGTGCCTCTCTACTACACGCTGGACCAGCTGAGCAGCACCATCCACTGCAACACGCCCAGCCTGCTGCAGCTGCGGTGAGGCTGCCGGGCGCCCCGGGCCAGCTCAGGCCCTCAGACCAGAGCCTCCTGGGAAACAGAGATCAAACGCAAGCTGGGTGGAGGGCTGCTCGTGCACAGGCCCAGAACAGAGCTCCGAGGCCCTGAGCCCCGGCTGGGGGACAGTCATAGGATTCTGATTGGCTGGCATCACTCGGACCACCTAGTCACTGTGAGATGTACAGCCACTCTGGTCTAGGAAACACGGCTCACACCCACACAGGTCAGCACCAGCTTCGGGGTCCAACCTCCCCTTCACGGCCCCTCTCGGTTCCCCAGGTCGGCCCTCCTCCACGCTGGCTTCCGGGTCTCGCTCTCTCATGCCTGTAAGAACGCCGTGAAGACAGACGCCCCCTCCTCGGCCATCTGGGACATCATGCGCTGCTGGGTGAGGGCGGGCCCAACCGGATGGAAACAGCAGGACGTGGGATGGTTGGGGCCCAGCATCTCCTGATCTCTGACCTTTGCCTCCCAGGAGAAGGAGAATCCGGTGAAACGAGAGCGGCTGTCGGAGACCAGCCCGGCATTCCGCATTCTCGGTGTGGAGCCCAGGTACGGCCGGGACATGGATGTGGCTGCACACAGGTGTGGGACACAGACAGTTCCCCACGCAGACGCATGCTCATCTTCATGTGAAATCTAGAATCCACCCACTTCTCCCCCTTCCCTCCTGCCCCCACCCTGGCCCCGCCCCATCACAGCTCACCTGGACCAGTACAGTCACTTCCACCTGGTCCCCCAGCTCCCACCCTCACCCCCACAGCAGCCAGAGGGCCCCTGTGAGCACCTGAGTCACATCCTGACCCTCCTCTGTTCAGAACCCTCCCTGGCTCCCAGCTCACTCAGTAGAAACCAGGTTTCTACCTGTAGGCCCTGCACCATCTCCCTGTCACCTTCCTGCCCTCATTAATGCCCACTCTCTCCCTGCCTCGCTCACTCAGATTCACCAGGCACAGCCCCACCTCAGGGCCTTTGCACTGGCTGTTCCCTCCACCTGGAGTGCAAGTCCCTGGGTACCCCCCATGGCTGGTCCCTCACCTCCTTCACGTTTCCTTGACTGCCCTGTCTTGCTTCCCCATTCTCTTCTCCTTCACCCTGCTGTGTTTTTCCCAAAACTCTCACCTCATGCACTGACACAGTATAGCCAGTTGGTTTCTGATTTGCCCCGTCGCTCGTCTGTCTCGTGCGGTAGAATGACAGCTCCACCAGCAGCAGGTGTGAGGCACACGGTACACCGTGGATCAGCGTTTATTAAGTGAAGGAAGGTATCCTGACACGGGCACACACAGGCTTCTGAGGGCACCTGGAGCTGCAGCGAGGTGGCCGGGCCGTGGGCGGGCCGTGCATGCCTGCATGGCGGCTGCCCCTCAGCCCCCACCCCCCCTTCCCCAGGCTGCAGGCCAACTTCACCATCCGGGATGATGCCAACCCCAGCTCTCGCCAGCGAGGACTCAGGCGCTTCCAGGCCAACCCTGAGGCCAACTGGGGTCCCCGGCCCCGTGCCCGGCCAGGGTGAGCCAGAGTGTGCTGGGGGTGGGGCTTGGCTGGGGCAGGGGTGCAAAGGCCGGGTGGGGTCCCAGCTGCTCATCTCCTCGCACAGGGGCAAGGCGGCAGGCAAAGCTATGGAGGAGAGACGCAAGCTGTTCCAGAATAAGCGAAAGGAGCTGGCTGAGGACCCGGACCAGCGGGCTGCCCGGCTCAAGACATTTCCTTGCAAGCGGTTCAGGGAGGTGAGACCCCCCCACACACACACACTGCTGTATCCCTGGGACCCCCCCTCTCCCTCCCACAATAGAGCAGGGCCAAGGGGCAGGCAGGGCTGGGAGAGAACTCTCCATCGAGGGAAGGAACCCAGAGGAAGCTGCTGAGCTCTGGGCCAGAGTTCACACCCACTGTCCTCCCACTAGGGCACCTGTGAACGGGGGGACCAGTGCTGCTACTCCCACAGCACCCTGACACCCAAGGCTACCGCTGAAGCCGCCCCCACCGACTGTCCACAGACCCCCAACCAGAGCCCCCCTGGGCCTGGGGCCGCCGCTGGTCCAGGCGTGGACTGAACCAATAAAGTGATGTCACCTTCCCCTGACTGTCATTTGTCTGAGTGGGGAGGCTGCCTGTGGTTTGTCTGTCCATCTGTCCAGTGCACGTCTGGGGTCTGTTCCTCTGTCCATCTGTTCTAACTCCCTTGGGAGCCCTGCATCTGGGGGCTTGTCTGTCCCTGCCTGACTGCGTTTCTGTCTGGGCTGTTCAGTCTGTATGGTGGGCGGGAGCCGAGCATCCGCCTGCCCGACGCTCTGTCCCTTGGCAGCAGGACGCGCCTGCCATTGTCGAGGCGGCCACGGGGCGGCAGCCGTGCGCTCGCGCCCGCAGGGCCTCCGGCCGCCCCCGGGCCCTGTCGGCGCGCTCCCAGGCGCAGGCGCGCGCAGGCGGGTGCCCCAGCCACCGAGCCCTCACGGGGCCTCGCGCCGCCGCCTCGCCGCCTGGTTTCTCTGGCTCAGCCCCCCTCCCCCGGGGGCTGCGGTGGCGGAAGCCGGACCGGAACCAGGCGCCTTGTGCATCCGCTCCAGGCCAGGTGCTTCCTGCCCTGCGGCCCATCGGGCGTGCACACTGGGGCACCCGGCGGTCTGCTGCATCCCCTCGTCCCAGGGCAGGGGTGAGCCACGGAGAGGCCGGGGGCGAGTCCCCACGCCGCCACGTGGCGGCTGTGGGACCCCCGCAAGCATCCTTGCTGCATCCCCTTCTGTAAAATGAACCTCATCCCAGAACCCACTTCGTAGGGACATCAGAGTTAACTCATGTGCTTAGAGCATGTTCTCGCTTCCTGGGGGCTGTGGCAGCCCCCAGGCACCCGGCACAGACAGCATACCTGAGCCAGGCGGAGCAGGCAGGGCGACGAGCAGCCTTATTCTACCGAGCTGCACCAGGCGCCCCCCTTGTGAGGCTCCAGCAGGGTCTTGGCTTCACAGCCGCTCCAGGAGGTTTACCCAACACCCTTTATCACTGTGCACTGGCCATGAGGGCCAGGGACCACTGACTTCGGGCTATGCGACCCTGTGACCTGGAGGCCCAGGATGGTGGGGACATGTTGGGGGAGGCTGTTGGAAGGTTCTGGAGCCCTAGGAAATCTGGCCCAGTTGTGGCACTTCCTCTTGCCCTCCTGGGCTTGGAGAGGTGGTGTGGATAGTGCCCTGGGGGCCCAGGACACCTGCCCAGGTTGGACCCCCAAGGCCAGACTCAGCTGCCCTCTCGCTGGTGTCCCCCTCTGGGGTGGGGGTGGCAGGAAGGCCGGGAGGGGCTCTGTGAAAAGAGGAACCAGGCAGGGTGAGGAGAGGAGGGGAGGGCGGGTCACGGGGCCCCAGCAGGGCCGGAAAGGGTTCTCCACCCGCTCTGGCAGGACACTCGGGCAGGGGGTGTTCAAAGCCAGAGGCCAGGCCGGAGCGACACAGGAGGCCCCATCTTCCCTGCCTCGGTTTCCCCTCTGCACGCATCCGGGCACCTCCCAGCTGCACACTGAGGCCAGGGTCCTTGAGTGCCTGTGGGACGGAAGGTGAGGCCCTGAGGGTTGACGGCCAGGTCCTGCCCGAGCTGGCGGGGGGCGGGGCATGAGGCCCAAGCTCAGAGATCCCCGCCTGCCCGTTTCCTCCGGGGTCAGCCCGGCTCCTTATCAGGCGCGGCCAGGCTGGCCAGGCCCTTATCTGCCCTGGCCCAGCATCCTCTGGTGCGGCTGGGGGTGAGGGGAGGAAACCGGGCCTCTGGGGGGCGGGGAGAGGGCGGGCCAGCCGGAGCAGCTCACTCTCCCTTGAGGGACCCACACCGCCGCCGAGGCCCTTGGGAGCCCGGGAAGAGGCGCGGCCCGAAGCGGCTGCTGGATGGGACGGCTGCTCCCAGCAGCCCAGAGCACAGAGGCCAGCCGGGCAGCGGCTGTGAGGCTTGGCCTGAGGCCACAACCGCATCCTGGCCCTGACCTACAGAGCCAGGGCCCTCACCAGGCAGCAGGACCAGCGCCGGGGTAAGAGGGGAGCCGGCCTGAAGGTGGGGGATCCCGGGACCGCCTGCGTTCATTCATCGGTTCGTTCATTCATTCATTCATTCATTCATCAGGGGGACCCACTAAGTGAGAGGCCAGGCCAGCGTCCCTAGGCCTGGCTAGGGAAGAAGGGGTAGAGGGGCCAGGAGTCCAGACGCTGCCGGGACACTCCAGGCCACGGGGCCAAGAGTGAACAGGGACGATGCTGATGGGGAGTATGGAGGGTTGGGGGACACTGGGGCCAGAGGGAGGACCGGGACATGACTGTACTGGGCAGTGGGGTCAGTGTTTCGGGATCCTAGGGTCAGAACTGGGGTCATAGTGTCAGCACTGGGGTCCCAAGATTGGTAAGGGGGACATTTTCAGTGTGTGAGGGTCACTGGAGTGATTACGGATTTCCAGGGTCTGACATGGAGGCAATGGGAAGAGCTAGGGGTCCTAGCTGAGGGCCACATGGGCAGCCTGGTGGGGAGGAGTCAGTGAAGGGTCAGAGTCGATCATGGAGGGATGCCAAGGTCCCATGGTGTCCATGAGAGGTCTCGGGATCAGATCGGAAGGCCACAGGGTCATCCTGGGGTCACAAGGTCTGTCATGGCTGCCCTGCCTTGCCCCTCCCTCCAGCACCCAGGTGAGAAGGGATTCTGGGAGAAGGGACATTTGCTCAGTGGCCGAGTGACTGAGGCCCTGCTGGGTCACACTCAGCTCAGAGACGGCACTGCCAAGCTCGGCACTGCCCAGCGCCTCAGTAGGCAGCTTCTGCCCTTGCGTTGGGCCCCTCCTGTGTCCTGGCGGGTTCTGGGCCCCACTGCCCCACCTGCATTTGCCAGCTGAATCACCATCCCTCCACTGTCCCTCCCACTTTGAGAGCTCTCCTGTGCTAAGGGGGGTGTGTGGCATCTGATGCCTCCTTTCCCCCCACAGGTGAGTGCCCCCTCGGGGTCCATGTGCCCGCCGCAGGCCCAGGCAGAGGTGGGCCCCACCATGACTGAGAAGGCTGAGATGGTGTGTGCCCCGAGCCCAACGCCTGCCCCGCCCCCCAAGCCTGCCTCGCCTGGGTCCCCGAAGGTGGAGGAGGTGGGCCGCCGAGGCTGCTCCCCGCCCAGGCTGCCCCCTGGCGTGCCAGTGATCAGCCTGGGCCACACCAGGCCCCCAGGGGCGGCCATGGCCACCACGGAGCTGAGTGCCCTGCGGCCCCCGCTGCTGCCACTCTCCACCCTGGGAGCTGCCCCACCCCCTCTGGCCCTGCATTACCACCCTCACCCCTTCCTCAACAGGTCAGTGGGGACCTGGGGCCTGGGGGGGAAGCCGGGCCAGGGTCCTTGCCCACAGGCGTTAGTGACCCACAACCCCTTACAGCCTCTACATTGGGCCGGCAGGACCCTTCGGCATCTTCCCCAGCAGCCGGCTGAAGCGGAGACCAAGCCACTGTGAGCTGGAGCTGCCTGAGGGTGAGTGTGGGGCCATGTGTGCACGGCCGTCTCCGCCGGGGCCCACGTCTGTCCCATACCTGGGGAGAGGGGTTGCTGGCGCACACAGACGTCCACACGGGACAGCCCACACAGGTGCTCAGTGTTGCAAAACCACAGACCCGTGGCTGGTCCCACACAACCGCAGCCACCAAAGAAGCCACAAGGAATCATGGCAAAACACGGCGTGGCATGGAGGCCACAAAATGACAGCTCCACTTGAACACATAGCCCCACAGGAAACAGCCACAGGACAACAACCTCTCAAGAGACAGCCACACAAGAGGCAGCCACGGGACCACAACCACACAGGAGGCAGCCACACAACCACAGCCACTTAGGACGGTGGCCTCACCAGAGTCAGCCACAGAACCACAGCCACGCACGACACAGCCACAGGACCACAACTGCATGGTAATGATCACACACGACCACAGACATTTAGATGCACCAGGAGGTCACACGGCCACCCGACACACAGAGAGGACCACAATCACAACACGAGAGCACACCCAGCCACAAACAGGGGGCATGCTCAATGAGGACCACGGGGACAGCCCCCCAGACTGGCAGCCACAGGAAACACAGCCCTAGGGAATCTCAACCAGTGGCATAAAGGTGGCGACAGGCAGAGGGACAGAAGGCCACAGAGCCTGCAGCCTGGGCCTGTGATGGTCCTGGTCTAGAGGGCTGGGGGGTGGGTGGGTGGCTGTAACTGGCAGGGGACCTCCACGTGGATCCTCCACGTGGATCCCTTGGGTGGAGAAAGCCCTAGCCGGACGCCTGTGCTGAAGTCCCCACGAGGGCGTCGGGTGCCCCCTGGGCCTGGGCGCCAATCCTGCCCCTCCTGTCCGCAGGGCACCAGCCCCAGAAGGTGGCCCGGCGCGTGTTCACCAACAGCCGCGAGCGCTGGCGGCAGCAGAACGTGAACGGCGCCTTCGCTGAGCTCAGGAAGCTGCTGCCCACCCACCCGCCCGACCGGAAGCTGAGCAAGAACGAGGTGCTCCGCCTCGCCATGAAATACATCGGCTTCCTGGTGCGGCTGCTGCGCGACCAGGCGGCCGCTCTGGCCGCCGGCCCCGCCCCGCCCGCGCCCCGCAAGCGGCTGGCGCCCCGGGGCTCGGACGAAGGTGCGCGCTGTGGGCCCCCCCGCAGGGCCGAGGCGGTGGCCCGCCCGCAGCCCGCGCATCCCGCCGGGCCCGATGGCAGCCCCCATGGGGCGTCCCGGCCCATCAAGACGGAACAAGCGGCCGTGAGCCCGGAGGTACGATGACCTCCGCGGGGTCGCCTCTGAGCCGGGGGGCGCTAGGAACTCAGCCCGGGGCCGTCGAGGAAAGGGGCGGCCGACGAGCTGCGCCCGCTCTCCGCGAACTCCCCCGGAGAGAGGCCAGTGAGGACGTCCCCAACAGGGGAAAGGGCCACCGTCGCCCCCAGGTGCCCTGCAGACCCTTTCATCATCCACCACCCGCTGGAAGTGGCCTTGCCCCGCGTCCCCCTCCCTGGGGCGAGGTCCGGGAAGCAACATGGCAGAGCGGTCATCGGACCCAAGTGGTGCCTCTTTTTTCCGGGTTGGGGTCACCGAGAGAAGTCGGGGGGGTGGCCGGGGGCCTTCGCCCTTGTCACAGGCGCCCCCTCCGGGAGACTCAGGGAAAGACGCTCCTCGACGGCGTGGGAGGAGAGAGGCGCAGCCCCGACGCGGGGCGCCCACGCCCCGACCCCGACCCCGACCCGGTCCCGCACGCACGGCCGCGCAGCGAAGGCTCAGGCGCTCTTGCTTTTGTTTTTCTTTATTTCTTTATTTCACATACACATTAGCCATTCAATGGAGAAGCCGGAGAGAGTCAGGCAAAGATGGTATAACAGAAGCGCAGTGACGGGGGCGGGGAGGGGCGGGGCGGAGAGGGGACAGACGGGCTGGCTGCCTACTTGCATTCCGCTAGGACACTGAAAACCCAGAAAACAAAACAGACAGTAAACTACCCTTGTTTCTTATGTATCTCAGTGCAGAGACGGGGGGGGGGGGGGGCGGAGGGCAGAGAGGGGGAGACCAGGCTGAAGGCGGAGGAGCGGAGGGACAGGGACGCTAAGGGGGAAGCACACCAAATCCATTAGTACTATATATAGAGATACTCGTATATACTGCGTTTCTTAGCCTAAGAAGAAACTTGTTTGACGGGACGGGCGGCCTTTGCGGTCCGCGATGCTGGTGCTGGTCGGGCGCACGGATCTCCCGGGAGGGGCCGAAGCGGGGGTGGCCCAGGCTGGCTTGCGGGGGAAAGGGGGGGCGCCCCAAGGGTGTGTAGGGGGGGAGCAGAGGCGGGGCTGGGGTGCCCCTCGGGCTCTCGATTGGGGGACGAAAGTTCTCGTAACTTTATTGCTCCTTTATTTTCTCTCGTGTGGGGGGGTCCGTTCAGCACGGTCGGGGTGGGGAAGTGGTGGGTCGTCTGAGCCACCCGGCCCCTCTGGGACCCAGAGCGCGGCGTCCGCTCCGCCAGCACGGGGGTGAGAACAAGGCACTAGGTCGGCCGGCCAGCGCGGGGGCGGGTGTGTAAGGCAGTCGCGGGGGCGGGGGGCTGTGTGCGGGGCCGTGTGCGTGCGTGCGTGCGGGCGCGGGCCTGGGCGCATCGACCTGGCAGCTTGGCTGGTCCTGTCCTGGAGCGTCGAGCCTGCCCCGTGCTCCCCGGAGGGTGACGGGGGTGGGGTGGGGTGGAGTGGAGTCGGGTGGGGTGGGGTGAGGGGGGAGTGATGTCGAGTCGGGGCGCCGGGGGAAGCGGGGGAGGAAACTACCAACTTGCCGAGCGCGCTCCTGATAATGCTGGTGAGGGTCAAGTTGGCGTCTGGCTCAAAGAAGGGCGCTCGGGGCGGAGGGGGAGGGCGGGAGGGGACGTTTGTTCGTTGGCATTGACCTCTGCGGGGGAGGGGCTGGGGACCCCCCGCCGCGCCCCCGTGCCCGGACGGGGATGGGCGAGGAGGGGGCGCTGGGCCCCGGGGAGGGGGCGCCCGGGGAGACCCGCGGCCAGAGCAGCCCAGCCGCCGGGCGCACGCCGCGGTCCCGTTCCGTTAAGCTCAACAAAGAAGGGATATGCGTGTTCCTAACAAGTGCAGGGTATTTAACTGATTCATAAACTTATGTATAATAGTTTGTGGGTTTTTTAAAACGTACTTTATAATGTAAGAAGCACCAGGGTTTTTATGTTGAATTATCTTAAAAATAATTTTCTCTCGTCCTTTTCCTTTTTGATCTAGTGTTGGTTTTTTCTTTTAAACGTCGAGGTGTTTTTTTTAACTCTAAAATGTGAACGTTTCCTTCAGCCCTCCCACCGAAACCGAGAACGAACGACGAAACAAATAAAAACCCCAGATCATCCTCGTCAACGCAGGAAAACGACTTAAAAAAAAAAAAAGAAAACGAACAAAAAAAAAAAAAGGAAAAAACACTCAGCTTTCGTTATCCCCGCGCAGGGCGGGGCAGGCCCGGTTCTTTTAGCGTCCCCAGAGCCGCGAGGACATTACAACAAAAATAGAATTTTTTTCTTAACAATCTCTTAACATACAAAGATAGGAAAACTCTCTGATGCATTGCACTTGGTTCAATGAAAAAAAAAAGTTCATTTCCCCCATATATATTTTTTGTGGGTTTTTTTTTTCTCTTCTAACAAGTCCCCACATCTCCTGTCGCCCTCGTCGCCCCTCGCCTGCCCCTCACAACGACCCCTGGGGAAGGAGGGCCCCCGCCCCCGCCGCCCGGCAGCCCGCCGGCGCGCCCCCGCCCCGGCCCAGCTGGCCTGCAGCTTCCGACCTCGCCCGGGCGGGCGCCCCGCAGCGCCCGCGGCCCGATTGTCTTAGAGGGAAGAGGCGCGTGCGGCCGGCAGGGGGTCCCTTCCGCCCCCTTCTCAGCTCTGACCCTGTTTAGCCAACCAAACTGAAAAATCATTGCACTTTGACCGCGCGTCACGCCCGGCCCACCCGGCCCCCCCCCCCCGCCCCCGCCCTACTCCCCACGTCCCCCCCCCCAGGCTCCCCCGGGATCCCCTGTCCCCTGCTTCTCAGTCCCGGTCCTCCCCGAGGGTGGCACGCGGATGGGGGAGGGGCTCCACTCACCTTCCAACAAAAGCCACCCCTGGGGCCAGCCACCTTGTGGCTTCCAGCTGGGGAGGAGGCGCCACTCACTGGCCCCTGCTGTCCCAGGTAAGGGCCCTCGTCCCCTCCCAGCCTGCTCCTGCCCCTCCTTCCCTCCTCCCCCCAGGCCTGTTGGGGCCACAGCCTCACAAACCAGATTCACAATAAATAAAGCCCAGAACCCACCCCTACGGTGCAATGTTGGGTTGACTGACTTTCAGAGGATCCTGACCTGTGCTTTGTGTTTTCATACAGTTAAGAGAGAGACGGAGAGAGAGACAGAGAAAGAGAGAGGCACAAGGACTGGAGAAGGGGGCCAAGGATGGAGATGCAGGGAGGAGGGAGTAAGGCACAGAAAGACAAGCCAGAGGGGCCAAGTCACACCCTGGAGGGGCCGGGCGTGCTCCTGCTCCCCTCCCTCCCAGGGGCTTCTGAAGACCCTCTGGACAGGCCCCCAACCCTCCCTTAGGGGAGGAGGGGTCTGCTGTGTGTGGGGGGGAGCTACTTCCTGTGGTGCGTTGCCAAATTGTTCCCAAGTTGCTCAAATGAAGGAGTTCTCAACTGCAACAGCAAGAGACCCAAACAATGAATGCCCCACCCCTAAATAAAGAGTAAAGACTTGACAGCTGAAATCCAGAGAGAAGTGGCCCCGGCAGGCGGGCAGGGTGGTGGGGAAAGTGGGGGCGGGGGACAGAGAAAGCTCCGAAACACTTTTGAAAAAGGAAGACCCCCAACACCCTCCAAAGGAACTGAAAGTGGGTGAGCAGGACGCCTACCTAGCGCAGGTGGCAGCTGAGCTGACGGCAGCAGCAGCTGCCTCATCCTCCTCGCTTGGCTCCGGGCTCCCCTTTCTGCTCCACTCTCCGGCCCGGCCACAGCAGGGCTGTCTGCGTGAGGGGCAGGGGCACGCCCGATGGGGCAGAGCGAGGGCACCTGCATGCGGGAGTGGGGTACGAGGGGGCCTGGGGCCCGCCTCTCCCGCGCTCATGGCGTGGCAGGAGGGCGACCTTCCCGGCCTGCCAGTGGAGAGAGGGAAGAGGGGTCTGTCCCAGGCTGGGACGGGCCATTGGGAGCATTCGACTTATTCCTATGGACTGTACAGAGGGGTCTGGGGCCCCGGGAACTGCCCCTGTGGCTCAGGGTGGCATGGCGGGACACCCTCCTTTCCGGGAGCACAAAACTAGCTCCAGGGGATGCCCCTGCCCACCCAGGGGACTTCTAGCCCGAGGGTGGGGCGGGGGCACGTGGAGGCCACCCTGCCTGCCAGTCCAGAGCAGCTGAGGAAGAAACCAGAGGCCAGGCAGAGAGGGAGCGAGGGGTGGAGTCTGGAGGGGAGAACCCTCTGGATCTGGATCTGCACCCCATCACCCATACGAGCTGCTCCTCCGAGCTCCCCAGTGAAGCTCCGGCCCTGGCTGAGGGGGGGGGCTCCCCTAGGAAGGGTGAGGGTGGGGGACAGGCCCCTTCGGAACGTGCTGGCTGCTTGGTTTGGGGATTCCGTTCCTTCCCCAGAAGGCTGGGAGGGGATGGGGAGGAAGGCAGGTCTGCCGCCTCCTTCTTTCTTTCTGTCCTCAACTTGACAGAGTCTGTTTGCGTGTTTCTTTCTGCTTGGCTGCTGGTGCACAGCTCCACCCAGGCCTCTTTCTGAGGGCTCTCCGAGAGCTGGGTTGCTTCTGGGGGCCTGCAGGGCTCCCCGGGCTGGAGGAGAGAAGGGCTGAGTGGCTGACGACATCTAATTTTTGCTTTTCGGTGGGGCTGGGCTGGGCTGGGCTGGGCTGGGGGATTTTTCCACGTCTCAAAATTTCTTCTCCCCCCGTTTGAGGAACCTCTTCTTTTCAATTTGTCATTTCTTTTGTTGATCTTATCAGAGGAACCAGGACTGAAATGGGACAAAAAGAGAGGCGATGTTGAACACGGGAGGGGCAGCTCCCTTCGCTCCCACCTGCCCTGGGACAGCAGGCCGCCTGCCCGAGGCCCCAGGAGGGCCCAGCTCCAGGGGTGCCCCATGCAGAGGCACATGCCCATTCTGTCCGGCCCTCCTATGGGACTCCTGCCCCCAGCGCTAGAGTCCAGCTGGCCTTCTCCAGGGCACTGTGCCCAGCGGGTGGGACCCCTGTGGCTGGTGCTGGCACAGGCATAGACCTGGGATCTGGCCCATGTCTCCAATTGTTTAGGTTTTTGTGTGGGTCCTGGGGGGTGGGGAGGATGCCAGGCTGCAGCTTTTGTCCCCAGAGGAGTTTGGAGAGTGGGGTGGGGGTGATCCAGCTCCTTGCTGAGATTTCTTTCTGTCTCTTTGGATTAAAAGCAGAAATTCCTGTCTGTACACCCCAGCCAAGGTCCCACAAGCTGAAAGGCTGGGGAGGGGGACACACCACATGGCTTCAGTCCCCAGCAGTGCCAGGCCGGGGGGAGGGGCCGGGGGGCCCGCTGTGTCGGATCCTCTACCCTCAGGGCACCAGGCACTGGGGAGGGCCTGAAGCTCCCTGGGGCTGGCGTCCGGTCCCCCAGGGTGCCAGTAGGGGGCGCTGCCTTCCCACAAACAGGCCTCGGCCACCGCTCAGCACAAACAGCCAGGGTGGACCCCCAGGACTGGGCTGCCTGGCAACGCCCTCCACCAGAGGCTCTGGCCCCACCCCGTGGTCCAGGGGCAGCAGTGGGGGGACGAGGGGGATCCTCTGTGCTCTACAGTGCCTGGGTACACCTGGTGGTACCCTTGGGGGCAAAATGGGGGTCCCTCAAAATGCATCTCAGGGCCTCTCCTAGGCTCTGGGTCACAGACTCAGACCTGCAGGGGCCGAGCAGAGCCAACTACAGAGCATGCGCTGGCTACTGACTCATTCTGCCCTCCCTCCAACTGCAAGAAGCCAGGGGAAGAGAGGGCGGCTGACCTGCCTGAGGCCACGCGGCCCGTAGGGCCAGGCCGGGCCTCCACTGCAGGGGCCAGTTGAGAGTCGATGCTCCCGGGGAGGGAGGGTCTGTGGTGGCCAGAAGGCCTGCCCCCAGCCTTGGGCCTCATCCCATGTTGGGATGAGGGACTGGGCATTTAGATCAGCCAGCATTTCTAAAGAAGCCAAAGTCCAAACAGAATTCCATGTGAAAATTTCCAATATTCAAAACCCTTGGTTTGGTCACACAGATCGTGCCTGCAGGCTGGACCTGCCCCTCAAAGCTTGGGTTTGGTACTGTGGGCTGTCATCCACCGGGAGATGGAATCATCGCGTTTCAGAGTCAGAAAGGGCCTTGGAGATCATCTAGAACTTTCTGAGACAATGGATGTGTCCTCCATTTGTGCTGTCTCATGTGGCAGCTGGAGCCACACGTGGCTGCCAGGCTTCTGAACGTGGCTAGTGTGACCAAAGAACTAACCCTTCCTCCAGAGAGTTCTTCACTTTAAGTCTGAGCAGCCACCTGGGGCCAGTGGCTACCGCGCTGCAGGGTGCAGAGGGAGGGCCTCTGGAACCGAGGGCAGGGTTGCTGCAGTGCCGAGGGCGCAGCGGCTTGCTGGGCCGGCAGAGGCTGACCTCCCCGCCCCTGCTGGACAGCAGCGCGCAGCCTGCCCGCTGTGGCCGGAGTCTGGGAGCACCCGCCCAAGTGCGATCCCATCGACTCCCAGAGGCCAACCACAGGCTCCCGGAGGCCGACCGGAGGCTCCCGGAGGCCTGGCAAAGGGTGGGGGGAACCGGGCCTGAGGCCCCAGAGTGGGGGCTGGGTCAGCAGCCACCTCCGGGGCTTCCCGTCCAGGCCCGAGGAGGTGGGGAGCTGCCTGGGGGAGACCCCCAAGCCCCGTCCCTGGGGGCTCAGGCCTCGGCGCTTTCTGGGACCCCCTTCCCAAGGGGAGACTACGCTGGGAGACTTACACCACTGCTCTGGCCGCTTGAAGCTGCCCAGTCCCTGGGAGGGAGAGGAGGACGCCCGGGAGGCCACTCCAGGCCTGGAGTCAGGGAGACAGGCGGCTCTAGCGCGGTTCCCCGGCACCTCCCCTGGGTCCCAGGGTGGGGGACCTGCTGCCAAGCACGGAGTGGCTTTTTCTGCTCACTCCTCCCTGCTTCCTGAGCCAGGTCCAAAATTGATTAAAACTAAGTAAAAAGCGCTGCCCAGGGAATGACAAAATTGCTAAAATTCTCTTTTCTTCCCTCATTCTATTGTTCTGTCTCCATCTGGTGCTCCAGAGATCAGCTAAAGTCACTGGTTACTGTGGAAACCGCCCCCCACTGTACCCCCTGCGCCCGCTGCAGCCGCCCGCCTGCCCCCAGGCCCGAAGGCTCCCAGCTCAGCTGGGCGGGCTCCGGTCCCCCACCCTACCCCCCAAACACACCTGCCCACTCTGAGTGGGAGGGCGGGCAGAGGCCCGGGCTCCTTGTGGGACAAGGGGGAGAAAAACTGTTTCCCAAACTTGCCTCAAACTCAAACTTGGCCCCAAAGCGCAAGCAAAGTGAGCAGAGAAGGTGCAGAAGGGAAGCACATGGAGGGGAGACGGGGTGAGCGGGGAGGGCTCGTGGCAGTGTCCCGGCGAGGTGAGCGAGCAGGGGGCACAATCAGAGCTGCTCCGGCAGCGGCAGCGGCCGGCCCGGAGGCAGGAGGGAGGCGGGCGGGTGCAATGGAGCCCTGCAGCCTGGTGCCAGCCCAGAGCCGGGAGGGGAGGCGGCCTGCGTCCCCTCCTCTGGCACCCCCTCCCGCCCTCTGCCAGCAGGGCTCTCTCGGCCTCCCTGGCACAGAACGGAGGGGGCTGGCTCCAGCCCCTGCTCCAAGCCATTGTTTTTCTTCTCAACACCCCCAAGTTCAAGTTCATCTGGGTGTTACATCATGTCTGGTTGCTCCTGGAAACCAGACGGGTCAGACGTGACTCTGGGGAAAGGGGGTGGGAAGCTGGAGGGGGCTGACGTTCTCCTCCCCTCCCCTCCTTGCCACTAGGGAGCTCTGAAGTTTGAAGTTTGACAAAGTTTTTTGGCTTTTTTTTTTTTTTTTTTTTTGAGGGAGGGAAAGGAAAAGGGAAAAAAAACAAAACCTCAAACCACACACACAAAACTTCCATCCACCAACTTTCTCTGGACTTAGGCCTCAGAGCAGAGAGGGAGCAGGAGCTGAAGAGGTGGCCCCGGCCCAGAGGGCCCAGGTGGATTTCCGGGGGCTGAGGGAGCCTCCAGGGCCCTGGGCTTACAGGGAAGTGTTTTTGTAAAATGTGCAAAAGAGGAAGATATTTGCATGTGCTTCTCAGAGAAAGCCTACACTGTAAAGGCTGCCTTTGCCCTGCCCCGGAGGGAACTCCTCCCTGCACCCTGGGGCCCTGGGCTCTGCAGGCTATTCTCAGCCTCCTGGGGACAGGCACAGGGAGGAGGGGGCCTGGTCCAGGGGCCTCCAGCGGAGGGGTGGGGGAGCTGTTTCCTTGTGAGACCTGGGGGTGGATGGGAGCAGGACTGGGGGCTCCAGCAGCCTGGCCTCCCCTCTAATAGGATTCATGGGGACTTGGGGGAGGGGCCTCCAGGTGGCAACGGGCCCTGCCCTACCGTTGGTGCCAGAGTCCCTGGGCACGTGGCCCAGCAGGCCGGCTCTGTCCCTCCTCCGCCCCTCGCCCGGCCCACCCAAAGCCAGGGAAGAAGGGAGGGCTGGGGGCCAGGGCTTCCAGCCTGAAGCAGGAGGAGAGCAACGAGGCAGCCGCTGTCCTCCTGACGGCCCGGGCTTCCCTCTCTGCTGCACCGAGCCTGGCCCAGAGCGCCTCTAGCCTGGGTCCTTGGCCGCCTTCCCCAGGGCCAGGCTGTCAGAGCTAATTATCCAATTAGCTGATTAGCCAGGGGGCCTGGGGGCTGCCTGGGGAGACAGGCTCAGCTGGGCGTGCAAAAGCCGGGGCCTTCCAGCCCTGCCCGGCCCTGCTCCAGGACTGGCCCTGAGGACCTCTTCTCTGCCCCAGGACGCCCCGCCCTGCCTGCTCAGCCACCTGCCCTTGGTGGGCGGGGCCTCCTACCTGAGACTGCTGTGGGATGTTCAGAAAGTTGCCGTCCCGGGGTCCGATGCTGACAAACCGGTTGGCAGAGGAGGCGCCTGTCGTTGCGAATGCTGTGGGGGGCAGAGGAGAGAGGGGGAGACCCTGTGAGACCTGGGGGCCCTGCCAGGCACTGCCCTTCGGGGCTGCTGAGAGAGGGAGAGACTGGGTTAGACCACGTTGCCCAGGCTGAGGCTGGCCGTGGGCAGGACAGGCCGGAGGGACCCCTCGTCCTCTCACTAACCCGGCACTCTGCCTCAGCTGATGTCCTCTTTCACGGCTGGGGTGAGGGAGGGGCCCTGGAGGCTTCGGCTGAGGTCCCATGGACCCAGTTCTGTCCCCTAACCAGGTACTGGGCAGGGCGGGGGAAACCCTCATCCTGAAGCTCCCAGAGTAGGCCTTTGCTTTCCCACTGGCCCCCTCAGGTCTGGAGAACAGGGCCCGGGAAGGGCCCTGGCGGACTGGCCCCACCCAACTTGGGGAAGGCTGTCTCAGCCATGCCACCGCTCCAACCAGGGCGGCTAGTTGGGTGCTACCCCACTGGCCACCCTGGGCAGTCCCAAGGACTGGGCCAGCAGCTTGGGGAACTTGAAGAGGCCCAATGGAGGGCTGAGCAGGGGACGGAGTCAGAAAGGGGCTAGGGGCTGGCTGCCGTCTTGGGTCCAGGGTGGCAAGGCTCGGGCCCAGCAGGCATTCCCCTCCTCTGATGGCTGCACCAGGTCCTGTGGTCCCCAAAGCCCGAGATGAGCCAAGGCAGAGAGGAGGAGGAGGCCTGAGGACCTGGCAGTGGCAGAGCCACAGGGCTTGGATGCCTGGGGGAAGCTGTTCTGGGGCCTGAGGGGGCAAATGGGTCACACACCCCTGAGCTCTTCCTGGCCTGTCCAGCTGGAGCACTATGGGAGGGAATGAGCCTGCCCCGCCCCCCAGGAGGGAGGATGCCCCCAGAGGGAATGAGGAATGTCACAAGCTGCCCAGGAGGCCCCCACGCCGCCCTGCACCAGATACACCCCATGGGCCCTGTGCTCACCAGATTCTGTCTAGAATACCCCCCACCCCGCCACACTGTAGCCTGGTCTCCCCCTCCCCCACCCTGCCCACCTCCCATGACCATGACCATGACTTGTTTTATGGTAAATGCAGATGGGAAGATGACATGAAGAGGATGGAAAGGGGAAAATAACTCAAACCATGAGAAAGAAGGTGGGACAGAGAGCGCGAGACGAGAGAAGTGGTGAGATGGGCCGCCCCTCCCACCGCTGCCCGGAAGTCCTGGCCTGCGGCCTGCAGCCCCCAGAGTACCCGCAGCTCTGCCCGCCACCCCGCCAACGGCAGACCGCCCGCCCGCTCTCCGCCTCTCCTGCCCTTCACGTCGGGTCTACCTCGGGCCTCTCAACTCAGATTTTTCTCTTCCCTTTGACAAAATTTGTCACTGGTTTAAAAAAAAAAAAAAAGAGAGAGAAAGAGAAAGAGATGAAGTAAGCCGAGGCCCAGAGCCCTCCCTTGTCCTTGGAACATCCAACCTGGGGAAGGAATTGAGAGGGGGGAAGGGGTGGGAGGAAAAAAAAAAGAGGAACAACGAGAAACCAAATGTGAGACTGAAGGGGAGGGGTCAGGGGCCAGCCTGCTGCCCCTCCAGAGGCCCCAGGGCCCCAGAATGGAGGTGAGGGGCAAGGCAAAAAAGGGGGTGGCGGTGGCGTCGCCGTCTGGTCACATTTAATTTTCTCGGTGTGGGGGGGGGCACAACGAAACAACAAAAAAATCAAAAAACAAAAAAACGAAAAACGAAAAAAACAGCAATCAGGTATGAAGATGGCATGGCTGCGCCTCCCTGCCCCCTCCCACCCCGGCCAGCACCCCTGGCCTGCGCGCCCCACTGTGCGACCCCTCCCGCCCCCCCGAGGAGGGGCCTGGGCCAGGGGCCCCAGCTGGGAGCAGCGGGCAGGCCGGGGTTCATAGGGTGCTGGCTGGTGCGACTGAGGCCCAGGAGGCCGTGGCTGGGGGGTCAGCTCTGCTCCTGTCCAGGTGGCAGGCTCCGTGGCCTCTGGGTCGGGGGGGCTTTGGCAGTGGGAGGGGGTCTTTTTGCAGTGAAACTGTTTGGATGGGCCGGGGCGCTGGGCGTTGTGGTTCCGGTTTCATCGTCCACTTACAAGGTGATGGAGGAGTCAAGGCGGCGCCGTCTGGGGCAGTGCTGGTGGATTTGGAATCAGGCATAGGAAGGGGCACAGGTCTGGCCACTGGAGGCGGCGGCGGTAGCAAAAATGACCCCGGGACTTTGCCCTGGCCGCTACCGTTGGGCTGCGAACAACATAAATAGAGTGACGCATGAAGGCACATCACACACAGACACACGCCCCCTGCGCGGCCGCGCCAGCTCGCTCCTGAGAGCGGGCGCTCCCGGTGGAAGATGCAGGATGGGGTCCTCTCCTCCGGGGCACGGGTGGGTGAGGGTGTGAGGCCTCTATTTGGTCTCTCGGGTGTTTCTCTTTTTTTTTTTTTTTTTGTGGTCCTCTTTTGAAGTTGTGGGAGGGAGGAAGGGGGGTGTCCGATGGGTGGTTTATTTCTTAGGGAACGTGTTTTAGGTACCAAAATGTGCCACCTAGACATATGAGCAGCTGCACCTAGAACGCGCACGCTCTTGAAGACCTTCTCTTACGGCAGGAAAGATGCGCCAGCTGGCCCCCTGCCGGCCCCCGAGAACACGTGCGTGCCTCCCTTCATGGGGTAGGGCTGGCTGACCCAATCGAGGACCACAGGCGGGCCAACGTCCGCCCCACGTCACAGCCTTGGGGGGACGCCAGGCACTGGGGGGTCGCCCTTGGCTCCAGCAGCCCGACAGCGGGTGCTGGCCTATCTGCCACAGAACAGCCTGAGAGGAACATCCATCGCCGCCGGCTCTGCTTCCCGTGGGGTTCTTCGAGCGGACTTCCCTGTACGATGCCCTTGGAAGCTGGGACACCGGTCACCAGAGCCACTCTTTGTCCTTTATTCCCTCTTGTGCCTCAAACTTGAGTTTCCTCCTCCAGGCCCCATGCGTGGCCTTGCGTTCAGCAACCTTCGGGCTTCAGGGGACGTCGGCACCACAGGGAGGGGCAAGGTCCCCGGCCTCTTGCAGGCACAGCCTCTCTGGAGAGACCTCCCTGGAGCTCTGGGCAGTGCCCTCGATGCCCTCTGCAGCCCAGGCTCAGGGGGCCGGGCCAGAGCTCTTCATCCTGAACTGGCCCCTCCCAGCCACCCAGGTCCGAGGCAGTGGGAGGCGCGGGGGCTGTTCCTCCTGCTGGCGGGCGAGCCCGCGGAGCCCACCCCCTTGATGCCTCCAGCCAACTGTCTTTCTGTCCATATTGGCTGCGCCTGGACTGGGACAATGAGACTCCCGAGGGGTCTCCCCTTTGCCAACAGTGTGCCCATCAGCTCAGTGCCCCGGTGCCCAGCTCTGTACCAGGCACTGTACCCATGTTGTGTCCAGTCCTCCAACCAGCCCGCAAGGCTGTGGTTCTCGCTCAAGGGCAGTCCTGCCCCCCGGGGGGCACTGACGGCGTCGGGAGACATTCTAGTTAGCACAACCCGGGGGGCGCTACTGGCATCGAGTGGGTGGAGGCAGAGGATGCCACTGGACAGCCCACAATGCACAGGACGGGCCCCAGGACAAAGGCTCCTCGGCCCACACCGTAACAGCGCTGCGGCTGGGAAACCCTGCTGCAGGGGAATCTCTATTCTCCCCCTCCACAACTGGGGAAACTGAGGCCCTGCACAGTGAAGTCGTTTACCCAAAAGCCCCGGCTGTAACTGGCCAGGCCTGACATTCACGGCCCCGTCTGTCTGACTCCAGGGAGCCTGTGGATTCTTTCCAGCAGGGTCATCAACCTCTTCCCCAAATGCAAAGGAGCTCAGACCTCTCTCATCCACTGAGACCTTCCACGGCTCCGACCGCATCTGCTGCAAAACACAGTCTCCCAGGTGGGCATTGAAGGTCCCCAAGGTGCAGCTGGACAGGGTCTTCCACCTTCACGCCCCTGCACTCCCTCCCCACAAGGACTTGCCCCTGCAAACCGACTGGGGTTTCCAGAACACAGCCGAAGCAGTGAGGGCTGCACACTGGCTCCCTGCAGAACCATCTGTCTAGAATACCCTTCCCCACACCCTTCGAGGCCTGCTCAGACAACACGTCCCCACCGAGGGGGCCGGCCTGATTCCCTGAATCACCATCCACCTCTCTCTGCCTCTTCTTCTGGGATGCTCTGGACCTCCACTGGAGCCTTCGAAGCAGGCCACCCCCCAGGCTCCCTGACCAGCCAGCAGAACGTCACCTCTGTATGGCCCAAGCGTGCAGCACTCAAGCTCCCTTGACTGAGTTAAATCAACTAGTCCATCTCGCTGCGCTTTCAAACCACAGAGCCCCTGGGCGGCTGTGTGGACCATGCCCTTCTGAGCTCTGGCTGCTCCACCCTCCATCCCTCACTTATGATCAGCACTTAGGTCTGACATTGTCCCTCCAAATGGTTCCCTTTACTTATCTTCCCTGCCCACTCAAAGGCCCTTGACAAAAGTGAGCAGTGGCTGCTGGCCCCCAACTGTGTCCTGGGCTGGAGCCCCTTTGTGCCAGGTGTCATTTCAGAAACAGACCCTTCGGTCCCAGGCAAGAGCACAGGCCAGAGGGCAAGGGTTTGCGGCCATGCAGCAGCGATGCTGAGTTACAAGCAGCAACTGCTTGCCCTGACTTCCATGGTCTGTCTGCTTCCTAGCTCGTTCTTCCATCAGAGCAGGAAACGGCACAGTCCTGACAGGTCGCAGCCTCGCTTCTTCTCTCCAGGCCGTCCTGAGCGTGGGCCCCCAGCGGTGGGACACAGGGGCTTTCCAGGCAGCTCTTGCTCCCACATGGCAGTCTCTGCCTCCTTCTAGTCCTGAGAGCCTGTCTCCTCCTCCGAGGATCAAAATCACTAATCCCATTTGATAAAGCAAATCCCAGCCCAATACGGCTGGACATTGAAACTCAGGGATTTACAACCTTCAGTTTCTAGAAGCCACTGCCAGCCAGGCTAGGATGTCTTAGCTCTGGTTGGGGAACAACTTGAGGTTTTAAAACTCTCATGGTCTTGTGATTTTTCAGTGCCTTACAATCTGTGAGTTCAAAGCTAGAAGGAACCTAGAGCCCGGGAGAGCTCCCGACTCTCCTCTAACAGACGCAGACGCAGGGCTGTCCGTTCCGGCGCTGGTGGTCAAGGCTGAGCTGGAACCACGCTTCCTGCCTCCCAGAGTCATGCTCTCCCATCGGGCCTGCAGCTCCTCCATCTCGTGCGCTTGGCAGTCTCTTCTCTCTGCCAGAAATGCAGCTAACCAGGCATCCTCTTTCTGCCCTTTGCATCTCCACCAAGTGGTGTCTCCATTTGCCCTCGGCCTTCGCTGATGTGGCTCTCCTCCATCAGGGACTTATGCTGGGGCCGGAGGATGAGCCAGAGGGGCACCTGGAAACCTGTCTGCAAATTGTCTGTGACATTTTTGTATGCATATATTTTTCTGCAAATATGATCTGTAACTTCAGATTCTAGATCAGTGGTTCTCAAGGTGAGTCCCCTGACCAGAAGCAGCAGCAGCACCTGAGAACTAGGAGAGAGATGCAGCTTCTCGGTCCCACCCCAGACCTGCTGACTCAGAATCAGCTGAGGCCCGGGCACCTGGGCGTTGGCGATGCCTCCAGCTGACTCTCGTGTGCTCTGAGACTGAGAACTGCTGCTCTGGAGGTGGTCGCGGAGCTAGCACAGCCTGCTGCCAGGTCAGCTGCCACACCCGCGGCCGGCTGTGCCCCCTCCAGAGCATGGTGCCGTCTCTGGCCCCCTCTCAGGAGCTGGGCCCCACGGAGCAGGCTCACTCCCCTCACCCTGCCACCACCTTGGGCACAACAGGCCACAGGAGGAAACCCAGAGAGGCCCCACCTGGGCTAGACTCTCTGTTTAACCAGGGTGGCTGTTTGCACCCCTGTCTGCAGCATTTTGTCCATGGTCGACTCGGAGCAAGCACCTGCCTCAAGACGAGAACCTTCTAGGCCAAGTGAGCCCTTAATCTTGACTGGCCAAGTCAAGGAGAAGCTCAGGACCCAGCTGTCAGGATGTCCAGGGATGGACTGACCCACACTCTCAAGGGTCCTGTGCATTAGGGGTGGCTCTTTGGGCTAAACTGCTCCCCCAGGTCAATCTCTTTTTGATTCCAAACCCCAGCTGCCTCTGGACGTGAGAAAATGGGCAAAGCGGGATGTCTGGCCTCCCTGATCCATACTCCCCCCAGGCTCCTTGGAGCTGGGACACAGGCTGGCAGCTCCCATAGACTCTGCCGGTGTCTCTGAAGGAAGGGCAATAGCTGTCGGGGGTCACATCCACTTTTCCCTCCATGCCTCTCAAAGTGGACAGAGCCCATCCAAAGAGACAGGCAAGGCTCTGAGGGTGCTAAGGAGCTGAAGAGGCAGCAAGAGAAACCCTCGCAGGGCAGAGGGGGAAAGGAGACGAGGAAAGCGGAAGGAGGGAGTGCAGGGGGAAGAAGAGGACCAGCTTCCGTTGTGGACAGTGAGAGTGAGGACGCCGAGCGAGGTCCTGCCCTGGATCACGACCCCAGCACATAGCAGATGCCTGCTCTGCACACAGCACCCTGAGGCAGCACTGCGCTAAGAGGCCAAGGGCCACCTGCCGCCTTCCCTGGACTGCCTCTGGCGGGGGCTTCTGAACGCCCTTCCCCACCGTGGCCCTTCGAGCATCCTCCCCAGTGGACCTCTCACAGAGTGCTTCCAGACCAGAACGGCTCGGGGCAAAGGCACTGGGCCTTCTCATAGTGTAGCGTGCTGCTGGGGCTCCGGAACCTTCCCAGAGGTCTAGAGACCACCGTGTCCCAACCCCGCGTGGTCTCCCAGGGAATAAGCAAGGACTACTGTCCCACCGAAGGGTCACCTCTGGCCTCCTCCCACCAGGGATAATCCTTTGCTGAACAGCCACATGATTCCGCTCATCAGTGACCAAGCCCTCAGGCTTGTGGACAGAGGAGGGCAGCAGGGCAGCCGAGCTCCCTGGGGAGCCAGTCTCTCTCCCAGACTGAGAAGCAGAAGGGCTTCACTCCAGAATCGTAACTGACCTAGAACCCTTGTTACGAGTCCTGCCAACGGGAGTCTCCACGACAGCCCGTGTGGAGGACGATGCCCCCAGGACACGTGAAGTCTGGAGGCATTCCCTGTCTCAGACTGCGGAGGGGCAGTGCTGCTGCTGCGATGGGGGCAGGGGCAGGGACGCTGCTCCACACCCCACAGTGCACAGGACAGGACGGCCCCCCACCGCAGAGAATGAACAGCCCCAGTGTCAATAGTGCTGAGGCTGGGCAACCTTGAGTCTAGAACCCTACCAAATCTTTGCAGCCCTGAGGCTTAAGACAGGTGTTAGGAGGTAAGGGACCGGGGCCCAGGTTGGACAGATCACGGGTACACTCCCGCTGGGGAAACAGAGACCCTGGGGAGGGCAAGGAGGCCCAGCAAGGTGGGCCCAGCCGCTCGGTGGACCGTGCTGGGCAGGCCCAGGCATGACACACAGACCCCTACCCCAGACCCAGAAGAACGAGGCGTTCGGCACTCCCGGCTCTCAGCTGCTCCAGCCGCAGATGGCTCCTGGCTTTCGGGCCCTCTCTCTGTGAGCCCTGAGACAGATGGACAGACGCAGAGATGAGCGGTGGCGGGCTCCAGGGCCCTCTGGACTCACCTGTCCGGTGGCCTGGCCCGAGCCATCCGAGCACACGAACTGCACAAACTCCTTCAGCGAGTCCTGCCCGTGGTGGTGGTGGTAGCGGATGGTCGGGTGGGTGAAGTAGGGGCTCGACTGCTGGATGATGGACGTGGAGGGGAAATGCAGCGCTGACGCCGTGGCCCGGGGGCTCCCTGCATGCACGTGGGCGGGAGGAAAAGGGCGTCAGGGCCTAGGAGGCAGTGGCGGGGGGTGGGGGTGGGGGCACGGAAGACAAGGGCACTGCTGGTCAGAGCACTGAGAGTCCTGACAAAAACGGAGAATGGGGCAGGAGTGGGCCGGGCTCAGGGTGAGGAGAGCGAGGCACTGGCCTCTGGCGCCAAAAAACTCAGTAATCAAGGGAAATTACATTTTAATACAATGTTAAAAAAAAAAAAAGTCAAATTGGCAAACTAGAGCCCGCAGGCCAGCTGCCTGTCTTTGTAAATAAATTTGATTGGAACCAGGGCCAGGGTTAGGTGAGGCACAAGGCAGGGTTGTGCAAGTGCAGGCTCAGTCCTATCTTTTGTTTAAAATGCTGATATTTACGGGCCAGCCCAGTGCCGCGGCAGCGGTTAAATTCGCATGTTCCGCTTCGGTGGCCCGGGGTTCTCCTGTTCAGATCCCAGGTGTGGACCTACGCACCGCTTGTCAAGCCATGCTGTGGCAGGCATCCCACATATAAAGTAGAGGAAGATGGGCACGGATGTTAGCTCAGGGCCAGACTTCCTCAGCAAAAAGAAGAGGAGGATTGGTGGCAGTTGTTAGCTCAGGGCTAATCGTCCTCAAAAAAAAAAAAAGGTTGATATTTGCTCAAGTGTTTTCTGCAATAGTTCTAATTTTTTAAAATATGGCATTAAAATATTATTTATCTTGATGACTGAGATTTAAGGTGTCCCCGGACATTCTGCGCCCAAGGCGAGCACCTCACTGGCCTTGCTGGTCCAGTGCCTGGGTGGGAGCCAGGGCAAGGTACCAGAGGAGGCAGAGGACTCCTGGGGCCCTGGATCAAGACACAACCCGCACCAGCGCAGGCCGCCCCGCCATGAGAACACATGGCCCCTGCGTGAGAGTAGGTGTGCACCTTGCCGCTGCTGCCCAGGCCACATTCTTGTGTGCTCAGCCCTTGCACACATATCCTCGCACACACAACTCCCACCCCAGCACAGGCCCCAGCTCTTCCCCAGCCTGCCGAGGCCTCCCCCTCCCGTCTGTTTCCAATCAGCTCGCTCTTGCTCTCGGTTTCATTAGGGGCTAAGGAAACTTGGCTTCTCGCTGGAGTTCATAAAAGCTGAGTGGGGCGGCCTGCTGCCCTCCCACTGCCTGTGCAGAGGGCCTGGGCTCCCCGCCCCCACCTTGCGGCCACCACGCCCTGCCCCAGTGCCGGCTGCCTCTGGGCTCCCAGCCAGGAGGCCCCGAGGAGGAAGCCGGGAGGTAAACCTCGCTGTTCTCTGTGTCCTATAGAAGGGCCCTGGAGACGGTGGGCAGACACCGGGCAGTCTCCAGAAAAAGTCCAGGCCTCTTTCTGCCAGATGGGTGCCAAGGAAGGGAAAAAACAAGTGAGGGAGTGGTGATGCTGAGGCCTCAGCTCCCACAACTTCCTGCCTGATTCCATCCCCTGGGGAACACCGAGGTGTTCTCCCCTCAAGCACCCTCTCTGGGTGAAACTGAAGCAAGAGAACAGCCCCCAAGGCAGCGGGCGGCTTCTTTCCGTGCAGAGCAGCCCGGGCGCCACCCGAGGTCCCCTTGGCCTAGCCCTTCTCTTCTGGAAAGGAGCCGGGAGGTCCCAAGAAGGGAGCCTGTCCTCCTACAAGTGCTCCTGTCACTCTGTGCCCCACTCCAACCCGGGCTGGCCAGGAGCTGGGAGAGAAGAGCTGAAAGGCAGGCAGAGGGAGAAGCCTGCGCTCTCGCACCCACCCACGGCGGGCAGGAGAGGAGACCAGGGCAGGAGAGGCCTGAGGCCTCTGCGGTCAGAGGGCAAGTCAGTCAGGCCTGTGCCGCACACAGCACACACACGTGCACACACCCCCACTCACGCGCAAGCACACAGGCCCTCAGGGATGCACACGAGGAGTGAGGAGCGTGGGAGGTGCCAGGGAACACGGTGCGGAGGCCCCGGGCCGGGCAGCTCTCAAAGATTCCTGGGCCCGCAGCCTGCCAGACCACTCAGGCACCCCTGCCTTCCACCAGGCCAGCTGCCCCTCGGCGCGCTCTGTCGCCTCCCCCACTGCCCCCCCGGGCCCCCGTTTCTCACCTGGTCTGACTCCAGCAAGCACAGGCAGCGGGTGGTGAGTGAAAGCCATGCGCGGGGAGCTGCCCTGAGAGGAGAGGGCACTGCAGAAGTCCAGCTTTCCTGACTTCTTTAGAGAAGCCGGGCCTGGGGGGAGGAATCGGCAACACAGGGCACGTTTAGCTGGGCTGGGGCAGGAGCGGGGAGGCGGGAGCGGGAAGCCAGCAGCTCACTCCTTCTCTTCTTGGCCCCCTTTCGGCTGCCCCTTCCCCCACCATGCTCCCTCTGGCCTCCTCTGCCCGCCTCTGGCTGTTTCTCAGCCCCTGTGTGCTTCCAACCAGAGAGGAAAATGAGGCCCTTGGGTGTGCTGGGCAGGGGATGAGCAAGGGGGCCCATCCTGCTCTCTGGCGAGCAGGTAACAATCTCAGGGGGCACAGAGTGAAAGGCTGGAGCAGGAGCAGGGGCGGGGAAGGTGTGCAGAGAAGCCAAAGGAGCCAGCTTCCGAGGGAGCCAGGCTGAGGTCTGCTCCCTGGGCCCTGGGCTGCCAGGGCTCTGTGGGAAGAGGCCAGGGCTCCCTGCATGAAGGGAGAGCACAGCCACCCTCGGAGGGACCACAGCGGGGTACACACCTGACAAGAGAGCAGGGAGGGGGCGGGAGGGCCTGGGCAGGGGCTGGGGACAGAGCTAGACAGGAGAAGACTCCCTGGCTAGGGGACCCAGAGGGTCTGGGCTGCCAGAGGAGGGGTCGTTTCAGGGCTTTGCTCGGCTCCTGGTGCCAGAGACGGGGTGGCATTCAGCAGGAGACAGGGGCACAGAAAACACCCCATTTGAGCTCTCCCTGTAGGAGCCTGATGCTGCCAGCCAAGGTCATCTCTGTGCCCAGTCAACAGGACATCCAAAAGATGTTACGACAAAGCAGGCCCCCCGGGCAGGGCCTCCAGGAGAGCTTGTCTCCTGTCCTGGGCTGAGCCTCGAGGCTGCCCCAGGCTGGGAGGGGCAATGTGGACTCCAGATCTCCAGAGCTGCCATGTTTGAGGCACAAATCCAGTCAGTTTGGGTGGGGGTGGGGGACTGCAGAACAGAGAAATAAGAGCTCTGAACCGCAGAGGGAAGAGGTGGGGGAAGGGAACACTCCCAGCCTCCAGCAGAGGTGTTATCTGGCGGCAGCTGTGTGCCACCTGATAGCTGGTACAGTTGGGGGGGGAGCGCCCCCACCAGCTGTGCACAGCTGTCCCCGTGGCTGCACAGCGCCTCCCCAGCTGTTCCCCGTCCTGCAGCTGGGCTGCTTAATTGGCGATTTGTCGCAGCATAGGGAAACATCACGGCCGGGGGGGGGGGGGGGGGGGGGGCCGGGGGTGGTCTGGAGGAAAAGAAGGGAAAGCAAGGCAGCTGGGGGTGCTACAGAAGGATGTGGGGGGCCGTGCGCGGCAGGACTGCTGGAAGGAGGGGAAGTGACGGGCACTCAAGCAGAGCTCAGAAAGGAGAGAGCAGGAGCTGGAGAAGGGTGGGCTCCCTGGGAACCAGGTCTGGGCAGGGGCCTGGGGGCCTACGCCCCAGGACACAGCCGTGGACAGGGTGTCAAGGCACACGAGTCCTTGAGGAAGCAGTTGCTGAACTAAGGCCCTGGCTGGGGAGTCTGCAGGGCCTTCTCAAGCCCTTTTCTCTCGGCCTCCCAAGGTTCCCCTAGGGAAGCATCTGGGCCTGGCTGCCGAGGTGCCCGCTCGCCATGCAGAGACCCTGGGAGGGGCACCGCAGAGGCAGCCTCGCTGGCTAGACCCACTCCGTCAGCCCAAGGCCTGGAGGAAAGCCCTCCCCACCTCCTCCCAGGCAGCGGAGAGCAGAAGCCAGAGCCCGTGCCTGCATCTGGGCAGCAGGAAAGCAGCAGCATCTCCCTGCACTCCGGCCCAGCTTCTCCAAGCCCTGGCCCTGCCCATCCACGTGGCCCTTCCCAGGGGGGCACATCAGGAAAACACCAGGCAAAGTGCCACTCGGTCAGACCCTCATCTTCTTGCGTCGGAGAGCAAAGCCCCTGTCCCCAGCCTGACCAGGGCAGACCCATGCACGCCTCACACACACGAGTCTGCACTCCCTGGCCCCAAGACACCCGCACCTCCAGGACACACACAGGTTGCACACCAGTGTGTCAGGCCAAAGTACCCTGCAGCCAGTCTCCTCACGCACGTGTGAGCACACACGCACATCTACAGGCCTGCTCCCTCTGTGACACCTGGGCTCTCTGCGTCTGCCCACACCTCCTGTCAAGACTGGAGGTGAAGGTGGGTGGGTTTCCCTGGAGGGAACGGTCAGAAGGGACTGGGAGGAGAGCACAGGCTGACTCCCTGCTGGCAAAGGGCTCTGCGCAGCCTTTACTAGGCTCTGCTCCTCTCTGTGCAGCTGGGCCCTTCCAACCAGCAGCTCTCTTCTCCAGATGCGTCTGTCCCCACCCTGGGCTGCGTGCCGCAAGGTCCACAGACATTTTTGGTTGGTGCACCTGGTTTGGTGGTTGGTGGGGGTGCTACTGGCACCTGGTGAGTGGAGGCCAGGGCTGCTGCTCAACACCCTACAGTGTGCAGGCCGCCCCCCACCCCAGAGAAGGACATGGCCCTGCATGTCCACAGCACCCAGACTGAGAAACTGCTTCAAACCATGATGACCACAGGGCCAGGGCCACCTCTCTACAGAAACACCGAGAGAAGGAGGCCAAGGAGCCTCTGAAGGGAAGGGCACCAGAGGCCCAGGGCCAGGCCTCCGCTCTCCACCCGCCACGTCCCTGGGCTCTGCTGCCCACTCCGTGACAGCCCCCTCCTTGCCTCTGCTCCCCGCTCCAGCCTGATCTGCCCTCCTCTGGAAGATGAGGAGGCAAGAAGACAGTGCGGAGGAACCAGTGGGAGGCTCGCCAGCAGATGGGGGGGCCGGGGGCAGAAGCGGCCCGGCCACCCTGCGCTGGGCAGGCCCTGCGGCGCCCATACCTGCATCCACATCGTTGGGCCACCCACTGGACTGGCTGCTGCCAGCTGCTGGGGAGCGGCCTGTCCCGGGATAGAAGACGTCGTCGACAGGGCTCTCCATCTCGCTGTCATCGATAGACTTGGGACGCTTGGTGGTGCTGGGGAAGGAGGAGAGGAGTCAGGCAGGCCGAGGGTGGGCACCTCGTGTGGGGAGTGGACGCTAGTGACAGCAGCACTACTGGGCACTGACTGTGTGCCCACCCCCAGCCAGCCCTACAGCCCCCCAGCCAGCCTGCCTCCCCTCCTCCTCTCCTGATACCCTCATCCCCCACCCCAGCTACCCTGTCAAAGAAGGGAGTGGAACCCTCATCTGCTTCTATTTCCCATCAGCCCCCAGGGTCAGGGCAAGGTGAGTGAGGGACTTGCCAGGGACAAAATTGCCAGGGGGTGCCACAAAACTCAACGTCAAAGTATTATGTTATTTTATATTAAGATATTATAAATATGAAAATATAATATTTTAATGCAATATTTTAACAAATCAAAGTGAACGCCAAAAACCTCACAATGAGCCAAACATCCAAGTTCTTTTAAAAAGGCCAGGATCCTCTCTTGCCCTGCACACCCGGCCCCAATCAGGCCCTACTGCTCCCAAACCTCTCACCACGTTCCCACCCGCCTTGGCCCTCCTCCACTCCAGCCCCGGGACAGCCTCCCACTGGCCGGCACCCTGCCCACGCACGCTGCTACTGGAGGTTACTTTCTGGAACATACCTCCACAGCATCTCCTGCTTAAAACCCTTCAGTGGGTTTTGAGTCTAACCACCTTCCTCTGGCCTCCAAAGCCCCCTGTGGGCCCTGTCGGCCTGCCCAGCCCCAGCTGGGAGAGAGGCCACTCTCTCTACCTGGTGTGTCCACCCCACACCCGTACCAGCCCCTGTATGGCTGGGTTCAAATGTCACGTCCCCGAGAGAGGGCTCCTCAGATTCCCATGGAAGCACCTTCCAGGCAGAGCTGGGCCTCGCTCCAGCCGATGTCCCCAGGGCCGAGTGCGAGCAGGAGCTCAGAGTGAGGAGCACGGCAGGCCCAGGCTGCTCTGGGCCGGCGCCTCAACCAGGGCCAACCTTCTGAAGCACCCAGGCTGCGGGGAACAGCACCTGAGATGCCTGAGGGCAGAGGGCAGGCCGGTGCCGGGCTTACCTGGTGGAAGGAGGGGAGGTGATGGACCGCCGCCCCAGGGTCACCTGGTTTATGTTGTAGTAGCTGGGGCTCTCCAGGTCCGCCAGCGAGAAGTTGGGCCCTGATGCTGTTGCAACAGGAGCTGAGGAGAAGCGACAGGGTGATGAGGTTGGGGAGGTGCGGAAGAAGGCCGGCGGGCCCTTCTGTGGCCTGTGAGCAGCCCCCAGGAGCCCCGAGGCAAGCTCCCTGTGAAGGCTACTGAGGGAACCTCCTGCCTTGCTTGTGATTGTCACCCTCCAGAGCAGTGGAGCGGAGAGATGGGGTTCTCTGGACCCCACCAAGCCAGTGCCCATGGGCAGCGAGCGTCCCAGGAAATGCTGTCTGCCCCCCGCCAAGACCTCATCAGCAGGGGGCACATGGGGTCCCAGGCACCCCCCCAAGCTGTGCTGGGCTCTGCCCCAGCCCAGAGAAAGGCCTCACTTACTCTGTGATACTCTCACCAGCTCCGTCACGTTCCAGACCCCAGAAGTCACAAAACAGTCCTGGAAACTTAAGTGCCCTGCAGAGGGAAAGGACAAGGGAGGGAGTGAGGCAAGGCCAGGAGCTCTCCCCAGCCCAGCTTGGACTTGTTCCCTCCCAAGCTCCCATCCCAGCCACAGGCTGACCCTGGAGAGGGACCCTTGTCACATGGAAGAGGGGATGTCCCGAAGGTGAGGCCCTCCCCTCAGGACAGCAGCTGACGGTGAGTGGAGGGATAGCTGAGTGAGGGAGAAGAACCCAGGGAGGCCAGGTGGGCCAGGGCATGGAAGGGCAGAGGAGGACGTGGGGCAGGGCAGCCCCGGAGGCTGGGCACAGGCCAGTGGGCGGGGGCACTGACCGTTGGGCAGTGGTTTGATGTCCGCATCTCCTTGCTGGTTTGAACTATCTGATTGTCCGGATTCTGCAGAAGACACAAAGAAGGGAATGGGTCAAGACCAAAGTACCCCACCAACGCCAGCCAAGCAGCTGCCCCCCAGCCCTGCAAACACTTTCACCGCCATCCCCCAGAGCCCAGGGAGACAGCCAGGGGGAAGGAAGTACTGGTGACGCTGGGGTTGGATCCTGCTCTGTGGCAGGGCGTCCTAGGCACTGTGGGGTGCTGGGCAGCATCCTTGGCTCCACCCACTAGGTGCCAGTAGCACCCCACTTGTGGCAACCAAGACTGTCTACAAACACTGCTCAATGTGCCCTGGGAGCAAAGTCACCTGCGGGTGAACAACACTGGCTGAGAGTCGGGCAAGGAGGGAGAGAAGCCAGCGACCATCTCTGCATGGCTGGGACGGACCCAAGGGTCCCCATCCACCAACCGGCTCGAGCTCCCCGAGGAGCAGCCCCTTCCTCCTCTCCCTTCATTAATTAGAGCCGGTCCTGTCTGCGGTGCCGCCCCCACCTCACCTTTATGCTCACAGGCAGTGCCTGGCAACACGGAGGGGGGAGCTTTGCCCTGACGCCGTCGCCCGCTCTGTGCCAGCCTGTCTGGGCTGTCTAATGCCCCAGTGCCACAGCTGCTCAGAGGGAGCCCCAAGACAAGGGCCCATTGTGTGGTGGGAGCTCACAGAGGGCTGGGGGCAGGGTGGAGTGTGTGTGTGAATATTTTGCTGAGCTTGGGAAAGCCCCCCGCCCCGCCCCCCAGGCCCTCCAAGCTTTGTGTGCCAGGGGCACAACGGGGACCTCCAGAATGCCTGCTCGGGCACGACAGCTGGCGAGAGGGTGGCAGAGGGGGCCGGGGCAGGGTGTGGGGCAGGGGGAAGGAGGCATTTAGGAAAGAATCAGCTGCTCGTAGGGGAACAACATGGGGGTGGCATCAGAAACTCGTGCCACAGTAGTGGCCAGGGCTTGGCCCCACTCTTTGGAGCAACCCTAGCTCCCGGAGCTCGACCCCCACCTGAGGTCAGCCTGCAGCCTGGGAGTCTGCCCCGTACTGGCCTCACAGTCAAGCTGCTCACAGTGGGGAGTAACCAGAAAGGAAGTTCCTAAAGGACTCCGAAGGCCCAAGAGATTGCAGCGGGGTGCCCTGTGGCCGCTCGGGAGGAACGGAGGGCAGAACAGAAGCCCCCACCACGGCTCCGATCGAGTGCCTGGCTGCCTGCCCAATGTGGCCAGTGGGAAAGGACAGGCTGCCCCCAGGATAGCATCAGGCCTCACTTCCGCCATCCTTTACCTTGTTCGATTTTTTTTAAGTGCAAACAGTAATAATAAATCTTCTCCAATTTAAGAAGACAGAGGTTTACAGGGAGCCCTTGGGTTTGCAGTGCGTCCTTCCACACCTCCCTTTGCGCTCCTGCCTCGCCGGTCTAGGGGTGGTTAACCCCACCACGGCCCCCTCTTTGCTAGTGGCACTCTGCTCTGGAGAGAACCCACAGGACCTTATTCCATGCTCCCGGGAGAGTGATCTCTGTCCCACGGTGTCTCACGTGTGTGTGTGTATTTTCCTGCTGCTCCTCAGGGACACCCTTTCCCTCTTCGTAAGGCAGGAAGGGCAGAGCCGCAGGACCAGCGTATGGAGGCCATCAAGGAGCACACACTCCAAGCTCTGCTGCTCAGAGGACCCACCCATCCTGGGACCAACTCAGTCCACACTGAGCCCTCCAGGCCTGCGCCAGGGGAGTGAGGGGAGATGGAGAAGGCCCTGGAACCCACCCGATGGGAGTGGTCCTGGCCCTCTGAAAGGGGCCAGGTGGAGCAGGAAAGCCACGCGCATGCGCGCACTCAGCCCAGGGACAGAAAGAGAGAGAACCCGACAAAGAGATGGAGGTTGGCCAGCGACTGAGGCAGAGACAAATGGGGCTCCAGGAGAGCACGACAGACAGGAAATCCTTCTAAACCAGGACACTGCCCCGAAACATTACTGCTGTTATCACCATTAGCTCCACGTAAGGGAGCAAGCGGGAGCGAGGATCCGGTGCCGACAGACCCGCTGCCACGCGCCTCTGGGCTGCTTCGGGCGCTGCTGGCAGCCATTTTAGCCCTTGGCAGCCATCTTACGGCTGGCGGCCCCACAATGCCACCACCACGGCCCCCAGCACGCTCAGCTCAGTTCCAGGACAAAAGGCAGAGAGACTAGAAATCTGGCCCGGGGCTCGGAGGCAGAAGAGGCAGCCTGCGGCAGGGGCAGCTGCAGCCAGGGCCCACCGTCCTGATCAGGCAGCACCCCTGCATCCCCCTGGCCAGCACCAAGTGGAAGGGGCTGGGAGAGCCGAGGTGGGGTGCACCATGCTTCGCTAAAGGAGGCCAAGGCCCCCATGGGCCGTCCCCAGGTGCAAGGGCTCACCTAGTTCGGCGAGAGCGGACCCCCCCCCCCCACCAAGGCAACGGGGTCCTCAGGACAGTAAGGGACATGATGGGGACAGGCGCTTGTCCTCCCAGCCAGCTCAGGGCACACTGTGGACAAATGGGGGAAGGAGGCTGCTGGGCCCATGGTGGACAGGCTTCCCTCCAGAGGCGGCGCAGCCAGGCCACCTCTCTTACATGGTGGGCTCTCTGGGAAGCTGTGCCCTGAGGTCAGGCCCTCTTCTGGCCAGCCCCAGAGGTCAGGAGCTGCACCCAAGGCTGGCATGCCAGGGAGCACACAGCACCCTGCACCTCGACCCCCTCCTCTCTCTGGCTCCCTGGGGAAGAGGACAACCCTAGGCCTCAGGACAGGCAGGACGAAGGCCCCTTTCTGACACCCTCCCCAGGCCCCGCCTCATGGCTGCTTGGCTTTTATCTGGCAGAACGGGCTTATCGGAACCCCCAGCTGAGCAAACACACAAATCCACGGTTAGTGAGAGAGAACCCTCTGCCTGAACTCTTTATCTCCTGTTCGCAGGCCCCACGCTGCCCCTGCCAACAGCACAGGCGGAGACCTGACTGCGGCACGGGGGGCTCCTCTTTCCGAAGCCCCCCTTCTCCCCTCGCCCCTGCCCAGCACCGGTGGCTCTCCCCTGGCAGTCCCTGCAGGGCGGGCGTGCATGAGTGAGCTCCTGCCACACAGGAGCCCCTCTCCAGGGTCTGCTTTCTCACTGGGGACAATGGGACAGCTGGTGGCCTGTGGGCCAGTGGAGGGGTATGGTGTCGGCTGGCACAAGGCGAGCAGGTGCCCAGCTCCATCTTTTATCCTATCTTGCCTGGCCTGTGCCCCCGAGGCTGTCACTCTGATTCCCCAGCCTTCTGGGGTCACGTCCCCTGGCAGCCTTTCCGGCCTTGGCCTTCTCTCTAGCCTGGTTGCCAGAGCAGTGGGGACCCTAAAGTGCATACCTCCAGTTCAAGGCCACCTTGACTGGGGCTGGCAAAGGAACCCAGACCCCCTACCTGCACTTCTCTTCAGTGACTACAGCTGCCTTCACTTCCTGGAGAGACTGGAGATGGGACAGAGTGGCCAGGGGCACCACTACCTCTCCAAGGCCCGAGGCAGCTCCGTTTTCCTCGGTCTTGCTGCTGGGGATCAGAGAACCTTCCATGCTCTCAGCTTCCTCCCCCGCCCACCGCCCATCAAATGCAGCCTCCCCAAGACTGAGTGCAGCCACTGCCCAGCGACGGACGCCCTGGGCGGGCAGGCATTGGGGCCCTGCCCCTGGGTCAGGTTTGGGGATGGGGAGGATTCTGGAGCCCACAGCTTGTTCTGGACGCTGCTGGGCAGGCTGGCTCATAGGCACCCAGGAGCATGCTGTGCTGACCGGCCACCTCTCAGAACCTGGGCCACTCACGCGAATCACACCTCTGAGGCAGAGGCCTTGCCTGCCAGGGGCCTCAGGGCTCTGGCCACTGCGGAGGCTTCTGGAAGGGAGGCTTAGGCAGGAGCAGGTGACAAACCTGGGTTCTGTCGTGGCGTGGGCCTGAGTGGGCTCTGCAGAGCGAGGCTCTGAAATGGGATTTGGCTTCTGGGTCCGGGGCTGCCCCCGACTCACCCACACATGTCCTCAGTCACCCTGCTGCGTCAACGGCCTGTGGACCAGAGGCTCGTGCAGCACCCAGCCCTGGGTGAGGCTCAGCGGCCAACCGCTGCATGGGCCCCTCTCCTCCACAGGTCCCTCCCTCTCCTGGGACAGCCACAAAGCCCCCCTAATACCGCCTTTCTCCACCCCCTCCCCCTTCTCAGCCCTTGAGGCCCCCTGCTTCCTTTATTCAGCTCTTTGCCTTTCCCTCTGGAATCCCATTTCTGGTCTCATTTTGCTCTGTCTTGGCTCCGTGCCCCCTCTCTGTCCTTCCTTCTCCTTCACTTTCCCTCTCTCCGGCCCCCTTTCCTCTCTGGATCCTGTCTGCATGTGTGTGCATGTGTGCACGCACACGTGTGCATGTTTCCAAGAGGACTCTGCCTCTTCATCGGAGCCTCCCGGAGCCGCCCAGCGTGCACGTGAACCCTGAGTGACGGCATGTTTTATATATAGCCACACATATATTTCCAGTCACAGACAGGGAGGTATTTATGGCTCCCGCTAGGTGAGGGAGGAATTCCTGCTCGCTGCAGCCAACGCTCGGCCTCGGCTGGCACCTGAAGCAAGCTCTCTGTGAAAGGGGCCACATGTAACTTGCTGGCCGGCTGCCCGCACGCACATCACCCATCAAGCAAGTTCTTGGGGGCTGAGGGGGCATGTAGACTCGGCCTGACCACACCCACACTTGCATACCCGGGTACATGTGTACACTCAGGCGAGCACACTCAGACATGTGCACACGCTTGGAGAGGCTCCCAGCCCCTTCCTGCTGTCCCACAAAGGTGGAGTGAGAGGGTGCGTGAAGAACTGTGGTCCCACTGTGCATAGCATGTTTGGTGCTAAGCACCAGGCGGGCCAGAGAGGACCATCCAGCCCCCCAGGATGGCTGGCCTTGGGGGCTGGGGCAGCAGCCCTTGGGGCGCGCTTGCCTCCCCGGGTTCTCCCAAGGCTGGAGGTTCGAGAAGCAAGCGGGGAGGGAGCGTGCTCTCTTCGGGGTGCCATCCCTTCAGGAGCCGATCCCAGCCTCCCCTGCGTGGTACCCCCTTCCCTCCCTCTCTCCCAGCTCCTCTGTGATTCCTGAGTGTCCAGGGCACGGGAAACCCAATCTCAAGGGGAGCCAGAGGCCCGGCCTGCAGCAATCAGAGCCGGAGAATGTAACTATTGTGCCTCTTGAAACCTAAGTCCGAGAATCTGAGACACCCTGAGGAGGGGAGCAGCGGACAGATGGGGGGCTAGGGAAACGGGGCACAGAGGGATTCTCCCGGTCTCGGCAAACAGAAGACTCAAGGAGGAGGAAGTCCTCAGACCCGGGGCAGCCATAGGGCAGAGAGGGGTGGGGCTCAGCCCCGGCCAGGCCCAGGGGTTTCTAGGATCTTCCCTTCCTTCTCTCCACTCCCCACTCCACTCCCACAAGCCAGTGTGCACACGCACAGGCCCCAGAGCCATCCTGAGGTTTCTCCCTCCACTGCCATCTCTAGATCCCCACATGTTTGGAGACAGGAGCCTGACCAGGAAGCACAGCCCTGAGCTGTGGGTGGGGGTGCAGGCAAGGGCAGGGTGGGGAGACATGTCACCCCCCATCACCCTCACCTCTCCTTTCCTCCCTCCCCCTCCATTCATGGATCCAAAGGGGCTCCAGCCTTTGACTGGAGTTGCCTGCACAGGGGCAGAGGGGATGAGTGACAGGGAAGAGGAGCAGGCTCAGGCACCCTCAGCGCACACGTAGTCTAGACCTGCTCTGGCTGCCCCTGGGGCCTGGGCTCAAGGAAGGCCATCAAGGGGGGGAAGGGCGGGGACAGCAGATCAGGCCACAGGAACCCAGCAGGCCAGGGCCAGCATCTGGATGGGACATTCCACTCTTGGTCCCTGACCATGGCAGGGCTACCTTCTCCACCTCAACCCACCCCACCTCCATGGGTACTGTCTGTGATCCCCCGAGCGAGGCCAGGTCTGGCTCCTGCCGGGCTCACCGCCAGGCAGTGAGGCTGTGGGAAGGGAGAAGGCAAGTCCCTGGGCTCATCTGCTGCCCAGGAGAGCAGCAGAGTGGGCTCCAATGGCTGGGCTCTGGAAAGCAGCCCTGAGGCCTCCAGGGTGCCCCCACAGTGTGAGCTGCTCAGTGCTCTCTGCCCCACATTTGCCAGGAGCAGCTTTCTTAGTACTGCCCCCAGCCCAGGGAGAACTAGAGATGGGGCCTGGGCACCAAAGTCCTGGGAAAATGGGTACCCACTTGCTCATTCCCATGGGATGACAGACAGTGCCCATCAAAGAAGAGAGGAGGAGGGGCAGATCCTGGGGCAGAGCAGAGCACGCAGCAGGTGGATGGAGGGAAAGAGCCCAGCCTATCAGCTACCTCTCCAAGCCCAGCCCAGTAGTCAATGCATGAGACTCCCACCCACAGCAGCTCTGGGAGATGCTGGTGGGCCTGCAGGCTCCTCCTGGGTCTGCCCTTTGTGGGGACCCAGACCCAACCCCAAGCACCTCAGACCTCAGCTCTCCATGACTGTCTATGGAGTCAGTGAGCAGACCCAGGGCCTGGCAGTAACACCATCCGGGATGTTCCAGAGGTAAGGCCCATCAGAGCAGAATTCCCATCAGAGAGGGACTGAAGGCGCAGCAGGGGCTACTGAAGGAGGCAAAGGGAGGGACCTGCAGGGACACAGAGGGAGGCAGGAGCCTTCTGCTCTAGGCCTGCCCAGGGAGGCGTCCTTGGTCTGGACAGCACGCCCACTCAAGGCAGGTACAATGATGCACTACCCCTGAGGACACCCCGCCCTGGGTGGGGGGGGGGGCCTCCCTTCAGCACCAAGGGGCAAAGGGGGCACACCAAGGGCAAGGGGAGATAGAGGTGGGCAGCCAGGAACAGCAGACGGGGCTCCGCCTGAGGTCATGCCCATGCTCCAGAATCTCAGCCAAGTTCTGGAATGCTTCCTGGGCTGTCAGAGGCAGACCCTGCCCTCCCCCTCAGGAGAGGACTACAGGAGGAAACAGGTTAAGGTGTTTATTAGCCCAGGGCCCGGCTCACAGTCCTGCCTTCCGCCGGGATCGCCAGTTCCCTTCACCTCCACTGGCTGAAATCCTACTCCTCCTTCCGGGCTCAGCTCAAATGCCACCTTGGCGGGGACCCTGTGGCTAACCCTCAGCTCCCCTCCCACAGGAGCTTATACTCTTTGTGACACATTAAGTATACCCTATATTGCGGTTTTTTGGTGTCTGACCCCAAAGACCATGGCCAGTGAGCCAAGGGGCTCCCTTGGGGCCTGGCCCGTTACCATCTGCAAAGAGGGGTAGAGAAGTTCCTCTGGAAATAAAGCCACAGCCCAGCCGCCTTCCACAGATGCATCCCTCCACTGTCCGAGGACGCAGTACATGGTCTCCGGAGGCCACCACACTGGAAACAGTGGGGAGGCAGGGAAAGGGAAGGCCAGGAGATGGGCAAGGCCAAGAGGGAAGGGGGAGAAAATGCCTGTGCTCCTGGATTCGGAGGGTGCCGGGCCCAAGGCCCTGCCCATCCTAGTCCAGCCCTGGAGATACAAGAGCTGAGGACACCAGGAGCATAGGCGTTGCCCCATGGGCGGCTGGACGCCTCTCCTGGCAGCATCGGCTGGTGCCACGACTCAGCCAGCAGCTGGAGCCAGCATTTCCAAGAGAGCCTGGGGCTAGGAGTCATGTGATGGTGGGGTCCAGAAAAGTTGCCCCCAGACCCTGAAGCTTCTGTTCCCCCCCAACCTGGTAGAAACTGACAGTAGAGAATGCCCCCCGCACCCCGCACGCCAAGAAAAGACGCAGGCCCTGAGGAGGGGGTACCCACATTCAGGTTAGGGGCCTGCGGAGCTGCGCCCCCACCCCCACCCGCTATTTTCAGCGCTGCCCTTTCTGGCCCTTTGAGCTGCCCAGGCCAGGCCTGGCCAGACAACCGCCCCCACCCCCAGCTGCTTTTAGGACTATTAATAGCGTCCCCACCTCCCAGCGCCAGGCTATCACCCTCCTCCCACCCCCAAATACACTTGCCCTTGGTCTAATTATTTGTAAAGGGACAGAGTCCTCCGGGCACCAATGCCAACCCGGCCGAGAAGGCGGAGGCAGAGGCTTTGCAGGCCGCTTGAGGGACATGCGGGAGTTTGGGGGAAGGAGGGAAGGAGGCAGTGAACCCCAGAGCAAGAGAATGTCAAAAAGACAAGGTTAAAACCAAAAGAGAAAGAGAGGGAGGGGCCAAGATAGCAAGTCAGGCCAAAGCAAAGTGGTTCAAAGAAAGAAGCCTGCGATAGAAAGCAGCAGAGCGGGAGAAGGGTCCAAGAGAGGCAGGGAAAGGGGGAGAGAGAAAGCAGAGGAGGAAATGACTCCTTTGGAAAAAAAAAAAAAAAAATGCCAGAAGTGGGGAGAAAACTTTCCTGAAAATACTCAGGAGCGGCTTCGTGAGCACAACCGCCTGGGCTGCATCCAGCTGCCAGCATCCGTCCGGAAGGTGGTTAGCAGGTGAGGGGCTGGGGAGACCCCAGGCCCCTCCACGCCCAGCCTTGCAATGTTGCAATGTTCTAGGGAAGGGAGGGGAGGCAGAGGACGGGGAGGAGGTGCAGAGAAGGAACAAGTGACCAGGAGAAGAGAGTGGCGAGGTGAGTCCCCACAGAGAGGAAACTCAGCCCTGGGCAGGGGAAGGCCCCCACGGTCGGGGTCTCCTCACCTGCGGAAAGCGGGCCAGCGGACAGCAGGGGTGCAGGAGCATGAGGGCCCCCCAGCCTCCTCGTGCTCTATCTTTCTGGCCGTGAGTGCAGTCCTGCCCCACCTGCCTCCTGCTGCCCCCTTTCCTTGGGAGAATCTGTCCAGGAACCCCGGGAGCCTGGGGGAAAGGGGAGCAGGCCGAGGCCACCTGACTCTCAACCTCAGGTGCCTGACTTCCTAGCCTCCTAAGGGACAGCACCTGGCACCCAGGCTGGTGGGCCTAAAGGAGCCTCGTCTGCTGGGGACTTGCCTTGTGGGGGGACACGAACTCCAGCTCATGGAAGAACAAATAGAAACACACGCCATCCTCCAATGTCTGAGTGGAGAATTTCTGCTGGAGGCTGGAAGCTGAGCAGCGCTTCCTCCAAATCCGGTCCGCGCTGGGACCCTCAGGCTGGGCCAGGGCAGGGAGGGAGAGACTCTGGCTCCAGACAGCTCAAGAGCCCCAAGGACCTGGCCACCAGGCCTCTCAGGCCAGAGGTTCTTGGCCAGGAGCGCCCCTCCAGACCTTGAGCCCCTTGAGGTCAGGTCCTGTCTGTGTTTTGTTCACTACTGCATCCTGGAGGTGCGGTTGGAGTGGACAATACTCTGAAGAGACACTTCTAGGTCCTTCACCCTTCAACCGTGGCTACACTGAGCACTCGGGGACAGAGGCGGCCGCTAGCTGGCACCTTCCCCTTGCCGAGGAGAGAACATCTCTCCTGGAGGCCCAGCCCTTGACACTCACACTCAGGGAACTGACATGGAAACGCAGCACCGCTAATCCTCCTGCAAAGCACAGCTGGGCCCACATCCCAGGGCGGGACTGACCAGCGGAAGGAGCCGGAGCCTCCCTGGAAAAGGCAGGGCAGGGCAGGGGAGCCCTCTCGCAGGCGTGCTTCTCTCCCCACCCTGGAGGACTTAAGGCAGCCCATGTCCAGAGCAGTGCAGAGGAATTTGGGCCTTTGACTCCAAATCTCCAACTCAGAGCCCTCCGGCCCACACTGGGCTGAAGGGGTAGGCAGGAAGGCGGCCTCCTGAGGGGCTGAGACAGCTCTGGGTGCCGGAAGGGGCCCTGGGCCTGGAATCAGAGCCTGGGGTCCAAATCCTAGACCTGCTGCTATGAGATGCACAGCATGTCTCCCAGGCCTCCTCTCCTCCCTGTGCAGCACAAGCCAGGCTTGCCTCGGATGGCGTGGTGAGACACCAGCGGGAATTCTTACAGAGGAGGAGATGAGCTGGTTTATACACCACAAAGCACCCAGCATACATAAGGAAGGCACAGACAGTGCAAGGGAGCAGAGGAGGAGCGGAGGGGCATCTTCCAGAAGCCTGGACCAGGACAGAGTATAGGGGCTGGCACCTGGTAGGAGGCAGCTCCCCAGACGCACGGCTAGGACAGTCCAGGCTGCTGAGGGGACAAAACGACACAGATCGCCCAGGCTGGCAGGCGCCACGGAACCCACTCACGACACCGTGAAGACCGAAAGGGGCTCCCGGGCGGCGGCGCCGCACTCCCGCCCTCCGCGGCTAGGTGGCGCAGCGAGTTAAGGCTGGCGGCGGCGGCAGACCTGCGCCGCCGGGGCTCCTGGGCCCCGGGTGCCCTCTGCACACCCGCGAGGCCGAGCACGAGGAGGAGGACCCGGCTGGGCCCAGGCCACTCGGAGGCTGGGTTGTGCTGCCCGAGGCAGCGTTTGTCGGTGCTGCCGCTGCCAAGCACATCCCGTGACGTGACGTGAGGGTCGAGCTTCCCATCCTCATTGATTAGGAACAGCTTGCGGCGCGGGGGCCGGATGGAAGGGGGCCGGGGAACCGGCGAGCAAGGGGGGGCTGCCAGGAGCATGGCTGGCGGGGTAACCCAATGAGCCTGGGCCCACCCTGCGCGGCCCCACCACGGCTCTGAGTCCCTGCCTGCTCGCCCGGAGCGGGGCTGCCCTGGATGGGGGCGAGTCTGTGGCCGCCTGACTCCAGGAGTGTTCCTGACCAGCCCAAGATGCCCCCACCTTTTGGAAGCACAGACCTGCTTCTGCGCTTGATAAACGCTTGAGAAGGGATATTTCCCTATTTTTTCACCTCTCTCAAAAAGTGAAAAATGGAGACTAGAAAGTCAGAGATCAGGACCCAAAGAGAGAGAGAAGCGGAGAAAAGTCAGGAAGGAAAAAAACCCCACCAGCGCTCCTCGCCGTGGTGGCAGCAGTGGGGCAGGCGCACCCTCCCGGGCAGGCGGGAAAAAGGCCCCTTTGTTCAGTGCGGAGGTTAGCCGAGGTGAGGCCCCCCCCCCCCCCCCCCCCCCCCCCCCGCCATGACCCTGGGCAGTGCAGATCCCTTCTCAGGGCTCCGGACTGGACCTGGCCGCTTCTCCGGCCCCCTGTCCTTCTCCCAATCCTCCTGTCAGCTGGTGGAGGGGAGGACTGCTCCCTGCCCCCTCTGTACCCAAGCACCAAGGGTCACACAAGCGAGGCTGGGCTGGGTTGGATTCCTCCGAAAGGCCCCCTGGCTGCCAGTGCTGCCAGTCATTAGCAGCTTGCTCAGGCTGCTCTGAGGCTGTGGGGTTTGGGGGGCCGATTCTGCATGCAGCAGGCTCCCAACAAAGCCATGGCCAGAGAGGCATGTGCTAGGAAATGGTGCCCCAAGAGGCACAGGCTGGCTGACCACGCCCCTGATGCCCACAGTGAGGCCCCGGGTGTCTCCTACACCCATTCCAGATGCAGGCCCTTTCCAACGACCTCGGGCTCTGGGCTAGGGGTGGTTCATGCAGGGCTGCCTCAAAGCGAGGGCTGGGCTCTGGTGCTGGGGTCCCCCTCAGATGAGAGGTAGGGCCTGAGCTCACTTCTGCTCCCCAAGGAGGGCCAGGGTAGGGTCGTAAAGGGGGGCTGAGAACACGCCCACCCCCAGAGCCTGCCATAGCAGAGACCAAAGAGGGGGTGGGAGGAGAGAGACACTGAAAAGAATCCCCTTTGCTCTGCAGCACACCCCATCCCCCACCCTGCTCAGGTAAGGGAGGAGACCTGAGGGATGGCAGTCCCCCAGCACTGTATGCCCTCCACAGGGACCCCACCCCATCCATTAGGACTCCTGACCACTCCTGCAGGGGTGCAGGCCCCAGAGCCCTCACACCTTTCACGCAGAGCTTGGTAGCTTTACATTTGGCCAAGAAGTGCGTCCCTGCTTCCAACCACCTTCCAACCCTGGGCACCCTCCGGCTCCCACCCCATGCATGAGCAGCAGAAAACCTGGAATACGGGCTTGGCCTGGACAACTCTACTCCAGACAGCCCCTTGTCCTCCTGCTGAGGAGCACCTGCTCCTCAGGAGGCCCAGCCTCTTGCCAGCAGTAGCAGAAAGTGAGGCGGTAAGGGAAGGGAGGAGGAGGCCCCTGGCCTGGGAAGTGGGGGAAGGGGAGAGGGGAGAGGAGCAGCAGCAGCTGGAACCGCAGGGAGCCTGAAGCGTCCTGTCCTGCAGCTCAGATACACAGTGTCCTGCCAAACCCCAGGCCTTTAATTCAATTAGGCGCGGGACAGACTTCCTAGATTTTTGTGTGTGTGTGAGTGCATGTGAAAACCCTGATGTGTGTGAATTTGGAAGGTGTGAGCGTGTGTGCATGCATGCATGCACATGTGTGGATGTGATGTGTGAATCCTGATGGTGGAGGAGGAAGACGAGAGGATGCAAATGTTGCAGGCGAGGACAGAGGTGGGACAGGATGGCTCGGGGGGAGAGCGGGTACCTAAATCTCCTTAGAGGGCAAAACTCCAGGCCAGGGTCTCAACCCCTGCCCCATGGACCATTCTCCGTGGTGGGGCCATCCTGTGCACTGTAGGATACAAGCATCTCCGGCTTCCACCCACTAGATGCCAGTAGCATCACACCCCCTCAGTTGTGACAACCAAAAATGTGTCTGCCGTTGCCAAACGTCCCCTGAGGGCAGAATCAGCCCTAGTGGGACCCACTGCTCTGAGGCATCAGATGAAAACCGCAGCTCATGTATTCACTCCCAGCGCCTCGCCTCCCCCCTCCCACTCTGGGCTTTAATCCCAGTGTGCCTGGCTTCCCGTGTCTCGGTTCTGGCTCTTTTTTCTCAGATACTCTCCCCACCTTACCCATCTGGCCAGAGGAGGCAGTGAGCAGTTTTACAAAGCAGCACAGTGCTGGTAAGAGTCGGTCCCCTTGGTTGGGGAAGTGAAAGCTCAGACACTTTTAAAGTCTTGAGCCTGAGGTCATGCCCTGGGCCAGACAGGAGTCTGAGCTCTACATTGCCGGGGGTGGAGCCCACAGGAAAGGCGGGGACTTGCCTGGGGACAGACCCTCAGGAAGGTGCCCTGCTCAGCCCTGGAGGCCAGCAGAAGCCCCTGTACAACCCTCTGGCCATTCGACGCCCCCCTCTCTTGCTTGGGTGTCCCCAGCTCAGCCCAACACAGGCCATCCCCCATCCCCTGATCCTGGGGTCACCTGTAACTGTCCTGGCAGGGCAGGGGGACCCAGTTCCAGCAGCCTTCTTCCCTCAGGCTCAGGGAGCTTGCCTTTCTCCCTGGCCCTCCGGAGTCCTGAACAGCCCCCTTCTGGGAGCACAGCCAAAAAGATGGGAGAAGGATGTTTATAAGCTGTTAAAAGGGAAAAGGAAAAAAGTGGGAGGTGGGGCAGAGAGGCCCAGGCCTCCAGGTTAGCGTGGACTGGGGCCGCCGCGTTGGGGAGGGAGGGAGGCTGCCTTCCCCGGGGAGCCCAACATCTAGCTAACTGGGTGAGGTGGCGCCCCCTGCCCTGCGCCGCTGGACCACAACCAAACCTAACAGTGTGGAAATTCAGGGGCCTCTTGCCCCACAGTGGCCTGCCAAATGACAGTTTCCTGACACTCATCCTGACCCACAGGACTCTGAGACACTACTGGTTTTGCCTTGTCCCCCCTGCTCAGCCGGAGGAGGGCAGAACCTGGGAAGGGCACAGGGCACTGGGGAGCCGAGGCTGGGGGTGTGGCAACAGGAGCGGGCTCGGCGGGAGCGAAAGCCGAGTCCCCAGCTCGTAGGGCTCGGCACACAGCTAATGGGAGGCTGGCAGCGGCAAATTGTTGTTTACTTTTAATTAAGTAAACAATGTCGGCTTTCCGCCTCCTCCCCTGCCATCCCAGCCAGTAATTTGGGGGATGACAATGGGGTTGTTTCCTTCCTCCTGCCTTCTTCCCTCCCTCCAAGCACTCCTGCTTGCTCCCCGCTCTGCACAGCCACAGCAACACGCCAGTGCCTGGGTGAGGCCCCACGTTGGGGGGTGGGGCAAGAAGGTCCAGGCTGACCTGTGCCTCCTGGGCCCAGCGAGCTGCAAGTTCCACCTCTGGGGATGCAGTTCCACTGTCAGTTTCACCCACGGTGGCAAGGACAGCCTTGGCCTGAGAATCTCTAAGCACTGAAGATGGGGCCCATTCTCTCTCCGGCCCCTCCCTCCACAGCCCTCCTACCTAACCACCACATCTAAAATCCAGAAAACGGGTGATCCAGAGTCTCTGAGCGATGCAGCAGCAGAGACCTAAGCCCCAGGGGAGGAAGAGATTTTCCCAGGAGTGGATAAGTCCCCCTCACAGGCAACCGGCAGGTGGAACCTTCTGGTCCACTCAGGCAGGGCAGGGGCAGGCCCGTGACCGGCTGATCCGTAAGGCCAGAGCTCACTGAGCCAACTGGCCTCAGAGTGCTGGGTACCAGGCTTCCTTGGAAGCAGGGCTGGCCTCATGGCCTTGGTTTCTGCTGTTCCTTTCTCGAAAGTCTTAATCTTTGAACAAGGGGCCCTGCATTTTCATTCTGCACTGGGCCCCACAAATTCTGTAGGTTGTTCTGCTCAAAGGTCCAAGTGAGAAACAGGAAGAAGAAAGCAAGCTAAGCGGCCTTTCACCGACTGGGTCCCCTGGCCTGGGTTCCAGGCATTGGGCTCCCCTGAGTGGAGGGGCAGGAAAAGGGGCCGACCCCTGAACCTCACAAGTCTCCATGTACACAGACAATGCACAGACAGGTTTGCACAGGGGATCTACGTGGAAACACAGCACTCCTCACGCCCTCTCTCGGGAAGACTGGCAATGGGTCCCCCTCTCCGAGAACCTCCGCAGGCACTGGGTGCCCCACGAGTGTGGCGGAGTTGAGCGGCAGGGAGAGGAGGGGAATTGCTCCGGCCTCTCCCGCCTCTCCCTCCTCAGGATCAGCCATCGGATCCCGAGCCAAGCCTGGCCCCGGAGCCCGCTCAAGTCCCCTCCTCCCCGAGAGGCAGAAGAGTTTCTCCAAGGTGTTGGGGGCGGGGGCTGAGTCGTGTGCAAGCCCCGCTCCTCCCCCACGCCCTCCCGAAGGGCGGGGACTGCGGCAGCGGGCTTGGCTGGGGCTGGATGCAATTGCAGCCGCAAAGCAGGCTCCTTGGCTGGAAGCAATTTTCTCATTAGGACCCCAGGCCTGCCTGCCCGTTAGTTCGCAGCCCTCACTCCCCTCCTGAGAAACCGCACCCCACAGGCCTCCCCACAGACCACTCACACGCACAGGGAACCACACGTGTACCAGCCGGAGGGGCGATCACGGGGTCACCGCAGGGGAGTGGGTGCTGGCACTACACCCCAGCTGGGGAGGCCCATGGGGAGGTTAGGGCTCCTTATCCAGCACCTAGCGTCCATTTCAGGCTCCGCACCAGACAGCTGGCCCCTCTTCGCCTGTCCCAGGGTGAGAGACTCCCAGGCCCCAGGACAGAAAGGGGAGCCTGAGGTCTGGCCTCCCACAACACACCTGAGAGCCCCGAGCCTCAGCCAGCAGCCTCATCAGCCCAGCTCCTTCTTGCTCAGCTGGCCCCAGGGGCAAGCAGATGGGCTCTCAGGAGACAGGCCCCCTCCCCCAGCCCCAGGCTGCTCCGAGTGGAGGGTGGTCTCGGGCAAGGGAGGGGAGAGGGAGGCCCTGTGAGGGGCGGCTCTGCGCTCCGCAGACACATGTGGTTGGACTTAAAAAGCTATTAGGGAGCGAGCGCTGGCGGGAGTGCGGCCGGCCCTCGCACCAGAGGCGGGGGAGGGCGGATGCCGAGGCGGTGAGCTCAGCACCTCCCGCTCCCTCCCCGGCGGGCCCTGGACTCCCGGAGGACTCAGGGGACCCTCACTCAGCAGGAGAGTGAGGCGAGCCCTTGGGGGAGGGCAGGCAGGCCACCAGGCCTGGGTCGGCTCCATTCCGGGATACGCTGCTGCCTGAGGACTCTAGACCTGTGATGGTGACCTCTGAGGGCAGGGAGCAGGGACAGGGGTGTTGTGCCGGCTCGGCTGGTGCCCAGGAGGGCACAGACAGGTCCGTGGCCTTCCTGCAGCTTTCTTGGGGTGACAGCTGGCCGGAGGTCTCCTAAAGGGTGTGTGTGTTTGGCAGGCCTGGGGAGGGGGGATCATTAGGAGAGCTGGAGAGACAGGGAAGGGAAAAGTGGGCCCCACCCATCACGAGGCCAGAAAGAACCGACGGAAAGTTCCCCAGAGCCGCCAGCTTGTAAAAAGCTCCTTTTCTTTCCAAATTATGAACATTTTTTAACGAGAGGGGGGAAACCCAGCGCAGCAATCTAGAATCTAGGAGTTCATTAGGACCGTGTGTGACCGTGAGTGACTGGAAGTGACGGGGTGTGTATCTGCCGACTTTCCAAAGTTTTCTACTCCAAAAGCCGGCAGTCCCTCCCTGGGGCTACCCGCCCTCACGCTAATCAGGCCCCTCCATTTTCCAGGCTCTAACCCCCTACCCCATGTCTAACCCAAACACAGCACCCCAATGCGGTTACAGACCAAGGCGGGCGCCAGGAGGGACAAGGGGCACAGGGAGTGGGATCAGGCCTGAAACTGGCAGGCCACCTGCTAAGGACTCAGCTCCATCCCTTGGGAGGGGAAGGACCCCCTGGGGTGCTGCCCCAGTGCGCCCAGGAGGAGGCCTTAGGCTCTGGGTCCCCTACAGGCCTGCAGGAAAGTGTCCCACTCAAGGCTCGGGAGACTCTCCGAGCTCCTCAGCCGTCCACTGAGGCCACCCCCAGCCCCGGGGTGCAGTGCAGAAGGGGAGCTGGAGTTGAACGGCGCCTCCCCTGGGTGGCAGGCCAGAGCTGGGTGTTTGGGAAACCGTTAAGCTGCCTGACAGCGCCCTGGGGTGGCTGTTATCTTCCCTGTTGGTACAGATGAGAAACTAAGATCAGCCAGTGGCTCAATGGATGGAAGCTCCTCTTGCCCCCGACGGCTGTGCAGGCCCAGGGGCCAAGCTCCTAGGGCTCTCCTTTGCAGCCCAGGTCACTGACAGGAGGGATGGGGCTGCAGGAGGACCTGGACAGGGCAGCAGAGAGGGGACTGCTCTGAACCCCAGGAGTTTGGCCGGTGGGGGAGGAGCTGAGGGATCTGCGCTCAGGAAACACGCAAAGAATGCGGCTGGCAGCGGGCCAGTGGGCCAGGACCACAAAGAGGCCTTTGTTTTAGGAAGTGTCCAGGGAGTGGATGGACAGAACAGCAGAGGTGGGGGCCGCACCCCTTGGGGGTCCAACTGGGGGGAGGGTGGTGGTGCCTGCACTGTCCCCACATGCTGCCCCCACTCCTTGCCCGAGCAGTGGTGAGTTCTCACATGAGGCCCCAGACTCCAGGGGAGGGCGCCTTTGGGGCTGGGGTCCCCCCTTTCTCAGCTCCTGACCTCCCTCGGCTTGGGGGATGCGCTGTCCCAAATTCCCCCTCCTGAACCCCAGAAGTCACTTCCTTTGCAGCGTGACTCTGCAGTTCCTAGGAGCCCCGCTGACATCCTCCTCTGACTCTGCCTCCCTACACTGACGGGTTTTTGGAGCGAGGATGGCGGGATGGCGAAGGGGTTCTTTCACCTCCAGGTGGGCTGTCGGAGTCACCCTGCCCCATGAGCTGTTCTCCTTCCACCAAGGGGAACGGGGGAAGGCCTTAGAACATGTTCCCTCCCTCTCCCTGCTCTGCAGTTGCAGGGTTTCTCCGGCCCCATCTTGGCATCTGGAAAAGTTTGGGAAACTTAAAAAAATTTTTTTGAAGAGTTTGTCTATTGCTTCCCAGCCTTGCCAGGGAGCCACAGCCAAGAGGAAGAAGCAAAGGAGGGGTCTGGGGGATTGGGACAGAGCAGAGAGTCAGGAGAGAAGCAGAGCATGCATGGAAGGCAGGGAGCACCCAGGGGTGCCCGCCAACCAGCCTGACCCCCAGCTGGGTTTCCTGGGCCCACCAGCGTCTCCACAGCCAGCAAGCACTGTCAAGCCCACCCAAGCACACCAGGCCTGTGGCAGTCCCTCCTGCTGGAGTCCCACCCAAGTGCCATGCTCAGCACCTTCCCCAGGCCACCACCACCACCACTGCCAGGCATGTGTGCAGCCAGTTGTAGGGGCAGCCTGTGGCTGTGGCCCTCAGGGAAAGAGAGAATGTCTTAGGATGGGCGACCAGAGGCAGTAGCGGCAGCTCTGAATGTGGACGGAGAAAAAGGTAGGCGACTCTAGGACTGTGGGGTTTCTCTTGGGGTTTCCATCTTCCTGTGAGCAGGAGGAGGGCAACATGGGAACACACAGACTTCCGGGGTGGGGGCCGGGCCAGGCAGGGAACGTGGTCCCCATCCCTGCGCCCAGCACTGCCTCCTCTGGTGCGCATGCGTGAATGGGGCGGGGGCTGCCCCCAGCAGCAGAGCAGCTGAGGCTGGGCCGAGACAGTCTCCTGTTCACTCAGTGGGTAGGGTTAAGAGGATGTTATAAGCAGAACTATAGGTTCATCCCAAGAAAGGGGACACGTGTGACACACAACTGTTTCTCTGAGAGCACCCAGATCGTCTTGTGTAAGTCAGGAGAGTGACCCCCTTACTCTGACATGGTCCTCAGCAGAGTCAGGGCCAGGGGAGGCAGGCCGCTCTCTTGCTGACCCCAACAACCCCGCCTGGCAGCCCCTACGTCATCACCAGGCCAGCTTTAGGTGACCCACCCCTGTGCTCTCGGAATACAGAGATCACTGGGCGGCGGGGGGGGGGGGGGTTCATGCCCCACCAGGACTGGCTCCCATCTCAGTGGTGGCCAGGTCAGCCTCCCAGGGATGGCCCCACCCCTGGGGACAAAGTGCAGATGCAGCGACAGCTGGCAGAGGCTAGGGGGCAGCCTAGAAGACCAGCAGCCTCTGGAAACTAGTTGGAAATGCAGATGCCCTCTGGGGCAGGCCCAGGGATCTGTGCTGTATCAAGCCCTCCAGGGAACCTTGCCGCAGGCTCTGCTCGGGGTGAGAACCACTGGCCGAGGGGAGGATCCTGACTGGGACTGCAGAAGGGAGGAGGAGAGAGGAGAGGGAGGCAGTGCAGATGGGGGATCCAAGGGCGGCACCATCTGGACGCAAGGGGGCACTTGGTCCCAAATCCTACAGGCAGAGCGAGAGCAAAGGACAGACAGACAGAAGGGAAGTGGCTGCGGGCAGGAGGGGCAGTGGGCAGGAGGAGGTCTGCAGAGGAAGAAGAGAAGCCCAGCGAGCGAGCGAAAAGGGGGAGCGGGAGGGCGGGCGCGTGGGGAGGGGGCGGCGCCAGGAGCTCCTCAGCCAACCCTGGGCTCCCAGGAGCCGCCCCGCCCCCCCAGCACCTGCTGAGGCGGCAGCTCGGGTTGTGTTTCTGTAACCCCTGGGGCCTGTTGACACAGATTAGTATCGCTGGTCAGGGGTCAATAGGGAAGGCTCTTGAGGTCAAGACCTGAACAACTGGAGTTGTAATGAGCCACGTGGGGAAGAGGCCCAGGGAGAGGAGAGGGCTGAGGAAGGAGGAAGGGGAGGGCTGCGCTGAGCAGAGGAAGGCGGCGGGTCGCCAGGAGGGGGGCCACTGCCCAAGCTTGGAGAAAATCAGGCTCACTGGTCTGGGTGTAGGAGAGATACAGCGCTGGCTGACCAAAGCTGGACCCCCAGCTCGGGAAGGCAGGGGCAGGCCCCCGCGGGAGGGGAAGACAAGGTGAAGGGTGGCCTCACCAGACCACAGACTGGTAAGGATTCCCTCAAGTGCAGAAAGCGTCTGCTCCCCTTCTCTCTCCATCTCTGTCCCCTGCTCCTCCCTGGGCCTGCGGTGGGGTGGCTGGGTGGCGCTGCATGCACCTGAGCCTAGAGCTGGGTGACTCTTGGGGAGCTGGCATGGGGTCGGGCAGCAGCCCAAACACCTGGCAGGACCACCTCAGCCCCACGTTCTGCAGTGGGATCTGAGGCACGGCACCCACCCCAGCCCAGGGCAGCTGCTCTGCTTGCCCCTTCCCTGGCCTGGGGAAGGTTCTGAAGCGAGGCCAGCCCACGTTCATGGTCAACAATGCTGGGCCCTGGAGGCAGCTCGGAGGCCACTTCCGGAGGGGCTGATCTGGACAGCAGGAGAGCCACCAGGTCTGTGCTCAGAGGACAAGCAGAGAAGAAGAGCATGAAACCAGGCACGGTGACCTGCTCTTCACCCACCTGGGGTAAAGGGGGCGGGGCTCCCTCGGAATCATCCTGTCCTGCAGCCCTCCTTTAATTGCTCCCATGGGGCCACGGAGAAGAGAACGCAAGGATGCCAACAGCCCGGGGGCCCAGAGGGCGTGGGAGGCACACTATGCATGTATGTGCACTGTACATCTGCAGCGGGGAAGTCACGTGCAGATCTGTAACATGCAGGGAAAGTGCAGATGGTGCCTTCACATTAATTCCACATGTTTGTTAAGCACCTACTACCTACTAGACGCCCTCAAATCCAGAAGCAGAGAGGCTGCCCTGGGCAACACCCCCACAGCTGGAAGCTGAGTGCATCAGGGACACAACACAGGGCCCCTAAGCAAAGGAGGGGTGGGCTCTGGGGGTGAGAAGTGAGGTGGGAGAAGCCAGCACCAAGGAGGGTGACAGCTGGGTAGGGTGTGAAAGATAGAGGCGTTCGGACAAAGGGGGAACGAGAAAGGCAGACGGAGAGAAACGTGATCAGAAGCCAAGAGGTGCAGGACGGCACACACACACAGAGCCTGCAGAGAGTGGCTGCCAGAACACAGTGCCCGGGGAGCGGGGAGGGTAGTGCTGGAATGGCCAGCAGACGCCCGCCAGTGAGGGGTCCTGGGGGCCCACCTAAGAAGAGGGCGCCTCTGGGAGATGGTGGGACCAGCTGCCCATGTGATGAAGGTGGTTACAAAACGCCAGGAGAGAGCAATTCCCTTCCTAGGTTTATAGTCAAGAGAATCAAAAACATATGTCCACATGCACACTTGTACACAAATCTGCACTGCAGCACTGCTTACAATCGCCAAAAAGTGGAGACAACCCAAATGTCCATCAACAGAAGAACAGATAAACACAAAATGGTCCATCCATCCAGTGGAATACAATTCAGCCATAAAAATGAAGGAAGCTCTGATACAGGCTACACTGTGGATGAACCTTGAAAACATCACGCTCAGCAAAGGAAGCCGGTCATAGAAGGCCACAGATTGTGTGATTCCATTGACAGGAAATGTCCAGAACAGGCAAGTGCAGAGGGACACATGCAGATCAGTGGTTGGCAGGAGCTGGTAGGAAGGAGGAGGAATTGAGACAAACTGCTAATAGGTATGGGGTTTTTTGGGGGGTGATAGACTGTTCTGGAATTAGATAGTGGTGATGGTTACAGAACACTGTGAATGCACTAAATGCCACTGAACTGTACAATTTAAAGCAAAGAATTTTATTATGTGAATTATATCCCAATAGAAAACAAATCTGGAAGAGAGGAGGAGCAGCTACGTCCAGAAAATTACAGTAGTGGTGAAGAGGCAGGGATGCTTCGGAGCCACCACAGGGCCACATTCGTTTGGTTGTGAGGGCTCAGGAGCTTGGGTAGCTGGGGACACCCCCAACTGAGACAAGGGATGGAATGGAAAGAAAAGAGGGGAGCCGGGGGAGCGTTGAGGCCCCTTATGGACACAGAGTGAGGTGTCAACTGGATGTTAGCCCGGGAGCTGGAGAGGAGAGTTTGGAGAAATCAGACCTGAGATAAGCCAGGGACACCAGCAGTGCAGGGCAGGCGTGCTTGGAGGGGACAGGCCCTGGCTGCCGCTCCCTACTGCATGGCCTCCGAAAGGTTCTCCTGTCCACCTTCCAGCCTTCCAGGCTCCCAGGCATAATCGAGGATGACATCAGCACCTAGTTCATCAGACTGTCGTGGGCTTAAGTGAGATGGGGTCCAGTGTCACTGACAAGTAGCGTCACCGATTACAAGCGAGAGCGCAGAAGAGAAGACTGGGCAGACCTGGGGAAACCAACCATTACAGGCAGATGGAGCAAGAGGACCTGGGCAAGGGTGTGGAAAGAAAGAGCTGGGACCCCTCGGGGCAGAGAGAAGGAGACTGCCTGCCGTGGGTCCGGGGACCAATCAGACTACAGGCAACTGCAGATGGAAAGAAGGCCTGGGAGAAAAAGCCGAGTGGCAAGTTCTCGGGTCCCTGACCACAGCCCGTGGGCTGTGTGGGAAGCAAGTCTCTCATCCCCCGACCGGCCCGATCCCACGCTTCCACCCTCCTCGCGCCCAGCAACGGCCCTGCCCACGGCGCTGGGCCCCGGAGCTCAACACATGGCACCACTCAATGGTTTCTGGCACCGGAGAGGAATTTATTTCCTGGACGAAGCAGCCAAAATCGTTCTGCACCTTTGTTCGCGAGCATGGTGTAGTCGGAGCCGACATTTTCTGACGGGGCCGCGGAAGAGCAACTCAAAATGGATTCGGGGAGGGTGTCGGCTGAGCAGCAGCTGAAAGACAGAGCATTCCGCGGTCTGGAAGGCTGATGGCGGGAAAACGGATGTGGCGGAGTTTATAAAGTCAAGTACAGCATGGTTTTCAGTGAGTTTGCTGTAAGTCAAATCCTGGGATAGGTAAGCCACCTGAAGTTTAAAAACGGGCCAATCTAAGGCAAGAAGAAGTCTTACTTAAAAAAAAAAACAAAAAAAATCAGGGAGTGGCCTTGCAGACTGTGCTGCCTAGGAGACGGCCTCGTGTCCAGGGCACACAGGCTCCCATACATCAGTGGGAGAGCGCCGACGCTCCTGAGAATCTGAGGCCATGGGTCGATGCTGGGCAGGAGGAAGACTTCCTCCACGACTGCCTCTCAGTGCCTCAGGGTCCTGGATGCTTGGCCTTTGAGGTCAGGGACCACTGGAGGCCTCAGTGGAGGCCACCATCCCACCGCAACCCTCTGAACAGCCAGCCCAGAGCACGGGGGCTTCTTTTCTGATCTTCTCCTTGGCCCTTAAAGGGTCTGGGCCTTGGGCCCTCTCCTGATCAGGACCTGTGATTTAGGTCAAGACAACGTCCTAGAAGGAAGAGAACCATCCCAGGGCTCCCAAAAGCCATCCTTCTCCTTTCCCCCTCCATTCTCCTCCTTCTCCCTCTCTCCGCTCCTGACATTCACAAGCGCAGAGACGTGCACAGACACAAAAAGGCGCTGGTGTGCACAGGGACCCACGGAATCACCGCCCCACAGCCTATGTACAGACATTTACCAAACAAAAACATCAACTCCCAATGTTTGACAGGAAGCTCCTCCCCTCTTGTCAGGAGCGATCCCTCCTGAAGGGGGTTCCCAGCGATGAGCAGCAAAAACCCCAGGAAGGGGAGAGGGAAGAAAAGGAGCTTGTGAGGCAGGCGGAGGTAAAATTATAAGGTTGCAGCTGTCAAGGCAGAAAGAGGGGGGAAAAGGCAAAGCGATTCCACTATTAGGGACTCGGTATGAAACACGGAATTCACAACAGCCGAAAACCTCGGCGCTTTGTCTGTGGAAACAGAGACGCAGCGGCCTGCAGGCTGGGAGGGCATGCGGAGCCACCCTGCCCGCAGCCAGCTCAAAGGCAGCACGCAGATCCTAAGACCCCGCCAGACCCAGTGCGTGCCCACCTCACGGGCTGCAGGCCACTCCCCACAGTGCCTTCTCTTAGATGCTCCTGTCCTCTCTGCCAAGCCGTACCTCGGAGGGGCCAAAGCTGGAAACAAAAGGGGAAGAGGGGCAGCCGTGCCCTGCACACAGCGGTGCCCCTTTCGTGGACAGGAATGGATGGTGGAGGAAGGTTTCCTGTGCCCATCCAGAAAAGGGCAAACCCAGGTCTCCTGGGGAGGCCTCAGAGCAGAAGCCCGGCCAGGTGTGCCTTCTGGAGAAGCCAGAGTGTGGCCAGCGTCCCTGCAGGATGGCAGTGGGAAGGGACGAGCCCTTCCACCCCTGCACAGCGTCCTCCCAACTCCTCCCACCCAGAGAGGCTCTGAGGCTCCAGCTGAGGGTGAGGGTCTGAGCCCCTCACTCCCAGGTGCCTTGGTGGGTGGGCAGTGAGGACATGGGCGGGGGCAAGGGCAGGTGCCCCAATATGGGTCCTTGCTGCCGAAGGAGGGAAAGGCCTGCCAGAAAAAGGAGAGGAACAGATGGGAGTGTCCCCAGCCTGTGGTCCCCTGTTACCCGCCGCAGGGTCAACACGCTGGGGCTGGCGGACTGGGCTGCCTGCTCTCTCCTACCTCCGTGGCGACAGACCTGCCGAGCCCCCTGGGCTGAGCTCTGTGGACAGAGCACCAGAGAGTCCTCAGGGCCCTCCTCTGGCCCGACCTGTCCATCGCCACAGTCAGGGAGTGCTACAGTCAGGGTGCCCCACTGTGACACCCCTGACCTGGGTGCAGGATCATTCTCTGCCGTGGGGGGCCGTCCTGTTCGTTGCATGACAGTTAGCAGCATCTCTGGCCTTAGCCCACCAGATAGATGCCAGCAGTGACAACTGAAACCATCTCCGGATGTGGCCAGAAGCCCCCTGGAGGCAGAATGGCCCCACTGAGAAGCCGTGTGCGCTGTGATCAACGTGTCCCCTTCTTGGAGCACAGCACACGCAGCTCTGGGCTAGCACGGGCACAGACCAGGTGCTTATATTTGTCCCCACAAATCAACTGGGGCTGGTGGCTGCGCAGCCGCCTCAGAAGAGAGCCACTATCCCACCCTGGCAAGTGCCACCACGTATCCTCCATTCTGTGCCTGCGAAGGCCCATTCCTTCAGCATGGGGCCCGTGAGGTCAGCGTGACGGAGCCTCCCCCGCCCTCCCCATGCTCAGCCCTGCTGACCTATTGTGTCACAGTAGAGCCCATAGTAGGACCCTGGCCTGCCCCCCCAGGGCTGCCCAGCCCTCGGGAAGGGCTGTTGTCCCTGCACCATACCAAAACAAGGGGCTTTTAATAGCAGCTTCCTTGGGGCTGGGCTCCCCCCACCCCTCGCTGCTCGCTCAGCCCTGCTCCTGACGGTGGAGCCACAGCGCCCTGTAATTATGGCAATTGTAATCTCTCTTACTAACAGGTAGATTAATAGCGAGGCAGGTTCACAAAGAGCCCCAGAAAGGAGCTACTCAGCTGCTGAGCGGGCAGGAAGGGCCTGACACTTCGCAGCAAGTGTGTACACGGCTGACGTGAACACTCGCTCCGGCTGAAGAGGCTCAGGGCCTGCAATGTGGCCAGCTGTTCCCCTGGGAGGCCTGGGTACTCACTGTGTGACCGAGAACAGGTAACCGCACTCTCCCTGGCCTTCTCTGTCTTCGTGGGAGCAACAATTGTGAACCTCACAGTTCCCTCTTAAGTCCTTGGGGGGGATTCGAACTGACTTTACACACGCACCCAACCCACACTCGTCCACAGACACCCAGCTCCTGACACTCTGACACACACGCAGAGACACTCACAGGGTAACATGTACTGAAAAATCTGTCGAGGAAAAGAACGGACCAAGCTTCATAAACACATGTGCCACCCATGATGGTCCGGCCACGGGCCCCCTAGGCCCTGGGCGCCTGGCACTGCCGCCAGAAGAGGTGGGACGAAGGTCGGCTCTCCTGGTCCTGCACAACCGCCTCCCGTGCCATGCCTCACAGGCCTCCCCGTGGGCCTCCCCCTCACAGCGCCTGGGGGCAGTCCAGTTCTGGAAAGAGGGGGCATCGAGGAGAAGGGGTGGGGAAGAAGGGGAGCCAGAGGCCCGAGACACTGCAGCACTGATGGGCCAAGGAGATGGAGAAAGTGACAGAAGGCCCGGGTTCAGGGCGAATGAACACACGTGTGTGCACATGCAGACGCGAGGGCACACAGCAGGAACCACTGGGGACTGAGCCCAGGGAGCGCACGCTCACACACACATGCCTAGGAACTTGGGGAGGAGATAGCCCTGGCCCTGGGGAAGGACACAAGAGGCTGTGTGTGCCAGGCTGTGGGGGATGCCATCTCTGGGGCACAGGGTGTGTGTGTGTGTGTGTGTGTGTGTCTGAAGACAGAGTTTGCAGCCTGGAGGGAGGGGCTCACCCTCTCTTAGCCTCCCCTCCACTCACAGGAGGACCCGCACCTTGCCAGACAGGCCCAGGGTCCTGGCAGCAGATGGCGGGGCCGGCCTCGGGGGTCGACAACAGCTGCTTCCTTAGGAACTCCGGGAGCACGTGCCAGTGGCCACCATGGGCTTGCACCTCAGTGCTGGCACTAGGGGTGGCAGCACAGGGTACAGCTGGGGATGTGGTGAGAGGGACCCTCAGGTGCCATCTGCAGGCATCGAATTTCCAGACCGCAATTTAACAATACACACACAGAGTCTTCAGAAGAGTCTATACCCACGGCCTGGTAGTTCACCTGCTAGGGAGCCTTGTCTGAAGTTCACAAACAGAGCTACAAAGCTTAAAATGCACCAGGATGTCCGTCCCAGCAGAATCTACAATTTAAGGCCTCCACAGACCAGGGATTATATCAACTCTGGCATGCCGACGTCTCATGCAACCATTTAAAAGCACGCTTGTATTTTTTTTTTCAATAAGCACCTATCACATAATTTCTCATTTCCAAAATGAAAGGGGATAGAAGTCATTAAAAATGTCAAGGGAGGCCAGCCCAGTGGCGTGGTGATTAAGTTTGCGGGCTCTGCTTCAGTGGCCCCAGGTTTGTGGGTTCGGATCCCAGGGGCAGACCTACACACCGCTCATCAAGCCGTGCTGTAGCACTGACCCACATACAAAATACAGGACGACTGGCATAGATGTTAGCTCAGGGCAAATTTTCCTCACCAAAAAAATAAAGAAATAAAAATTAAAATGTCAGGAATTAAGGGCAATACAGCTAATAAGGAAAGATGCTAAACCACCAAAAATTAGTTTTTTGTTTTTTGGTTTTTTTAAAGATTTTATTTTTTTCCTTTTTCTCCCAAAAGCCCCCCGGTACATAGTTGTATATTCTTTGTTGTGGGGCCTTCTAGTTGTGGCATGTGGGACGCCACCTCAGCGTGGCCTGATGAGCAGTGCCATGTCCGTGCCCAGGATTCGAACCAACGAAACACTGGGCCGCCCGCAGCAGAGCATGCGAACTTAACCACTCGGCCACGGGGCCAGGCCCCAAAAATTAGTTTTTGAAAAACCATGATGTGGTAGACTACACAAGGGTGTTATATTTTAAAAGCAGCACCCAAAAGCATTTATATTATAAACTCCAATTTTTTAAAAATAAAATGTATGCATGAATAGGTATAAAAAATGCAACAAAAGGTTCATAGCGGTTATTTGAGTGATAGAATTTTGATAATTTTTATTTACTCCTCTAGACTTTGTGCTTATTTGGTATTTTTATGATGAACACGTACTGGCTTTGTAATCCGAAAAGTAACATTTTTAAACCAGTGGATAATGACAGACTATCCCCGTGTGACTCTCTCCCCTCGTCACAGAAGAACACAGCTCTGCGGGCCCAGTGAGCCCGTGTCAGCCAGGCAGGCCTCCGCCTCGGGAACAGCCACACTCAAGTGGACTCCCGGCCAAGCGACACAGAGCAGGCAGGGGGCGATCCCTCGAACCACTGTCACACCGCAGCACGCACAGCCCCAAGACTGGGCACTGCGGACTTTGGAGGGGAAAGTGGGGGCCAGAGAAAGTCAAGGACAGGCACTTGGGGTCTAAGGAAAGCGATTCAAGCCCAGAGAGGAAGTGGCTGGCTGGAGAGTCTGAAGGTGGAGAGGGGAGAGCTGGGAACTCACTGGAACAGCGATGGGACCGACTCTAAGGTCTGAGACAAGTGAGGGGCAGCAGCGGCGGGACAGGCTTTGGGGTCGGCCCAAAGAAGCGGCTGTGCGTGCGAGTGTGTGAGAAGTGCACTGTTCGCATTCCTTTAATAATTCATTGTTAAGGACCAAATCCAGCCACCAGAGCCGGGAGCCTAGGGACCAGCTGGGGGAGGCAGCCATCTCCAGCCCTGGAGGCCAGGCCAGAGGCTCCCAGGAGGAGAGAGAGGGCAGGGAGGGCAGCCACTGTCTGGGTCTGCCTGGGTGTCACACGAGGAGCCTGGAGGCTAGGGCTTCCGGGGAGCCTTCAAGCAAAAGACAAACAAGCCTGGAGGCCAGGGCCCGAGGCTGCTCGCTGCCAAGCCGCAGCAGGGCATGGGCTAGGCCGGCCAGGCGGGACACCCGGGGCGGGAGGGGATCCTCCACTGGGAGCTGGAGGCCTCGAGGGTGGGCGGCTGCCATGAGTACGGAGGATGTGGGCTGGCTGGGGAGGCAGAGGGAAGGCCTGGGCCTGGGCAAGGGTGGGGCTGGCTGAGTGGCCTGTGGCCCACCGAGCAGGGGCTCCTCTACCAAGGGCTGGGGTGGAGGAGGGGGCCAGGAAGAGGGCTGCTCTTTCGCCAGTTTCCTGACACCTCATTCCCGTAAAGGGAAAAAAACAAAATTCTGAGAAACCAAGTCCCTTCTAATCCATTAACCCACAGTTTCTCACTTGCCTGCCACATTCCTTCCAGCCTTCCAGAAGCTTCCACCACTCCTCATCGGTCAGGATTCTCCCCTCGTGATGCCCACTCAGAAAGCACAGCACTCACTCTCCCCTACCTTCACTCCCTTCCTTCATCAGCCCCATTTCTGATTTTTATGCCATTTCGTGCCTTTGTGTCATCTCAAGGATGGCCATCAGCTGCTTCCCACCTAAAGGTGATTCAATATTCAAAATAGGTTTATGGGGTTGTATAAAACTATATGCTGGGTGACAGACAGATGCAAAGGCAGAGAAAACATAGTCCCAGCCCCAAGATTCCAGCCTAGCAAGAGAAACCCACAAAATTAAGTACAAAGAGAAACAGGGGAGCAAAATTACCTGGCCCCCAGCTGAGCCCGGGTCCAACTTGCATTCACACGGGTCCTCACCCAGCTGACGGCTCACTTCCATCAGACTCTCCAGAGTCGTGACAAGACACACAAAGGCAGGACTTGCCACTGTGAGAACACCCAGCCTCTCCCAGGACGGGTGCGCTGAAGAAGCCAACACACACCTCGGCCCACCATGCCGAAACCAGGGAACGGAGCTCTGGCTCCTGGGGGCGTCCGTGCCACCAGAGCGCTTTGTCGGAGAGGAACACAATCCAACAGGCCTTGCCAAACCACGCTGGCATCTGAGTAATTATATTAATGAATCTCTGAGTTACAAAATCTAATATTAGACAGTGTCTTCAGGACCATCGTCTTTAGTTACTGTCCCACGTGGCTGGGAGCACTCCTGGGCAGCAGAGTGGCTTGAACACACTGTGTGTGTGTATGTGTGTGTGTGTGTTGTTTAATTTAAAAGAAATGCATGTATTTGAAACTATGCCCAGAGATCTGTGTGCCGGGCCCATTTCATAAACCACGATACCATAAATGAGTGAGAGAAATCTGGCCCGTGCTCAGGGCAGGGGCCTCTCGTCTGGCCATCTCTCTCGGGCTGGCAGGACCCTGAGGATTACTACTCCGTGAAGCAGTGGCCTTTGTGTTCAAAGCCAGCACTGCCGCCCGCAGAGTCCCGTTGGCGCAGCAGTCAGGGCCTTGCCTGCAGCCCTGTGGGCCCTGCCTCACCATCCATGTTCATTAGCTGTCTCGATCCTAAGTCCAAACTGAAAAGTTGGGCTCGACACACACGGGGGCAGCCCGAGGCCCAGCGGACCCGCCTACTCTGGCCAACTACCTGGTGCAGAACAGACCACCGCATCGCCATCTTGGCCGTCGTCTGCAGGCCCCATCCCAGGCCAGCAGAAACAATGACCCAGTTGGCCACACTATGCATGTGGCCAGGGCCAGAGGGTGCCAAGTAAACTGCAGCCAGGTAGTAAACCAAACAGGCGCTAACCAGAGGTGAAAAGGAAAGTGTTCGCTCTCCTATCGCGATTACCTTTTGGGGATGCTGTGCAAACGTAACCAGCTATAAACGATAGCGGGCCGCTCCGAACCCGGCTTTCTGTAAACTCCGCCTGCCAGGATAGGTTTCGCTACCTCGTCTGCTCCATTTGTGACAATTCTTTGGGTGCCAGAGTCCTCCCCGGCTGCTGGGTCTGGGAAACAAGCCTTTGTGGCAGGGTTCCGGCCCTGGGACTGGCACCCTCAGGGGCCCGTGGGCCCGGTGGCAGCAGCGGCCTGCCCAGGTCGACGTGGGAAGAGCTGGCCTGGAAGGTGGGGGAAGCGGGCAGGTTTTTCCTCTTGGAAACTCGTCAGTAGGCAATAAGGGATCGCTGTTTAATGATTTTTCCATTATTATTATTTTTTTAAATAACCAGCAAAAGCTCCACACAAGTGCCACGCTGCCTGACGGGGCTTACTCTCAGCGCTGTCCTAGCTGCCAAGGGCCTCTGAGCTTGGAGAGGAGCAAAGACCCCACAGAAGCCCCATGATTTCCTAGAGAAGGTCCCCCAGCCCCAGAACCCTACATGTAACCTATTAAAGTAGGAAACCAGAGCGGCGAGAAATTCAGCGAGGAGGCCAGGGCCATCTTGAGGAGAGTCGCCAGGCTCTCCTTGCCCTTGCCCTCCAAGGCACGGCTCCTCAGCCGTGCCACTGGTGACGTTTTGGCCAGATGACACCTCGTGGAGGAACTGTCCTGTGCGCTGGCCTTGACTCACTAGATGCTAACAGCACCCTCCCCTGGCTGTGACAACCACAAGTGTCTACTGACACTGCCAAATGCTCCCTGGGGCAGAAAACCACGGCTCAAGGGTGACCGAGCATCCTGGTTTGCAGGGGACAGAGGGGTTTCCTAGGACAAGGGACTTTCAGCACTGAAACCAGGAAACTCCTGGGCAAACTGGGAGGGGTCTGGGATGAGCGGGCCACCCACCCTCCCTCCCTCCCAGCTTCAGCCCCCCGACTGCCAACAAACAGCACCTTCCCTTCTACTCCCAGGGCTGTGAAGAGCAGCTCCTCACCACCCTATGTGAAGCCCACTCCCAGATACCCGAAGAGATTACACCCCACCCCACCCCACTGCTCCTTCCTGGGCCAAAATAGTCTTCTCAGCTCCTCTTTCCTCCTGGGCGCCATCTCCCAGTGCCATAACTTCCACGAGGCTCTCTGAGACTCGCGCCAAACTGCTCACATATTTCTTATATTACTAAGGCCGAAATTGGCCTGAAACCTCTGGTAGGGGAAGCGGGCCCGCCCTGGGGAAGACATGACTGGGGTGCAGGGCTCTGGCGTGCTCACGTTCAACTCCCCTTCTGCAAGCGGCCCCAGAGCCATGGAGAGGTCACTGGGGAGAGGGAAGGACGGGGAGAAACCACTTGGCTTCCCTGTTCTCCCTGGCATGTGGCTGGGTCTCCTATGACCTGCTACCCAGGGGAGGGGACCTGAGACCTTCTAAAGAGGAGAGGCAAGGAAATGGAGTTGCCCGCCCTGGCACTGGTTCAACAGTTGCAGGTGGAGGGCCTGTCTCACTCTCTCTCACACACACACACACACACACACACATACACACACATACACACACTGTCCTCCGCTCAGGGGACCCCACCAGGGGCAGCCCCAGGCTCAGCAGCCCACCCCCCAAGCTTTCTATCCATTTGCCTCCTCTCTTTAAAGGCCTCTCTTCATTTGGTCCCCCAGGGAGCGTTTCTGTTACTACGGAAACAATGATGTCATGTGGCCGGGTGGGGCTGTAGGTCCCTCCCACCACCCCTAACTAGGTACCATGCCTGCCTACGTCACCATTCTGAAATTTATAGCCCAGCGCCGGGTATTTATAAGGTGGCTCTGTGGTGACCACAGATTCAGTGCAGGGCTGGTGGCTATTTATAGCCAGAGGATATACGCTTATTACACCCCCCCCACCCCATATTCTGGGCCACCGTGTTATATAACTGCCATTACGCAATAACGCCCATTATATAATAATTATGCGCTAATGGGGATATAATCTGCAGGCATAATAAGGACACACTCCCCAGGGCTGCACTCGCCGGCCTCCTGCAGGCCGCCTCCAAGGATCTCCTGATCTCTCCACACACTCTGCCCGGTCCAGAAGAGTCACCAGGTGTCACCCTACTCCCGGCTGTCATCGGCAGCCTCCCCTAGACCAGCAGACCCAGCCACAAAGCTCTCTCCAGATCCCTCCGCTCTGTCCTGTCCCTACCCCTGGCCTGGAGAGGACACTCTTCTCTGTCTTATATTTAAGCCCAGCACAAAGAATTATGACAGGCTAAATCCTGGAAGGCTGAAGGACACTTCACCCCCCATTTTAAAAAAGGAAAATAGCAGCAGCCGCCGCAGCCGCCGCCCCTGAAGGAGACTGTAGGGTCTAGAAAAGCCTTGGGGATGCCAGGCCAGTTGGCAGAGGGTCGGCGCCACACAGAGGGGCACCCTGCCACTCCAGGAAAGGGCCAGGAAGCCAGCTCCAGCGGCAAGGGGCCGGGGCCAAGCCGGGCGCAGCCAAGCAGGCCAGTTCTCAGCGGTCCTCCCTCACCTCAGAGTGCCCCCTCGCCCATGGTGGCCAGGCCTTGGGTTATACGGCCAGCAGGAATGCCCCCGAGCAGGATCCTGGCTGCTCAGACACCACCTCACGCTCTGCTGGTCACTCTGCTCCCTGGAAGGATAGAAACTGTCACCTCAGGGGACAAGAGGACAGGGACATCGGCTCTGCACCAGGGGTGAGGGGACATGAGTGGAATGGGCAGGGTATGGGAAAAGCTAAGACCACAGTGGCATTTGAAGGAGCCAGTTAAATTAGTCTAAATGTACCATCTGCTCTTAAAATAGCTATCTCTGTATTTAAAAGTTTGGGATATACGAACTGATGACAAAAATTAGAAGAACCTGCACGGATCGGGGAAGGGAGTCTCCCTCTGGTGCAGGAGGGTGATCTGGGGAGCCTGTCTCTTACATCTCTTCATTGTTTGAATTTTTGACAGAGTGTGTTTTACTATCGCAATATAAACAACATCAAATACGTCCTTTAAAAACAGGAGTGCGGACGCTCAGGTGACACTTCTGCTCATTGCACCCCATGTTGCAGAAACGGGTGTCTGCTGCTCTTTGCGGTATGAGATGGACCTGCTGGGGTCACGGGCTCACCATGGAGGCCTGGCAGCTGAGTAGCAGATCCCCTGTTCCGGTGCCCAGATCAGCAGCCCAGGCACAGAGAGATCACCATGCAAAGTATTGGGAGGGACGCTCAGGAGGAGACCCAGAGCCGGGCTCACGATTCTAACGCAGCAGAGGAGCCCCCAGACGGCTTCAGCCCAGGGGCCTGCTGCCCAGAAAGGGGAGAACAGCACAGGACATGCAGGGGGAACAGCTGGGGCTCAGAGGTTCTGTCGCCACTCGAGAAAAGGTAAATGAGGTCCTCAACTGGAGGAGAGAGGCAAGAGGTGATAGCGGGGGACATGACACCTGAATCCGTCTGTTTCTTCTAGGCCGGAGGTTCTTAGCTGGGGCAACTCTGTCCCCAGGGACACTTGGAAATGTCTGGAGATGCTTTGGTTGTCACACCTGGGGTGGGAGGGTTGCAGCCAGCATCCAGTGGGTCCAGGCCAGAGATGGTGATAACCTCACTACCATGCACAGGACAGTCCCATGACAGAATGATCTGGCCCAAAAGTCAACAGCGCCGGCGTTGGGAAACGCTACTCTACGGGGACTGATATGCATGGTTAAGAGGTTAACATAAGTGCCACAGAAGCAGGAAAATCTCTAGCTGGGAGCTGCCCTCTCCCGTAACGCAGCCCAGCATGCTGGGAGAGTTTTGACATACACAGCCCCAAAACTGACAACCTTTAGGAAAGGGGGAAGGGTGAGGGTCTGTGTGAAGGAGCATAAAAGGTAACGAAGAGCAGATTATTCCAAACTCCCAGCGACCGTCTGGTTAATTAGGATAATTACATTCACTTTTATTTCCAACTGCGATTCCAAGCAGACTCCCAGAAAAAGGGCGTGACAGAGCAAGGATCAGGGATGCCGGGACCCAGCCGAGCCTGCTGGTCCTGCGCCTGGCCTGTCCTGCACACTCTACCTGCCCTCCCCCAGCTACGGGCAGGGGCGCCAAGAAGCCCAAGGGGCTGCGGCGGCAGGGGAGGCTCCAGCTGACCCAGCCCGGCTATGCTCGCATGCTGCCTCTCAGGTCCAGCGACGAGGAAGGCCAGTGTCCAGGACAGCCAGGTGCCTGCTCTCTGTCCCCACCCCACATACTCAGCGGCTGGGGGAGCCCTTGAGCTGAGCCACAGGCTGGGCTCCGGCCCCTCTGTCGCAGCTCCTAGAGAGCTGCTGAGACCACGGGGACCCCTACCGCTTCCTCCTCCAAGACTCCACCAAGGCCAGCAATCTCAGTGAAGTGCAAGGCACAGCAAGGCCTGAAGAGGGAAGCCCAGGGGCTCAATGACCCAGACCCTGGGGTCCTTCTGTGGGAAACTCATCGTGGGAGCCAAGTGCCTTGACGTCTCTGCACTTGGGCCCTGCCTGCCTCGTTCAGCCACTGCGAGGACGCAGCTCCCAGCAGGCTGAAAAGGCTCGGCCAGCTGACGACCACGAGAGAATTCCTCACCATCTCTCAAGGTGCAGTTCAGGCAGGTCATCTTCCAGGAAGACTCCCAGGTCCCCGGGTCTGGTTCGCCAATTCCTCACTACACACGGAGACCCCTGTGTGTCCCCAGCACACCCACCCACAGCTGGGAGCACAGCTTTAACACTAGCATCCATGTGAGAATTTGGGTGGTTAACACGTGGACAGGACTCAGCGCGGTGCTCGACTATATTGGGCTTTCTTTGAAAAACCGGAATTAAAGCAGGGGACGGAGACCAAGGGTGTGCCCCCTCCTCCATCAACAGGGGACGAGAAGTTGTTGGGAGCCTGGACAAATGGGTGCCCTTTAAGTTACTGGATGTTCCCCAAATAACAGCAAATGATGGCCCTAACCCCGGGGCAGGGGCATGCCAGGTCATCATTAAGACGTCAAAAGTGAGGAGAAGAGCCAGAACATGCTCCCACCGATGGACAGGCCATGGTGGCTGGTGGGGGACAAGTCACTTGGGAGACAGGCCCACAAAGGGCAGCCCCAAAATATAAAAAAAAAAAATCCCCAGAGGGCCAGAAACTCAGGTATTAGATAGGCCACAGAGGGGAAAGGCCGGCTCAGCCACACCTCCTCGCAGCCCCTCTGCCTGCTGGGACCCTCCTCCAATGCCAACAACCCATCGGCTCAAACACGCTTAAAATGGCGACGGCGGCCTGTGGGGCCGGGCGTTTGTCGTGCTGTTTTCCACGGTGCCCTCAGTGCCAAGAAAAACCTATCATCAGAAATGCCATCAGCTATATTTATCTATCTCTCAGCCCCCCAGCCTCCTCCTCCCGTCTGCCAACCAGGCCCTGCGGAGCCCCCCTCACCCAGTGGGCACACTTCCCTGTTGCTGACGCCTGTGACCACCTGCCCAAGTCTGGCTCTTGGGCGCTCTCTTCCCCAGCCCTGGCGATCGGGCCTCCACACGGGCACACACACACCAGCGGGTTGCAGCCCTGATTACTGGGCTGTGGTGGCAGACCCACGTGTACTTCAAGACGCACCCCCACAGGCGCTGCTCTGGGTGTCTCTCGTCCCAAACCGAGGTGCAGGTGGCCCCCCGTCTCCTTCAGTCTCAGTTCCCTGCACGTCGGGGCCTCGGCAGCACTGGCTTGCCCTCAAGTCCTCTAGAGCCATGGGCCTGGTCCTCCAGGAGGGTACCTACGCTGCAGCATCTCACAAGCCAGCCATCACAGAGAGACAAGAGGTAGGGGTGAGAGAGAAGCCTGGGAGGACAGGGGCTCACCCCGGCCCGTGGGCACCACTGCCGGCAGGACACAGGCAGCTGGGAAGACCGCGCAGCCCTCCGCTTCACTCCCTGATGGAGAGTGCAGAACCCCAGCCTGTATTTCAAGATGCTAAGAACTTCCAAGGAGTATGCATGCTAGAAGGACCCCCACCCCCCTCCCAGCCACGACAGAAAGGGCAGAATCTGGGATGCTCAAGGGGAAGGGCACAGTCAAGGCTCGGGACCACTCAAATCCCGCAGCCTCTGCCGGGGATGCGGCTAACAGGGAACAGGCTGTGGTGCCGGGCGCCTCAGCCCTTTGCTGACCCCAGCTGCAGGGCCCCGCCCTGACCCGTCCCACCCTCAGGCCTAATACAGAACGTCTGAAGGTGCGTCAACGCTACATCCTCAACCCGGCCCCTCCTCCTCTCGTTTGGGGGAGGGCAGCCCACACTTCCCGCCCCAGCCCTCTTCCCAGAAGGCCGCCCCTCGCCTCCGAGCCCCCAACTCAGAAAGGAGTTCCAGGGAGCTGACTCCACTGAGAATGAAGCAACCCAAATAAAAATTTTAAAACCCAGAAGCTCTTTCTCTCCTGCCCCCTCCCCCTCCGCTGGCAAATGAAAACAAACAAGAAATCAAAGAGGCCTTTTGTGCGAGCACCGCGCTGACACGGCTGGGGCCTTTGAAAGGACTTCTGAATCGGACACTGAAGGATAAAATAACTGAAGCGTGGCAGCTCCTGAGCTGGGGGTGGGACCGACGGGGCAGAGAAAAAGGGGTGGGGAGGGAGCCACCTTCTTCCCTGGGCAGAAAGGGGGCCGCTCAGCTGGGCCTCTCTGCCCAGCTGCTGTGGGACGCCAGAATAGGGGGAGGCCATGCAGGCACAGCCCTCTCTGGCCCCTTCCTCAGCACCCAAGTCTCAGCAGCACTAGAAGGCGGCCGAGACAGCCCCGCCTCCCTCTTCACAGCCCACCAGGAGCTTCCTCTGATGGAGCCCTGAGGGCTTTCCCTCCCTCCCGCATGGATCACGGCACAGTCACGCCTACAGGACAGCACCTTCTAGAAGTCATGGCGTGGCCTTCACTCAAGCCCTGTGGCCGCATGCAGGAGTCTCTCCTTAGAAGGGCCTTGCTCACACTAGGTTCACCAAGCGTGTATTTCATAAATAAAGGAAATTCGACCATACTTTGGCAGTGCCAGAAAGTACAGTGAATTCTCAGGAAGTCCATCTGAACGTCTGGACCCCAGCCCTCCTGCTGCAGAACGGCCCTGCTTCCTCCGAGTGGGCATGGAACACAGCTCGTCGCCATGCTCAGGCTTCTTCTCACCCCGCACTCCCCCGGCTCAAGCTCAGACAAGGGTGCTTCTTTTCTTCCTCGAGCTACAGCTTCCAACTCAGCCAGCAGAGCGAGCACTCCATCAAGACCCCTGTGCATGGCAGCCAGCGAGACCCCTGACGGGTTGGGCAGACATGCTATGGACAGAGGAGACAGGAGCAGATGGCCAAGGAATCCCGGAAAGAGACCAAGCCCAAGGACTGGGTCTGGGCCTTGCTGGTCTTCTCTTTGAAGTCACACCTCCTCTGAGGCCAGCTTGAGCCCCATCACCCTTCCACACCACCAGAGCCAGGCACCCAGTCACAGTAACAGCAAAGGGGCCTAGGCCGGCTTCACGGGTCTGCCGCCGGGGCAGTCACGCAGGCCCCGTGCTTGTTTAATGCTCCAACCGTCATCACAGTGCAATTGCTCATCATTTTGAACTAGGAGCCCAGCATTTTCATTCGGCACGGGGGCCCCGCAATTTATGTAGCTGGAGGGCCCTGCAAATCAGGTAGCTCCCATGGGATCCTAAGGCACCTGGAGTGTCCGTGCTCAATTCTGAACGCTCCAATTTAAGAGGACCTCAAGGGGGTGGTGACTAAAACGGCAAGGGCTCGAGGAGCTGTGTCAAGTGCGGGAAGCGTGAGGGACTGGCAAGCGTTTGGCCTGGAGAAAGGACAGCTTCCTGGGGAGAGGGGTGGAAAGGAACCACGACAGCTGCCTTCCGTATTACAGGCTGCCACGTTACAGAAAAATTAGCTCTCACCTGGATCGTCCCTTAAGACAGAAATAAGACCGACAGGTAAAGGTAACAGGGAAAAGGCCTGGGGCTCACAAAATCCGAACAATAGTAATGGCAGCAGCTGCCGTCCCCTGCTCGCCTGCTATGTGCCGGTATCTTTACCCGATAGACAGTTTAATCTCTCCAACCATCCTCTGAGTTAGATGAACAGAAGAATTTTACAATGACCAAAGCTGACCTTTGAACAACAGTGACATCTCTTCCGGGATGTTCTAAAGCGGACGCTCCGCTGGGTTGGAAGATAATCCCTGTATCTTGCTAATTTTATGAATCTGGTTCCTGGGCCCTGCAGTCTTTGCTGGCCCTGGCACCAGATGGCGCTGCCTCAAAGACACAGACCAGTGGCATTTCTGGGCCTAGGAAAAAGGAGGCAGCGGGTGAGTGGCTCAGGGGCCACAGTAGGGGCTGGCCTCCTGAGAGGGTAGCTGGTGCTCCTGTGACCCTTTCTACGCACTCGAACCAGAGCCACTAGACAGGCCGGGTGTCCAGCACAGGCTTGGCGGTGGGGGGGGGGGGGGTATCGCTGGCATCGGCCTCATCTTGGCAGGGCTAACAATGCCCTCCGACACCAAGGAAGGACGCAGACGAGAAACCCTCCCTCGGACCCAAAAACCACCACTCACCGCTCACGGCAAACCCCAAGCCCTGAAGCAGAGGGCAAAGCCTAGGAAGCTCTTACACCGGAGAAGGGCGACCTTGCACTTGAACAAGTTCACGGGTGCCAGGCCATTTCCTGTGATAGGTAAGGCCCAGCCACCCCAGGACCCGGAGGCGAGGCGGAGGCAGAGTCTCCACTCAGAGCGGCGCAGTGAACAACCCAGGGGGGCACAGCCCTCAGAGGCCAGACGAGGAACCCCCGCACCCCTGACAAACCACCTGGTTCCTTCAACAACAACCCAAAACCGCCAGAAAAGAAACCAAGATGAAGGAGGTGGAGGAGGAGGACCAACGCCCAGAGGTTAGGAGTCGTGAAAGACCATCAACCCATCGCAAGGCAGGGACCTGATCTGCATCCTGTTCCAGACAGACAAACAAAATCTGCAGGTTAGGGAAATGTGAACGCTGACTGGCTATCTGACCGTACGAAAGAAATGGTCGATTATTTCTAGGTGTGATAGGACTATTGCGGTTATGTTTTTCAAGAGTCCTCATCTTTAGAGATGTGTACAGAAATATTTACAGATGAAAAGCAATGATGCCTGGATTTTCTTCTCAACAACCCAGCGTGGGTGGGCAGCGGCGGGTGTGGATGAACCGAGACTGGACATAAGTCGGCAACTGTTGGCACTGGCGGCGGGGGTTCCTTCCACATGCGGCTTTCTCCATCATGAAAAAGCTGAGATAAAGCAAAGAGCCACCACGCAGATACCGGGACTTTGTGGGCCTCCACTGGGGCCCATGAGAGGGATCTGACGGGGAGAAGATGAGTCTCCATTCAGTAAAGCGTTTTATTGCTGTCCTCTCTGAGGACAAGGCCTAAGGCCAGGGAAGGTCTAAGCACACCCTTCACCTTCAGAGCCCTGTAGAAGCTTCGGACATAGTCTAGCAGCACTTCCGGGCCAGCTTGGCCATCCTTCGTCACACAAGCAGAGGACTCCTGGCCCCATACTCCCCTCTGTCTCCAGCCACCTGCCCTGGAACACCCATTTTGGGTGGAAGGACATCACCAGCCTCCTCCCCATGGTAGTGCTCTCTGATCCTGCTCTGCCGCAACCTTCGCTCCTAAATGGGCCAGACAGACGCACAGCAGCGAGAAGCCTTCCCATCAGGAAGGCTGTCTTCATGGGGGCCACACACACCACACGCTCTGGGCAGCCTTTTGGGCCCTAGGATTCTGTGAGTGGAGCTCCTGACGTCACCCACGCGTCCTTTATTCCTTCTCATGATGCCACCTCTTGAAGCTTCATGTGGGGCGAAACAAGGGCCCATGAGGGCCATGGATGACAATGGCACCTAGTGGTGAAGCTAGGCCCCTAGTCTTACCACCATGTCAAGTTTGCTTATCGTCAAACCCGGCACCACCAGCTCAGCCCAGATCAGGTTCTCCAGCCCAGTTTTAAAGGAAGAAAAGCACTTCTTTTAGAGTCCAAAGCAACTCTTATCTGAGCCCTTGCCACCCCAGCCCCCACCCCCAGTTTATACTGGGAAGAAGGAAAAAGTGGCGCCCTACTGAGCATGTCTGCAAATGTGGACACGGAAAAGGCCATGCTGTCAGATCGACGCCGTTTGGGGGCTCAGCCAGGAGAAGACATTTTATGACAAAATGGGGGCGCTTGAGAAGAAGCTGTGCCCACTCCGCACCCTCTCAAGACCACCTACCCAAGGCCCATTGGTGGCCCATGCTACACCAACTCACCCCTCCTCCTTCAGGAAGCCACGCTTGAATTAAACTCCAGCAAGAAAAATCCTACCTTTATGGACACTATCTGGAGTGCAGGGACATGAATTAGGACAATTTCTTATAATTCGTCTATCAGTTCTCCACTCAGCTTTGGTCAAGGAACTCGGCCTCAGCTGGGACAGAGGTGGCCTCATGGCACACATGCAATGGAGCATGAATTCACTCCTACTCCTCGGCAAATGATCTCATTATAGACTGGGGGGGGGGGGGGAGGGCGGGCGGGGACACGTCCATTCTCCCGACACCTGCCTGGTCAGTCCAGGAGCCAGCAGGCTGGCCAGGAAACGGTCTCCTTCCTCACACACGCTCCATCCTATCTCAACCCCATGCTGGCAGCAGCCAAGAATCTGGCCTAAAATGAAAGAGGCCAGGGAAACAGCCCAGCTACAGGGACCCAGCTAGAGAGCAGCTTAGGAGGAGGCCAGCTAGGAGGGGGATGAGGGCTGACTTCTGTCTTAGAGGCCCCTAGTTCCAAAATCAGGAGGTACCGAATCCTCTCGCGGAGGAGCTATCTGCCAGACGCAAACCTGCCCAGAGCCACCCCCAACACCACTAGGCACATACATACCCTCCCCACTCTGACCTGCTGTGTAGACAGAGAAGGAGGAGATAACTTTTAAAATTTGTCTTTAGTCTCTTTTCCAGAAAAAAAAGGGACGAATGGGGGAGAGGACTGGCAGTTGGTCATTCTTGGTGCGGAGGTGTAACAGTCACACAGGGCCAGGTGCAGGCCTAGAAAGATCCGCAGGGGTAGTTCAGGGCAGGGGCTGGGTGGGTCCACTGATTCCATCCAACTCCCAAAGCCACCTCTCAGAAGGAGAGAAGGAGCAAGAAGAGAGGCCTCAGGTCTCCTCTTCCTCGCAGAGCTCTCCAGCACACGCACTCTCTGCTCATCCCAGGCCAGGGTCCGCTCCCCCAAATTTCAATTCTGGATTAGGTCATCCCGCTCCTCCCAACTTCCCAAACAGGCCAGGAGGTGACTGCAGCAAAGAAGTGAGCTGCTTTTCTTTTTTGTGAATGAACAGGAAGGAAGACGCACGCACACTTGCGGGAAAGCACCGTCACTAGAGTTGAAGTTAAGCCACATTCTCTCACATTCGCATAAAGAGAGAAAGAAGGGAAACGAGGGGGAAAAATTACTGGAATGGTGGAAAGGAAAACACACACACACACACACACACAGAAAGGTTTGGTCGCCCTCTCATTACAAGTTGGTCGGGCATAATGTAAACACACTTCTGCCTTGCTTAATCACAGAGGCCGCCCGTTTAGGTTTCAAAGGCGGCAGTAAATTGGGCGTAGCTGAGTGGAGGCTAAAAATTAACCAGCCATCTCTGTTTCAATTTGTAAGAAAACAAAAGCGGAAAGAAATTATAAAAAGGGAAAGGGTAGGGGGAAAAAACCCAAAAGGAACAGAGGAGGAGAACGGAACCACCGACCCGCACGCGAGTGAGAAGGGAAAAGCCGAGAGGAAAGCTGCCGACTTGGAACACAAAAGCATGAGGGAGCTTACAGTTTGGGGTCGTCTGCTCGCCTCTCTAAGACCTCCTCCCCAGCAAGGCCGCTCCCTGCCCTGCCCTGCCCGTGAGGGGCCTCTCTGCCCCAGCAGAGGTGCGGGGCGCGGGCAGCCCTCCGGGGGTCTCAGCGCTTAGGCAGAAATGCGGTGAAGGGGAAGAGCGCAAGGTTTTCACTCTACGAAATCAACCGCCTCTCCCGCTCGCCGACAGCCAAATCCTAGCCAAAACGCTCCTGCTCGGGCATCTGGGCCCCAGGATCCGCCCGCCTCTGCCTTGTCTCCTCTGTTCTATTCACCCTGTCTGGTGTCGGGGGTTTCACACGCCCCTCTCTCTGCCCAACTGCTGCCCACCCCGCTTGTGCCCAAGCCGGCTTTTCCACAGGACTGGAGGGGAAGCAGCAGGAAAGCCAGCACCTGCCCCACCACACTTCCTCTGACTCATTTTAAAGCAGAGCAACGAGTGACTTTTTCTGGTGGTGGTGATGATGGTATTCAGCACAAACTCTCACCATCGTGGATAATCCTGGGGCGCCCTGGCCCAAGTTGTAAGAGCTGCAGCGTCTTTGGGGGAAGCTAAGTCCCCAGAGATGGAGATGCAGGGAAATCGGTAACACGGCAGGGAGCAGGGAGCAGAGGAGGAAGAACAGAGAGGGCGGAGGGAAACGGAAGAAGGGAGAGGGAGCATCAGTGTGCTGCAGGCCTCGGCAGGCAGGACGGGCGCCCCAGTTAGGCCCACTGCGAGGATTGGTGGGAAGGAAGAGGAACAATAAACAGAACAAATGCCAGCAAGTCAAATAAAGCGGGGGGATTGAGAGCGACCTACCCGGAGTGTGGACAAAGTAAGCCAGATAAAGATCCAGTTCTTTGATTGTGACTCCAATGTGATGAGGCTGCACGCACAGGCCGGGGTTCGAGCACTGGGGCGACTTGTAGAGCCGCTCCCCGTCAGTACTTTCCAGGGGGATCCCCTTAAACAAAATCACCATGACCAGGTCCAGCCGCCACACCTTGTCGGCCTGGCGCAGGCAGTCAATCCGCCGGATCTTGCCCTTCTGGTCGGGGTTGGAGAGCACGCAGCAGGGGGCCTTCTTGCCCGTGATGGTCAGCACGAAGTCCTCACGGAACTCGGGCCGGATGTCCTTGCGCAGCTTGGCCAGCAGCCGGGATGCCCACTTCTGCTTGATCTCGGGCTTCTCGCCCAGCAGCTCGTCCTTCACCGCCCGCTCCTCGTCCTTCGACATCCGCTTCTCGTGCTTCTTGAAGTACTTGCGCTTCCGAGCCTGCAGGTTAAACCAGGTGTAGGAGAAGGCGCGGACGTGAGGCAGCAGCGCCTCGATGAACGGGTGGAACTCATCCTGCAGGCGGCAAGCCGGGAGCATGCGGGGCGAGGGGGACGGGAGGAGGGGAAGACGGGTGAGGGGGAAAGAGAAAAGGAGAAAAGAAGCGTTAGAAGGGGGCACAAGAAAAATCGCCTTCTCCTCCTCCTCCTCCTCCCCCCGTCAGGGACAATCTTCTCTTGCAACTGTTCTAGGAAAGTGCGGTCTGGAGCCACCACCAGCCTAGCCAGCCGCTTGCTCCCATCTCAGCCTCAGCAGCCAGACAGAGGCACCCGGAGCCTGAGCACACACCTATTCTCTCTCTCTCCCTCACTCACTCACACACGCGCGCACAGACAACGTTGCCGTCCACACACACACGCTGCTGGTATCCCCGCCAGGCTCTGTCGCGCCCATGACATCTCCATGTTCTATCGCAGCCGCAAACTCATGTCAGCTCGCCCCGGCGCGGTGTCCGGTGTGCACAGATGCCCGTGGACGCACACACGGGGCGTGCGGGGGCCACCTCGGCACCCCGACACCAGTCGGTGTTTGGCCACCCCCAAGAAGAGAGAACATGACATCCACAAGCAAGCGAGGAGACTGGATGTCTCCCCCTCTCCAGGCGCTTTTCATTCTCTTTTCTCCTGCTCCAGTTGGAACATCCACTCCAGCATCTTTTTAATCAGACCTAAATCCTAAATATGTGATTTCAGCTTTGTTATCAACACCGATACTAATGTTAATCACAGTCATAAGGAACAAAACACTTCTTGTTAGCACAAATAAGGTGGTTGTCTCGGCCACATCAGGGTTAAAAGCTACACGGGGCAGCCCGCGGCCCCGTCCCCACTGACCCCTTCACCCTCTTTCCCACTCAGTCAGGTGACAGAGGGCCGGGCTGTCGCTTTTTGGGGTTTTTTTTTTCTTTGCTTGTTTGCTTGTTTGAAGTTTAAATAATAATTGATTTCTGTTTACAAAAATAAAACTGGAAAAAATTAAATAATTACCATGGATCTGAAGCACCCGGCAAAGCCCAACGCCCGATTCTGAGCTTCTGGACTCAACAGAGTTGTGAGTTGGGGGCGGGTGGGGGGAGGGGGAGGGGGAGGAGCAGGGAGGAAGGTAAATGTTTTAAAGGGGGTTATTATTGGTGTTCTGGGGAATAGGGGCCGGGCTTGGGTAGATTCTCAAACCCTCCCCCCTCCTGCCCACCCCACGCTCCATTGCACAGAAGGGGGAAATTAATATTTTTTTTTGAAAAGGAGCAAAAAGAAAGAAAGGTCAGGGATAGCAAGCAGAGAGAGGGATCGAGCTGGTTGCCACACACGCCAGGTAAACAAAAGCCAACCAAAAAAAATCTCTTTTCAATTTCGCCCCCTGTGCATCTTCTTCCAGTTAAAAAAAAAAAAGATGCAAAATTTAAAAATCAAAACCTACCTCCCAACCCCCCCCAACACACAACACACCCTACCCCACCCCCGTGCAAAACAAAAACAAAAACAAAACCCTGGAGGGGGAAAAGCGGCAGCTGAAGAAAAAGGCTTTCGGCTTTGGCAGCAGCACAGGGGTGTAAACTTCGGGCTGCCTCCCTCCGCCTGTGAGCCTGATCGCAGGCAAAGGGGGAGCTCGCCGATTCCCGGGAAGAGGACGCGTTCGGACCGGCTGCAGACCGTCGCTGGCAGACGCATGCAAAAGAGAGAGAGAGGGAGAGAGGGAGCGAGGGAGGGAGGGAAGAAGAGAGAGAGAGAGGGAGGGAGTGAGGGAGAGAAAGAGAGAGGGGGAGAGAGCCAGGGAGGACGTGGATGGGATGGGGCTGTGTGCGAGTGCCGAGTGTGAGTGTGTGTGTGTGTGTGTGTGTGTGTGCGTGCGCGCGTGCATGCGTGCATGTGTGTGTGTGTGCTGGTTCGGTTTTGGGTTTTTTTTTTTGCCTCTTTTCTCTCTCTCAAACTCCCTCTCTCTCTCCCCTTTCATGCTCAATCCCCATCCATTTGCTTGTGCCAAAGCCTGTAAAAAGGGGGGGAAGGAAGAGAGAGAGAAGGGGAGAGAGAGAGACAGAGAGAGAGAGAGAGACAGAGAGAGAGAGAGAGAGAGAGAGAGAGAGAGAGAGAGGGAGAGAGCGCGAGCCCGCGAAGGATCCACCTATTTGGCAATGAGACATCCAACAGCAGCCAATGGCTGCGTCCAAGGGGAGGAGGGAACCGGGCGAGCCGGGAGGGTGGGGAGAGCCCCCGGCAGTTGGAGACCAAAAACAATTTGCCCAATCGACAAGTTCACGTCTAATGAACAAGCAAAGTCCAGCAGTTATGAATTTTTCATTCCGGGCTCCCACTCGGGTCCATTTGGCAGCAGCCACCCAGCAAATTTGGAGGCGGGTGGGGTGGGGGGAACTAGGATTGAGGAAGATGCAGAATTTTTTTTTTTTTTTGAAGCCAGAAAAATAAATAAATAAAGGCCTGACTGCGGGCGGGCTGCGGGCGGCGCCCCAGAAGGCCTTGGGGAGAGCAGCTGCGCCTTCTCTGTGTTTTGGTTTCAGTCTCTTTCTCTCAGGCCCGCACACTCTCTCTTTTTCTGGTTCTATTTCTTTTTTTATTTATGGAGCGCACAAGGGCGAGTGGAAGTTTTCCTCCCCAGCCATACACACGAGCCTGCGGTGCTATGAATAGAAAGAAGAAGAAAGAGAGCTAGGAAAGTGTCGATGCCAGCAGCACTTCCAGGCCAGGGACCCGGCGCCCAGGGTGCGGCCACCCCTTCGTCCCGGGTCTGGCTCCTGCGCTGGGGGGAGCACTCCCAGCCCCCCCCCACCGGCCCCCTCTCCCCAGCCCCAGGCGAGCTCGGCCGCCTCCCTCGGCCCACACCCAGCCACGCACGCTCCATTAGTGGTGAAGAGGGATGCCAACGCGATGCAGCACGGCTCGAGAAACTGCAACAGTTTATTAAAATAGCCTCCTGTCACAGCACTCCGCTGACAAGCACTACACGCAGCCACAAACACAACAGCCAACCCCAGAGAGAAGTGACAAAGGCAGGAAGATGGACACGACTTCCAAACACAGTCACCCAAGTCCTGCCGGCGCCCCTCCCCCCTCACTTAATTCCTTGCCTTCTTGGCTTTGCCCTCTCCACTGGAGGCATGTTTAGTGTTCTCGGTTGGAGGAGGGGGACACTCACCTGTCCCCCATTCAATCCAGACTAGAGGGCCCGAACCGCATGGAGCAAGGTGCAAGAGCATAAAATAAGAAACCCAAAGGAAAGGGAGAGCGCTAAGAAAGGGAACACCACCACAGAAAGGAGAGGCCTCCATCAGGAAACATGGCTCGAGCTTGAGGAAACCAAGTTACAGAGCACAGACCCAGGGGGAGCCACTGCTCCAGGGCCCTCCTCCAAGGCAGGTGGGAAAGTGAGCCGGGGAGGGAGCGGGAGTGTCCTCTCCACAGCGCCGTCTCAGGGAGGGCCTGGGGAGCAGCCAAGCCCTGGAGCAGCCATGAGGAGGGGACAGTCAGAACGGAAGAGCAGAGAAAGCCTGAGCCGGCTCAGACCCCGGGCCCTAGGGCTGCCCTCTCCCCAGGGGAGCCTCAGCCCTCAGCTGGCAACAGAAAAAAGGTCACTGCTCACTCGCGCCCCTTTCTTCCCCATCTGAAACCCTGTGCTCGGTGGCCTTTATGCTGGCGGAAAGGCTCCCGGAAGAGCGCCTGGGGTGCGCCAAAACAAAACGGGGCGGCCCTGGGCTGGCACTGAACCTTAACAATGGGAAAGGTCTGCCCAGCACCTGGGACCCCAGCCCGGGCCCTCACTGTATGAAGTGAGCTCAGGGCTGACCCCGCAGGGAAATGGTCAGCAGGGAGAGAGCAAGAGACAGGTGTCCCTTCGGACAGGCCTCTCAGGGTGGCATTCAATCATTAACGTCCTGTTAATGACCAGCTTCACCAGCTGAGTGCCATAAGGTGCCAAACCCTGCCCCTCCACCTTGAGAGCAGCCATCTCACTTTCTAAAGTCGAGATGAGACAGGAGAAACTGCAAGTGAGTTTACATTTGGCACAGGGGTGTTTTTCTGATATTTTGATTTACACTAAATATTAGACACAGAACAGAAAATGGCCAACGGGAGCCTCCTGGAGAATCCTGGCATGCTCCGGCTCACAGACCGCAGCGCCGGGTGGAAGAGGCGCGCTGAGCATGGGTTGACTCTGATCGGGTAGCGCAACTGGGTGGGCGGTGGAGACATGGCCAGTGGAGGACCCATGTGGAAGCTGGGAGAACAGGATGAGATCCATGATTCACTCCTGGATGGAGCAAGGGGTCAAAGGTCCATGGAGCGGCCAAGAGATGGGACATAGAAGTGGCCCAGGAAGGCCAGCAGAATGGCTCCATGGAGCCTCAGGGACCCGTGCAGCACCTAGCAGGCCCCCTTAATTCTCCCTTAACTGGAGGAACAATGAGCCCTTCCCAGGTGAGTAACTCGAGGGAGAACAATCATCAATTGTCCTTCTCCTGCCAGCGGCCACAACCTTGAAGGTGAGCAGAGAGGGTTTCCAGGCAGAGCTCTCCCCTCACCCTGTCCCCACAAGGGCCACTGGCTCCTGCGGGGAGGCCTTCCTGGAAGAGCAGCCAGGGTATTCAGAAGGCTTGGGAGGGTGGGAGCAGGGTTGCCCTCTCCCCTTGGGCACAGGGAGAAGAATCACTCAGGTTCCATTAGAAACACTTTGAGTGCCCGCCCCTGCAGCCCCCTCCTCTTGCATACCAGTGGTGGTGGCTCTAGGCCCTGGACACGCCCCTCAGGAGCCCTAGACAAAAGGGGACTGTCCCCCTTTTGTTAAAAGAGTGGAGGCTCCTGTTGGAAGATTACCTGTCCTAGACTCAGCCTCCTTCCCTTCTCCCCTCCCGCTCTGCACGCCCTGCACCCTGCACCCGGACCAGAGCCAAGACGAAACCCTCAGCCGCTCAAGGCTTCTCCCGGCTGAGTCACCCACAAGTGCAAGGGTTCAGGGGATGGAGGGAGCAGGGGGCTCGGCAGGCCAGGAGGAGGAGAGTGGAGGGGCGAAAGGGAAGGAGAGAAAAAACAACTGCTGGGAAAGGAAACCAGTGATGCTGGTGAGAAAAGTGAGCGGAAAAAGAAAATCACAGAAGACAAGGGGAAAAATAAAGGGAAAGCTGGGAAACTAGGGGGGACAAGGTCTCTCCCCATTTAAAAGAAAAATCGAGAAGCCAAAGATAAAACTTTAAAAATTCACGTGGGCTTTTGGTTTGTGAAAAGGAATTTTTCTGCCCTTGTGAGAGAAAGGACTCTCTCTTATTACTGTCAAATATATAGAATTTGATTTTTTTTTAAAGAAGCAACAGTTTTCACTGAAACATTTCTGACATACCCATGCCGCTTTCAGCCATCACTCGGAGAAATGTGCCTCCAAAAGAAAAGACTGAGCGGGCCACAGAAAAAGAGGAATAGAGAGAAGGAGAAAGAGAGAAAGAAGCCAAACCTGGAGAGAGAAAGCCCAGCTGGGCCAAACACTGCAGAGAGAGAGAGGATATCAACGGAGAGAAAGAGGACAGGGCGGAAAGGAAAAAGGAGCACAGGGAAAAGACGGGGCTCTGGGACGGGGCGAAAAAGGGAAAACCAGCTAAGGAAAATGATGGCTTCTATCACAAGAACGTGAAATATGTGGTTTCCCAAAACGCCACAAAACAAGTGAGGCCTTGTGGATTATTGAAGGGAAAAAATAGGAAAATATGTACAGAACATCACTCACATACACAGTATTCAAAAGTCTTCAAGGAAACAAAATAATTTTTTCCAGCCTGAGACAGGTTTTGAAACCAGCCCATACCTGCCAATAGCGGGACAACTAAAAGCACAAGAAGTTATATCTTTAAAGACAGGGCCACTGTTTGGCTCTCTCTTTATCTTAAAAAAAAAATCTATTTGTCCACATCCTGCTTGCTTTAAGGCCCAGATTTATTTTTTTCAGAACCCTGGACACATGCTAATTTTATATACATATCTCCACACTCATTTGGATAACTATACACAGTTAGTGCAAATAACCGACCAAACCTCCACAGGAATCACCAGGTGTTTCAGCATCCATCTCACTACTGCGTATCTGTAGCCTGGGTGAACAAGGATGCAGGAAATGTAAAAAGGCCACAAACAGAGCCCCGATTCGTCCACCCAATTACTAGGATTTTATAATTCAGCCTTGGCCCGAACTGAAAGAGGCTGACCTCACGCCCCTGAGCTCTCCCATCGTGTCCCACAGAAGAAGGGACACAAGAAAGCAGTGCCCAGACTCCCGGCAGAGATGGAAAGAGAACTGTGGGCAGCAAAAGGAAAGGGCCCAGCCGCTTATCCTCGAGGTGGGTGCGGCCTCCCCCTCTTTGGGGGCCGGCGGGAAAGGGCTCTGCAGCCAGAGTAAAATCATCCAAGAGTCTCGAGACGCAGGCATGGAAAACAGAAAACGCACACTGCCAGGAGGCTCAGAGAATTTGGACAAAGCGGGTTTTTGGCTGACTTGGGCCTGTTTCCCTCTGCTCAGGAAAGCGCCGGCGTGGTTTTCCTAGCATCCTCACCCTGGTGGAAGGGATGTGCCCCACACCCCTCGCTGGGTCTGGGACCCGCCTGCCTCAGAACCAGGCCACACACTCCTCTCCTGTAAAACTGCCCCCTTTCCTTCCTCTTCTCCTGACGACGACGACCACGGAGGAGCGGTGGCCTGGGATCGGGCCAACAGGCAGCCTCGTTCTGGCTCCACACGCCTGCTCCCGGCACACCTCCCCTCATCCTCCTGGCACCGAAGAGAACAGGGTAGGAACGGGACACTGGGGGAGACAAGCTACTTTCTAGTGTAACTGGAAATTGTTTACTTTCATCCTCTACAGGGAATGGGAAACAAAACCTCTAGTCTTTAATTCATTATTTATAGCTCCAAACTTCCCTGCGTCACGAAATAAAAGTAAAAGCCAGGCAGGCCAGAACCCTGTTTTCCAGCGGGGGGGGGGGGGGGGGGCTACGCAGGATGGGACCCTCCCCAGAGCTCACAGGACAGAGGAAGCCAAGGGCTATGAGGGCCAAGAGCAGCGTGGAGCCCGAGCCTCACCTGCCTAGTCGGCCTGGACAGTGTCACGCCCTGGTGGCCAAGGGCCCAGGAAGAAGGAAGAACGCTTCTGCCCAGCAAGCTTCACAACTTTCTCTAAAGAGCTGAAGCACTGACAAAAGGCATGGGAAGCATGTAAAGATGAGCTCTGTGCCCAGCGCACTGTGAAAGGATCTGGAGGGCACGAGAGAAGGCCGGAGCCAACGGCAAAATGCTGAAAACTCGCCCGAGGCCCAGCTGCCAAGCCCCGACTCCAGAAAAGGCTTGGGATCCTCCAAGGGAGAGCGGCCTCTCCTTCCCCCAGCACGCATCCCGCTCTGGGGAGACTCCTCCTGCAAAGGCCCTCCACGAGAGCTCCGTCAAGATCACGGTGACATCCCCTTGCTCTGCCCGGTGGATGCCCCTGCTAGAGAAGAGAAGGGCCTCAGCCAGAGAGCTTCTCCTGCTCTGCCTGCCCGCGGCCCAGGCTGCACTCCCCGCACCCTCAGCCAGAGAGCCTCTTTCCTGCAGTTGCTGAGACAACAGGCAGTGCCCAGAGCCCCGGGCAGAGAGCAGGGTGGCCAGGATGGAAGAGCCGGAGGTTTCCACCGCTCGAGGGCTCAGGGGACTGGGCTGGCCCTGTGTGGGCAAGCGGCTTCCCCAAAATGTACAATTTTAGGAGTTGGAAGGAAGACATTTGTCAGTCCCTCAAAATGTATTGCTCCCGCCCCCCCCCTGCAACTATTTCATTATCAGGATCACTGCCAAGGAAACCGGAGGATCCTCATTCCCCTGGTATGTCGCCCCTGCGGAGGCTGGCATGGGGTGCCGGGAGCTCAGGACCATGCCCACCCCTCGGCCACAGTCCGTCCCTCCCCGGCTCCCTTTCTTTCTCACCCTCTCTCCCCCTCTGTGTCCTCCAGCTCCAACACAAACTGTTTGCACGGGAAGTCTCCCTCTCTGACCCGATTCAGCACACACAAGAGAAAACTGTGGGCGACAGACCCAACGTCCTAACGAACTTGAGTTAATTAATGCTAAGGAAGAAAAGAGGCGCCCTCGCTCTGTTGAATCACGGTTCACTAGCCCTTTCAGTTTGCTGTGGGTGGAGGAAAAAAAAAAGAGGCTTTTTGGTTCAAATATTTTTGGGGGGCGAAGGGAAAACAAAAACACCGCAGAAGGGCCGTGGAGGGCGAAGCTGTCAGTACCTGCCTGGGGAACGGAGGCGAGGGCGGCCGAGCGTCCTCCCCTAAGCTTCTGGCCTGACGGGCGCTGGGAAGGCCGAGACGGCGAAAGACAAGGGAGGAACTATCATGCGCTTGCCGGCCTGTTCAAATAAATCGCTCCAAAAATTATACTGTCAGACTCTAAGATACATATATTTTTGAAAAAAAAAAAAACCAAAACCCAACAACTCGATTATGAGCAGAGTCGTGAAAATGTTTTAACAGTGGAGAAAACCAAAGTATGGATGGCACGCGTACAAAAAATTTAAGTGTGCAGAAAAAAAGAAGAGGTGGTAACGGGGGGCAGGGAGAACAGCTGCAATTTTGCTTTCCAGATGTTGACAGCAAAATGTAATTGGCAAGTAACTTCCTCCTTAATGCTTTGCATCCTTTGGTCCTGAGACGTTAAAATCCTGTTGCTAGACCTGCGTCTGCAGGCGCTTTCCACGCACTCCGCACACGTGGACGGGCCAGGCAGCCTCGTGGACCACACGCCTCCGAGCTTGTTTACCAGCCCTCCCACCATTCCTTAGTGGGGAGGCCAGCAAAGCAGGCCAGAAGACGCTCTTATTTAAATTTTATTATTATTATTATTATTTTGTAATGTAGGGCCTTTTCTTTACTTTTGATGCTGAGCCTTCCTGCCCTCTCCGCTTTTTTTAATACATTTTTTAAGTGAAGCGTGGCACACACACAGAGGGGAGCACAGTTCTAAGTCTGCCGCTCAAGACATTGTCACAAAATGAACACACCTGGGTAACCCCACCCGGGTTAGGAAACAGAATGTCTTCAGCACCTCAACGGGCCTTGAGTTTTTAAGCTATAGAGTTCTCACAATTTATATGCCTTAGAAACAGCTCCTGCCCACGCCAGGAACGTCAAATTCGCGCACCTATGTACACACACGTGTTCCAGAGCAGGGTGCGCTCCTCATGTGACTGCACAAACGTAGCGAAACGAAGCCCCTCACACCCGCACTGCTGCAGAGGGGTTTCTGCCTGCCCGGCTCTGATCCCATGCACAGGGCGACCGACTGTGCACAGGGTTGGTAGACCAGCAGGGCACTCACGTGTCGGGGACAAACCGGGCCCACCCATCGACGGATCCATGGATCGGAAAGCCAAAGACCTCTAGGGAGCGAGCACAGGCAGGGCCTGGGGGCTCAGGACATGCTGGTCACGGAGGCAAAGAGGCTCTGCAGAGTCGGGGGCATGAAGGGCGAATGAGCACCCACGAGAGCAAGCCGCGCTCCTCCCGGTCCAGAAGAGCCTTGCATGGAGAGGAAGGGGTGGCAGCGGAGAAAGGGGTCAAGAGGCTGACTGAGGGGGTCCTGGGATGGGCGGGCTGCCTGGGGAGGGAGGCCCAGCCCTGCTGCATCTGCCCCCCCTTCCCTGGCTCCAGCCCCAGCTGGCTCCCCCCTCACTTTCACTTGCACTAAATTTACTTTATAATTTTAAAATTAAATTTTAAAAAAACCAGGAAAGAGAAAGCACTGAAGGCAAAATACCTCCCACAATATCTCTCCAAGGGGGAAAAAAAGTTTCTGCTTATGTAAAAAAGACAAATGCAAGGGATCGCCGAAAAGTCTAAGCACAGAATAACAAGGAAAATAAAAGAGAAACACATTTAATTAAAAACACCTGAAGCAAATAAATAACTGACTCCCTCTGCACCTCGAAGGCACCACACAGCCGCTGGCGCCAGTGGGCACAAGCACCTACCCCCAGTTCTTGCCCACTTTTCCCTTTCCTTTCTCCCGGGGAGCTGTATCTGCCCCAAGTCCTACAGAAGCCCCTTTTCCTTTCCAGCTCGCCCACCCCACACCTGGGGAAGGAGCAGGGCAGCCACCTAGGCTCCCACGAGCCTGGAGCAAACCTCTGCAGCCCCATAAAGAGCCCCTTCCTCCATTCCCACATCTCCCCTGCTGTGCCCGCCACGGCCCCTCTGGAGTCTGCTCTCCTGCCCCAAATCTAGGTCCTGAGGGTGGCGGCCCTGTCCTGGGGGCTGCACACCAGGCCCAGCCCAAGTGGGCAGCTCTCTCCCCTACCAAAGGCACAGGGCTGCCAAGGCCGTCTCTTGAGGACCGCATTTTCTCTTCCTATTGCATATGGGGCTGGGAAGCAGGAATTGTTCAGCTTAATTTAAAATATGAGAAGAGTGTGAGCTCTCTGAGCATGCAATCTTTAGAAACAGTTGATTACTTGATCCATTTGGGGAGGGGTACAGAATAGGCATCCGGACTCTGCATCTGAGACCCCATATCCCCCACCCGGATTGACTCTCCCACCAGCCCGCAGCCTGGGAAACGCGCCCTCGGCTGGCACGGGGGTACCAGAGGCCGGTTCCTTTCTTCCTTTCTTTCTTTTTTAAATCGCTCTAGCGCAAACCAGGCAGTGGGTCAGGGCCCAGAGGCGGGGGAGGGAAGAGGAGAAGGCCGTCTCTGAAAGAGGGGGAAAAAAAGGAAAGCGAAGCTCCGACTCCGGGAGATCGGCCGCCGCAAGTTTGCCGGCTTGTGCCAGCCTGGGGATTTGCGAATCAGACCGGAGCGGAGGGAAAGGCGACGAGGAGAAAAAAAGCCCGCATTAAAACTAACCAGCTCTGCCTAAAAGCGAGCTTTCCACCCTTTAAATAAGACAATGCTGAGGGGAGAGGAGAGACGAGTTATTTCTCACTCTTTAATTATTCCAATGCTTCGCATTATTTAAAAAGAAAAAAAAAACCACACACATTAGCCAATGATATATTCTAACCCGCAACAAAGCTGGTATTTTTCTCTGATTACAGACTTTGCCGTGGCAAACCCGGGCTCCGACGGCAGAGGCAGCGCAGACCCGCGCTCCTCGAGGAGACACAATTTTATTAAAATCGTCATCATTCCTTGCATTTCCGCAGCGCCTTTGCAGCGGCGGAGATCCAGGTGCCCCACGCCCCTTGCTACCCAGGGAACTGCGACCCGAAAGCTCAGTGGCGAGGCAGGCGAGGCTCGCCAGCTCCACGGAGCGCCACGGGCTTGCATTTTTCTTTCCTTTTTTAAAAACAGCCTGTTTCCATCATCCAGCCTCTGTCTCACGCTCACCAAAAAAAAAAAAAAAAAAAAAAAAAAAAAAAATGTAATCAAACTCCTTTACATTGTTTAGAATAATCCTTTAAAGAAGAGGGGGAAAGATGACCCGAAGAATAAGGGGGGAAAGGGAGCTGGGAGGGGGGTGGGCAGCGGGCACGAGGTGCAGGGCGCAGGGTCGGCGCGGGCCGGTCACCTCCCCCAGGGCGCCCGCAGCCGGCTGAGTCACCCGCACGAGGAAGAGGAAGGGGACCTGACACCATCCACGCGCATTTAAGCAATTCGGGGCAGAAGTCGGGTTGATGACCGACTCCGAGGGAGCCGGTCGGGAGGCCACGAGCGCTTCTCGGGTCCCCGGGCTGGGGGGGCGGCTCTGGACGTGCTCGGCCAGCCCCCCATTCCCAGCCAGGCCTGCCCAGGGCGCGCGCAAAGCGCCTGGAGGCCAACAAGGAGGACTCGGCGCCCCGGGTTCCAGGACTCGTCCGAGCGGAGGGCGGAGCCGGGCAGAGGGGTCCCGGCCGCTGTGCAAAGGGCTCTCGGAGGCCGCCAGCTCGGGCGAGGGCAGAGGCAACAGGAAGGGAAAGCGCATTTTCTGCCACTTAGTCACATTGCTTCCCGCGCTCGCCAGAGGCCAAGAGCCCCCCGAGGCCGGCCGAGCCTCGCAGCAGACCCTCGGCCCGCGCGGTCCCGCCCGGCCTGCTCTCCAGGAGGGCTCCTCCGAGGCGGAGGTCTGCAGGCGGCGCGGGACGCGCGGGCCCCTCGGGATGGGCGGATGCGCGAAAGTCGCCCTCGGGCTCGCAGCCGAGAAACCCAGAAGCGGCCGGAGCAGCGCGCGCGCCACCCACGCTGGGCAGCAGGACGGGCACAGGAGGGAAACTGAGGCAGGGGCAGCCGAGCCCCAGACCGCCGCTGGAGCCCCTGCTGGCGGCGGCCTTCGACGCTGCCAATGGCCAGCGCCCCAGAACGCGAGGCGGCCGGCCCTCGACCTCCAGACCCGGCCTGTAGGGTCGCTGGACGGGGCGGGGGGGGAGGGGGGATACGGCGCCCGCCTGCACAATGCCCCCGCGGCGCCTAGGGCAGCAGCATTTGGGCCCCACCCCCCCGGCCTCGTCTCGGGCCGAGCTCCATCACGCCCCTTCTGAGCTTCCCCTCACCCGCCCCAGGGGCCGGTGATGCTCGCTCCTCGCTTGACCCGGGGGACGATCCCGCCCAAGCGCTCCCCGCATCCTGGCGTCGACGCGCGGCTTCCCGCCTTTTCGCCTCCGCGCATGCGCACGCCTGACTTTGCACATGGCCCACTCACTGGCGGCGGGCAGCGCTCTAGGGCCCCGGGGGTATGCACCGTCGAGGGTTCTGCTGTCCCTTCCCACCCCGTGGTGCGCGGTGCAGGTGACAGCGCCGGTCAGCATCGATGTTCTGCAGAGTAGAAAGCACACAGCCCTGCCCCTGCCTGAGCCCAGGGGAGGCCCCCCCCACGACCCCCACTCCCCCATGCCCACCCCCCACCGCGTGAGACAATTGCAGTGGGTCGGGAAAATGGCACGCGCAGAAAGAGCCCCCCGGAGGCGACAGTGAAAGGAGCCCGTAGGCGGCGGGCACCTGGCGAGGAGCGTACGCTGGGGCTAGTACACCTGCACGGGCGCACGTCTCTTCCTGCGTTTGCACGGGCACACGAAGTGATGCACACGCGGACTAGGGGGCTTCAGGGCGACGTTGGGGCGGCTTAGAGCCTCCCCCGGGGCGGGGGCTGGAGAAGGCGCAGAAGACCATCTAACTTTCTTCACCCAGTTGGGGTGTCAAGGCGCTCTGGTTGGGCAGTGGGGCCACCTAGGGGATCCTGGGACACCCCCACCTGCGCTCAGCATGCGCTTCTATTTTAAGACCTCTGCCACCCCTCCAAAAGCCACCCACGCTCGCTCCTGAGGTCCACGGGGAGCACAGTGAAGCCGCCTCCACGCCCTGTCCAGGAGGGCTGCTTAGCGCACGGCCTGAGCTGCCAAGCTGGACTCAGGGGGGCAAATGGAAGTTTCGCCCGAGGAGGGGCATTAAATGGCCTCTTTGTGAGAGGAATTGCGGGCCGTCACTCAGGATTAATTTAAGCAGCAACAGCAAACACACACCGAAAAGCTACGTCTCGCCGCCAGCACCCACCCCCGCGATTGTGTTTCGGGGAGGGCTGCGGGATTCGGCGGTGTGGCCCGGACTTTAAGAACGTGGGGCGTCCACTGCGAGAAGGGGGAAGGCTGCTCCCGCTCGCCTCACGTCCCTGCTTGGCGAAATGGGTTTGCAGGTTTGGGACGAAGCCGAGTGGGGGTGGTAAACTCCACGTACAAACGTGGAGCGGGAATAGGGGGAGGTTCTTACGGATAAAAACTATATATAAAGGTACACATTTCCAATATAAATATAGCACATGCAGGGGCGCCACTGGGCAGCAGTTCTCGGGCGTCTCACCTGCGCCCCAGGGACATTTGGGGAGGCGGATGTTCTAAGAGAAATGGGGGCGACGGGAATTAGGCCTCCGCTTCCCAGTCTCCTCCCCCAACAACCTGAATGCGGCTTTGGAGCCAGGTGCCCTGGGCGGCCTGGCAGGTGTGCGGCTCACGTGAAACACACGCGTGTGCAGGCTGGGGAGGTGCGTGCCCGCGTGAGCCTGGAGCCACGCACGTGCATGGGCACGGGCGGCTCCTGCGGGCTCACTGATCCGCCTGAGTCCCGGACCCCCTGGGGGGCAGGGCAGCCACCTGTGCTGGGACGGAAACCGGGTCCGAGCTCAAGAGAGTGCGTGCGTGTGTTCAGCACCCCCATCTGGACAAGGGCGTGTTTATGCACATGTGTGCTCGGCATTCCCATTGGGGTGTCCGGTCTGGGTGTGCATACAAACTGGCGACGCCTGGGATTCCCGTCGGGGGCGCGGGGCGAGGGCCTGCTTGAGATCCCTCTCCGCGCGGCTGTGCAGGAGCGTGCCTATGTGAGTGCGCGCATCCGAGTGCCGAGCGCGGATGTCGGACCTGGGCCGGCGTGCCTGCGTCCGGTAGCCCCCGTCCGGGCCGCAGCACAGGGGTGTGCGCCTGTGCTTTGCGCGCGCCCTAGGAGTGGCCACGTGCGCCCGAGCCGCTGTCGTGGCCCAGCCGAGCCCGGATCTGGCCCCTAAGCGGGCCAGGGGGCAGAGCCGGCCCCCCGGCGGGCCTCGGCTGGATGTCGTTGGAGTCTTGTTGGTTTTGGCCGGGGCAGCTCTAATGGGGGAAGCCCCGGGGAGCGGGCGGGGGTGGAACAAAGAAGGGAAAAGCAGAGAAAGCGGGCTGCAGAGGAGTAGAAGGAGGAAGCCCCTGGAATGCGGAGAGCCCAGGACAGCCTGAGGCTCCAGGGCCTGGCTTGGGCTGAGGGACTTGCCTGGGAGCCCACGGCTGCCACTCCCCCACGTGGACAGGGACAGAGGTTTTGAAGACCCAGGACTACTCTGTGTTCCAGAATCCTGGCCCCAGCCAAGGGCGCCTACACACAGAATCCCACAGGGCCCAAGACTGCAGCCTCAGCAGGCCAGAGAGAGCCAAGCAGCATTTGGGGTGGAGGGCATGGCTCAGCCTCCCTCAGCCAGGGGCAGCAGTTTGAGCCCCCTTAAGGAAGGGGCCAGCAGGCTCCTTCCCCTGTCTCTTGGCTGGGCTGCTTATAACCTCAGTTTCCCCATCTGGGGCATGGGACAGGAACTCCCACGGTGAGGGCCAGGAGGGCAGGCTCGGCTGGACAGGAGTGGGCTGGGAAGCAGGGTGACCTGCTTGAGTTTTGCTTGCCCCTGGGGGCCTGGCTGAGTAATTCCTGCTACCCCACTTCTAGCCCCATCACCTTGGCGCTTGACCTTGTGGCCTCTGTTTCTTCATCTGTGTAACAGGTTACTAATCCCTGCCTCTGCTGGGAGGGTTACAGGAGGTCACGTGCACGCGCCCGCCTGCTGCCCGCTGCATAATTGCTCTGGATCTGGTAGCTGTTATTTTTATTGTCAGGAGTCTATGGCTGTGACAAGCTGTGACGCCTGGTGTGATCGCGTGAGGCTGGCTGTGTGTGCGACTGTGCCGCTGTGTGTGTGTGCGTGTGTGTGACAGGTTGTGTGTGAGACTGTGCGTGGACGACAGATTGTGCCGGTGTGCGGCGGTGCCTGTGACAGGCTGTCACTGCGCGACAGACTGCGGGTGGCGGGGTGTTGCGGGTACCGACTGTGAGTGGCGATGAGGCGGTGTGTGGGGCTGGACCGGGGGACCCCCACACACCTACTTCTGTGAGGGTCTGGCTGACAGTGAGATGGGGGCTTTCAGGGACTGGGGGGGGCGTCATCCAGTGTGCCCTCGGGCTTTGGCCTTTCCATTGCATCCATCAGGATCCCACCTGCTTGCAAACCTCGGGAGGTGACAGGTCAGAGGGACCCTATGATGAGCCTCCCCTTCGCCCACTGTGTCAGCTCAGGTGCCCACCCCCCCAGCTTCTTGCCTTGGTTTGGGGGACCCCAGGAAGCTTGTCAGGGACCTTAGGGCATGGAGGTCCCCAGGCCTGGCTGGCTTCAGTGAAGGACACACACCCGGAGCCTGTTTCCCACACTTTCCCTGAGCTCCAGGTCACTGCAGGGCCTGGAGACCTAGAGAAGGAGGGATCTGGGGAAGGATCCAGAAAACGAAGAGAGAAATGGAGGGAGAAGGCGAAAAAACCAGAGAGTTCCCTGGGACCTGGGGAGCCCAGAGCAGCTTGGGGTGGGGACCTCCAGTCACGGTGGACACACCTCAGGTCTGCGGGGTCAGGATGGGCAGAAACGCCATCAGACACGCGGGAGCACGGCTCATGTGCCAGGCCCCAGCTCAGACCCCGCTTTTACAGCCTCACTTCTCCATCGACGATTCCAACTCAGACGCCCTCCTAATCAGGGTGGGATTCCGCTGCTTCCACCACCCCACCCACCAATTTCCTGTATGGTTGGGGAAACTGAGGCTGAGACAGACAAGGGGACCCATCCAAGCACCCGCTCAGGCCCAAGAGGCCTGAGTATACAAGACTCCTGGCTTCCAGAATCCTCACCAGCTGGAGAAATCCTGGGGCCCGTGGGCTCGGGGCAGCACGCGGTGAACCCCGCCCTCCCCCCCCCACCCTGCTCCTTGGCGTGTCAGTGTGTGTGTTGCATGTGTTATGGCGTGAGCTGTGGTCCGCTGCTGTCATGCATCTGGTGTGCAAGCCACGGCATGAAGCATGTGTCCCTCTGTGGGTGCAGGCCTGTGTGAGTCTGTGTGTCCGTTCGGGGCCAGCCCTGCCACAAGGTGGGGAGAGGCGTCGATGCACCCCCACCCCCCACCCCCCCGAAAGTGTGTCTTTGATACTTGTAGCCTGGGCAGGCAGCGAAAAACAAGTTTCCACAGGGCCGCCTTGGGTTGAGGCCAGGCCGTCCTCAAATAACATTTGAAGTTACTTAGCAAACTTTGTTTAGTGCTGAGAGGCGCGGGCAGCGGGCTGGGGGGGCAGCAAACCGGTTCCTCCGAAGTCCCTTTGCCCCTCTGGGGGCAGAAGTACCCAACGTGGGGCTTGGGTTCCCCCGCTGGCTCTGGGGAGGGGAGCGGGAATCTTGGGGGTGGAGGGTTCGGGGCCCCCCATAGATGGAGCCTTCCTTTTGCCAGTCCAGGCCCTGGGCTTGGGCAGAAATGCCCAGAGGCTGCCACTAGGCCTTGGACCAACCAGGAATGGAGGAGCCACACTTTCTTCCTTTCCCCCCTCCATGCAGCCCCACTCTGCCAGCCTCAGGGCGGGTTGCACGAGCTAGCTTGGAGCATGCGTCCCCCTCCAGACACACACACAGGCCCCCAGAAAGCCCCGGGTGCCCACATGCCCAGCCCCCAAAACTCTCCTGTGCCGCCGGGTCCCAGCCCCAGGCAGCAGAGAGGGCCAGAGAGCCAGTGATGGCGGGTTTGGAAGTGAGGTTGGTGCCCAGGGGAGGGGGAGGGGGAGGAGATGCCAAAAATGGTGAGCCATTACAGCGAGAGGGAGGAAGTGAGCAGGGAAGATGGAAGGCGGGCAGGCATCCTCTGAGCTTGGGGCTGCAGAGGGGCAGTGGAAAGGCAGCCTGGGCCCTTCCAGGGAGCAGGCGTGGGGGACAAGCCCCAGGTGGCATGGGACAGGCAGGGGGCCCGGAGACGCCCTGCGCTCCCCCACCCCCACCCCAAGCTTCGAAATGGAGACTGGCAGCAGCAGCCGCTCGGCTCTGCCCAGGCATGGGGTGGGGGTGGCGGGAAGGCAAGGCGCCAAACCAAATGCCACCAGGCTGGGCACGGTGGTTGCCAGCCGGCAGCACCGACCCCACCAGCACCAGCCCAGAGCCCTCACACCTGGAGCTTGGAGGGTGGAGAGGGGGGCCCAGTGGGACTCGGGGGTCCAGCAGACAAAGCCAGGTCCCCTCAAGCTGTGGGCAGGTCCCCAAGACCCTACAAAGATGGCCTGGCCTGGCACTGCCAGGGTGACGGGCTGGGGTAAAAATAAGCTGGGCCCGCCCCGGGGGAGCTAAATCGAGGGGCCCAGGTGGAAGTGCCACTCCGGGCCACCAGCTGCCCCCGCCCCACCCCCCGGCTCAGAGCGACCAGGGTGAGAACGCCCGGTGCCCATCGAGGCCCAGTTTTGTACAGGAGAAGCCCCGGCCATCTTGTCCCCAGGTCCCAGCGGGCAGCATACGGTGTGTCCACAAGTACAGATAATGGATGACCTCAGGCAACAACAATAGGCCACGCATTCCAGGCAGTTGGTGGGGGCGGCTGCGCTAAGCCACTACCCTTGACCTCCAGACCGCCCCCTTTGAGAAGGAAAAGGCCTTCGAGGCCACACTCGGGTTCTGGCAGAGCGACGCTGAGCTGAGAGTGGGCCTCTTGGACACTATCGCTGTCTCAAGTACTGGGCACTCCCTTGTTCCCCAGGCTCACTGTCTGCCCTCCCACCTGGGCTGGCACCTCCGCGATTCTGCTCCCTGCCGAGCCCCCGGGGCCTAGAACAGGGCCTGGCACCCAGGAGGTGCTCGGTAAATATTTGTCAAAGGAATGCACAAGCCCCCAGCTGTATCCCCAGCATGCCGGCTCCAGCTAGGTGCCCAGCAAGCTGTGGGAGAGAGGGCGTTGGGCCCTGCCAAGGTGACGGCAAGCATGGCCAGCAGGAGGGCAGAGGAGGTGAGATGACCTTCCACTCCCATTCTGAATCCTGGATGGAAGAAGATCCGGAGGTCAGAGTGGTAAGGGGGGTTCAAGGGCCGACAGCTGGGGTGCACTTCCAATGGGATGTGGGGGTCTGTAGGCCCACTCTGAAATCTGGTGAAGGCCAGAGAATAAGGTGCAATTCTGTCCCAGGAGTAGGATTTAGGGTGGTGGCAATCAGAGAAGAAGCTCAGCTCCACCACTTCCTAGCCCTTGCCCCTGGCACTAGCTGCCTCTTCTTGGAGTCTCACTTTTGCATTTATAAAATCAAGCCCTTACTTCACATTAAGCACCGTTTTAAAGCACTTTCTATGAACCAACTCCTCTGATCCTTACCACAACCCTGTGAGAGGAAATTGAGGCGCAGAGAGGTTGAGTGACTTGCCCAAGGTCACACAGCTTGTGAGCAGCAGAGCCAGAAGTCAAACCCAGGAAGTTGGCTCAGAGGCCCCACTCTCCTAACAACGTCCAAATGTCCCAAATGCCAGCAGTACCAAAGTGGAGAAACCGTGCCCTAATATACCGTCAGACACGCACAGTACTGTGCGCCCAGGCACAGCCAGCCCCTGTCACGCCTGCCTCACGTGGAAGGACTCAGGGGGACAAGCCGGAGAGGCGCTCACACGGGGTACGACACCGCGAGGATCAGCACTTTCTCCATCACTGTGGTCTCTAGGACAAGCACTCATTTCTTTGTCATCCTACAACAGCCTGCTCCTGCCCGATTCTGCTGGCGGCCTCTCTCCCCAGACCCAGAGCCGAGGCTCAGAAGCAGCCTTGCCTCCAGCCCGCCGTCTCCACACGCCAGAGCGGACAGCGAGAGTGGGCCCTCAGCGCCGGGCCTGCCAGCCGACCGGGTGTCCTGGAAGGGGTGGGTGTGCGGCCTCCCGGCCTTGTCCCTCCAGCGTCACCAAACCAGTGCCGGGACCAGAGCTCCTAGTTCCATCCGGGCCATCGGGGCCTCAATCTGCAGCTCGGACAGGGCCAGGCACAGCCCGGCGCCGAAGCGTGTGTGGATGTGACCTTGTCCCCAGGTGCAGGGGCAACACGCGGCTGTGTGCATGCCACGCTGATTGTGCGTGGGCTTGTGGGGGGGGTGCATTTATGATAACACGCAGGTCCTGGTGAGCAAGACTGTGTGTGAGACACTGTCAGCCGGCCTCTGTGCAAGTGTGCAAACGTGTAACGGGTCAGGGGTCCACTGCGCCCATGTGTGCATGACTGTGTGTGTCTGATGAGATGTGAGGCTGAGTGTCTCCACTTGAGCACTGTCGACACTGGGGCTCCATCTTGCTCTGTGGTGGGGCGTCCTGGGCACTGTGGGGTGCTGGGCAGCACCCCTGGCCTCCACCCACTGGGTGTCAGTGGCAACCCCCCTCCAAGTGTGACGACCACATATGTTTCCAGACATGGCCAAGCATGTGTGTCACGGCGTGTCTGAGGCATGTTACTGCGTGCGTGTGCTCCCATGTGTCTGATGGTGATGGGGTGGATCAACACTCGTGTGCATTCCGGGGGGTGTGACAGTGTGGCTGTGTGTGTGTGTCTGCAGGTCTGTGTACCCCTGCATGTTTGACAGTGGCAACACGTGGGTCCATGCTGTGTGTCTCCTGGTGTGTTTCTGTGCAGCCGTGTGTGCCATGGATCTGTGCCCACGTGTGCATCCCTGCACGGGTACCTGCTCGCCGACATGTCCAGGCGTGAAGGCGAGCCCCTTTGTGTGCGGACGCCTGTGTCTGTGTGTGCCTGGTCTGGGGAGGTGTGCCACGCCTGTGTGACAGCGTGACTGTGTGCTGCGTGGGCCAGTATGAGTGTGTGACTTGGTGTGAGATGGGCCCGGAATAAACCCCTGAGATGATCCCACTGAGGCCCATGTTTGGAGCGACCCTCCGGGATGGTCTAGTCCCCACCCTCAGCTCCTGGATGCCCCGGACTGGACCGAGAGCCGCCTCCTGAGGCCAAGGCGGTGGGGGCGCCTCTGAGCTGCCCCTTCCTTCGCCTTGGCTGCGGCGGATTCAGGTGGGGACAGACCCCCACCCCAGCCTGATCCGTGCCAGGAAGGCTGGCACTGAGCTTCCAGCCAAGGGGGCAGTGTCCTCGTCGGTGGCGGTGGCACTGCCCCTGCCCACTGCTGGCCACCACCCCCAGCTCCCCTCTGGGTGCGGCCCAGTGGGGGGAGAGCTCCCAGTGCAACCCCGGCTTCCGATTGGCTCCGGAGAGCCGCAGTGCCCGGTGCCCGCCTCCCCCTCCCCGGCTGGCGCAGCCACATCGGTAGTGGTGGCAAACGCAGCTCAGAGTTCTGGGCACAGCTGCGCCTCGAAGAGGCCTGCCAGCCCCACCAGAAGCCAGACACCCCAGCTCTGTGCCCCCGACCCCTCCCCACCCGCCCGCCCACCGGGCAGCGCCATCACCCGGGCCGCTGCCCCCTTCAGGCTGCCAGGCCGAGGCCAGCCAGCCCCCTCGCCCACCAGGCCCGTGCCCCCGGCCAGGCCCGCTCGGGGCCAGGCCCAGCTCGCCGCCACTCCCGCCCTCGGAGGGGCTCCTCGGGAGGGGGAGGTGGGGGGGGCGGGGAGGGGGAGCTAGCCCTTCTTCTTTTAGTGAACGCACCCAGAGCTGGAGCCAAAAATCGAGGAGGAGAGATATTCAGACGGAGCCAAGACGCGTTTGGCAGGAGGAGAGAGAGAGGGAGAGAGGGAGCGGGAGGAGGGGAGGAGAGGGAGGAAGGAGAGAGAGAGAGGGGGAAAGCAGGGGGGCCTCAGTTTCCAAATCCGCGCTCTCGCAGCCTCGGAGGGACAGCGGGTGACGTGGGGGTGTGGAACCCAGGGCAGGCCTGGCCGCGGGGCGGTGGACTCAGGCCCACGGAGACAGCCGGACACCCCAGCTGGCCAGGCCAGGACGGACACAGGCAGGAGCCAAGATCAATGCACGCCGGGCAGACAGAGGAGGCCTGTGGGCGGCCCAAACACACACTCGCACCTCGCCACACAACGGGCTTCTGTCCATGCCGGGCCAGGGGCATGGGCGGGGCCCACAGCAGGGCCACCACGGCCGCCCGACCTCAGGGGAGGCCACGGAGAGGCCGGCCTGCCCCCAGCTGCTAGCCTGGCTGCCATAGCCGGCATTTCACACCGTGCCGAGAGGCCGAAGGAGGCCAGGGAGGGGACCCGTGTGGGGAGACACACATCGATGGTCATGGGGACAAGCCTAGGATGCAATGCCATGGGGGCGATACCCGTGGACACCCGCACTGACATGTACGCTGACACAGGTCGACACGGACAGAGTGACACGCACGGTAAGGCACACAATACACTCCTTCCATGACAGTCAGACACCCCCAGGATACAATGGGCTGTACAATGACACACCACAGTGGCAACATGACACAAAGACGACAACAGGCCGCCCGACACACACGATGACACACACCACCGACCCCACCGTCACCAAAATATACAGAGATGCAGTTTGGGGTGACCCTCGGAGACACGGGCAGGCAGCACCCAGTGACGGACACGCAGACACAAGGACACTTGGAAAGGGACCCCAACCAGACGCGCGCAGCCACACGGCCCTCCTCGGGAAAATGGTGGCTCTAAGGGTTAGCATGCCGGTGAAGACACGCGGATCGAGGAGAACCCAGGTAGCTGCTCACAGCTATCCGCCAGCCCCCTGGCCTCCAAAGCCGGGGCTTTGGGGGCAGGAAAGCGAAGACGCCCCTTTTCCCCACCCCAGCTGGCGGGGGCAGGAGCCCTGTCCTCGTCCTCGGCGCTGTGCTGGAGGCAATCACAGGTGTCAGGCCTCCTCTGCCTCTCCTGGTCCAGATGGAGGAAGGTTCAAGATGCCCAAATTCAAGCTTTTAGAACAGAGCACTGGGACCAAGCAGTAAAAAAGGCCAGGCTCCAAGCAGGTTGGACACGGAGGCCAGCGGTCAGACACTGACCACCGGGGGGATTTCGCCAGCAGCCATGGCTGCACCTCACCCACTGCACGCAGCCGGGATGCCCTCTTGACCCTGCCAAGGGCCCACACAGGGTCCCACATATGGTGGGCCCAGGTGACAACACCCAGCTGCAGATGCAGAAACAGCTCTGGAGCCGTGTGGACACCCTCAAAGCCCCCAAGGGGACCCACCCCATCTCCAGGATCTTTGCCCCACTCGCATCCATGTGCACGAACACTCCTGCACACTCCAGCACGAGGCCCCAGAGCCCAGCCCCAAAGTGTGCCTGGTCACAGTCAGGGTTCAAGATCAGGGAAAGGGCCGGGTCAGCCAGAGTCCCCAAGAAGAGTATCTGATCCCCCCAGAGCAGCGCAGGCCTTGTCTCTCCCCTCCTGCCCTCTGCCCCCCACCATCATTTACCCCTGCCTTGAACACCTGCTGCCTTCTGCTTGGCTTACGGACCCCATCTGAGGGAAAAGAGCTGAGCCATGAGCTGGCCTCCCTCCTTCCAAACCCTTCTCTTGCTTCCTCCTCCAGGCAGTCCACTTGGACTGCTATGGTTGGGAGGTGCTCGACCCCGCCTTCCACCCCACTGAAGCAGCCTTGTGAAGCAGACTTGAGAGGGCCTAGCGGCGGCCTAATGATGATATCCAAGATGACAACAGGTCATTCTGTTTCTCAAGCACATCCAGGTGCCAGCTCTGCCCTGACCCTACTCACGGCCCAAGAGGCAGGCGCCATTCTCCAGACCAGGAAAACCCCATCTGGATTTCGGGGGATGAGAAGATGCAGAGGGCCCAGAGCTCCAACCCTGCGCTGTCCTGTGGCAAAGTCCAGCTCTCAACCTCTGCTCCCACGGCCTCCAACCGGGAGCCCGAGGCCACACAAGACGCTCCCGGTTGGGCCAAGACCTCCTGTTCCAGCCCCCACAGAGAGGGGAGCACCCTGCCCCCCACATTAACCCAGCAAAGCCCTCAGCCCCAAGCTCGGCCCAGCCCAGCATCAAAACATGTCATGGAGCCCAAGCCACGCACGACCTCCCCCATGCCAGCTCCTGCCCATGCACACTCCCGCCCCAGCCGTGGGCATGAGACAGGCGGGGCAGGGCCAGAGGGAAAGCGGCCATAAAGAGGGGGTCCCACGCTGGTGCCGGGATGGGGAGTGCAGCTTCACAGGGACAGAGAGCTGGCCACAGTGACCAGGCAGAGAGCTGGGGGCACATCAGGGAGGCCCCAGCCCATCCCCCTCCCCTGGAAGGATTGTGTGAGTGGCCACACAAAAACAAGCGTGCACGGACATTGTGCTGCCGTGTGGCCGCGAATGTCGGCGTGCTGAGGGCGTGTGCGTGTCTGTGTACATGCCCAGGTGAGCCAGCAGCATGGCGCCTTGTGTAAAGGTGTGTGTCCTTGGGTCTGCGTGAGCAACTATGGGTATCGCTGCATCTCCGTGAGCCCATGTCGATATACACATCCCATCTGGGGAGGGGGGAGTTGTGTGTGTGTGTTGGTGGGGGAGGGAAGACAGGTCCACGGTTTCCCGCGTCCGTAGGTTCGTCAATGGCCGTGTATCTGGTCATTGGTGTGAGCACATCCTTTATGTCCCCATCTTGACAGCAGTGGCGTACGTGTGTCCACACTCTGGTCTGCGTCTGTTTGTTGGGGGGGAGGGTCCCATCCATCCGCCCCCTCCCCTCCGCCGAGGACTCAGGCCCGTGGCTGCAGTGGGCTCCAGCAGGCCAGCAAGCGCCCCGCCCAGCGGCCCTGGATTTCGATGCTTTTTCCAGAAGGAGATTTCCCCCCGCCCTTCCCCCTCGCCCACAGAGCCTTTCCCCGCCAGGGCCCCGCTGCTCCAAGCTCGTTCCTGCTCAATCATTTATTGACTTTAAAATCGAAGCCAATTCTGGTTTGAAAAAAAGAAAAGGGAGAGAGAGAGAGCAAGAGAGAGAGACAGGGAGGCCAGAGAGACAGAGAGAGTCCGAGATGCCGGGGGGGGGGGGGGGGGGAGCAGAGATGGGGCCAGAACCGGAGGCAGAGGCAGGGAGAGACAGAGATAGCCAGAGGTTCAGAAGGACAGAAACAGAGAGAAATGGAAAAGGAGCAGAGCAAGCCAGAGATAGAGACGCAGACAGAGAAAAAGCCAGACTTGCAGGGCGAACTGTGGAAGCAGAAGGATTTGTAAGACCAGAGACGCCCGATCCGAGAGATGTGGCTGTGGAGAGGGGCAGGCCAGACCCTGCTGACCAGCCGACAGCAGCTGCCCACCAGAGCTGAGGGGTGCAGCCCAGCGAGACCGTGCCCGCTCCCCTCCCCAGCCGCCCTGGGACACTCAGACCTGCGACACGGACCTGAGCCCTCGCTCCCTCCTCCACTGTCGCAGAGTCAAGCCCTGGCCATTGCTCTGAGTCTGGGCTACCCCAGCCCCTTCCTAGTCTTGTCACCAGTGGCTCAGCTGGCATTTCCTCTCCTGGGGTGCTGTGACATCTGAGGGGCCAGAGTCTCACCCAGGCCTCAAGGGGCAGGCCAGGGAGCTGAGCTGGAGGTTGGTGGGCAAAGGGCAGTCGAGTCTGGGGTCTTGGTCCCACCAGGCTCCAAAGGCCAGCCACACATGCCAGCCGAGTGTGGCCCCAAAGGTGGCCGCGGCTCAGCCCCAGCTAGATGGACAGGGTCGTTGTGCAGGGCCCAAGATTCAGTGGCCGACCAGTCAGAGGAGCAGATGTGGGGGTCCCCACACTGCCGCAGTGGCCAGAGTGCCTGTTCACACCTGCATGCACACTGTGACACATATGTGTGCATTTACACTTCACCAGCACACGCTCACACCCGCTTCTGTACAGGAAAACCCGCTCCCTGGGCCACACATATGTCCATGCCACGCAGGCCTGCCCCCAGCCGACCCACAGGGGTCACATGCAGACCCGGAGACTGACTCACACACACACTCGCATCTGTGGATACAACAGTGTAGCGTGGCCACGGCTGACACACATCCCCAACATACCCTCTTGCCCCTCGCCACACCACACCGCGCAGCAGCCATATTCACCTGGACTCCCACTGCCAGATGTGAGCACCTTTGACCCAAGGCTGCCAAGGCTCAGACCAGCAGAAGGGACAATTAGGACCCATGGCCTGGCGTAGGGACACCCCTCACACATGCAGGCCCCGCTGGCAGGCAGGGCCGGGCAGTCCCCAGGTGTCCCCTCTGCAGAGTCTGTGTTGCCAGCCATGGCCTGGCCCTGCAAGCAGGACCGCCAGGGCGGCTGTGGGACACTGGGCAGCTCTTGCAACCTCTTGGAGCCTGAGGGCCCCCCGCTCGGCTTGGGTGGGGTGGCAGGGCAGGCATCCCAGGGCCTTTGCCGCCGCTGAGCGCCGCGCCGAGAACTTCGCTGGAGGCGGGACGCGCTCTCGCAGCGCGCCAAGGTCGGCGCTGTCGTGCCCGCGGCCGACCCGACGGCGTGGCCGCAGCCCGGCCGGCGGCGCCCACGGCTGCCTCCCGCCCCTCCCGCCTCCGGGCGGCGGGACGGGATTCCCCCGGCCGCCCGGTTCTCCGCGCGGCAGCCGGGGTCGCTGGGGCCGGAAAGTTTGCGCCGAGGAAAGTTTGGGGGGGGCCGCGGCGGCGGCGTCCAGGGTCGGTGGAGAGGCGCGGCCCGGGCTGGCAGCGCGCCCGTCCCTCCCTCCCCTCCCCTGCCCCTCCGAAATTTGGGAGCCCCGCCATTTTCTTAGCCCCGCTCCCATGTGAGGCCTGAACAAAGACTTTGGGGAGACGCCCGGGCCGCTCGGCCCGCCCCGGGCACCCCGGCCGCACGCAGGGGCCGCCGCCACGCACGCCGGCCGCTGCCACCCTCGGGAACCGCTGTGCCCGCCCCAGGGAGCGCCGCGGGACCCCGTCCCCGCTCGGCGCCCTCGGGACCACCCCTTGCCACTTTGTCACCCCCGCAAACACTACCAGCGGCCACGCCGCCCGGGGGTACACCACGGTCGCCCACAGGTTGGCGGGAGTCCCGCTGCCCACCGCACCCCATTCGAGCGCGCGCGCGCGCACACACACACACACACTCACACTCACAAGCTCCAGGGGCAGCGCCACGCACGCAGCCGGCCACCCCGGAGCCCCCAACGGGAGTCCGCCCGGAGGCCAGGGTCGCACGCGCACGGTGACGGCCGCACGCGTGCCCGGGCTCCCCGAGGCACGGCTTGCACCCCTCGGCCGCCTGCGGGCTCACTCCCCCGGCCGCCGCGCGCCCCTCCGCCCGCCCGCGCGCCCGCCCGCCGGCCGGCCTCCTGGCCCGCTCCCTCCCCGGTCGGTCGCGCGGGGGCGGCGGCCGGTACCTGGGTGAGGCAGTACGGGGAGTACATAGCTGGGCGCCCGGCGGGAGCGCGGCGGCCGGCCGCGGCGAGGGGAGGCCCGGCAGGCGGCGGCCGCGCTCGGGCTCGGGCTCCGGCTCGGCTCCTCCGGCCTCCGCCGCGCTGCGCCCGCCGGCCCCGCGGCCCCGCGCTCGGCCCGGCGCCGCTCCGCGCTCGCCGCTCGCAGGCTCGGCCCCGCCGGCTCCGGGGCCGCCGCGTCCGCCGCCGCCGCCGCGCTCGCCGCTGCCTCTCGCGTCCGCCGCCGCCGCCGCCGCCGCGCGTCTACTCCATGCCGCCGCCGCTGGCCGGTCCCCCTCGCCCGCCGCCGCCGCCGCCGCCGCCGCCGCGCTGTGAAAGTGAAAGTTTAGACAAAGTTTGGAAGCAGCGCACTCCGGGGAGAGGGAGCGGGCGGGCGCGCGGCGGGAGGAGGGGCGCGGGGAGGGGCGGGCGGGGCGGGGGAGCGCGGCCGCGCGCGCACACACACACACATGCACGCACGCATGCACACACACACACATGCACGCACGCATGCACACGCGCGCGGGGGCGCACCCCGACACGGCCACCCCGACACGTGCTGGCCCGCGTTCCACTGCAGACACACGCTGACACGCAGCCGAGCTCGGACCCGCCACCCATGTCACGTACAGAACGCATTGCCACACGTTCCACAACAACAAAGCACACGCAGACACCTACGCGCACATGGCAGAGACACGCCGTGGCACACGACCCACGGACACGCACTGACACACGCACACAGCAAGACAGGAATGCAAGCCACGACCCACACAGCCATGCACACGGCCCGCCATCACATGACGATAGCCGCGCACACGCATTCCAACAACGAACCGTGCTCAGACACCCTGATCCAGGCGGACACACGCCAACACAGGCCTCACACAGACATGCACTGATACACACCAAGACATACACACACCATGCATGCTGACACGTACAGATTCACTGACACAGGCATGACCACACAACCACACCCTGACACACTCCAGACCCACTCCAGACCCACAACTCCTGTATGATTCAGACATCCAAGTGCACACACAACACACAAAGATGCACCAAAACATCTTGGCAGTTGTGGCAATACAGAGGACACACCCAGGCGCACAGAATGACACAGATAAAAGGGAGATGCACTAACATACTGTCAGACACACACGCACCAGCAGACACCTGGACATACATGCCAAACAACACAGGGAGCACACTGACCCTGATACAAAGAGATACAAAGTGTCGCTGATACAAAGTGACATTGGCAGTGACGATGACACAGCACACGGGCACACACATCACACACCTGATGTCCAGATGTCCTCGGGCACACTGACCAACGGTCCTGATACCCAGTCAAGGAGCAGTCCTCCTCTGAGAATCACCCAGCCACACATGGGGTGATAGCACACACCCTCCCCACCCCGGCCCTCGAACGCCCTCCCCCACAGTGCACGCGCACACACACATGTACTTGGCCTTGATCATGCACATACGCAGATCTAGCAGGGGCCACACAGCCAGGCCCACGGGGACAGAAGTGAGCATCAAGGCCTCAGGTCCACGTCCATACCCCCCAATGAGGCTCCAGCCCCTCATGCAGGACCCTGACCCCCCATTTCCAGAGCAGACAGGCGTGGGGGCGGGGTTGGTACGGGGGACGCTGGCGTGTGGCAGGGGCAGCCCTTGGGTGACCCCTGGGGTGGGTGGGGAGGCGGTGCCCAAGCCCCCAGGCAGCTCCTGCCAGGACAAAGCTCCCTTCTGCTGCCAGGTACAGCCAGCACCTTGTTGCCCTCCCGGGCCAAGAGACTGTGGCAATTCTCAGCTATGCATTGTCTGTTAGAGGGGTGTCGGTGCCCAGGGGTGTGTGTGTACGTGTGTGTGTGTGTGCGTGTGCAGGGCTGGCTGTTCGGGGGCTGCCACAGCTGTACCCATTGGGTCCCTGCAAGCAGGCATGAAAGTGAGTGTGAGTGTGTGTGTGTGAAAATGTCCCTGAGGGGGTGTGCTCCTGGTCGCATTACATCACTGAGGCGGGGGGCTGGAGCCATGTCTTCGGCTGTCTGGGTACCTCTGGGTGGGTCTGGGGGAAATGAACGCAGGTCAGCCGACATCCAGGAGTCTCCGTGTGGCCCAGTGTTGTGTGGCAGTGATGTGGGGGTATCTGCTAGTCAGAGAGGGTGAGCGTCTGAGGGGCCCTGTGCCCAGCGACGGAAACATAGTGGGGAATGAGACAAAAGACCCTGCCCTGGGAGGGCTGGCATCCTCAGGGGAGGCAGGTATAGATGGGGTCTGGCCCCCACAGGAGGTGCCCGCGGTGGGGACGCCCGGGTGAATGTGTGTTTCAGGCTGACAGCAGAGTGTGCGTGTCAGCTCTGAGGGTCTTTCTGTCGGAAAGCGTCAGTGTGTGTGACAAGCTTGTGTACGTGTGGCAGGGATGTGGGTCTCTCGGGGTGCCCTGGAGTGTGCATGTGACTGAGTGGGCGAGCGGGTGAGGGTCCCAGTGCGGCTGTCTGTGATCGAGGTCTGTGGGGCAGAAAGTGTCGACGAGTGTCACTAGGAGTGTGTTTCTCTCTGTGGGGTGGTCCCGCGTCCTGGGGCAGAGATGGAGCTCTGTGTGCTCCAGAGCGTGTGCACACAGGTGCCTGTGTTTTTCAGGGAGGGGACTCCGTGTCTTTTCAGGGTTGTGGGTCTGTGCATGTCAGGCTGTGGCGGTGTGTGACTAGGTGTGTGTGGGGGAGGGTCTCTGCTCCTGAGGGTGTGTCTGGTACGTGTGTCTGTCACTCCGTGTCTGGGGTCTCTGTCCCTGGGATCCGGCCGGCCGGCCTGGCCTCCCCCATGCACGGCAGCCACTGCTGAGGCGAGGCCGCGGCAGAGGGAATCGATACGTCCTTAAAAATTCAAGGGCTCCTCGTAAACAGAAACTTTTAACACCGTTTAAAGTTTCAGGGCCCACTGCTGCCTCCACACCGCAGGAGGAGGCAAGGAGGAGGGGGCCGGGGAGGGGCTGAAGCAGGCCTGGAGGGGGCGGGGCTCTGTGGGCAACGGGCAGAGGGGGTCCAGGAGGGGACTGCCGGATGGGGCAGGAAAAGAGTTTGGGGATCAAGGGGCTGGGGGCCTGGATGGCTCAGGAAAGAGGTTAGGGGGTAGGGGTGGGGAGGGGAGGGGAGCAGGAAGAGATGGGGGATGGGTATAAAAGGGTCTGGGGGCCTCCTCCCAGGAGAGGCTGGAATGTCTGGGAGATGGAGCTGGGGATATGTGCGCCCAGGAAGGGTTTGGGGGGCCAAGGAGAGGTTGGATGGCTAAAGGAAGGGGCAGAAGATAGGTTTGGGGGGTTATGGGGCCTGGTTGAAGGGGACTCTGGAGCAATGCGGGCCCTGGGGGGCACAAGGGGGGAGTGGTGGGAGGGGCCCCGGGAGGGAGGAGAAATGGTGGAGGGGTTGGGGTGTCTGGGACCTTTAATGTAGCTGGGGACTGGAGGAGACCTTGAGAGCCAGGCGGACCGTCCTTGCCCCTCTGCAAATGGCCACGAAGGGGCACACTGCTCAGAAGCCCCCTAACTTGGGCTCAGTCCTCCTCCCACCCCCCGGCCTGTCCTCCCAGGCCTGTCCACCAGCCAGGCTAGCCCATGGGGCTGGGGTCTGCCCACTGTGTCATCACCCCCAGGCCTGCGTCAGGCCCCAGAGCGGGGCTGTGCTTGACCAGCAGCTTATGCCCGCTTCACACACACATTCAGACCTCACTTCCATTTGCACACACACAGGACACCCATCCGTCCATTCAGACACACGTGCGCACACACACACAAACACCTGTTCTTCCCTTCACACACACACACACCATCCACACACACACGCAGGACACCCATCCTTCCATTCACACACACACACGCGCGCATGACACCCATTCTTCCATCCGTACATAAGCAACAGGTGTCTTTGCATTCACACACTCCCTCACGCCACAACACCCTCCCTGGGTGCACACACACACTCTCTTCCTCATACACTCACATACTGCATCCACCTATGTTCACAGAAATGAAACACTTCCCCCCGTGTTCACTCACATATCCACACTCAGAATTCCCTCCAAGTGCTCAGACCCCCCTCCACAACCCGCGCTCTGTGCACACACATCCACTCTGCTCCCCCCACAGCTGCCGCTGGGAGGGTTTTTACAGGAGGCAGAGGGCTGCTCGTGGGGACACCGGGCCACCCTCCCCTCCCCGCCAAAGCCCGGATCTTAGGGCACACCTGGCCTTCCAGAAATCACAGGGGAGGAGGGCACTGCCAGGGGGCTGGGCACAGCTGGAATGCCACAGCTGGAATCCCCCACATTCCTCCCTGCCGGGGCTGCCCACCTGGCTGCGGCTGGCAGCAGGTGTGTTCTTACAACGCAGGTGTGTGGGGGGAGGGGGGAGGAGTGGGAGCCAGGCCCATGGCACCACCTGGCCAGGAGGGTGGGGGTGGCAGGGGGGGTGGTGCTGAAACATCTGGGCACTGGCAGCCACATCCTGGGCCACCAAAGGTGGGGTGGTGCTGCCAGGAGGGGAGGGCTGCTCAGCCTCCCGGCAGGACTGGGGATCCCCACGCCCTAGAGGCCCTAATGCCTCCCCTGCCCAGCCTGGCGGGCATGGTCTGTGCCCAGGCCTGGGTCCTAGCCTTGTGCTTACTGCCCCCACTCCAGGAGCCCATTGTGGGGTCTGAACCTGAGGGGTTCCAGGCCTGCTCCCCAGACATACCTGGCCAGGCCCCCAGGACCACATCACACACACACACAATCACAAAGACATACACAGGCATACTCACACACACAGAGATGCAGACCCTCCTGCTCTGGGGAGTCATGTAAAACAGCATAATCACGCACAGACACAGGACCACCGGGAGATGCTGTCATGCACACCCTTCTGGAATAATGCACACACAGCCCCACAGAATCCCTCACAGACCTTCCCAGAGCCCCTCACAGAGTGCCCCCGCACCCCGGTCACACACAAAGACCCTCACCGTTACATACACCCCCATAAGGACTCAGATATACACTGGGTTGAAAGACACACCCAGACATACCCAGGCACAGTGATGGACTCCCAGAATCGCACACTGAGCCTGGTTACAGAGATACACACGAGGCCACACGAAGTCACATAGGTACACAAAATCTCATACAGGGCAGAGCCATTTGGTCACACACACAGATGCTCTCAAAATCATCCATAGGTGTAACACACACAAAGTCACACAAACATATACAGATCACACACACTCGAGGACACACAGACACACAAGATCACCTGTGGTCATGAACGGTCACACACATGGACAGTTGGTCACACAACACCCAAAGACACAGGCAAACAGCCTCAAATCACAAATGGGGGCATGCAGGCCAGCCCATAGCTGCACACAAGTTCCCACGGGAGCATGCTCACACGCGCCCAGCGGCGCAAGCTGGCCAGGGCCGAGGACAGGCAGAGGCGCGGCCCCCCATGGCCGGCACTTGCTCGTCTGGAGCAAAGGGAAAGAGTGGGGAAACGTTTCATTTGCAGCCAGTGGAGACCCACCCCATCCGCCCTGGAAAGCGAGCCTGGCTCCTGAATGGAGCCTCTGTGTACTGCCATCACCCGGCCGTCCCAGGGAGCAGGCCGGCCAGGCCTCAGGGGCCACCCAGCCACACGCCAGGGATCAGACTGGAGGAGCCCTCCCACCCCTGTCCGCTGCAGCTGGAGGCCGCACCCCGAATCCAGCTGACACAGGGATGAGGGGGATGACAGGGCCGCAGGGCTGTGCCCCAGCTGGTGTGGGATCTCCAGGTGTCCTTGTCTCAGGCCCACGTGCGTCCCCAGGCTGGGCAGCTGCCAGTCCCACGCCACGAAGGCTCTTGCTCTGGCATGAAAGTATGACAGCATGGCTGTATGTGACAGCGTGGCTGAGGATGTGACCGTGTAGCTATATGTGACAACGTAGCTGGGCTCCCTGTGCAGCCTGGGGTGGGGGTGGGGCAGTCACAGCCCCTTGGCTCATGTCATCACACACACTCACTGTCACATACATGGTGTCACTGTCACACCTTCAATCACACAGCCACACACACAGCCACACTGTCTCATCCTCAGTCACACTGTCACACACAACCACACTGTCACACATGCTGTCACACACAGCCAGGCTGTCACACCTTCCACCACGTGCAGAGCCACACTGTCACACCTTCAACCGGCAACACTGTTTGTCACACCCTCAGCCGCACTGTCACAAACAGAAATACACCCTCACACCATCACACCCTCAACGAGTCTGGTCACCCTCGCCTTCAGCCACTCTGTCCGTCAGGTCCTCACAGTTACCCTGACATGGTGACCCTCACACAACGTCAGCGTCACACTGACCAGCAGAGGCACACTGACATAGTCTGTCCTGGTGCCCTGCAGCTGTGCTAGCCACGTGGCCACTCAGAGTCACTGCCCCAGTTGGTCACAGGGAGGGGGAGGAGATCTGATCGCTGCCTCCCCAGGGTGTGGCCCACAGCTGGCCCTCCATCCGTGTTTGACCCAAACTAGTCATTCCAATAACAGAACAATGCACTTTCACTGTCACAGTGTCACAGAGCAGGCAGCCAGCAGGTGCCGGCCACTGTAGAACTGTTCAAAGACAGCCTGATGACACATGCTCAGGGCCTCACTGCTGCAGGTGACAGGCACACATCTCACACTGCCACACGACGCCCACAGCCCAGTGCCCAGACAGGGACATGGTTGCAAAGACATCCTGTCCCACGACAGTCGCCGGCCCCAGTGCCTGTCACAACATTGAGACAGCCCCTGAGCCCTCCCAACAAGCAGCCAGGCATGCTGACATGGTCCCCACAATAGTCACCAGGACACCTCCCAGTCCCCAGGTTGTGGAGACAAACAGGTCCACGCTGGCTCCCCGCTCCCTGCTGCAGTTGAGGGGGGGGGCCTGATGGTGGCGCAGCTGTCAGCTCTGGGTGCCAGTCCCCCTCATGCATATTCATCAGCTGGGGCTCTCCTGAACCTGTGGGGAGCACAGGTCCCTGGCAGCTGGGCACCCCCTTCTGTGCCAGAAGCCCCCCAGGTTAGGGGGGGCTCTGCCAGGCTCTGGCAGGCCTCGGGACCCACACCCCATTCCACATATAAGCACACAGGAGTTCGTGAACAAGAACCCCAGACACACAAGCAATAGTCACACAAACTCACAACCACACTCAACAACATGGTCATCCACCATCGTACACACACGCACCAGGCCCACAAACACGCAAACACACAGATACACCTTTATACCCAACCGACACGGACACTCTCCATCACACACCGGCATGAAAATACACACACATGCTTCCAAACTACCAGCAACTACTTCTCACAAAACGTCCAGACAAGTGTACAAACATGGACCCACACATCCGCACATTTATTTCCGCTGACCCTCAGTGCAAACTCAGACACACAACCACCCCCAAGGAGCACCTTCGCCACCACCCTTCCCTCTCTCTCTTTCACACGCACGCACACACACGCAGGCACACACACATACACACTACGATCTCACTGTGCCGGCCCCTGACGTTTTACAGAAGGGGAAACTGAGGCACTGAACAGCCCAAGGCCCCTGAAGGAGCGCGGCCCCGCCAGACTCCCGCAGAGGCGCGGCCGGGCGCCCCCTGCTGGCCCGGGCCCCGCTGGCGCGCGGGGCGGCGGCGCGCGGGGCGGGCACGCGCCTGACGTAACCATGGCATCCTCTTGGCACGCGCGGGGAGGGCGGGGCGGGCGCGTTGCCATGGCGCCGGCGGGCCGCGTGAATGGGGCATTGTTCGCTGCCGCGCCGGGCCGGGCCGGGCCGGGCTGTCCGGGACCCGCCCGGATCCACCCGGGCCGGCAGAGACGGGGAGAGCCGGAGAGACAGGGAGAGGCAAGAGACAGGGAGAGACGGAGAGATGGGAGAGACCGAGAGATGGGGAGAAATGCACAGAGGAGGAAGGACGGGCAGAGGGAGAGGGCCAAGGAGAGGCAGAGCCGAGAGTGAGATGCGAGATGAAGAGCTGGGGTGGGACACGGGGGCGGGACCAGCCAGCCAATAGGCACGGAGCCCGCTGTGCCCGGCGCTGTGCCTGGAAAGCCGGCGAGGCAGTGGACCAGGACCCCCAGACAGAGTCAGAGACGCCGAGACATGGGAGGAGACCCAGCCACAGAGAGACCTTGCCGGAGGGAGGGTCAGAGACGCCCAGGAAGGGAGTGCTCCCAGGGTCTCTGGTCCCACCCACCCTGTCCCCTTCCACTCCCCTTTGGATAACACACCTCCTCGGCTTGACACACACCTCTGTCCTACACACCCACACACCCGCTGACAAGACACCATTGACACAAGGACCCAGTCTTTGGGGTCACTGCCCCAGACACTCCGAGACACCCTCACAGACACGGTGACACCTACAGATACACCCACAGACAGTCAGTGACACTCAGTCATGGTCACACTCAGACACACCCATATGACAGAGACACTCACAGTTACAGATACAGCCCCATAGATGCACCATCACAGGAGGACCCTGCCAGGCACGTGGTCCCAGTCACACATGGCCACACACCATCACACAGGCTCACACTCCATGGGAACATTGTCATATGTGGCCACCCCAGACACATGGTGCATGCTCACACCTGCACACATTTCCCTACACTCACTGACACCTTCATGGACATGCACGCGCTTTCCACCCCACGTCTGACCCTAGGATGCGGCACCCTGGCCCCTGGCCCAGACTGGGGATCTGTGCAGATGCCAGGTCCAGTTCTCTATGTTTGACATGAATCCCCAGCCCAGGTTGGGAGAGGAGTGGAGGGAGGTGAAGCTGGGTCCCCCTCCAGCTCAAAGGGCTGCGTCAAACCAGGCCAGGATGGTCCCCTAAATCTTCCATGGCTGGGTCAGCTTGGCCCAAATCTGGACTAAGGGTGTCCCCTGGTGGCCATGTGTGGTCTCTGCACCCATCAGGTGAGGGCTGGCTGGCTGCCCAGTGGCCAAGCCTGACTAGAAGGGCAGAGAGGACAGGCCCAGGCCCAGACGCAGAGCCCGGAGACCAGAAGCCAAGGCTGGGAAGCAAGAACCCAGACCCAGAATTCAGAGCCTGGGCTCCATATCCCAGGATCCAGAACCAAATCCCGGAATCAGAATCGAGACTCCCAGATACCAAGATCTAGAAGCTAGATCCAAGAACTCAGGACCTGGAATCTAAAATCCAGGCCCAAGTGCCCAGAGTCCAAAGATTCTGTCCCCTAGAATCTAGAAGCAAGGGCCCAGAATCCAGATCCAAGAACCCTGAGCCCAGAGCCGTCCTCAGAGCCAGCCCCCTGCCTTCCTCGAGCGCCCCATGTCAGATCCCAGGCATCAGTGGTCACAGGCCAAGGAGTGGCCCTGCAGTGACCACACACAGCCTCTCCCAGCTGCTGCCCCTGTGCGTTTACACACACACACGCCCGAACATACAGCCTGTGACCATGAGTGTAGAACACCACACACCCTCAGAGACACATGTGCAATCACACACACACACACACACATACGCCATCACCCAGAGACACCCGGCACTGCCATAAGCTCCTCTCCCAGCACGTGGGCACATGCTCATCTTTGTACCCACAGGATCTCAGAGGGCCCCCCCCGCCTTCCCACCAAGCTCAGACACACAGCCACCACACCCAGAGACACACAAAAACCCCGGAATCCCAGCCCTGCACCCAGACACGCTCGCAGAATTGTGGAGGCTGGCGCACGCACACACACACACACACACTCACACACGCGAACTCCCCCAAGCCTGGAGAAGCCCATGCCTTGGCAGCCACGCAGCCCCTGGGAACGGGACCCCCGGGACAGGGCTCGCCGAGCACCCCCGTGCCCACCCCAGCCCTCCCCCGCCTGGCCGGCTGGCAAGCTTTAATACAGATGCCAAACTCATAATTGTAACTGAGGGTGACAGGGTCACCTTGAGCCCCAGATGCTCGCGTGGTGACAGATGGCGCTGGCAAACCTGATTAGCGGCCCCCGTGCCAGCGCCTGTGGCACCTGCATCCCCGCCCCTCCCCCGCTCCCCCAGCACTCATTACACCCATTACTGGGCCTGGGGGCAGGGGGGGCTGGCTGGCACTGCCCGGGAGGGGGCAGGGACTCCGGGGGCCCCCCTGGCACCAAGGTTCCCAGCTGGCTCCCCGGCTAGCAGGAGGTGGGCACAGCTGAAGGGGGGAGCAGGCACTGCAAGCCTGCCAGAGAGAGGGTGCCCGCAGTGCCAGGGCTGAGCTGCCCATTCGGACGCTGCCTGGGGTTTGGCACAGAACCCTGGAGAGGGGAGGGATAGCGCGCCCCCCATGGGCCCCTCCTGACCCCCCCTCCCCCCCACCGCCAGGGCCCTTGGAGCAGAGCCTTGGGAGCCGCCTGCCCGGCCTGTTCCCACCCCGCTGTGCAGGCCTGTTGGGGTCAGAGGTCATGGGCTCCCACGCCCGCTGGCCCATCTGTTTCCTCGGGTCCCTCCTCCTGCTCCCCTCACCTGGGGCCTTCCTTCCTGAGGCAGGAAGAGGGCTGAGGGGGGCGACCGGCCCCCGCCCCACGCTCCGGGGGGCATTTGGAGGCAACCCCAACAGCGCCACATGTCCCTGCATCTGTGCCAGACGGGCCCATCTGCTGGGGCCCTGGTTCCAGCTGCCCAAAGCCAGGCCGCCCTCGTCCACTGCAGCCCCTCAGCCAGCTGAGGAGGGGGGCGCCCGCTGCCAGGCTCCGGCCCAGGGCCATGACTCCCAGAGAGCCCCAGATGGAGGGACAGACACACACACACACAACTGGGCCCAGCCAACCTTTATGGTTCCTGTGGAATGCCACCTGGCGGGGAGGAGGGGAGGCAGGGGCACGCAGGTTCCCCCCGAAGAGACATCTGCCTGCCTTGGTTTCCTGGGGTTCCTAGGACGGGGTTGTCACTGCGTCTCTGGTCTGGGGGAGCCATCTGTCCCCTGCAGCTGGGAGTGGCCCCGTCTGGAGGCTGAAGGCAGGCGCCCCATGGCCGTGGTCTCAAAAGCCACCTTGGCCACAGACGGTGCGACCCTGATCAAGTGACTCTGCATCCTGGGGCCTCAGTTTCCTTCTCTGTAAAATGGGGTGGCCCTAACCCTTGACTCATTGGGCTGCTGTGAAGACAGAGTTAGCACACACTGAGCGCTTGTAGCAGGGCCTGGCAAACAGTGAGTGCTCAATAAGTGCACTCGGCGATTACGAATGGCCCATCCCGTGGGTGGGGGTTGCCGGGCATCCCCAGGAGCAGGCGAGGGCTCTGGGGACCTGTCTGGTCTCTTGACCCGGTGTGCACCATCCGGGTCGGCGTCTTCCTCAGTGGCTTTCTTCGTCTCTCCAGGGCACGTGCATCTGTGTGTCTGTCTGAGATGCTCAGCTCACACCCTCGGGCTGCACTGACAGCCCTTGACCAGCACGGTGGACGTCATCACCCGCCGCTGGGAGGCCGGGCGGCCTGCCGAACACCACAGGGCCACGGGCACCCTGCGCCTGTGCGCGGGCACACAGCTGTTGCAGAGGACGCGAGGGGTGGGCCCGGAGCCGGGGACGTAGACTGACGAGCAGTGACCAAAGCAGAGGTGATTTCGGAGACGGACAGCTATGCAGCCCGGCCGGGAGAGCACCTGAGCAGAGGCAGGGAGGGGCAAAGGCAGTGGAGTCTGGGGCCAGCATGGCCAGAATGCCCAGCCACTTCCACCCTTTCCCGGCCCCGAGAGGCATGGATACCCAGGTTCAAATCTTGACTCTGCCGCCTGCTAGCTATGTAACTTGGAGCAAATTACTCAGCCTCTCTGGGCCTCAGTTTCCTCACCTGTAAAATCATCGAAGTTCGACCAGAAAAAAAAGAAACCATTCTAGGCCTTTCAACAGAGGAGTAATACCGGGAAGAGCTGCTGTTCCCAAGCAAGGGACCATGATGAGGTGGCTTGGGGACTGCTACAAGCAGGAAGCTGCTGCCACCTCTAAGGAGGGACAGGAGGGAGGGGTGGTATTACAGGAGCCCAGCGGGGGGTGGATCAAACAGAAAGCCCTTAGCCCCTTGTCTGGCACACAGTTGGTGCTCAGTAAATGTTAGTTCCTCCCCGACCCCCTCCAGCTAAGTGGGTCTATCAACTCATCCCCAGGTCCCCAGGTCACAGCCCTTCTCTGCTTAAACCCTGTGCCCCCAGGCCCCTCCACCCCTCCTGCCACCCCAGCCAGCCCAGCCTCCCGCCGTCCCTCCCAGGCACTCACTTGCGCCCACCTCTGGCCCACCGGCCCAGCGCCCTCCGCCCAGACCCCCCTCCATCCACCCTTCCCCGGGCTCATGCCCTCCATCCCGCCTTCCTCAGAGGCGCCCCTGGGAGAGTTGGCCCTGGGGGTCTCCCCCGCACCCCCGCCCCTCCTCATGGGCTCACAGCAGTGTCCAGGTAGGTCTCTGTGGTGGCTGTTCTTCCACTGCCCCCCCGCCCCCCAGTCTCCCAGAATAGAAACTGCCTGAGGACAGGGCCCTCTTCCCATTTGTTGTCAGCCGCCGCCCCATGGGGTCGTTGTCACACGAGCTGACGCCCATGGAGCCCTAAGACCACGCCGCCCCGACACTCACTTAGATGGACTCACTGCTCCCACAGCGCCCGAGCCTGGGGCCACTGTCATCCCCATTTACAGACGAGGAGACTGAGGCCCAGAGAGGCCGAGGCCTCGGGCCACATGGCAGCTGAGGGGCTGCTCGCCCTCAGAGCATCTTTGTGAGCTCCCCCCCAGCGCAGCTGCAGCTCTGGGGAGGGTCCGAAGCTGGATCCCAAGCTAGGGGTCCCCTCTGCTGGGCACAGGGTGTGTGGCTGTATGGGGCAACTGAGGCCGGATTCTGGGCAAGGCGGCTGGTCCAGGACTGTGCAATCACTGCTGTGTGGCCAGAAGTCGCCTGAGTTCAGCAAGGGCTTGTTGAATGAATAACAAGCCCGGGGCCTTGGGAACGGGCCCCTTGCCAGGCATGGTCCCAAACGTTTTGCCTGAATTCTCAACTATTATTGACTCCGTGTTGCAAAGGTGGGAATTGAGGCTCAGAGAAGATAAGCCACCTGCCCTGGGTCACAGAGAAATGAGCAGTTAAGGCAGAATTTGAATTCCAGTACACCTGGCTCCAAAGCCTGGGCTGGAAACAAGCTGTGGCATGAATTCCCAAAACCTGCATGGAGCCCTGACTGAATGCAGCTTCGAGAGGGCTTCCCCATGGCGGTCTCATTCAGACTGCCCCAGAGCCCTGAGGAGCCAGGCACTACTGTCTCTCATTCATTCATTCATTCAACAAACACTAACTGAATACCAACTGCTGTGTGCCTGGCTCTGCTCCGGGGCCTGGGGACGGGGCTACAGGAGGGAACAAGGCATGGAAATCCCTGCCCTCCTGGAGCAGACGTTCCAGTGAGGGAGACAGACGATAAATGCAATCGCAAAATCAGTTCGATATGTTAGGTGATGACATGTACTACAGCGAGAAATAAAGTAGAGAAAGGGGAACGGGGTGGGAGGTGCTGCTTTTTTTAAACAACATCCAAGTAGAAACCTAATGGAGGTGAGAGAAGGAGCCATAGAATGTCTGGGGAGGGGGGAGTACTACAGGCAGAGGGCACAGCCAGTGCAAAGGCCCTCAGGTGGATATCACGTTGGTGCATCTGGGGAAGAGTGAGGCGGCTGGTGTGGCAGGAGTGAAGTAGGCAAGGAGAGTGGAAGGAGTCGAGGGCAGGGAGGTGAGCGGCAGATCCTCTGGAATCTGTGGGCCGTGGAAGGAACTTAGATTTTTGCTCTGAGTGAGGTGGGACCCATGGAGGGTTCTGAGCAGAGTAGGGACAGGGTCTGACTCAGGTGCTCACAGGCTCCCTCTGGCCTCTGAATGTTGAAATAGACTCGGGGGGGGCGGGGGGGGGGACAGGGTGGCAGTAGCAGAAGCTGGGGGACCAGGATGGAGGCGACTGCACGGTCCCCCGGGTAGAGGTTTGTGCCCCATCTCATAAGAGAGGAAACTGCGGATCAGAGACACGCGGGTGAGGGTGCAGGGCTGACCCGGATCCGTCTGGCACCACAGCCCACGCTCTCCACCCCCTCGCTCACCTGCGTGAAGGGCACAGCCCTGCACATCTCCCGGGCCACTTCCTGCGGGTCCAGCGGCAGAGACAGGGCGGTGGCCACCTGCTGCCCAGGCTGCCGCGCGCGGGGCCCCAGGCGCCCGGCTTTCTGCAGGCCCAGGAAGGCCTTCCAGCTGCCGAGGGCGGATGACGGCCCCGGGGAGGCCGCGGCCCCGAGGCCCTGAGCCCATGTGTGATTGGAGGTGGTGGGGGGCTGGGGTGGGGGCCTCCCCGAGCCCGTGAGCAGCTGGGCCCCGCCGAGCAGGCTCAGGAGAGCGGTCAGCTGGCCGAGGAGCATCTGTCTGTCCGTCTCTCCTTGGGTCTGGGACTGGGCTCAGGATCCTGGGCAGTCGACCCTGCTGTCTGGCCAGTGGAGTCTGGCCCCCAGACGTGCTTTTATGGCTGGTCCCACCTGGGCGGCCTGGGAGGCATGTCTGCAAACCCACAGCAGGGAGGAGAGTAAACCCAGACCTGCTGCTGCGTTCCCAGCCCGCCCCAGCCGGTGGGGCCTCGGGGCTGGGCCTGTGGCCGGCCGTGGGGGCTGTGGGACCAGGGAAGGTAGGTCTAGAGACGGGCTGGGGCACAGCGCCTGAGGCCCTAAGGGCCCATTCAGCCGTTGAGCAAAATCAGACTTTGCGGTTTAGGCCTCTCTGGTTTCAATCTCAGCATCACAGCTTCCTGGCTGTGGGACCTCAGTCAAGTGTCTTAACCACTCTGGGCCTCCTCTTCCTCTTCTGTAATACGGGGATAATGCCAGTCCCAACCTGGTAGGGTTGTTCCGAGGACTGGAGGAGAGAATTGACGTAAGGAGCTCAAAATAGAGGCTGGTCCACAGTAGCAGAATGAGTAAGCTATGAGTAACGTTCGAGCTGTTGTTTTTTCTTTAGCACCTATTAGACGCTGCCCAGGATTCTGAGCCCTGGGGACACCAGGGGACAAAACGGAAGCAGATTTACACTGTTTACAGAAAACAGACAGGACAAGATAAATAAGATGACTTCAGGGTCTTTAAGTGTCAAGAAGATATTAAAATGGGATGTGACTCAGAGAGGTCAGGGCGGGCGCTTCTGCCCCGGGGGTGGTCAGGGAAGGCCTCCCCGAGGAGGTGACGTTTTTGCAGAGCCGGGAGGTTGGGGGGCGGTGGGAAGAGCCTGGTGGGGGGTGGGGGCGGAGTACGGGAAGCACAGAGAGGGCGGTCCCGGTGTCCCCGCTTGGCCGGGCCCCCCGCGGCCCATCTCGCACGCAGGTGCCGAGCGGCGGGCGCGGCCGTGAGAAGCGCCCCGGCGGGTCCTTCCCGCGCCCCCGGAGGCCGCGGCGATGGGGCGCGCTCGCCCTCTGGCGGCCACTCTCGGGGCTGCAGGCGGCCGTGCCGGGGGCACCTGTCGCCCTCACGACCTCCCCCCACCCCGCCCGAGGGGCGCGGGCGGCTCCCGCATCCAAGCCCCTGAGCGCCCCCTCACCCTCCCTCCCGCTGTCCTCTGCACCCAGCTGATGGCAGCTCCGTCCCGCCAGGTCCTGAGGCCCCAAACTTCGCAGCATCCTTGACCCCGCCCTTTCTCTGACCCCACCCCCTGATATGACAGCAAGTCCCCTCAGCTTCTGAATCTCCCCAGAATGCGCCCACTCCTCACTCGCTCCTCGTCCCCCACCTGGGGACACGGCCCCCATTATCTCCCACCTGGCCCAGTACAGGCCCTCCACCCGGGTCCCCCAGCTCCCGCCTCCTCCCCCCAAAGTCTGTTCCCCGCACAGCCAGCGGGCGCCTGTGACCCCCTGGGTCCGGCCGTCCCTCCTGCGCTCAGAGCCCCCCAGGGCTGCACCTCCCCGGGGGACAGCCCGAGTCCGCACTGCAGCCCGCGGGGCCTCGCCCTGCCCACTCCCGTCGCCTCCCCACCCTCGTCTCCCCCGTCTCTCTCCCTCCAGACTCACCAGGCTTAATGCCATCCTGCTACTCAGCTGCACAGGGCTGGGACGCGCCCTCAGTTTCCACATGGAAAGTTATCCAAGAAAAATGAGGCTTGAAAAAATTCAGAACGGGGTGTCTATTATGAGCTGACCTTTTGCGGGGTAAGCATTCACAGCTACAGGTTACTTTGTGTGCGAGCAGCAGGATTTTCTTGTTGGGGAGGATGGAAATAGGAGACGAAATGGGGGGAGGCTTCACTTTAGAGTTTAAAGATTGCTTTGATCAAGAAAAAAGAAAAGAAAAACAATGAAAATATTGTATATCCTTGTTCTTACCTTTGCTTTTTAAGGGAATGATTTCAGGTGTTCAAGTAAGTATAGATAAAAATATGACAAACACCTCTGTACTCATTACCCCAATGAAGAAATCAAAGATTACAGATGCGTCAGAAACTGGCTCTGTACTTGTCCCTAATCCCTGAATTGGCCAGTTACAATCTCCATGCCTGGGCCGGCCCGGTGGTACAGCGGTTAAGCACGCACGTTCTGCTTCTCGGTGGCCCGGGGTGCGCCGGTTCGGATCCAGGGTGCGGACATGGCACCACTTGGCAAGCCATGCTGTGGTGGGCGTCCCACGTAGAAAGTAGAGGAAGATGGGCATGGACGTTAGCTCAGGGCCAGCCTTCCTCAGCAAAAAGAGGAGGATTAGCAACAGTTAGCCACTCTTCCTCGGGGGAAAAAAAACAAAACAAACAAACAAAAAACCATGCCTCTATATGTAGCAAAACTACATATGTATCCATTCAGAAAAGATACATAAAATTGTTTCATTGTAAACTTAGTGATACATGGTATCATAATGTATACATCCTTTTAACTTTCATCTGTCCTTCATGTCCCTTCGTTTTCACTCCTGAAGAGTATTTCACTGCACATGTATACCCCAAATTTATTTCTCCATCATCCAATTTTGAACTATCACAGTACTGCAAAGAACGTTCTGCAACATGACTCTTTTGCCCTTGGCTTTTTGTGCTTCCTCTCTCTGGGAGTTTGCTCTGTATCAGTGGTTCTCATTCCTGGCTGCACCTTAGAGTCACTTCTAATTGGGTAATGGATGCCCAGACCCTGCTCCAGGTCAATTACACTGAAATCTCTGGGGATGAGACCCAAGCATTGGTGTTTTTTTGCTGAGGAAGACTGGCCCTGAGCTAACATCCGTGCCTGTCTTCCTCTACTTTATACATGGGACGCCTACCACAGCATGGCTTGCCAAGCGGTGCCATGTCCACGCCCGGCATCCGAACCAGTGAACCCCGGGCCACCAAAGCAGAACATGCGCACTTAACCGCAGCACCACCGGGCCAGCCCCCAGTAAGTGTTTAAAGCAGATGTACAATGCGTGCTCAACAGGCTGCATCAGGCCCTTTTGGAAAAACAAGGTGAGATTGAGTTGGTTTTAAGCCAAATGGCTTCCTCATATCCTCCAACATATCCTATTGCTTGTCATTTATCTATCACTGCTAATACAAAAAAAAAAATCCCTATGATGGAATATCATTCAACTGTAAAAAGGAACGAAGTGCTGTATTAATTGTGAGGGCCTCCATAACAAAGTCATACAGACGGTGGTTTATATGACAGAAATTTGCACAGCCCTGGCCAGCGGCTGAAGCTCAGCCGGGTGGGTCTGACAGGAGAGGACCTACTCTCACTTCGAGGCTGATGTTTCTTAGGGAGGTTCCCAGACGCCCTGGTCTGGTAGGAAACTGCGGCTCAGAAGTCTCGCACCTGACTGTGCATCAGCCTGATTCTCAGCACTTTCTTCCTCTTTCCTCCGTTATAATTCTGGGTGTGTCTCACCTACAAGACTGGGTGCTGTTCCACTTCAGGGACCATCTCTACTTCACTTCCTATCTCTTCGAAGGTCCAAGGAGCAAACCAGGTGGCCAGTGAGTTAAACATCATGACAATGACAAGAAAGAGCCCACCATGTAAAGATCCTGGGGAGAAAGTTCTAGACATGGTAACAGCAAAGGCCCTGAGGCCAAGGCATATCAGGGACCACATGGCCCCTTCTGCCTCCTAAGGGTTCTTCCTGCTTCTCCATGCTGACCCATTCAATGTCTTTCCCATTCAGCAGCCAGAGGAGCATCATCAATCACATCCACCACTCCTCTGCTCAAAGACTTCCCATGGCTCCCCATTGCCTTGGAAGAAACCTGGAACTCCCCATTGTGGCCTCTAAAGCCTGCATGGCTGGCCCCTGTCTAACGCTCTTCACTTCACCTCCTCCCTCAATCCTCTTTGTTCACTGGACCTCAGCCACACATGGGGACGTGGACAGAGAGCCCACGGCAGCAGCATTTCTGCAACCGAGAAAAACTGGACACAAATGTGTATCGAAACAGCCTGACGGAATAGTGATGGTTTACCCACAGCATGGGCAATATTGAGCACAGACTTTTCCCGAACTTTCTTTTACCACAAAGTGCAGTAAGAAATATGTTTCACACTGTGAACCGGGGGGGGGAAGGTTGTAGTTTCCAAAGAGGCCTCAACCGTGTGTCCCGTCCTCCAGGCTCTACGTACAATCCTTTGTCTGTGACCTTGACGGTGTGACCGTGACAGTCCTTTGATGGAGTGACAACGTCTCTGACCCCGCCCCTTGAACCCAGACAACCTTTGTGACTGGCGAGGCCAACAGAATGCAGCAGAAATGACATCACATGACTGCCGAGACTCAGTCACAGAAATGCCGTGCACGTCAGCCTTGGGACCCAGCTGCCACTTTGTGAGGAAGCTCAAACTGCCCCATTCGGAGACCGCTGTGTCAATATTCCAGCCACCAACCTGGCTGGGGCTCCGGCCAGCATCAGTCACGAGACGTGAATGAATGAAGACGCCTTCCGATGATTCTGGAGGCCAGGCAGCAAGTGACTCAACTAAACTCCTCCCAGCCGGGGCTGCAGACGGCACGGAGCAGAGACAAGCCATCCCCAGTGCGTCAGGCCACATTCTCCTCCACGCGATCCACGAGCACAACAGAATGGTTTGGGGGAGGGTCTGTCAGCACCGCTTGCCACGGGAACGCTGTACAGACATTCATGTATGTGAGGGGAATAAAAGTTTTACCAAACACTGCTTACCCTCACTAGGCATGATACAATCTGGCATTTTTATTCTATTTTTTTCCATTAAAAATAACTGCTGTCCACCCGTGTTCGGAGGAGCATTATTCACAATCGCCAGAAGATGGATGCAGCCCAAGTGTCCATCAGGGGATGAACGGATAAACAAAAGGTGCCGAATACATACGATGGAATGCTACTCAGCCTTAAAAAGGGAGGGAGTTATGACACACGCCACAACGTGGATGAACCTTGAAGACATTATGCTACATGGAATAAGCCAGTCACCAAAGGGCAAATATCACATGACCCACTTGTATGAGGGCCCAAAAGAGTCAGATTCATAGGGATGGGAAGTGGAAAGGGTTGTAGCCAGGGCTGGGGGAGGAGGAATGGAGCATTAGTGTCTAATGGGGACAGAGTTTCAGTTTTGCGAGGCGACACAGTTCTGGAGATGGACGGCTGCACAATGACGTGAATGTGCTTACTGCCACCAAACTGGACGCTTAAAAGTAGTTACCAGGCTAAGGTTTTGTCACAATTTTTAAAAATCATTTTTTAAACTAAAAAACAGCTTTCTATAAATCATTCTTCCCTTAATTTTAAAGCTGGAAATAAATAAGTCAGCGCTGGTCATAAGCCACCTCATTGATTTCCTGAGTCAATAATGGCCCCCGTGACCTGCAACGTGAAAAACACAGCTATGTAGCATGTACAATAAATCTACTGGGATCCACATGGAAACATCTGCAAAGCAGGAGGTTGAGGGAGAAGAGTAAGTTGCAAACTGACACATTCAGGATACCATTTATGTAAACTATTTAAAAAATTGTATATTGTTTCCACGGACTCCAGATAAGCAGCAATGCATGAAGACTGCTCCTGAAGAGTAAGTTAATTTCAAAATAATTGTTATTCCTGAGGAGGGTGGGGAGAAAAAGGAGTGGCATTTGAAACTGGGAAGGCTTTACTCTCATCAGAAGCTTTAATAGAAGGGGTCAAATTTTATTAAACAGAATGAAAAAAAAAAGATCTGGGGTCGGCCTAGTGGTTAAGTTCGTGCACTCTGCTTTGGTGGCCCGGGGTTCAGATCCCAGGCACGGTCCTACACATAGCTCATCAAGCCATGCCGTGGTGGCGTCCCACATACAAAGTAGAGGAAGACTGGAACAGATGTTAGCTCAGGGCCAATCTTCCTCACCAAAAAAAAAAAAAAAAAAAATCTGAAGCACTCGAGCCGAAGTCTTAAGATTTGTTGAACCTGGGAGATGACATAGTGACTGTACTGTTCTGTTCTTATGAAATAATTCATTAATACTGTAAAGAACATATGGGGGCTGGCCCAGTGGCATAGTGGTTAAGCTCAAGATGCTCTGCTTTAGTGGCCAGGGTTTGCAGATTTGGATCCCAGGCGTGGACCTACGCTACTCATCAGCCACGCTGTGGTGGCATCCCATGTACAAAATAGAGGAGGATTGGCACAGATGTTAGCTCAGGGCAAATCTTTCTCATCAAAAAAAAAAAAAAAAAGGACTGTATAAAGCCACTCTAGGATACATAAGAAACTAACACAAGCAGGGAGAGGGGCTCAGACAGGGAAGGGGAGCATGGGAGACAGGTGGGAGTAAGACTGCTCACCGTAATCCTTTTCATTGTTTGTATTTTGTGTGTGTGTGAGGAAGACTGGCCCTGAGCTAACATCTGTGCCAGCCTTCCTCTATTTTATGTGGGATGCCGCCATGGTGTGGCTTGACAAGGGTGCTAGGTCCGCACCCAGGATCCACCTGTGAACCCCGGGCCACTGAAGCGGAATGTGTGAACTTAATCACTCTGCCACCAGGCCGGCCCCTATTGTTTGCATTTTCATGTTTTAAATTGTGAAATGTCAAAACTCTACAGAAAAGTGTGCAACACACATATACAGTTATATATCGCTTAAATAATAATTACAACCTCAGCATCACTGTAGCCTATATCAAGAAACAATATTGCCAGCCCAGTGGCGTAGCGGTTAAGTTCACGGGCTCCGCTTCAGCAGCCAAGGGTTTTCGGGTTCAGATCCCAGGAGCAGACCTACGCACCGCTTGTCCAGCCATGCTGTGGTGGCGTCCCATGTACAAAATGGAGAAATGGAGGAAGTGGGGCACAGACGTTAGCTCAGCAACAATCTTCCTCAGCAATAAATAAGAAATAAATAAAAATAAATAAAGTAAAATAAAAAAAAATAACATTGAATACTGTCCACTTGGAGAAAAGGAAACAGACAGGAATGCCCCACCCAATGACCTGTTACAAGGGAACCCCCCTCCCCGCCATGTGGCCCCTCAGCCACTAGAGGCGTCCCATGCTGACTTCCAGAATGATCACTGCCTTGTTTTTTTGTTTCATCATTTACCCCATAAGGTGTACATCCATGACACCAGGGCTTTTCCACGTGACATAAAAGGACCACTGTGTAAACTTCACACAACAGAAACACTCTTTATGAAATGAGTCACTCGGCCCTGCTTCCTTTGTTGCCTGTGACGTCTGTGAGAGCCACCCACGTTACTGTCATTTCTGCTCTCACGCTCCTGTGCAGCATCCTGTTGACCAAAACATCAAAATTTAGGCCTCCATTCTCCTGCGGAAGGGCCCGGGTGGGGCTGTTGCCCGCTTGGGACTGACCTATAGAATATACACGGTGCTGCGGGACACGAACATGCTCGTCCAGGCTTCCAGGCTCACTGCGCAAACTGCAACTCTATGTGTGTGTGACAAAATATGCATAACAAAGTTTCCCACTTTAACTATTTTTAAGTGTCCAGTTCGGTGGCATTAAGCACGTTCACAATGTTGTGCAACCATCACCACCGTCCACCTCCAGAACTTTGTCATCACCCCAGAAACTCTGTCCCCATTAGGCCACAACTCCCATTCTGCGTGTCCTGAGCCCCTGCCAGCCACCATTCTGCTTTCTGTTGCTAAGAGTTTGACTCCTCCAGGGGTTTCATATAAGTGGAATCAAACAATGTATGTCCTTTTGTGACTGGCTGATTTTATTCAGCATAATGTCTTCCAGATTCACCCACGTTGTAGCCTGTGTTGGAATTTCCTTCCCTTTTAAGGCTGAAATCTTTTTTCTAAAATAGTGTTTAATTTCTGCACCAAGACCAAACATCTTAAAACAGAAAAAAATTAAGTTCAAAGGTATAAAGTAACTAAATATTTACAATGAAACTTAAAATAAAATCTACATAAATATCTTAAATACTTACATACAACTTTAAGTAAATGTTTTAAGTAGAAATTTTTTTTTTAAAGATTTTATTTTTTTTTTCCTTTTTCTCCCCAAAGCCCCCTGGTACATAGTTGTATGTTCTTCCTTGTGGGTCCTTCTAGTTGTGGCATGTGGGATGCTGCCTCAGCGTGGTTTGATGAGCAGTGCCATGTCTGTGCCCAGGATTCAAACCAACGAAACACTGGGCCTCCTGCAGCGGAGCGCGAGAACTTAACCACTCGGCCACGGGGCCGGCCCCCTTAAGTAGAAATTTTAATATTTAAAATAAATATCCAGGTCAGGTTTTATATAATTATTTAAAATAAAAATGTTAACAAAGATATTAAAAATCAAATTAAAAAGCATAAAATAGAGTTCACGTTATGAGCAAATTTAAATGTGTTTAAAATAACATGTAAGTATTTCACCGAACATTTTAAATCGATTTTAAATATTTAAAGTAAAAAATAAAGTAATATGTAGACTGGACTTCAAATTGAAAGAATATTTAAATATTTTAAATAAATATTTAAATGATTGTTTAAAATAAATTTTAAACATCTAAATTTTAAAATAAAAATTAAATGCTGTTTTAAATATACAAATGTTCATTTTAAAGACGCCTTTCACAGATAACATTGATTTACGCCCCACGATGCGTAGAAGCCCGCGACCGCGCGCAGGCAGCGCCGTGGCCACCCCGCCGGCCCGCGAGGACCCCGCACGGCAAAGATGGCGGCGCCCATGCGGCAGGCGCGCTGCCTGCTCGGGCGGGCGGCGACCCTGGGCCCCGGCCCGCGGGGCTACCGGGCGCCGCCGCCCCCGCGCCGCTCGCCGGGGCCCTGGTGGCCGGACCCGGACGACCCGCTGACCCCGCGCTGGCAGCTGAGCCCGCGCTACGCGGCCAAGCAGTTCGCGCGGCACGGCGCCGCCTCCGGGGTGGCGGCCGGGGCGCTGTGGCCGTCCCGGGAGCGGCTGCGCGAGCTGGAGGCGGAGGAGCGCGAGTGGTGCCCGAGCCTGGAGGCCATGCAGGAGGCGCTGCGGGCGCGGCAGCAGGCCGAGGAGCGGCAGCGGCAGGCCAGGTGCGTGCGCGGCGGCCCTCCCCGCCCTGTCCCCGCGGAGCCCCGCAGCGCGCAAGGCGGGGGACGAAACAGACCCGTTAGGAAAGTAAAACTGGGGTACGAGAGCGTGCTGGAGCGCGGCTTTCGTTTGGGAGGCCTCGGGCCTCTCTGAGGGCTTGATGTTTAAGCAGAGACCTGAATGACCAGACATAGTCCTGGGGGGATCTCAGAAAGAGTGTTCTCGGCAGAGGGAACAGCTGGTGCGAAGGCCCTGAGATAGGAACATGCCTTAAGGAACAGCCAGGACGTCAGAGTGGGAGGGGATGCAGCCTGGAATCAAGGGTCGAAAGCAGACCAGGAGGCCAGGCTGAAGGATTAGACTTGAAGGAAGACTGGCAAGACCAGGGGCATCTGAATGGTGGCACTTCCTGGAGGGAGGAGCAGGCCAAGTGTGTCTCCTGTTTAAAGTGAGGAGGAGAGTTCATCCCACAGTAGAGATGAGGAAACTGAGGCCCAAGGTGGAGTCACTCGGCCAGAGTCACCGAGGCAGTGAACCGCTGAGCTGCGCTGTGACCCGGGTCTTGCCTGGCTCTGCCGGGTCGCTGCTGGGAAGCCCTGTCCTGGGGCTTTAGGTCTTCCAGCGTCACTGCTCTAATCCTTCAGATGCAGCCGGGACTGCACCTGCTCACTCGGAGGATGGGCGGGACAGGTCCCACCCACTTCCTGCCTTCGCTCTTGTGCCTAGCACTGGGCCTGGCATACAGCAGCTGCTCAGCGATGTCTGGGCTGGAGAAGCGAGCTGTGGGCGCGGCCCAGCATGGTGGGTGGCACGTGGATGGCTCACTGGCCGCTGTGAGATGCTGGGTGGACTGGGGGTTGCTCCCGGGGTCCTGGGGCCCGGCGGCGCTGTCTTGGGCGCAAAGTCACGCACAGGTGAGTTCCTCTCTCCTGCCTGTGTCTTCACTTGTCAGGACTCTTCCTGACACTCACTGGGGAGGGAGCGGGGAGAGGCAGGCTGAGGGCAGATGGGCTCTGCTGTGGCTGGGGGTCCTGCCCTCACCGTCCACCCACGTCCCCTGCAGGGAGCAGCTCATCGCAGAGCGCATGGCCCAGATGCCACAGATGATTGAGAGCTGGCGGCGGCAGCAACAGGAGCGCAGGGAGAAAGAGCGGGCGGACAAGGAGCGGCGGGCCCGGTTGCAGGCGGAGGCCCAGGAGCGCCTGGGCTACCATGTGGACCCGCGGAGCGCCCGCTTCCAGGAGCTGCTGCAGGACATGGAGAAGCAGCAGCGCAAGCGCCTCAAGGAGGAAAGACAAAGACAGAAGAAGGAGGCCCGAGCAGCCGCGATGGCTGCCGCCGCTGCCCAGGACCCAGCCGCCTCTGCGGCCCCCAGCTCCTGAGCTGTGTCCCTTCCCAATAAAGCTGCTGCCTGCCCGCGCCAGCCCTGAGCCTCTGCGTCCTCCCGCTGCGCCCCTCCCGGGCCCCAGTTCCTTCCCCAACACCTGGGGCTGGGGACTCCTGCGCCGGCTCTCACTCAGGGACTGGCGGCTGTGCCGACTGACTGGGACTTCAGGGGGAGAGAAAGGGGGATGCAAAGGGGGAAATAATGGAGGAGCAGCTGGCAGAGGAGAAGAAGGCTTCTGTTTACCAACATTAATCTCCAGTAATTAGCCAATTACCAGGGGAGAAGTGTAGCCAAAACAGACTGCGGTGATTGGGGGGGGGAGGCAGCCCTTCCAAGTCTGAGCGGGGGCCCACCGCCTGGACACGAGACAGCTTTGAGGGGGGAGACACTGGGAGCCCCAACCTGCAGAGGCTGACGGCGCCCTCTGCCCCCCTCAGCATTCCTACACTGCCCGGGCCCAACTAGCCCCCAGACCCAGACCAGCAGGAGTGGGAAGCCCCAGCAGGCACAGACCACAGGACTAGCTTTTAAAACTTTATTCACTTCAAAACCTTTATCAGACACGGTTCTGTTTGGGGCTGGGGGGGGGGGGGGGGGCTGGACCTCCAGAGCAGCTCTGATGTTACCCCCTCCCCAAGCAGGACAGCCCAGGCTTCCCCCTTCCCAGCCAAGGAGATGAGGAGATGCCGGCTGGAGGCCAAGGCCAGAGTGGGGAGGGGCCTTGGGGTGCTCGCCCAGATGGAAGGCTGGGCCACTCCAATGGAGGACCCAAGTCCGGGGCTCCAGCTTCCCCTCACCCTGGAAGAGGGCGGGGGAGGTCTCGGGGGCTCTTCGGGGGATGGGAAGCAAGCAGCCGCCTCTCCATCTGGCTGCAGGGAGCTGGGACAGAGGCCAAGAGGGGCCCATCTGTCGCCTGCAGTCCTGCCAGCTCCTTCAAGTAGGCAGGGCTGCGGCGGGGGATGGGGACAGCTGTCTGGCCCGGGTCTTCTCAGGCCAAGATGCGAATGGGGGCCACTTTAGGAGGGTGGGAAGTTGGGGTGGTTTTTTTTAAAGTTTTTGATTTTTCTTCCACTTCTTAAATAAACATGAATATATATATATTTTTTTCTGTTATAAAACTTCCGTGGAGTTGAGGGGTGGGGGGGCAGTGGGCAGCCCGGCCTCCCGGCATCACTCGTCATCAAAGTTCTGACTCAGGAGGAAGTTAGCAGCCAAGTTCTCGTTTTTCTCACAGGCGAAGTAGGCCTGGATCACCAGGCCCTCGGGGAAGCCCAGGGCCTTCAACTGCAGGGAGAGGGGCAGGCGTGAGCGGGCCAGGCCTGCCCCCAGCGGGACCACCCACAGCCAAGCCTCTTACCCTCTCTATAGCTTCCTTCTCCTGCGGCGTCACCTGGATGTAGTTCATCTGGGGGGCCTCCTCGCCTATGGCGCCCACCTCGCCCTCCACATCGGAGATGTCTGCCAGCTCTCCAGGAGGCTCATTTAGCATCTGGATGAACTGCTCCTGATGCCGGCTGATTTGCTGTGGGAGACAGACGGGAAGGGATGGTGACCCACATGCCTTGTCCTCCCTTCCCAGGCCCCTATCACAGCCCTTGCTTTTTCAAAATTCACCCAGCACATATTTAGAGTGCTTGTTCTAGCCAAACAGCAACACAGCAGTGGACATGGGCCCTGTCCTGCTGGAGCTGATGTTCCAGAGTGGGGAGATGGGCCCCATGCAAATAAATGGACAATTATTTACAACATAAATACTGCGCCTGGCATACAGTACGGCAGACCTTGGGCTAGGAAAAACACTGCAGGCCAGGAGGGAGCAGTCTGTGACCTGCCAGATGGGGAGGGAATTTCCTCCAGGAAGCACAAACAGCAAGTGCAAAGGCCCGGGGTGGGGATGCATTTGGCAAATCCCAGAAACACAAGACCCTTGTGGCAAAACACAGTAAAAAAGGAAGGGAAGAAGGAAGAAGCAGAAGATGAGATCAGAGAGGAGGCAGGGACCAGACTCGCTTTCTTCTAGTGCTTTCTAGTGCAATGGAACATCACAATAGTAATGTAAATACAGAAAGACATATACCTTTCAAAAAGGTTAACTCATCTGGGTATCGCATATGTAAGGGTGCTGATACAACTCTAATTTTATGTACGTCTCACAATTTTCACATCAAGGAAAAAAAGTGCTTTTTCAGGAATCTGGCTCCATGTGCGGAATGGACCCTGGGGCTGAGCAGAAGCAGAGGCCTGGGTGGTAGCTGCCAGGGAACCGGGTGGGAGAGGAGGTGGACTGCAAGGCTGGGCTGAGTGAGATGGGCTGGAAGCAGATCAGACAGGACAGGTGATGGACAACCCTAGCCGGCCCCCAGGGCCTGGGGCTCAACCAACCCCAGGCCGGTCCACGTGGGGATGGGGAAGGCTGGGAGAAGGGTCTGTTCTGAAGTCTTTGACATCTAGAAAGCACTTTGACAAAGGCATAAAGTCAGCCACAGGTGAGTGTGGCATCCAGAGGTCCAGGCTGGTTACACAGACTTGAGGAGCACCACAGACTGAAGGCCCAAGACAACGTGCAGGAAGGACCGAGTACAGATGGTGAACAGAGAGGTACGCAGCCTAGGCCCTCCAACATCCGGAGGGGTGAGCAGGAGGAGCCAGCACCAGAGCCAGGGAAGTGGGAGGAGAAGCAGTGGACAACAGGTACCAGGCCAGGAGAGGCAGGCCTTCATGGAGGACCCAGAGGACCCTGGCACAAGTGGGGATACCGTCCCTCTGCCTAGGACCCTTCAGGGGCAGGATGGAGCCTTGCTGAGCACGGTGGTCCCAGAGTCAACAGGGGCCCAGCGGTCCTGGGGGCTACCCTGCAACCCCATAGACATTTATGAAGCCCCAGCTGCATGTGAAGCCAAGCCAGAGCCACAAGACCCAAAAGGAAGAGCACCGAGCCAAGAAACTGGAGACACACACGCTCCACCAGCTGCCAGGCTGCTCCAAGCCTCTGGCGTCTTCCTCCGTGGGGGCAATGATGACAGCCCTCACACCTCCCTGGGTGGTTGGCAGGGTTACGAGACTGGGCAGGCCATCAGGCCACAGGGAGCAGCAGGAGCTATTTCCAAATATAGGGAAACTCCTACATCCCATGACAGGCCAGGTTTGCTCTCTGGGGCTGTGGTACCCAGAGGGGAGGGGAGACGGCGCCTGCACTGGCTCCGCCCCCAGGGCCGCACCTGCAAAAGCTGAGGGTTCTCCTGGCCCAGCTGCTGGAGCAGGGCCGGCAGCAGTGCTGGGTTCTGCTGAATCACCTGCCGCATGTTCTGGAACTGGGGCTGGTCCCGCAGGAACTCTAGAGGGTTCTCTCCTGCTGGCAAGAGGAAGGTGCGTGGTCAGACACCACAGTGGACACCCAGAAGCAAACGCAAAGACCCAGGGGTGAGCCAACGATGAGCGTGGCATCGAGGGGCAGGAGGAGTCAGATGTCTTGACAGCAGACACTCCCCCACACGCACCCCCTAGTCCACTCACCTGCTTCTGTAGTCGGCTGCTCGGACACCTGGCTCTCCTGGACAGAACCATGTTCTGGCTCGGGACTCCCAGGAATTCCCTGTTGGGGATCCTATTTAGTTCCAATGCACAGACTGTCCACTGCCTCCCTCCTACATGCTCAGCCCTGGCACAAGACAGGTGAGGCCTGGGCCCCGGCCTCCCCAGGCCCACCCCACTGCTTACATGCAGGCTCCCGCAGGAAGACTTTCCTGGCTGGAACCACGACCCAAAGGCTTTTGGGGGCACCCTGACCACGTGTCAGGGCACTGGAGCCCATGAACTCCATGGAGGCCTCCCCGGGAGGTAGCAGCCCCCTCACCGTGAGCAGATACTCCACGGCTCGGTGTGGGTTGTTGTAGCTGGCTCTCAGGGCGGCCACAACCCGCTCTCGCTCATAGCCCATGGACATGATCTCCGTCAGCATCGTCTCATACTCAGATCCAGTCACTATGGAAGGAGCAGCAAGGCCTGGGTTACCAAGGAGAGGCAATTACAGCTCCCAGGCCCTCCCGCACTCACACAAGGCCCAGCTAATGGCTGGGGCACCCAGTCGCTCTGCCCGGGGGACCCCCCACCCACCTAGCGTGGAGGCCGCGTCTTCCTCTCGCCCGCTGCTACCTGAAGAGGGAACAGAGCTGCAAATTCAAGAAAGAGAAATCGGACCCTGGCTCCTGGCGGCCTGCCCTCCCCCCAGGTGCGTGGGGTCACGTATGTGGGCGCTGGAATGTGCTGGGAGGACAGGCCCAAGCTGGGACTGCTGTTCCTTGCCTTACCCTGACACGGATTCTGGGGACGTCGCGGGGATTGATTCCTCCGACGGACTCTTGTCCTCTCTGGGGGCAGGCGGAGGATGGGACATGCCTGAGGCAGGGGCCGGAGGAAAGGTGGTGGAGGACTCCGGGGCAGCAGTGGGTGAGGTCTCTGGGGGCACTGCGCTGCTTGGACTCGTTTTCGCCTGTGACACCCAGAAAAAGAGCAGACATCAGTACCCCTATCTAGTCCCCACAGCCCGCCCCGTCCCGGCCCCGCCTGCTCACGGCTAATCTCTGCCGGGCACACACGGCTCTCTGCCAGCTCCTCAGCTAATCCACCCACCCCTCCAACCAGCACACTGCACCCACCTTGGTCACCATGACGACCACAAAGTTCTTCTCATCGATACGATAGTCCCTGATGGGGACGTCGTCACTCAAGATCTTGCCAGCATAGATGAGCTTCTGTCCAGCCACGGGGAAGGCATCGCGCCCCTTCTCAGCTTCTATCTTTTCCTTTAGCACTTTCACCTGGGGGGGATGGGTACAATCAGCCACTGCAAACCCCAAGAGACTCTCTTCCGTTCTAGTGTGGAGGGGAGAGGCTGCAGGCCCTGAGGGCAGAGAGGCTAAACTTCAGTCAAGCAAGCCAGAGGCGAGTTTGTTCATTCATCCCACCACTCAGCAGGGTGTGTACTGAACACCCGTCATGTGCCAGGGGCTGTTTCGGGCACTGAGGGACACAGCTGGGAACAGAACTTCACACAAGTCCCCGCTCTCACAGAGGTGCCACTAATGTGGGAAGAAGAAAACAAACACACATTTCAGATAGTGTAAAGTAGGAGTCAAAGTAAAACAAAACAAAGGGGAGCTGGGTTTCCTCATTCCACGCTGCTGACAGTGGTCAGTGTTTACCAAGAGCATCCTAAGGTGATGGTGCTGTTGTAAGTGTACACATGTCACAGTTTCAAAGCCTCATAACAACTGTACGAAATAAATGTCACCAGCTTTATTTTACAATATGAGAAAACGGAAGCATAGAGAGGTTAGCTACCTCGCTGAAAATCAAACGCTTGGGCTGGTCAAAAAAATCTGAGTCTGTTTCCTTTTCTACCAAAAGCGGACTTCAATGTCTCCCTCAGGAGATAGTTGCGCAGAAAGTGGCAAGGACACAGCTAGACACTCGCTATGCTTGTGAGATCCTAAGTCTCTTTCCAGCTAAGAAGGCAGCGTCATGTTCTGACCACGGGCAGAACGCGATCTGAATCCCAGCTCTGCCATTACTCGCTGTCTGCGCCTGGGGCAACACGTTCCTGAAATCCTAGATTTCCACGTCTGTAAGACAAGGGCAGGCAAAGGCCCCAAACGACAAGCCTGTTTCATGGATTTACTAAGATTACAACACCACAACGATCTGCGACTGGAAAAAGAACAAACGGCCAGCAAACACGGACCACTGAAACTCAGACGGTTTACTGTCATCATCGTCGTCGCTGCTGTCACCGCCCAACACCCCCTGGCCACTCCTCCCAGATCCGGCCACCAGCGTCCAGAGGAGACGCCTGCAAAGCTGGGAGCGCAGAGCCCCCGTCTGGAGAGCGCAGCCCGGCCGGGAACCCGAGCCGGCGGCTCCTGCGGCCCGCGAGGACGCTGACATTGGAGCCGGGTCCTGGCGGACGCCCCGGGGGTGGGGCCTCGCCCGGAGAGCGGGCCCCGAGCACCGCCCAAGTGGAGGCGCCAGGGGCCGGGCTGGGCACCACTGGGGGCTCCAGGAGACTCGGGCAGGGTGGGAGGCTGGGCAGGGCCCGGCCCAGCCCGCGCCGACCTCCTCGCCCCTCCCGTCGGGATCCCAGCCTCCCCCCCCCCCCCCACCCCCGGCACCCGTCGCTCCCGCCCCGGGGCTCCGGCCCGGCTCGCACCGTCTCGTCAGGCTCCATGCGGATCTTGAAGGTCTGCTGCTGCAACGTTTTGAGCGTGATGGTGACGGCCATGGCGGGGCCCGAGCGACGCGGCGGCCCCGGGATCCTCACACAACATGCAACTCACGCCGCCGCCATCTTAGCGCCCAGCCGCGCCGCGCGCCGACCGCTTCCGGGGCAGGCGGTGCGCGCGCCGACCACCAGAGCACGTGACCTGCGCGCGCCCCCCTTGGCCTTCGTGGGCATGCGCACGAGAGTGCCCTCGGGCCAGGCATGCGCAGACTAAACTCAGCTCCGCGGGACGGGCGGGGGCTTTTCGCTCAGTGCGCACACTCATCATGTGGCTTCCTGCGAGTGACGCCATGCCCGTTAGCGGTGACGTCATGCATCTACAAAATGGCTCCGATGTCCCCGCTTTCACGCTCTTATGAGTTTCAGTTCTTTGTGGATGACGTTGAACAAAATTCTTCACATGCTCGCTCTAGATATTTGCACTTCTTCCATAAAACATTTGTTCATGTTTTTCTGCTTCCAAGTGAGTTTTATTCGGGTGTGGCCACCCCTACGGGACCCGTGTCAAGCACTCAGTGGAAATTCTAAAAAACACGTTTGGCCGTGGAAGCGGGGACATGGGGCCATTTGGTGGCCTCACGCATTGCTGAGGGAAAGCCGGATTCGGGGGATGAACCTACCGTTCTAGTTCCTGGGTCTCCCACCTCTCTGCTGCTCCTTCCCTGTCCACCTTGTTCACCCCGCTATCCTCACTATGACCCCCGAAGTACTTAAGGAAGACGTTAATTTTCAAGGCCTCCCGGCGTTGCACACAGAGCTCTCTGCAACTTGCCCTGGGCACACCAGCCCCAGAGGTTCCCGGACCGGGGGCTGGGTCCCAGGCCAGGAGAGGAGCTTGGAGCAGGCCCAGCGCGGGAGGAAGGTACTGAAGGTTGGTAGCCAAAGCTGAAGATGGTGCTCTGGGGGGATGGGGTGGCAGCGAGCACGGGCTTGCTTCCCAGTTAGTGGGTGGAAACCCCCCTCCTCCCCTATATCCCACACTGACCATTACCTGCCTCCAAACCTCTCAGTTTCCATCCAAGCTGGGCACCAGACCGTCACCTGACACCTCCCCCATTGCCCAACTGTAACCAGGTCCTGCTGCTCCCTTCGCTGCAAGCCCTGGGCACAGAAGCTGCCAACAGGCCAGGCTCAGTGGAGGGCTTCTCACCTCTCCTGCAACAGGGACATCAGCTCCCACCCACCCAGCCAGGGGACTTCAGGCGCAGCTTTGTGGACCCTAGGCCAGCCTCAGGGGACCAGACACCCCCTCAGCCATCTCTGCACCCTACCTCCGGGCCACCTTTCCCTTCCAGAGGGTCAGATCCCAACTTGGCCACTGAAGATCGTGGGCAAGCTATATACCATCTCTGAGCCCATTTCCTTGATTATAAAAGTAATTAGTAGTTTTTACCAATTGTATTAAGAAAATATTTAAAATTGCACAGTTGCTCTACACAGTCTTGCTAACAGCTAAGAAGTACTTGTGGTTCAGAGTCTGGACCTCAGTTTCCTCATGAAACTGAGCTGGCAGGAGAACCACAACTCATCAGTTTGGTGCAAGGACTCAATGAGTTAATACGCGGAATATCTGTAAATGGCACTTATAAAGTGACTTCTCCCACTGGTTTGGGGTTTTAGGGGTAAACAAGGGCCCCTCTAACCTTATGGGACTTTGAGCCAACTTTAGTGGCTGCAAAGTGAGTCTTACTCAAGAGTCACCTCCCCCAGAAGGAGACACAGGAGGAAGACACAAAACTTAATTTAATAGAAATTTTGTTTGCAGTTCTTACATTCTCAGTGAGTGGAGCTGGAACCCGCTGCCCCACCCAGAAGTGGCCCAGTCCTGGGGGCAGGGGAGGAAGGGGGGGGTCAGAGCTCAGGCCCTAGGAGCCCCATTCTTGCTCAGTGCTGGGGGGCTGGCGATGCCACCTCTTCTCCTGCCCCCTCTGGGATCCAGGACAGAGAGAGATGGAATCTCACGCCTGGGGCTTCTCCTCCACACCCCTCTGCCCCCAAATTCGAGGGGAACTAAGGGATCTGGGGATGGAAGAAGACAGAGGAAGATAAAGGTGTTAATCAAGAAAGATGCAAGCCCCCAGGTGAGGCCTGAAGGAGAATCAGATACACAACACCAGTACAAAAGAAAAAAAAAAAAAGGGAGGGGAAGGAACAAAACCAAAATCCACCCCAAATCGGAACCCGCCTGGAAAAAAAAATCAAAGTTCTCCAGTCTCATAGAGACATTATTTGGCGCGGCCGGCTCTGTGGCAGGAGCGCTCAGGCCTCAGTCCAGCCCTGGCAGCGGCGGCAGCGCGGCCCCTACAGCTCATCCTTGGCCTGGCCAGCGGCATCTTCCTCCTCGTCCTCCTCATCCTCCTCGTCCTCCTCCTTGTCGTCCTCGTCGTCCTTGTCGGCCTCCTCCTCCTCCTTGCGCTTCTTGTCTTCCTCCTCCTCCTTTAGCCTCTGCTCCTCGTCCTGCTTGTCCTTCATCTGCTTTTCCGCCGCCTGCATGCAGACCACACACTCAGGGCCTGGCCCCCGCCTGCCAGCCCTGCCCACCCCTAGGCCTAGGCCCAGACGCTGGTCCCACCTTTGTGACACCCCACGTCTCGTTGCCGAACTCCTCGGCGTACGCCTCGTCGTTGGTGATGAGGAAGTTGTCAAAGATGGTGCCAGACTTGACCTGTGGGAAAAGGGGGATGGAGGGATGGGTGGTCAGAGGGGGCACTCGATGGCCCTGGCCTTGGCCACGTTCCCATAACCACTCCACAATGCTGCCATCTAACTTTGCGGCTAAGAAACAGATTGCCTGGGTTCAAACCCCTGGTCTGCCATCTCCTGCCTATACGACCTGGGGCTGATGACTTCTCTGCACCTCAGTTTCTGCCTCTGTGAGATGGGGCCTCAGCCTTATTCAGGTATTGCTCCAGTTCCTACTATGTGCCAGCACCCTTCTAGGCACAGAAAGTGTATCCGTAAATAAGAAACCAACCTGTAGTTCCTGGGAAGCTAATTATCTAACCACTTTCTAGGTTGCTGGGGGCAGTTAATGAGTTGGTTTGCATAAAGGTACTAGGGGAAGTACCTGGCGTATAAATAGAAACTCAAAGTGGGTGCCATAAGAACTCCACAGAGACAGAGCAAGAAATTCTTCAAAAAAAAGCACCACTTTGGGGTCAGACCTGCCTGGGGTTCAATGCTATCCCTGTCCCTTTCCTCCTGGGTGACCCTGAACACTTGAGGTCTCCTGAATCCTGCTCTTCCCTTTGGGCCTCACCTGCCAGAGATCCAGGCCCAGCACGGCGAAGTTTTCATAGGCGTAGATGTTGCCATCTGGGGAGTACTCGGGGTTGTCGATCTCTGGGTGGATCCACGTGCCCTTGTAATCGGGGTTGTCGATCTGCCGGGGCTTCCACTCACCCTGCAGAGGGAGATGGGAACCAGAGGGTGAGTGGAGATCAGCACGCTCCCCCCACCCCCGGGCGACCCCGCCCTGCTCAGAGCCCCAGGCTCACCTTGTACTCTGGGTTCTGAATCACCGGTGGTTCCCACTCTCCGTCCATCTCTTCGTCCCAGTCCTCGGGCTTCTTAGCATCGGGGTCGGGGATGTGCTCAGGCTTGTCCCAATCCTGAGGGTACACGAGAAGGTCCGAGTCAGCCCAGCTCTCCTCCACACCCTCCAGGGTGAGGGGCCCCTGCCTAAGCACCAACCTCAGGCTTGGAGTCTGTGGGGTCGTCGATCTTGGCCCGCTCGTCCCAGTCTTCGGGCTTTGCAGCATTGGGATCCTTGATCTTCTTGGGAGGCAGGAAGTCCCAATCATCCTCCAAGGAGCCCGACTCCACCTGGCTGTTGTCAATCTTCACCTCGTAGGTGTTATCCGGACGCACAATCAGCGTGTACAGGTGTGTGAACTCATCGTCCTGAAGAGGGCAGGAGGTGAGTGGCCCCGCCCACCAGGCTGGCCTCTGAGCCTCCCCTGGCAGCCCTTTGTCACCACCCCCAGGCTCACCTTGCAACGGATGTCCTTGTTGATCAGCACGTTCTTGCCCTTGTAGTTGAAGATGACATGAACCTTCTTGGTGCCAGGACCACAGATGTCCGGGCCTAGGGGAGAGGAAGGTCCAGTTAAAGCTGGAGGTTGCCCCCCACTGTGAGCGCCCCCACCCTCTTTACAAGAGGAAGACTTGGTTCTTAAACTCAGGTCTGTAGGGGCTTCAAAAACAGGATTCACACCTTGAGTGTCTCTAAGGGGCTGTTAGTGGAGCCTGAAAAAACAAACCAGTGCTCCGGAACTCAATATCCTCAGTTGTATAACCGGGAAATACCTACACAAGATCTCCCTAGCAGACAGTCTTACACCAACTTTAACAATGCAATAAATGGCTGCTAACAGTGACCACCCCCTCGACTTCCCCTCCAAAGAAAAGCTTGACTATTTATGTATTTTCCGTGCTCTCAAGACCACCTTTCACAGCTACAAGGAACTCATAGGGTCTCAGTGTCTCTCTAACTAATCAGAGGTCAGCGCCAGGGCAGGGCCCCTCACCAAACATGATGTTGTATTCTGAGTCTCCATGCATGTCGGTCTGGTCCAAACTATCTGGAAAGAGCTTCACATAGCCGCCCCCACAGTCGATGTTCTGCTCGTGTTTCACTGTGAACTGCACCACCAGCGTCTGGCCCTTGTTGCTGAAAGGCTCAAATCTGGCCGACAGGGCGTAAAAGCGGGCATCCTGGCTGGTCTGCAGCCCTAGCAGAAGACGGCAGGGAGCTCAGGGCTCGGCCCCAACCCCCCAGAACCCTAAGGATCGGAGATACCCAGGACTCCCCCGTTCTTCCGCCTCCCCTGCTCCTTGGGATACCCAAGCTGTGTGGTGGGTGATTACGGCTTCCTCCAGGAAGTCCTGCTGGATCTGAGCACCCAGCCCCAGGCTCTTACCTTTATCTTTCTCCTGGTCACCGTAAAACTTGCCGGAACTGAGGATGAATTTGCCGAAATCTGACTTGTGTTTGGATTCGATCCAGCGCTCGGCCCACCCGTCTAGGGGATCAGAAGGGCACGTCAGTACGGCTGATCCCTCCCACCAAACATCTCCCAGGAGCCACAACTGCCGGGGGCAGGCGAGTCCCCCCTCCGACGGCCCCCGCCCCAACCTCTAGTCTCACACCTGCAGTGGCTTAAGAGATCCTCGGGCGAACCCTTAAGTCCCGCCGCGGGAGGCTGCTGCACCCTCCACGCTCCCCAGGGACGCACAAGGAAGGACAGCCTGCGGCTCTAGTCCCCGGGGGCCACCATGTTGGCCCTCTGAGCAATAATTACAGGCGATAACGCAGATCTGGGCAGGGGGGCTGAAGAGTCACCGGCGCGGCCTCGAGGCGAGACTAGACGTTTACCTCCATCCAGAAACTGCTCCTTAAAGTAGATGGCGGGTTCGGCGGCGACCAGGCCCAGAAGGCCGAGCAGGAGCGGCGCGGGTAGCAGCATGGCGGGCCGAGGGGGCGGCGGCGCGCGGGCCCTTTAAGTCGCTTCCCTGGTGGCAGCTCTGCAGTAGGGGCGTACGCCGCCGCCGGCCGCGCGGTTTTATACCCGACCGCCCCTCAGAGCAACCTGGCCCGACCCCCTTGGCCCGCCCCCAGCCTTATCATTGGTCTATTGACCTGGCCCTGCCTTCCCATTGGGCCCTTGTCAGCTCAGCAGGTTAGGCTGTGCCTCGGAACGCTGGGTTCCCAGATGGCCGATTTCTATTGGCCGCACCACTGGCCAATGAGGGTCGACCACGCGTTGTGGGGGACGCCCCCCGGTGGGGTGGGGAGCCTCGAGCCCCCCCAGGCTAGGTCATGTGACCAGACCTCGGCCCAACCCCGCCCTCTGCCGCGAGCGCGGGGTTTCTGGGCGTTTAAAGAACCCGCGCGAGCGCAGGTGCCGCCGTGCAGGACCAGGACCCTGCCCCGGCCTCGTTCGTTCCCGTCCCCTCTAAGGGGAGGGGTGGGCAAGATCTTCCTAGCCTTCTTCTACCCTGGATTTGGGGAAACCCCCCATCCGGCTCTGTCGCTCTTCTTTCTCTCTCCTCGCCCCAGGATGGGGCAGAGGGCACCAGAGCTCAGGCGGCGCAGCCTTGCAGGCCAAGCTCTCTCCTCGGTGCAGCCCGTGCGGCCCCTGATGCCCTGTCAGACTGTTGCTGTGTGACCTGGGGCAGGTCGCTTAGCCTCTCTGAAGTCATAGGAGCTCCTGGGAGGCCAGCAGGAGCGACCGTGGCCAGCTGATGCCCGGCAGAAATGCTTTCAAAGTTTTTAGGGATGTCCTGGGACAGAGGGAAGGAAGCCCAGAAGGCTCGAAGATGTGACTATAGACTGTGGCTCTTAGGGTGGGGGTAGGGTTATTCCTCTGGTTGCAGCCTCTCCTTGACCCCCCACCTCCCTCAGGCGGTAAATGAAGGGGTCGCTGCGTTGTGGTCTCCCACAAACGGCCTGGCTTTTGCAACTAAACGGCTAAAGATGAGAGGTCAGGGAGTTCCGCTGGGAAGGAAAAAAAGAGACAGATGGTGAGGAAGATAAGGTCCAAGGGCGTTAGGCAGGACCCCTGCAGGTGGAGTCTTATTCTGACCGACAGTGACTGACACCAGCTCCCTGCCCCCGGGCTGCAGGAAGGAGGAAGGAGGGCTGGGTTTCCCAAACTCTGAGCAAACAGGCCCTGGACCTGGAAACGTGGGAGTAGACTGCGGGCAGGAGGAAGGTGGGTGAAGCCTGGCAAAAGGCTGGGGAGGGGTGCTTCCCTGTTAGCAGTGGGGACTGACTCCGAAAAGGGAGGAATGAGGAGTCTTGGAGAAGTTGGGGTTCTGCCTCTTCCCCCAGGCCAACCTGTCCCCCCTCAGGAGGAGCCCCAAGTCTGGGGTGGCCACTCCAGACCCGCCAGTGACCCTCCCACCTGCCCTCCCTTGTGTCATGGACAAATGGGTTTGGCGCTTCCTGCCTGCAGAAGCCCCGCACCTGCCCTGTTCCCCTCGGTGGACCCCAGTGTCTCTTGCAGTATTTGGCAAAGAACAGACTTAAAACTTCCTTGGCATGTGACGGGAAGAGAGAAGGGAGGATTCTGCAGGAATTAAATAAACGAACATGGGGACAGTGCTCTGAGACCAAGAAGGGACTTTGAGGGATGACTCTTGAATTTCTACTGGGTTCTCACTGTAGGATCCGGAGGGGGAATGTTAGTAAGCCCATTTTCCAGGTTCAGGTGGCAGCTGTAACGGTTAGATGCTTAGACGTTGTTCTAACCATACTACTGCTCAGAATACTGCCTGACACGCAGTCCACACTCAATTTAGTATTAGCAAATACTGCCTACATGTATGGACACTATTTCACTTAATTCTCCCAATAACTCGGGCTCCTATCATCTCCATCCAGGTGAGGAAGCTGAGACACAGAAAGATTAAGTGATTTGGCACATGTGACCATTGACCTTCTGAAATGGGGCTGGTCTGAATTGAGATGTGCTGTCAGTGTAAAATACACATCAGGCTTTGAAGACTAAGTATGAAAAAAGAGTGCAAAATATTTCATTCATAATTTTTTTTGAGGAAGATCAGCCTTGAGCTAACATTCACTGCCAATCCTCCTCTTTTTGCTGAGGAAGGCTGGCCTTGAGCTCACATCCGTGCCCATCTTCCTCTACTTTATATATCGGATGCCTGCCACAGCATGGCTTGATAAGGGGTGCGTAGGTCTGCGCCCAGAATCCGAACCAGTGAACCCCAGGCTGCCCAAGTGGGGTGCGCGAACATAACTGCTATGCCACCAGCAGGCCCCTCATTTGTAATTTTATATTCAGTGTTGAAATGATAATTTGGACATATTAGTATCAGTAAATTGTTCAAATTAATTTCACCCATTTTGTTTTTAAGCTTGCTACTAGAAACTGTAAAATTGCATTTGTGTCTTGCATTGTATTCTGTAGGACAGCACTGATCTAGACTATGCATTATTGTCTGGTGTTGATCTTTTCAGAGCATGGGGCAGGTGACAGGGCAGGATCTGAGGTGTTTGTAATTTTTTTTTTTTTTGAGGAAGATTAACCCTGAGCTAACTACTGCCAGTCCTCCTCTTTTTGCTGAGGAAGACTGGCCCTGAGCTCATATCCATGCCCATCTTCCTCTACTTTATATGCGGGACGCCTACCACAGCATGGCGTGCCAAGCGGTGCCATGTCCGCACCCGGGATCCAAACTGGCGAACCACGGGCCACCCAGAACGTGGGAACTTAACCACCGTACCACTGGGCTGGCCCCTGAGGTGTTTATAATTTTTGACACCAACTCCTTGTAGAACATTGGGGAAGTCATATCCCCCTCCAAGCCTCAGTTTTCACATCTGGAAATGGGAATTATATGAGTATCTACATCATAAAGTTTAGGGGAAACTGAGTAACACACCTGAAGCACTCAGCCCTGGGCTGGGCACACAGGTGGGTGTCCACACAGCCTGGCTGTGACCCTCACTATAATGATGAGGTGAGTCCTTCTCCCCTCTGTAAATGGGGATGGCCCTATCCAGCCTCCCCTTGAAAATGTAAAAGTTGTTGACACCAGGGGCTGGCCCCGTGGCCAAGTGGTTAAGTTCGGGCGCTCCACTGCAGGCGGCCCAGTGTTTCATTGGTTAGAATCCTGGGCACGGACATGGCACTGCTCATCAAACCATGCTGAGGCAGTGTCCCACATGCCATAACTAGAAGGACCCACAACGAAGAATATACAACTGTGTACTGAGGGGCTTTGGGGAGAAAAAGGAAAAAAATAAAATTAAAAAAAAAAGTTCTTGACATCAGCAGAATGACTTATCTCTGGAGCCCACCACCCACAGCCCTCTCAGAGGGCAAGAGAGCATCCCACAGAGTGGAGGGCTCCCGAGGGAGAGGGAGAATTGCAAAGTCACACAGCCACTGCAGGTGGGACTGGATGAAGCTTAAAACAACGCTGCGATTCCCTGCCTGAGGTCATCAATTTGACCTCTGTGGTCAACCAGACCCCAATAGTCCAGCTAGGCTGTAAGGTGAGGACTGAGTCCCTTCCATCCTTTGAGGTTCAATCGCCGCACTCAAGATGGCGACGCCCTGAACCACAGCGTGCCGCACTCAAGATGGCGGCACACGCTCCCGGCGCCGGTTCCGGTTCCGGCTGTTCCGGCGCCGGCCGCGACACACCGAGTGCGCCGGGGGCAGCCATGGCGGACGGTCCGGTGGCGGACGTGCTGCTGCGGCGGCTGGAGGCGGCCGATGGCGGCCTGGACAGCGCGGAGCTGGCGGCCGAGCTGGGCGTGGAGCACCAGGCCGTGGTGGGCGCCGTGAAGAGCCTGCAGGCGCTGGGCGAGGTGAGCCGGCCCGCGTTTGTACCTGGGGGGTTGTATGTGCGTCCAGCCCAGGGTGCGCGGGCGAGGAGTCGGGAACGGGTGAGGGCTCGGGTGCACGGACCTTCCTCCTGCAGTAAACGTCCACGGAGGCACGATCGGCTCTGGGGGCGGGGATACGATGGTGAGCAAGGAAGACGTAGTCGCAGCCCTCACGGGGGTTGCGGTCTGATGGAGGAGACACTCAAGTGACCAGAGCGGTGGAGAAGGCACAGGGAACCCAGAGGTGACAGCCGACCCAGCCTTGGGGATAAGGGAGAGCGTCCCAGAAGAGATGACGGCTGAGTCGGGTCTCTGCATTGAGGAGGAAAGCCATGGCACTTTAGGGATCAGTGGAGGTGGGGAGGACACGTGGTGAGACCAGCAGAGTCAGAACTTGGAAGGCTTGTAGGTCTTGATCTCTAAGGGGTAGTTGGGAGCCATGGCGGAAGCTGGAGCCAGTGAGATGTGTGTGCTGCCTACATCCCTCTTTGGAAGGATTGGCAGGGGCAGGGCTGGAGTGGAGGAGAGGAGGGCAGAGGCTGGCACAACCCCAAACTAGAGAGCATGGTGTCTCACTTTAGGGAGGCGGTTGGAATGCAGAAGGGATTCCAAAGAGGCAGTGAAATGAGATTCTTGGCAAGGCAGGGCCAGCACAGAAGAAGCCCAGCCTTCTGACTCGGACAAGTGAAGGGTAATGGGGATGCTGAGAGGCCCGTGGGCTTCCCAGGAGGCTGGGTCCATGAGGCCAGGACTCAGAAAACAGATCTGGGCTATGTATTCGTCAGGCTCACATTGTGTGTGCCACTCTGGCCTCAGCTTGATTTGTCACCCAATCCTTGCCATAGCTCTAGATGATGGTGCTGTCATTATCCCCGTTCTGCAGAGGTGGCACCTTCCAAGCACTGGTCAGTAACTTGATCGGTGTGCTGGAAGGGACAGGCAAAGCTGAATTTGAAATTAGGCGCTCAGGCTGCAGAGCCCAAGCTAGCAGTGTAGAGAAAGGAGTGAAGCTACAGCGTGTGGGGTGACAGAGCCTTGATAGATGTGACGTGGACGTTTGGACAGGTTCTGAGGGTTAAATGGTGGCAGTTTAATGTGGTTCAGGCTAATGATGAGGACAGTGATAAGAATAAAAATAATAATAATAGCGGGAGTTGGAATTTGTGTGGCATTTGCTACATGCTAACCACTCCACATTTTTTTTATGTCGTGATTCAGTTGTTCCTCAGAACAGTCCTGTATGGTAGAACCCACCACACCCTTCTCATGCATGAGAAATTTGCTCAGGGAGGTTAAGCAGCTCTCTGAAGGTCACACAGCAAGTGAGGAGCAGAGATGGGATTTCAGATGAGGGGGGAGCTAGGACCTGTGGGCCCCACCCAGCCTTACCCCTCTCTGTGTGACCTGAATCCATCCTCATCATGGCGCCTCAGGTTCCTGTGTGTAAGGTGGAGCTCCCGGGCCCTTCTGTGACACTGAGATGCAGACACGGAAACGCGGAGGCAGATCACTTGACCTGAGACCTTAATCTTTCCCAGGTCCAAAAGTGATAGAAAGAATTTGTCCTCCGCCAGGTAACCCCCTTAGTACTTTGCCTCATCCTGGGACGCGTAAGCCATCTTTCGCATTGTCTCCACGTCACAGAAGGGAAACTGAGGCTCAGCCAGGCGAGATCACTTGGCTGAGAAGTGGTGTCACCGCGATGTGAAGCTGGCTTCAGGGGCTGTGCAGCCCCAGTGCTGTGGTGACGGGGTGCCTGGCTCTGAAGCCTGTCCCCCCATTTCCCTGCAGATCATCGAGGCTGAGCTGCGCTCCACCAAGCGCTGGGAGCTCACTGCCGAGGGCGAGGAGATTGCCCGGGAGGGCAGCCATGAGGCCCGGGTGTTTCGCAGCGTCCCCCCGGAGGGCCTGGCCCAGAGCGAGCTCATGGTAGGGACCTGGGGGCTAGGGCCGAGGGAGGTGACCGAGTGAGGGCAACGCTCGTGCCCCGCTCACTGCAGGCTTGCTCCCCCAGCGACTGCCCAGCGGCAAGGTGGGCTTCAGCAAGGCCATGTCCAACAAGTGGATCCGCGTGGACAAGAGCGCGGCCGACGGGCCCCGGGTGTTCCGAGTGGTGAGTCCCTGCAGGCGGCAGGGCTGGCAGGGGGTGGGCAGGGGGAGTCCCGGCCCTCACGGCCCCTCCCACCCATCGTGGCGACAGGTGGACAGCATGGAGGATGACGTGCAGCGGCGGCTCCAGCTGGTCCGGGGTGGGCAGGCCGAGAAGCTGGCTGAGAAGGAGAGGAGCGAGCTCAGGAAGAGGAAGCTGCTGACTGAAGTGTGAGCGGGCGCGGCCCTGGGCAGGGGAGCGGATGGGAGCCCTTCCACCCTCATTGGGCCACGGTGCTGCCAGGCGCCCCCCCCCCACTTCTGTGGTTATCAGGCACGTGTGCTGGGCTCCTGCCACCTCAGGGCCTTTGCCCGTGCTGTGCCTTCTGCTGAGAACGGTCTTCTGGTTGGTCTTCAAGGCGGGCTCTGGCGTTGAACCTTTGCTCATAGGTCACCTTAAAGAGCCCACCCTGATGCCCTCTTCTCTCTTCACGTTCCACAGAAGCCCTCCCTCCTGTTTATGTCCTTCACGGTGCCGGGACCTGGACAGCCCACAGTCCTGCTCTCACAGGGCTGACGCCCCCCTTGAGCAGACACCCAGTAGTGTAGCAGTTATGAGAACACAGACTGGAGCCAGGCTGCCCGAATCAAGTCCCAGCTCTGTCACTTAGAGCTGTGTGACCTTGGCCAAGTCACCAGGCCTCGGTTTCCACATCTGTAAAATGGCCCCTTTTCACAAAATTGTGGGGTGACTTCCGTGGAACAGAACCTGGCACAGAATAAATCCTCTAAACTTTACTTATTATTCCCAGTTGCACACTTAGTGCCTTGCACCGGCCCTCATGTCCTCAATAACTGTTTGTTGAACGAATAAGTGAATGAACACGGGGAGCCAAATAAGAGGGTTTTACATGATGACACGTGTCAGCAGGAAAATAAAGCAGAGTGACTTGGTGGGTGGGGTTGGAGTCAGCAGCAGATGAGCGATTGAGGGAAACCTCATGGAGGAGGCGACAGTGGTGTCCCTTCCCCTCCTCTGGCCACAGGACCCTGAAGACCTACTGGGTGAGCAAAGGCAGTGCCTTCAGCACCAGCGTCTCCAAGCAGGAGGCGGAGCTGAGCCCCGAGATGATCTCCAGGTATGAGGGTGCTCGGGGGGCAGGGGTCAGTGGGCCGGGGTGGGGAGGGGTCAGCCCTAGCAGGCCATGGACCTGCCTCCCCCACAGCGGCTCCTGGCGGGACCGGCCCTTCAAGCCCTACAACTTCTCGGCGCGCGGCGTCCTCCCTGACAGCGGCCACCTGCACCCGCTGCTCAAGGTCCGCACCCAGTTCCGGCAGATCTTCCTGGAGATGGGGTGAGCGAGAGCCCCGGGGGGTGCTGGCCCAGCTCCGGGGCACAGCAGGGCAGTCAGGCCGCTCTCCCGCCAGGTTCACCGAGATGCCGACCGACAACTTCATCGAGAGCTCCTTCTGGAACTTCGACGCGCTCTTCCAGCCGCAGCAGCACCCGGCGCGTGACCAGCACGACACCTTCTTCCTGCAGGGTGGGTGAGCCTCGCCATGCCACAGAGGGGCGAGGCCTGGCCAGAGCGTTTTGGGGTGGCGTGCCGTTTTACAGAATAAACCCCATCCTCCTCAGCGTGGCCAGCAAGGCCTGTGCGAGCCACTCCTGTCAAGCTCTGGGGTCTCCTCCCGCCTCCCCTCCTGCCCACCTCAGGGCCTTTGCCCATGCTGTGCCTTCTGCCAAGAACCGTCTTCTCTGGATCTTCATGGCAGGCTCTCGGAGCAAACCCCCCCCCCCCGACGTGTCACCTTAGAGAGGCCACCATGACATGCCTTTGTCCCCTGAGTTCTAAAAGCCCCTCGCCCTTAGTCTTCGGTCTTGGTTCCTGTTTCTTTTTTTCTTTCACAGTCCTTAATACTGCCTGAAATTGCGTGAGTGTCCACACTGGTCATCTCCCCACCAGGAGGGCAGGCGAGGCCATTGGCTGCCCCTTAGCCCGCTGGGAGCAGCATCACTGCCATCACCATCGTCATGGCACCCGAAACACTGAGCACCCACTGTGTGCCAGTCGCTGTTCCAGTCTTCCTGCTGACTATACGAAGCAGCACTGTTAGCCCCTTAAACAAATGAGGAACTGGGGCGCAGAGAGGGAACATTGCTTCCCCACGGTCACACAGCTTATAAATGGTGGAGGTGGGATTCGATGCCAGCCTTTTCAGGCGTACTAAAGTTGTGTTTCTGGAAAGGGAGCTTAAGAATTTGCACACTCGTAAAACAAATGGTCACTGAACCCCTTCTGTGTGCCAAGGTCTCTGTTAAACCCCTGAGGGTCACAGCCAGAATGAGACAGAAGTCTTTGTCCTGGTGAGACAGATGGGTGTTATGTCCTGAGCAAGCTGTGCACTGGGGCAGGTGGCAGTAAATGCAGTGGGGAAAACTGGCGTGGGGGAGGGGAACTTAAAATCAAGTCTTTGCTTAAGCAGAGACCAAAGGAGGTGAGGGAGGGAGCTGTATCTGGGAAGGAAAGTTCCAGGTAGCGAGAGTGGCCAGTGCAAAGGCCCTGAGGCTGGAATGTGCCTGGCGTGCTCACAGATTAGCTGGAGGCCTGTGACAGGAGGGAGTGGTCAAGGAGGAGTGGAAGGAGACGGGACAGCATACAGGGCCTTGTGCGCCACAGGGAGGATGGTGGCTTTTTCTCCGAGTGAGATGGGAGCCATGGAAGGTTTTGGGCAGAGGGGGGATGTGACTGACTCTGGTGTTCCCAGGCGCCCTCTGGCGGCTGCAGTGAGCGCAGGGGCAGGAGCTGCGCTGGCGCTGTCTGTCCTCTGCAGTGGCTGTCTGGGAAACGCTCGACTGACCAGACAATGCTCTTTCCTGCCCAGATCCAGCCGAGGCCCTGCAGCTCCCAATGGACTACGTCCACCGCGTCAAGCGGACCCACTCTCAGGGCGGCTATGGCTCGCAGGGGTGAGGCAGGGCCAGGGCTCGGGGGGTCGGGGGAAGGAGTAGGGCTCTGAAGGCCCTGGCATGGACCTCCCCAACTGCCCCTGCAGGTACAAGTACACCTGGAAGCTGGACGAGGCCCGGAAAAACCTCCTGCGCACGCACACCACGGCGGCCAGTGCCCGTGCCCTCTACCGCCTGGCCCGGAAGGTGCGGCATGGCCCGGGGGGTGGGGGGTGCGGGGGTGCCCACTGCCCTCTTACCCACACCCTGCCTGGCCGGCCTCTCACCCCCAGAAGCCCTTCACGCCCATCAAGTACTTCTCCATCGACCGCGTGTTCCGCAACGAGACCCTGGACGCCACGCACTTGGCGGAGTTCCACCAGATCGAGGGCGTGGTGGCTGACCACGGCCTCACCCTGGGCCACCTCATGGGCGTCCTGCGGGAGTTCTTCACCAAGCTGGGTGAGTGGGCTGCCAGGGCCAGGGCTGGGGCGGCCGGGGGAAATGCCTTGGTCACCAGCCCCATCCTCGCCAGGTATCACGCAGCTGCGCTTCAAGCCTGCCTACAACCCCTACACGGAGCCCAGCATGGAGGTGTTCAGCTACCACCAAGGTCAGGGCGGCCCGTCCCGGTCCTGGGGTGGGGGGAGGGAGGCCTCGGGCTGCCTCGTGCCCCCGCAGCGCCCCCAAGTCCGCTGCAAGGCTGGCGCTCAGCCGTCGCCCCTCCCGCCCGCAGGCCTGAAGAAGTGGGTGGAGGTTGGGAACTCCGGGCTCTTCCGCCCAGAGATGCTGCTGCCCATGGGGCTCCCCGAGAACGTGTCCGTCATCGCCTGGGGCCTCTCCCTGGAGCGGTGAGTGCTCGAGCCACCTAGGGGGGCCACCTGCCAGGCGTGGGGCCTGCGGATGTCAGTCGGCCACTCAGCTGACAGGCAGACCCCTCGTGAGCACTGCCATGCGCTCTTCCTGTGCGGTGAGCGCAGCAGCCCCGCCCCACCTCCGTGAAGCCAGGCCCTAGGGGAGTGAGGAGGAGGATCAGGAGCAGGGAAATAGGTGGATTCAATCAAGAAAGCCTCGAGGGAATCTGAAGGCAGCTGGGGCTCCAGAGAAAACAGGGAGCACCAAGGAGAGGCGCTTGTCAGGGAAGGCCTGTTGGAAGAGGTGGCGTCTGGGCAAAGACTGGGAGTGGGCGAAGGGGTGAGCCGTGAGGATATCTGGGAACGGCCTTCCAGGCAGAGAGAACCGCCAGTGCCAAGGCCCTGAGGCTGGAGCGTGCCTGCTGCTGTGGAGAACAGTAAGGAGGCCAGTGTGGCTGGAGGGAGGGAGGGAGCAAAGGGGGAGAGCAGGAGGAGATGAGGGTGGAGAGGTGACGGAGCAGGTTGTGCAGGGCCTTGTGGGCCTGGGGAGGACTTGGGCCTTCACTCTGAGGAAGGTGGGAGCTCTCAGAGGTTCTCATCAGAGGCGACCATGACCTGACCTGGTGCTAAACCATGCATCTTATCCTCCAAGCCCCACGATGATCAAATATGGCATCAACAACATCCGGGAGCTGGTGGGCCACAAGGTGAACCTGCAGATGGTGTACGACAGCCCCCTGTGCCGCCTGGACGCCGAACCGGGGCCCCCGCAGACACAGGAGGCTGCGTGACATGGGCCACCCTGGACAGGCCACCCTCCCAAAGCCCGTGCTGCCCAGCTCGTCTGCATCCCTGCCAGTGACCCCATGTATTTATGAGGCCTCTGTGAGGCCATCCCCCACCCCTGGCATCTCCTCTTCCCCACCCGCCCCAGGGTCCCAGGGGCAGGGGAGCGGGTAGCAGGTGTGTGTGGTCGTCCACCTAGGAGGACGGGCCCTGGGAGCCCTGCGGGCCGGCCGCTGCCTAATAAAGTGGGCACTTGCCCTCATCTGGTGCCCTCCTTTAGGGGTGGAGGGGTGCTGGGGCCCGGGTACGAGGGGTGCTGGCTTGGGGTCTTGGATCCTCAGGAGCTCCTGGCCAGCCTGAGCCAGATCCCCTGGGGAAGACTAGCTCCATCGTGCATTTCCTGGTCCCCTGCTGGTGCCAGGCCCTCTTCCAGGTGACCAGAACAGAACTCCCTACCCCTGTGGAAGGGGCATTTGGGAGGGGGAGGCCAGGGCGGGTGTCAGGGCCCCGTGAACCAGGATTCCCCCTAACTGGTGGCAGCCAGGTGTGGGTGGGGGGCAAGCTAAGCTTTTAAAAGCTGCCTTTTTTCCCCCCAAAAGAGCAGATTTAGGTTCACAGCAAAATTGAGCAGAAGGTACAGAGATTGCCCATATATCCCCTGCTCCTCCATGCATAGCCTCTCCTACCATCAACATCCCCACCAGAGTAGGATGTTTGTTACCAAGGATTAACCCTCCTGGACATGTCATGATCCCACAGAGGCCGGAGCTGACGTGAGGGCTCCCTCTTGGTGGTGTCTGTTCTGTGGGTTTGGACAAATGTGTAATGACACGTGTCCACCGTTATAATACCATCTGGAGTATTTCATGCCCTCAAAGTCCTCTGTGCCCTGTCTATTCATCCCTCCTTCCTCCCCCTAAAAAGCTGCTCCTGTAAAAAAAATTCCCGTAAGGATTTCACGTGAGCCCAGAACGCAGGGCTGAGGTGGACAAAGCTCCGGGAACCCGCTATCCACATTGAACAGTGAGCGGGGTCTCGCACCTGTTTCTGCGGGAATATTTTGAAGCAGCCTGGCCGCCATATCACTCACCGCATGTCTCCAGGGGTGTTTTGGGACTGTGGACAGCTTCTCACTCAGCGGTGGCGCGCAGCACGGTCCGTAGGCTCTGCTGCTCCCAGCGCCTGTGGGGACCGATCTCCCGAGGGCTCCTCAGTCCCATCTTTTTTCTTTGTTTCAAACAAAATAATTCAGTCATACAGAAGGATATTCATGCAGTAACTGTGCACTTCCTAAGTGCCAGCGGTGTTCATGAGCCGAAGACTTGGCAATGAAGCTGATGCAGGTCCCTCCCCTCGGGAGCTGCCACGGGGGTGGATGGGGCCCAGGAGACATGACAGCAGAGAAACAAATGGAGTGGGGCGGGGGGCGGTGACGGCCACACAGGAAAGTACAGGCAGGTGAAGTGTATCCAATACATAAAGCGTAATACAGTAAACACCCAGGAATCCACCCCCAGTTCAATCGAATCTGAGCGTTGACTGTATATGTTTTGGATCTGTCACTTTAGATTTGTGTGACAAATGGTTTGACGACCCTATGGGCTTGTCCTAGTTCCTTTTGTCCCCACCCCACTAAAGTTGCCTCCTACTGAATTAGTGTTGATCATTTTCATGTGTTTCTAAACGTTTGCTACTTACATGTTACTTTAGCAAGACATGGCTTCATTTTGCATGTTTGCAGAAGCCATACAAACCGTGCACCAGAAAAATCACCCTGCATCTTGGGTGTTGCTTTCGTTTTGGTTGTGGGCGTGTGTCTTTATGTGTGCACGCCAGTGAGTCTTCGCGATTCCTGTCCGTGGGTGATCTGAGATCTTCAAATGTGATGCTGTGGGAAGATGCATTTTGTTTATCTTGTGGCTTTGCCACAAGATACTAATGTTAACTACCATTTATTAAATTCTTAAAGTGTTACAGATGTTTATCCCCTGACACTCTTAGAATCATCTGATGTTTTCGATTTTATCGCCTCAGTAATACACAAAGATGGGTTTTGAGAGTGAGTGGCAGTTTTATGATCACCCCCACTGGTAGGAGACAGAGCCAGATTCAAACCCATGTCCTCTGGTATGTAGGTGTTGCAGTGTGTGTCCTGGTGTATGTGTGGCTAGGGACACAGTCCTGCACAGAAGGGCTGACAAAGTGAACGGCTTCCTGCTGCCTCCCTCACAGACACTGTGATGGGTGTCCCAGAGGGGAGCTCCTCTTCCTTCGCAGTCAGTTGGAACAAAGTCCCACCCCCTGGCCTTGGTCTCCAGCCCAGCCCCTGCCCATTCTTCATCTTCACCCACGGCCTCCCCCAATCCCTCCTCTACCTCCCAACCTGGCCTGGTTGCTCCTCAGACACACTGCGCTTGCTCGCTACCTCAGGGCCTTTGTACACCCCAAATCTTTTGCCCATTTTTAAACTGGGTTTGGTTGGCTGTTACTGAGTTGCAAGAGTTCTTAGTAGACGTCGGATACAAGTTGTTAGATATATATTTTGCAAATATTTTTACAACTCTATTGCTCCTCGTGTGGCAATTATTATTGTTACTCTTCAGGCATTATCGTTATTACTATAATTAAGGGATATGGACCCAACTCTCTAAGGGCCAGACCCCGCCGTGCTTTCAAGGACCTTCCAGCTTTGGAGCGCACAGGGTACTCAGACTGAAGGTGGTGACTGCATAGACCTCACTGAGGGCAACAGGTCGTAGTCAGGGAACAGAGACTTTTATCACAACGACTTCTGGGGGCAGAGCAGACGAACCGAAACGCAGAGAATGAGCGCAGCGACAGCTAGCCGCCCCCACCCACGTGGGACGGGGGAGACGCACGCACGCGCCCACCCGCGAACAGAGACCGCCCCTCTTCCGGGACGGCGCCGACTGCGCGCGCAGCCCCTGCGGCGGCCAACCGCCGCTTAACGGCCGGCCCCGCCCCGCCGCGCGCGCACGTTTCCAGAGAGAGGCGGGGCCGGGGGGCGCGCCGCAGCACGTGCGCGGGGGCGGGGCGCGCCGCGGGCGGGGCGGGGCGGCGCGTGCGCAGAGGGCGCGAATGAGAAGGCGGGAAAAGACGAGATGGAGCGACAGGGAGTAGGCGGCGCTGGTTTTCTTCGCGCGGGCGGCGGTCGGGCGGACGGGCGGGGAACGGCCGGGATCTCGGGCTTCCCGGCTCACCCGCTTGTCCCCTGCCCCCGGGGCCTCCCCTCGCCCCGTTGGGCTCCGATTTCCTGACTGACCGTCGGGCCCTGACTGACAGCCGGCGGCGTGAAGGACGCGCTGATGGCGGGGCCCAAGGGACAGACCCCCGCGCCTGGCGCGTGGCGGGCCGCGGAAAGCGCGGCTCAGAGCCTGCGCCGCCCCGTGCCGTTCCTTCCTGGTCTCCTGCCCCTTCTTGCTCCAGGGCCTCGAGCCGTTAGCAGCACGGCCCGGGTCCCTGGCGCCCCTGCCCCCATCCCGGTCCCCGGCGCCCCTGCCCCCATCCCGGTCCCCGGCGCCCCGGTCCCCATCCCGGTCCCCGGCGCCCCGGCCCCCACCCCGGCCCCCGGCCCTAGCCCCCGGGGCGGCCCAGCCTCCGCGGCCTCTGAGGCGCTGGCTGTGCCGCAGGTGGACGCGCCGCCCGCCGAGGGCCCGGAGCGGGAGCCGCGGCCGAGCGTGGAGAGCCGGGAGCCGCCGCAGGCCGAGGAGGGCCGCGAGGAGGAGGCCGGCCGCGAGCCCAGGTGAGCGTCTCCCCGGAGCCCGCCGGCTCCGCGTCCCGGGGCATCTCGCGTGGCCGGGCGGCTCGGAGCGCGGGGACACGGCTGGAGCCGATGCTCCTGGGGGAGAGACAACCTGAACGGCGGCCCCGCGGGCGTCGGGGGCGCGACGTGCGCCGGAAAAACGGCGAGAGCGGCAGGTGGCCCCTGGGGGCGGAGGTCAGGGGAGCCGCGAGGACAGGGAGCACCGTGCCGGAGCAGCTCGAGCGGGAAGGAGCCGGTGGGACGGACGGGCGCCGGGGCTCCGGGTGAGCGGTGCCCCGGGAGGGTGGAGCGGGCGAGAAGGCTCCCCTGGGCCGCCGCCGCGCTGTCTGCCTGCCCCTGCAGAGCCCCTCACGGAGCGCGGGCCGGACTGCAGCGCTGAGAGCGCCTCTGGCTGCGTGCGGGAGTCGGGGCAGCAGGGGGCTGGGGCAGCAGGGAGGAGTCAGAGCTGCAGGGAGGAGTCGGATGAGCAGGGGGCCGGGGCAGCAGGGAGGAGTCGCAGCGGCGGGGAGGAGTGGGAGCAGCAGCGGGCTGGGGAAGCAGGGAGAAGTCTGAGCAGCAAGGAGAAGTGGGAGCAGCAGAGGGCTGGGAAAGCAGGGAGGAGTGGGAGCAGCGGGTAGGAGTGGGAGGAGCAGAGGGCTGGGGCAACAGGGAGGAGTGGGAGCAGCAGGTAGGAGTGGGAGGAGCAGAGGGCTGGGGCAGCAGCTGGCCTGGACCCCCTGCGTGCGGAGCGGCTCTGACGCTGGGTGGGTCTGTGGAGCCGGTGAGAGTCTGCATGGATGTGCGGAGCCACAACTGACAGAAACTGCTCGTGGATCAGATGTTGCAGAGAAAGAGCAGCGTTTGGAGTGACCCCCCAAAAGTTTCTGTCGTGCACATTTGCTTCTTCACCAACAGCTTATTGAGGGTCTGGCCAGGCTCTGTTTCAGACGCTGGGGACACTGCCGGGAGCAGAGCAGAAGTCCTGCCCCCTCGGAGCTGACTTTCACCCGTGATCTGCACTTAGGGTCCCTCCACGTCTTTCCATGGCAGATCGCTCATTTCTTTTTAGCGCTGAGTAATACTCCTTTGTCGGGATGGACCACAGTTTATTCATCGACCCACCTGCTGAGGCTTGTCTTGGTTGCTTCCCCGTTTTGGCAGTCATGAATAAAGCTGCATAAACATTCATGGCAGCTTTCCATGTGGGTGTCCGTTTTCAGCTCCTATAGGCAGATACCAAGGGGCACGACTGCTGGATGGTGTCTAAGAGTGAGTGTAGTCTTGTAAGAAACCACAGCTGGGGGCCAGCCCGGTGGCACAGTGGTTAAGTGTGCACGTTCTACTTTGGTAGCCGGGGGTTCGCCGGTTCGGATCCCGGGTGCGGACATGGCACCACTTGGCACGCCATGCTTCTTGCCCTGAGCCTCAGTCTTCAGGGTTCACCACGTTGTCACATGTCTCGACTTCGTTCCCCTGTGTGGCTGAGTAATATTCCGCAGTATAGCCCCACCACATGTTATTCATCTTTTCATCTGTCGATGGCCATGTGACTTGTTTCCGCTTTTTGGACATTGTGAGTAATACTGCTGTGAACATCCACGTGCGAGTTTAGGTGTGGACGTACGTTTTCATTCCTCTTGTGGATACCTAGGAGGGGAATTGCCGAGTCAGACAGTGACATGTTCAGGTTGCTGCTTTGTGTCGGTGGGAGGGGGCATGAGTGGACGTGCGGAGATCAGGTGGGGGCTCCTGGGGGCGTGGCATCCATCAGGGCAGGTGGAGAGCCGCTCTGTGGGGTAGGGGCCAGTTAGTGTGGCATGAGGACGCAGGCAAGCCGAGGACGACTCCTGGCCGGTGTGCTCACAAGACAGTGAGAGGGCCGGCGGGGCAGGCACTGTGATGGAGAGCGGGGCTACCCTGGCTGCTGGTCTGCTGTGGTGTGCTGCAGCTGGCTCCTGCCAGCGCACGAGAGCCAGTCGTATACCTCTCTTCCCAGCCGGCCAGTTAGCGGCTTCATGTTGGAAGCTTGAAATTGGCTTTTGTGGGAGTCTTTGGATCATGGAAATTGGCAAACACTGCAAATGAGGGCTTTTTTTCTCCCTCACAGAGAGCCAGTTGCTAAATGCTCACCAGCACACCACTGCTCCCTGCTTTCTGGCTTGGGGTGGTTTCCAGTAGGTGGTGGTTTCGCTGGCGGAGGTGAGGGCACAAGGTTCATTTTGCCCTTGTTGAATTTGAAGTGGCCGGGGACATGCACATGAACGTGTCCAGGGTACAGTAGGACTTTCTGACCCAGGAGTCAGGGTGGAGCGAGGGGCTGGAGATGGCATTGTGGGAGTCACTGTTTGAGTGGCAGCTGTGGGGTGAATGAGCTCACCTCGGGACAGGGCCCTGAGGACTCCGGGCATAAAGCCAGCTTCCCCGACCTCCCACATTCCTCGGTTGTAAAGCAAGCCACCAGGAGGGATGGTTTCCAGGTGTGTGCCCTCAGTTGGAGACCAGAAAAAAGAAGGAAATGACTGAATACGTTTGCTGGATAACATCTTCCTGCAAATAGCATCTTTAGACCCAGATCTAAGTGGTGAAGAGATACAGACAATCGCAAATCATTTAGAGACTTTAAGGAGTTCCACAAGAGCTTTGGGCCGAAAAACAGATGGATCAGAACCAGTGCAAGGGCCAGTTAATAGATCCAGTGGCAGACACTCAGCGACATGATTAAAATGTGAACACATTTCGGGAGAGAGAAGCAGAGGGTGAGGAAGGGGCTCGGCAGCTCCGGTTCCAGCCTTCCCCCTTCCTGCCTGTACTTCAGCCAGACATCGTTTTGCCCAAGCGCCAGGGATTCTGTTGTGTTCCTCCTCGAATATTTGATTAGCTTGCCTCCCCTCCCGGGACTGCCGCCTGCGGTGGTCATAAGTGGCTGGCGGATTGTTTACTTGTATATCCGTTAGAGGCTGTGGAGGGAGGGCCCCACCGGCGGGCGGCTCTGGCTCGCATGCCTGCCAATCACAGCTTTACCTGGAGCGAACAGATGGTCTCTTCGCTTAGACCCATTTCCTCTGCCGCTCCTGGGCCCCCTGCCAGCCTGGGCCCTGCTCGGGAACACTGTCCTAATCCTCGCAGCCAAATTAGGGACTCCTCAGAAGCACAGACCGTAATAGATGAGTGCAGTGATGTGTTCACAGCCCCTACCCCGGCCCCCACTGCCTGACCCCTGAGCAGGCCACGCACACCGGCCTGCTGTGTTGGGCCGACTTCCATTCCCTGGCCTACATCCAGGGTTCGGCAACAGAAGCAGGCCCGGAACCGGGAAGCCAGCGGAGAGGACACTGTGTGTTTTGTTTGTTAAAGTTAATTGGTGAATGCAGGCCCAGGGAAGCCTGTGATTCATTAGCATCCTGATTAATATGCAGCTGCTGAGTATTAAGAAAAATGAAATGGAAAGGAATAAATCCCCAAAGGAGAGGTTGGAAAAATTCAAGAGGCTCTCTGCAGACATCTGAGGCGGGCCCTTTGTCCCATGACGAAATTTGAATGAGCTGAGTTCAAGTGATTTTTCACCATTTGCATAGCTGCCATGAAGCCCCGTTCCAGCCTCATCCCTCGAGCCTGGGAGAGGAGCGGCTTTGAACCCGTAGCAGCTCAAGCAGGTTGTGAGCAAGTACACAAAAGAAGCACCTGGTTATAGCACTGACTTTAATTTCATGCTGCTTCCACTGTCAACGAGGCAGCGGTGGGTACAAGGAGGCTGGTGAGCAGGAAGGTTACAGTGGGCTGCGGCAGCAGTTCGCTGACTTAGGTGTTGGGAGAGCATCTGTGCCGCCTGTGGGATGGGTAGAAGGCAGTCCCCACCCTGAGTGTGCATGCCCTGCTGGGAGCCAACGGGTGTAAACCCTTGCAGCACTGCAATTAGTAAGCGAAGGTGTGGTGGGGGTGCCCTGGCCAAAGCTCTGAAGGTGGCCTCGTGAAGTGGGCAGAAAGGGAAAGTCATTTCAGCCAAAGGCTGATGGGCTTGGTGAAATCCTGGAAGGTTCCAAATTGCTGGGAGTGGAGGGTGGAAAGAGAAGGTGGAGGCCAGGGCCCTGGAAGGCCTTGTGTGCTGCTGGGAAATTCACTTGATCCTGCGGCTGGCGCGGGCTCTCGTGGGCTGTGGAGCAGGAGTGGGATGTCACATTGTAGTTCTCAGGTCACTAGGGCCCAGGTAAGAAATGAGAGGCCTGAGGTCGCAAAGGGTTTGGTGGGGAGGTCAAGATCGATTTGAGAGAGGTTAAGATTTCGTGAGAGGATATGGAGGGACAGGGAGAAGCCGGGCTCCAAGCTGACTGCTAAGTATCTGGCTTGGGAACCGCATGGCTTTTGGTGTCATTCACTGAGCAGAGAGGGAGGATGAGGTTGGGTGGGGGAAGATGACCATGTTGGTGTGCAGATGCAGAGTTGAGATGCCTCTGGGACAGCTATGTGCAGAGGGCCCAGATACCGTTGGGTATGCCTTTGGGAGCTCAGGAGAGAGGCGTGGGCTGGGGATGATAAGTTTGGGGGTCGTGGAAGTGTGGCTGGTAATGAAAGGCCTGGCTAGCCACTCATTCATATATTCCACGCACCTCTTTTACTCTTCCCATGAGGGGCAGGTACTGGAGACAGCAAAACATCTTTTTACGAGAATGCTCAGGGAGTCTTTGGCTGGTCTGTCGTTTGCTGGCTGATAGGAGTCTTTGCTATAACACCTGTGTCAGTCAGAGGCATTGGACACAGCATCCTGCCTTGGAGGCAGATGAATTTTCGTGCTTTGTGTGAAGCCAGAGGAATGAGGAATAGATGGGAGAGAAGGTGTCCTTCATTCATTCAACAAACAGTGGAGGGCTTGCTATGTGCTAGGTGCTAGGAATGTGGAGATAAATGGGACACAGCCCCCTGGGGAGATAGGGATGTGAACAGTGACAAGCACATCGGTGGCTTCTCAGAGGAGGCAGTGGCCTGGGCTGGCTCTCACAGGTCAAGTGAGAGAGCAAGCAGAAAGGCCCCGAGGGAAGAGCTGGTCAGGAATACACTGAGGGCTCCCGAGAACTCTGTGCAGATGAAAGCTCCAGCCCCCAGGCCCTGGAGCGCGGAGGTTCTGTGCTTGCATCCCAAGCTGGAGGAAGAGCTCAGGCAGTCGGGAGAAAGCCAAGAAAAATAATTTTATGGACAAAGCATCCAAAAGCAAGATAGAATTTTCTAAGTAATCAGTGCCTGGCTTGCAGTCACGGCAGACTTTACTGTTGTGTGTGCGCTGGTGTGCTCAGGAACCACTGCGTTGACACCTCTGAGTCTCAGCCGTTCAGAGCTGGAAGGACCTCAGAGGATGAGGATGAAACTGAGGACGCAGGGGGAAACAGGACACGGGCTGGGAGTCAGGCCAGCTGGGTGCCACCCCCAGCTCTGCTACAGACTGGCCGGGGATCCTAGCACAGTGTCTGGCAGCTGGGAAGTGCTTACAGATCAGACAGCACAGAGAAACAGCCAAAAAATAAAATAAAATGAAGCTTACCTTAAACATTCCATCTTAAAATAAAACACAAGTGGGTCTGCTGATCAGATTGCAACTTCTTTTTGGCATAAACCTCATTCATAATGCATTACCCACAATTTCCAGTTTTGTGTTTTTAGAGCAGAGCAAAAACTTATAGCCTGACAAGGCGATCTGTGTGCAGAATCCTAGATTTTCACCATCTTTGCCTAAATCTATAGTTGTCTCCCCCATACCAGATTTAATAGTTATGTCTTATTAGACTTACCTTTATTCATTCAATTTTGCTTTATTAGCCAGCTGTCATTTCTTTGCCATTTCACTGGCTAACCTGATATTTAATTCAATTACATGATTATAGTCACACATATAGTGTAGGACAAATGTAACTCTTGTGTGTTTAAAATTTTTTTTTTAACATAACTAACTCTTGACAGGCCACCTCACCTGGTGGAGCAGAGGCATGCAGCTACACTGGCCCTAGGTGGTCTGCGCGCTGCGGGCACCACCCAGCAGGGACAGAGAGCGAAGGAAAGGGATGCAGCAGGCTGGTGACAGGAAGGTCCACCTCAGAAGCATCTATATGTTTATAAATGGTGTCATTGACACTGTCTCAAAGCAGCACATTGGTGTAATAAAACGGCTGTGGGTTCTGGAGTTGGGCAGGTCTCCTTGTGGAACTGTGGGCACATTTTGTGTGTGCCTCTGGGTCTGTTTTCTCAGTTATAAAATGGGGGTGCCAGCACTGCCCCTCAGGGTGGGGTGTGAATGAACTAACTGAGTATCTCCTCGGTTGTGCCCCCAGCAGACAGCTGGTTCAGGGCAGCGCTCTCGGGGTGTCTGGCGCTGACCTCACTTTCCTGTACTTTCAGAAGTCAGGTCTCTAGCCCCTCTGTCGCCACCTCCAGTGCCAACCGCCCGCTGCTGATGCTGGAAGGGAAGTCAGGACCCTACTTTTCCTCTCTGGACTCGAGCATTGACATCCTGAAGAAGAGGGCCCAGGAGCTGATCGAAAACATCAACGAGAGCAGGCAGAAGGACCATGCACTCATGACCAACTTCAGGGACAGCCTCAAGATCAAGGTGACAGATCCCCCCCAACACTGTGAAGCCCCAGCAGGGGAGGGGGTGTCCTTATGTAAAAGGTGAAAGGGGAGGGAATGAACCCCTGCTGAGTATCTGTTAGGTTCCCCGATGCTAAGCGACTTGCGTACAGGACCTCATTTTCCCCTACAACGATCCTGCAGAGACTGGACCCATTTTATAGATGGGAAAAGTAAGGTTCGGAAGTAATTGCCCGACTGAGAGCCAGGATGAGGAGCCAAGGTCCATCTGCACCGCAGCCCAGCCCTCTTATTTCACGCCAGGGCCAATGGCTGTGGAGCAGGGGTGGAGGCAAAGCCAGTGTTATCACACCCACTTCTCCCCTGGATGTCGAATGGTCTGTGATGGGAAAGTAGGCTCCTCGACATGGCTGGGGCTTCTGTCTAACAAAGTCTGATGTCATGTTCAGGCCCCACATTAACGATTGTCCCCGATGCTTCAGAAGGCATAATGGACCCTGTGAGTGGGACAGCTGGATTCCACACGTCATTTCAATGACAGACTGACTTCTCCCCCTCCCCAGCCCTACCAGTACACACCCTGGTACAGCATAGAAATAGAGAAAAGCGTAACATTAGCAGAAAATATATAAAAACATTCCTACCATCCCACCACCAGAGGCCACTTTGTTGCATGTTTTCTTCTAGTCTCTGGTGTGTACCTTCTTCCTAATCTGGTTAAGCTTATACTATATACATAATTTTGCATCTTGCTTTAAAAAAAAATTAACATAGAGGCAATTACACCTCTAGTCACTAGAGCTGTTTTTACCAGTTTTATAAGACAAATTACAGAAATCTTAGAGAGCCACTTAGAACAAAGGTGTTGTGAGGTCTCTTGTTTGATTTCCCAAGAACATGTCTTATTCTTGAAAAGGTTTCGGACCTGACCGAGAAGCTGGAGGAGAGGATGTATCAGATTTATAATCACCACAACAAGCTCATTCAGGACAAGCTCCAAGAGTTCACCCAGAAAATGGCAAAGATCAGCCATTTGGAAACAGAGCTCAAACAAGTGTGCCACAGCGTGGAGACTGTGTATAAAGACCTGTGCGTGCAGCCGGAGGTATGACCACACTCGCGGGGCGCACCGGAGGAGGGAGGGTTGGACCGGCTAAGAGGGAAGGAAGGCGACAGAAACCAAGGACGCTGGCACCGGCGCCCCGCCCTGAACCCCACACCGCCACAATCACCGCAGAGGCCTCGGCGTGCTCGCCATCTCGCTTGTGGCCCCTGTAACATGGTGTGTCTGAGCTGAAAAGCCAGCTTGCTATTTCCCACAGCTGTGTGGTCAGCTCTGTGGTGACAGAAAGGACAAAGTTCCCTCTGCCCACAGCCCTGAGCCCCGGGCTGTGCCTCACCTGGGTATAGTTATTACAGCAGAGCCCAGGACTCAGATGTGGGCCAGTCTCTGGGAGCGGGGGGAGATCCCGGCCACATCCCAGCGCCTCGCAGCCCCCACACGCGTTCATTTTTCCTGTGACTGGAACAACTTCTCGGTGGTTACAAGTAAATGAGGCCAGCGCTGCGGGGCAGACACACAGACCCTTTATTACTCTCTCTCCCCCTCGTTGTGCTCCAACATCCGGCATAAGGCACTCACCCCCAGATGGGGGGTCAAGGGGGCGCACAGGGAACTCCTGGTGGGTGGGGGGAGTTTGCTGGGTCAGACACCAGGTGGGTCTCACAGTTGGTCCGTGTCCTGCCTTCCCTCTCCCTGCCCCCTCATCACGAGAAGCTCCTGCGCCAAGGTGAGTGGAGTCCGTTCCCATCCACGGGTAAAAGCGGATTGAGAAGCTCGGTACAGAGTCCCATCTTCTTTCTAAGGAGCACACTTGAATGATTCAAAAGGGGAGTTTGGATATTTGAGAATCAGCGTCTCTCGCTTCCCACCATACACACTGGCTCCCCCTGCCGCCTCCCTTAAGGCACAGAGCATGGTATCTCCCAGGAAGGCCGGGCGCCGTGGGCTCACTTGCTGGCGGTGAACGCCTGGATGCCTGTGATGGCCCTTCCGAGGATGAGAGCATGAATGTCATGAGTGCCTGCACGGAAGAAAGGCAGAGTCGGCGTGGAGTTCTAAGTTCCGTCTCATGTTCCCTGCAGGCCGCTGCTTCGGAGGAAGAACAGACCCACAAAGATGGCGAATGCTGACAGTGGCTGGCAGTCACCTCTGAGTGACAGCCACCAAGAGAAAGCTCTGAGGCCACTGTTCGGGCCAGGCTGAGAATATTGTTTTTCAGAGTTCTGTAATGCATCTTGGCCCAAAAAAACCCAATGCTCCTTGTGCCAGACCCAAAACTACGGCGAGTCCAGCCTCCACCATGAGCCCAGTTTCAGGCCTCCCACAGATTCCCCCACCCCAACCCCGCACAGTTCATTAAACGTTTGACTTTCAACCAGCCATGCTTCCTTCCCAGGGAGGCGGAGAGCTGATGAGCAGGAAACACGTCAGGCCCTTGCTCACCCGCGGGGGGCGGGGGGCGGGAAAGCAAACAGTGACAATCGCTCCGCCCAGCTGATGGCCCGGGCCCGAAGCTGCCAGCACACCCCACATCCCCTGCCTGTGCATCTGGGGAACACTTTACAGTCCTCAGTGCTCTTGTTTGCTCCTCCTCAGCTTCAGGGCTGGAAGGCAGAGATTACAGCCTCCCTTTTACGGAGCAAAGTAACTGGGGGGCTGGCCCGGTGGCTAAGGTCACACACTCTGCTTCAACAGCCCAGGTTTCGCAGGTTCTAATCCCAGGCGTGGACCTACACACCACTTGTCAGCCATGCCGTGGCAGCACCCCACATACAAAATAGAGGGAGATTGGCACAGATGTTAGCCCAGCACCAATCTTCCTCACAAAACAAAAAACAAAAACCTGTCTACTTCCTAAAATGCAAATCTGACCCCATCACTCCCCTGTGTAAAACTATCTGAAGGCCCCCTCTGCTTGTCCTCAGGGTCATTCCCACACCTGTAGGAACCCCCACCCTCACCCCTTTCTCTTGCTGTTTCTGGAATGTTCCATCCAGAATAGCACACAGAAGTTATTTCACTGTCTCTACCCAGGGAGCTCCTACATCTCCCTCAAGCCCTAATGTGGTCCCATTTCCTTCCTAAGAGATGGAGCGCCTGCCTCCTCTTGCATCCCCCTCTATTTCTGCCTGGCTCCCACTGAATTGTACATTTTTTCTTTTTAGTTATCTTTTTCCACGTCTGTCCGCCCATGAGGCAAGGGGTTCTGGGCCCCATCAAATCATAACTAGGTGCCAGGTATAGACACCACAGCCTGCAAATGATTCACTTTTTTCTCCTAATGTAAGCTGGAGTGGTGACTGCTGTGTGAGCTGCATCTGCCAGCTTGCTGGGCGCCATGCCCCACTCTGGGCATGCCCAAGGAGGCCATAAGCAGGCTGGGGGACACCCCTCCTCCCGAGCATCATGGGGAAGAGGGCCAAGAGCATTTCACTTCCTCATCCCAGTGGGAACCGCTCCAGATGAGGGACATGGGGGGACTTACCCCATGTCGCACGGCCAGTTGGTGACAGCTGGGAGTAGAACTTGGCCTGTTCCCCACCCCCCTCACTGCCCCTCTTCCCCAGACAGTGAGGCTGCTGTGACCCCCACCCCAGAGATTCGGCCCCACCTTCATAGGTGTTCACAGCCTCCAGGTTCATGGCGTGCCGGATCACGTGATACTCGTCAGAAATGCCATTCCCCCCTAGCATGTCTCGGGCCTGCCGCGCGATGTCCAGGGCCTTCCCACAGTTATTCCTCTTCAGCAGGGAGATCATTTCTGGCGTGGCCCTGGGAGCGGCACAGACGTGTAACAAGTGTTAGGTTACAAAGAACTGACCCCACTCTAGGCTCCCAGCATCCCTGCGCCCTGGCAAAGCCAGCCAGGGGGAGGGTTCCCCGCATCACAGTCACAGCAGCAGACACTGTGCTTCCAGTGCGGGACAAGGGATGGGCCCGGGCCCATCAACGCCAGAAGGGATGGCTCCCTGGGGGCCACCAGGCAGGAAGGACCTCTCTCCCCAGGGCCAGCTGCCACCATGCCCAGGAGGGGCACAGGGTCCTCCTGCCACACGCAGCTGCCCCGCCCCCACACACAGCCCCTACTTGTCCTGATCCTTCAAGCGGCCGAGCTGCAGGCAGGCGTGAAGGCCCAGCGTGATCTCAGTGAGCATGTCCGCCAGCTTCTTCTGAATCAGCTGGTTCCTGGCCAATGGGACGCCAAACTGGATTCTGGGCAGGCAAGGTCAGGGTAAGTGCGGGAGTGTGGGGAAAGCAGGCCCCAGTCCTGGCCCAGGAAGGCTTCCAAGCTGCCTCAGCGCCCCTGGCCCCCCAAAATGGCCTGGCCTGGCCTGGGCTTGGCCCCCTCCCTGCTTAGAAGCACTTCCTCAGCCATTTCACAGAGGGGAATTTCAGTCTGGCAGGCGGGGGTGGGGAGTCCCTGTGGGATAATGAATGCAACCTGAGGCCCCACCCCCAGGAGACCTCAGGGCAGCCCCCACACACCTGTCCAGGGTGTACTGCCGGGCCGTGTGCAGACAGAACTCGGCGGCTCCAAGCACGCCCCAGGTGATACCGTAGCGGGCGTTGTTGAGGCAGCCGAAGGGACCCTGTGGAGTTGACAGGGGCCTCGGCCCCCAGGAGGAGCTGAGAGGCCCCATGCAGAACCAGCTCTAAAGTAGGGGCAAGCCCCCTCCCCAGGCACCCAGACACAAGTCAGCCTAAACAGGGCTCAGGGCGGCCCTGGCACCAAGGCTCCTGCACAGCAGGTCTCACTCAGTGCCTGCTCCCTCTTGGTTTGCACACAGCGCTACCCGGGCTGGGGGCCGGCATGTAGGGGCCGATGTAGGGAGACAGGAAGATGCACCTGCCCAAAGGACTAAGCTGGGTGACGCCCAGCTGTGTCCTGGGCAGAGCCAGCACGAGTGAGGTGGTCACCAAATGGGGCAGTTTCTGCACATCCGTGAGCCAGGCAGAGCCTCCGAATCACCGCTGTGTGGGCTCCACAAGCACAGGGACCACGTCTGCCTGGTTCCCGGCACGAGGCCTGCCCAAGAAAGGCGAAGCAGCGGGTGACCTGATACCAGTTCCCAAGGTGGCCGCTGCTCACCGCCAGCCCGGACGCGTTGGGCAACACGTTCTCCTCCGGCACCTCCACGTCGTCCATGACGATCAGGCCCGTGGCCGAGGCCCGGAGGGAGAACTTGCCCTCGATCTTGGGGGCCGACAGGCCCCGCATCCCCTTCTCCAGCAGGAAGCCCCGAATGCGGCCGTCTTCGCACCGAGCCCACACCACAAACAGGTCGGCCACAGGTGAGTTGGTGATCCTGGAGGTGGGACAGGCAGTGAGGGGTCTGGCCCCCGCCCCCCGCCCCTGGCCACCCGCCTGAGGTGTCAGGCCCTCACCAGGTCTTGGTTCCATTGAGGGTGTAGCTCCTGCCTGAGGGGTTGTGGCGGGCTCTGGTCTCCAGGCTGCCAGGGTCGCTGCCGTGGTTGGGTTCTGTGAGCCCGAAGCAGCCCAGGAGCTCCCCCTTGGCTGCAAGCACGAGACAGGGTCATGGCTGTTTGTCCCCCATTCCTCCCCCAACTGAACACTGTCAGCCTCTCCACCGAGCCAGGCCAAGCAGATCCGGCCCTGCCTTCACCGCACTCTCAGGTGGTGAGGGGACAGGTCTTCCCCAGGCCATAGTCACAATGCCCTGATGAGGAGGGGCCCCGCAAGAGGCAGGAAGGAGTCAACCAAGCTGTCTTTAAGGGCAGTGAAAGGGCAGAAGGAGGTTTAGAGAAGAGCAGTGGATGTGCAAAGGCCCAGCAGTACATTTGGAGAATTCCAAGTAGCTGAGTCTGGCTGGAGAGGAGCAGTCAAGAGAGTGGCCAGAGATGAGGTGGGAAGGTCAGCAGAGCCTGCTCATGCGCGGCCTCATGGACCCAGGCAGGAAGCGAAGACTTTGAACTTTGGGTGGGGCTGAGGGAGCACAGAGAGCAAATCAAGAGGGAGACGGTGGTGCTCAGACAGGGGCAGAGTCAAGAGAGACCTAGGAGGGGACGGGCAGGGTCAGATGTGGGGTGAAGCTCAGGGTCTGGCAGGAGGTCTGAAGGGCCACTGGTGCTATCCTTGAGATGGGGACAGAAGACAGGCTCGGGAGAGCCCCACCCTAGACTGCTGGGACTGTCTTCCTTCGAGCAGGCCCCACAGGCAGCCGCTCACCCAGCCGGGGCAGGTACTTCTGCTGCTGCTCCTCGCTGCCGTAGGCGTAGATAGGGTACATGACGAGGGAGGACTGGACACTCATCGCCGACCTGTAGCCACTATCCACCCGCTCCAGCTCTCGGGCCAGCAGCCCATAGGCGACCGAGGAGACTCCAGCACAGCCATGCCCTGGTGGGGGGAGGGGAGATGGGGCAATGGGGGCCAAAGCTCTGTCCTGCTGGGACCAGTGAGTCCTCAGGCCGGAGAGAGTGCTACATAGGGGCGCCCAACGAGGCACCAAGCTGGCCCTAGCTTGAGGGTTTATTCATTTCATCCCCACAGCCGCTTTCAGATGGAGGGGTAACAGCCTCACTTTACAGACTGGGAAACCGAGGCTCAGGGAAAGGTAGGGGCTTTCCAGGACACAGTGGGGGCTGCAGAGTATGCAGAGACTTGTCCCTACCTTTAATGGTGGGGCCCAGCACACCGAGCTCCCCCATCTCCAAGATGATCTCCCGGTGAAAAACTGCAAAGGGACAGATGCCCAAGTTCAGGCCCAGCTCTAGCCCACTGGATCCCCACCCCAGGGACAGAGGAGCCCAAAGGCCGGCTAATGCAGGCAGGGCTGGAGTGCAGGGTGGAGGGTGCGGCCCGCCTGGGCACCTTCGTTGCGATTGGCCAGCAGGATGCGGGGCATGAGGCGCTCCTGGCAGTAGGTGCGGAAGGTGTCCCTGATGGCGATCTCATCCGCTGTCAGCTGCTCCTCCAGCACCAGCGGGTCCCTCCAGTCAAACTCCGGACGCGAGGCTGGGGCAGGGGGCGGGGGTCGGGGCTCGACTCAGCGCTGCCCACTCGACCATCTTGCCCTCCTCTCCCGGAATCCTCAGCCCCACCCCTCCACCCCCATCTCGCTCCCAACAAATGTGGGCTGCAAACAGGACTGACGAGGCGACTTCCTCCGGGAAACTCACTGCTTCACCGCCTCTGAACCTGGCCACGGCCCTGCCTACCCGCCCGCGCAGCCCTCGGACTCCGGGACAGAACCCACCCGGGGCAGACAGACAGCTGGACAAGGACTGCGGACGCACAGCGCGACGAGGGGGCCTTACATTTGGCCGGTCGGCTCTGTGTCTTCCCGCCCTTCTCTGCAAACACAGGACGGGAAGGTCACCCGAGAACGTTTCAGCGCCTCCACCTGCTCCCGCCCCACCCGCCTGGCCCGGCACTGACCGGTCTGCGCCGCCGCCGAGCCCCAGGCGCGCAGGGCGCGCAGGCCGGGTCTGCGGCTCAGCAGTCGCACGGAGACGCCTCTCAGAGCCATGTGGGCAGCGGCCGGGCGCGCGGAGCAACTACCGCCGACCTGGAGGGGTGGGGGCGTCAGAGCGGAGCGGCTCCCACCCGCAACCCGGCCACGGCGCCCCCACCCCCGCTCACCGCGCAGCCCGCGGCGCCGCTGACCGTAGGCCTTTGACCTGGAGCTGGGGTGGGCGGAGCGGAGGCCGGATGGGGCTTCTCATTGGCTCGTCCTAGGACCGGCCCCCTCACGGCTCTGCCTGTTTAAAAGGGCCACGGCATCCGGGCCCGCGGGGACGGGCGCGCCCCGGCCGAGGCTGGGTTAGCCAGTTTAAGGAGCAGAACAGGAAAGGGCGGAAGGCGCGAGCGCCAATCCGATTGGCCAGCTGTAGTCCTGCCCTGATTGGCCCTAGGAGGGGGCTCGGCCCACTCTTGGTTGGTCAGTTTCGAGGGGCGAGTCCAGAGGGATTTTGAGTTAAAGAAAGAAACTGAGCCTCGAGAAAAATGAGTCCCGGAACCCAGGAGGCCAGACCTCCAGGTCTCCTTTGACGGGGTGCTGCGTGTGAGGGGAGGAGGTGGCCTCTGGTGGGCGATCTCTGTCCAACCTGTCTGCTAGTCTGTCCCAGGAAGCGCCTGTAGCCACGTGTGATCGGGTGTGTGACTTGGTGTGATCCCGCGTGCTACGTGATTCTGTGCATCTCTGTGTGTGATCGTGCCTGACTGTGTATCTGTATGTGGGTGGGACTGACTGTGCCTGTGACGTTGTGGGCTGTTGACTGTGGGTGGTTGCGTGCCTGCGTAACTGTCTGCGACCGTGTAAGTGTGGCTGTGTCTTTGTGGTTTCTTGTCTGTGTAATTGCAGCGTGTAATGGTATTCTGTGTGATCGTGCGTCTGTGTGTTTGACTCTGTGCTTGATGGTTTTCCCTCTAGATGTAGCTGTTATCTTTGTGATAATATGACTGGATATTTCTGTGCACGTCTGTGTGATTGTGCGTATCTATATATGTCTGTGATTTGGTCTGTGTGCAATTGTGTGTGATTGTGTGCCTGAGTGTGACATGCGTATATGCCTGAGTGAGTGGCTGTGCTCACCTATGTTGCTTTTATGAGCGTTCGTGTGGTGTGCATTTGAATCTGGGTGCATCACGCTTGACCATCTCTGTATCTGGAAATCACACATCTACCATGACCCGCCCATTTCCCAGTTGGAGAAAGTAAGGCCGAGAAAGAAGGCCGGTTTTGCTTTAGGTCACAGCAGGCCAGGTGTAGAGCAGGGACCAGAACGAGATCCGGACCTCTTGATTCCCAGGACAGGCCCTTGCCTGCCCACCCGGGAACACCTCTCCCCACTCTGGGTGGCTGTGTGTGTAGCGTGCTCTGCCTCACACATCGTCTCTGAGTGTGATGGGAGTCACTGTGGGGTTGTGTCTGAATGTGATCACTAGCCTACACATCCCCAAATACCTGGGACCTGGGTGTCCCTAGATGCTTCCACTTTCTGAGCCTCTCTTGACCTTATTATCCAAATAAAATGGTGTGAACCCTCCTCCTCACACAGCAGGGAGTCTGTCACCGCCCTGCAATGTCTGGGAGTCTGCATAGCTCTTGTTCTTCTGGACACCTCCCCTCCTGGAGCCACTGGCCCCTCTCTTTTGCCCCTTCCTTTCCCCAAAGCTCTCTCCCCTGCCCTGGAGCTGGTTGGAGTTCTCTGATGCTCAGGGAGTGTCGCAGGGTGAGGACAGCATACACACTAGGAAACCCAAATGGAGGCTCGGGCCTTGATGCCCTGGGAAGTCCATCATCCTCCTGGCTACAGGCTCCCAGGGGCCTTATCTCCCAGCCAAATGCCCTCTCTCTCTAGACCCTAATCCTCTTGCCTCACCTTTCAGAGCCAGACATGCCTGTTTCATGCCTCATCCTTAACCAGAAGATCTCTCCCTAAGACAGACTCTGCTCTCCTCTCTAGGAAACCTCTCTAACTCCCACCATTTTGTTTTGTTGAAGGGAAATTCACATAACATAAAGTGAACCATTTAAAGTGAACCATTCAGGGGCTGGCCCTGTGGCTGAGTGGTTAAGTTCATGTGCTCTGCTTTGGTGGCCCAGGGTTTTGCCAGTTTGGATCCTGGGCACAGACGTGGCACCGCTCATCAGGCCACGCTGAGGCGGCATCTCACATGCCACAACCAGAAGGACCTACAGCTAGAATATACAATTATGTACTGGGTGGCTTTAGGGAGAAAAAGAAGAAGAAGAAAAGAAAGAGGAAGATTGGCAACAGATGTTAGCTCAGGTGCCAATTTTTAAATAAATAAAGAAACAAAGTGAACAATTCAGGGGCCAGCCCAGTGGTGTAGTGGTTAAGTTTGCGCACTCTGCTTCAGCAGCCTGAGGGTTCGTGGGTTCGGATCCCAGGCATGGATCTATGTACTGCTCATCAAGCCATGCTGCGGCCGCATCCCACATACAAAATAGAGGAAGATTGGCACAGATGTTAGCTCAGCAACAGTCTTCCTCAGCAAAAAGTAAATAAATAAATAAACAATTCATGGCATTGACATTCACAATGCTGTGCAATCACAACCTCCCTCTAGTTCCAGAACATTTCCATTACCCTAAAAGGGGACCTTGTCCCCACGAGCAGTCACACACCATTCCCTCCTCCCCGGCCCCTGGCCACCATCAACCTTTGTGTCTGTGTGGATTCGCCTGTTCTGGGCATTTCACATAGATGGAATCATATAATATGTGATCTTCCCTACTGGCTTCTTCTCACTCAGCATGTTTTTAAGGTTCATCCACATTGTAATATGTATTAGAACATCATTCCTTTTAATAGCTGGACAATATTCCACTGCATGGATGGACCACATTGTATTTATCTGCTCATCTGTTAATAGACGTCTGGGTTGTTTCCTCCTTTTGGCGATGATTGTAACTAATGCTGCTATGAACATTGGTGTACAAGCATTTGTTCGAGTCCCTGCTTTCAATTCTTCTGGGTATAAACCTAGGAGTGAAATCACTGGGGCATATGGTAACTCTTGTTCAAGTTTGTGAATGCTTAACTTTTTGTAAAATCGTCAGACTTTTTCATAGTAGCTGCCCAATTTTACATTCGCATCAGCAGTGTACAAGGTTCCAATTTCTCCACGTCCTTGCCAACCCTTCTTGTTTCCTGTTTTCTTACTATAGCCATCCTAGTGGGTGTATTGAGCTGAGTTTTACATCAGTTTTTGCTCCCTCCCGCTTTGTGGCACATGATCATTGTTTGTCTTTTTGAGTAAGGCATTTGTGGCACACGAGCTTTGTGTGTCTGTGTCTGGGCGAGGTTGTGTGCCTTACACTGTCAGGGTGCTTCACTCCATGGGGGCGTGGTTGTCTGCATTTGACTGGGTGCACCCCCTACGGTTGGGCCTTGGTAGCTGTGCAACTGTGTAACTAGATAATTACACACTGTGGCAGTGACAGGGGGCGTGACTATGTAAGGCTGTAAGTTTATAGGGTGCTGTGTGCGGTTGTGCCTGATGTATAGCTGTGTACATTACCACATCATTGTGTGTTCATGAACGGTTGTGTGCAGCCATGTTTTACGCTTTTGTGTCTGAGGCTACATCCGTGTTTGATGGGGTTGGGTGGCTGCATCTTCTCTAGTCCTGTGACAACACATCCAGGAGTCTCTGTGTGTCTGTGTGGTTGTGTGACTGGGTGTGAGTGGGTGACTGTGTGTGATTGTGTCAGTGACTGTCTGTGTGATGATGAATTCAGTGTCTGAGGGACTGTGCCTATAACACTGTGGAACCAACGTAGTGTATGATCGTGTGTCTGTGCACATTCTATATGATGCAGACATGCAATTATGTGTACAGACACTACACGGTCTGTGTGACTGAGGGACCAGGAATTGGTGTCGCTCTGTAGTTGCATACTGTGTGTGTGACTATGGACTATGTGTCTGTGATGTGTGTCCATGCTGTCCCTCATCCTGGGCTCCCAGGGCACCACAGTGAAGACCCCTGGTGCAGAATCTCAGATCCCTCCCCAATGTGGGGCAGAACTCAGGCAGCAGCCAGGCCCAGCGCAGGGGTCGGTGCGGGTCTCCTGCAGGTCAGGCACTTCCTGTGGCCTGATCCAACGGGCCCATCCCACCCAGCTGAGGGTGTCACTCCCCTCCCCAGCCCCATCGTACTGGAGCAGCTGTAGGGGTGCCAGCCTCAGCCTCCACACAGCCCCACTCCCTGTGGTGCCCCGGGGAGGACCCAGGGCAGACAGTGGCAGCTGACTGGCAGGGCTCCCTCCCACCACTCCAGGTTCAGACCTTGGGAGCTCAAAACCCAGGCAATTTCAAGCCCAGCTGACGTGAAGCCCCAGCCCCCCACCCTCTGGAGACAGAGCTTTGGCTGTTCTGGGCCCCCACCTGATAGCAGCCTCTGACATCTGGGGTGTCTGATAACGCTTGGCCTGGCAGGGAGTTCATGCCAAGTCCCGCCATCGGCACGGTTGCTGCTGTTTATTGGGGAGGGGGAGGGCTGCAGGGCCCCCGTCAGGGGGAGAGGGGGTCTCAAAGCCCCTTCCCAGAATCCCATTCTGCCTGTCACCCCTTCTCCAGGAAGGTAACTGAGAACAGGACCCCAGGACTCTCCCTCTTGGGGGACCCAGTGCCTCACTTTACCCAACACCTGAGCCCCCAGCCCCTGAACATCTGACTTGGCCTTGCACACGGGTCAGTCTGTAAGGCCCAGCCCCAAACAGGCTGAGGCGAGGTCTGTTCCCCAGAAACACTGACCCCCCCCTTGCCTGCCCCTTATCAGGGGCCGCAGCCAATCAGCTGAGGGCAGAGAGGAGCCCTCCAAGGGGCCACTGGAGCCTCAGAGCCCACGAGGCCGCCAAGGGAGAGGAGGCCTGAAGCCCGTGGTGGGCACCAGCCAGCCATGGCTGCAGCTGAGACCGCCCTGCCTTCCATCAGCACGCTGACCGCCCTGGGTCCCTTCCCGGACACACAGGAGGACTTCCTCAAGGTGGGGCCCGGCAGGGTCTGAGTGGGCCGCCGGGGGTCCTGGGCTGTGGTCACAGAGCTTGGGGGTCAGGGCTCCATCCTTCCCTGGAATCCAGACACCTGGCCAGGGCTGGCGCTCCTCAGGCCAGGCCAGGGGTCTGAGCTTGCTCTAAACCTTATTGCTGTGTAGTAGAAAACTGAGGCCGGGAGCCGAACACCTTGGGGGGCTAAGCTCAGTGAGACAACGCTGGATATCGGAGGGAAACAGCAAATGTGTCTCAGGGACATCCGAGAATTAATCTTGGGAATCCTCTTGTTGGGGGTGAGGGGGATTGTGGGGGGAAACTGAGGCAAGGCTGGGTCCCTTCAGCCTTCCATTCTTGCCTCTGCCACCCCTTCCCCCATGCTTGACTGTGGCTCCAGATAATGTCAGTCTTATCTCCTGTCTCCAGCTAGACCCAGTCGCCCTCTGTCCTGGGGGGTTGGAGCGGGAGGCAGTGTGAGGGAGTGGGACAGACTGACGCGACAGACAAGCAAACAAGACCCCTTTGCGGAGCCTCTGGCCAGCCTGCCCCCCGCAGGGCATCCGGCCCCCTCGTCTCTAGGCAGGTACCCCGCTGTTCACTGAAGCCTCACGCTACCGGCTCCCTCCCGCAGTGGTGGCGCTCTGAGGAGGTGCAGGACTTGGGCCCAGGGCCCCCCGACCCCACCGGGCCGCCCCTCCACGTGAGGCCGGAGTCGGAGGACATGCGCGGAGAGGACGAAGACGACGAGAGGGACGCGGCCACCGCCTGGGACCTGGATCTCCTCCTCAACAACTTCCCGTGCGCAGAGCCCCAAACGTGCGCTCCAGCACCGGGGGAAACCCTCGGGGCGCAATTCCCGCCGCCGCCGCCGCCGGAGACTCTGGGGGCGTACGCAAGTGGCCTGGGGCTGGTGGCTGGGCTCTTGGGTCCCGAGGAGCACCCGGGCTGGGCACGCCCGGCCCCGAGAGCCCCGGCCCCCGACGCCTTCATGGGCCCAGCCCTGGTCCCGGCCCCCGAACCCAAGGGGCTGCCGCTGCAGCCGGTGTACCCGGGGCCGGGGGTGGGTTCCTCCGGCAGCTACTTCCCGCGGACCGAGCTTCCAGTGCCGACCGCGCCGGGGGCCCCGTACGGGCTGCTGCCCGGGTACCCCGCGCTGTACCCGGCGCCCCAGTACCAAGGGCACTTCCAGCTCTTCCGCGGGCTCCCGGCTCCCGCGCCCGGCCCCGCCGCGCCCCCCTCCTTCCTGAGTTGTCTGGGACCCGGGACGGCGGGTGCGGGACTCGGGGGGACCGCTGGAGACCCGAGAGGCACCCCGGAGGCGGCGCCATCCAAGCGCAGCCGGCGCTCGTGGGCGCGCAAGAGGCAGGCGGCGCACACGTGCACGTACCCGGGCTGCGGCAAGAGCTACACCAAGAGCTCGCACCTGAAGGCGCATCTGCGCACGCACACCGGTGAGGGCGCGGGGCGGGGCGGGGCGGGGCGGGGCGGGGCGGGATCTGAGCACGGCGAGCGGCCCGGGAGGCGGAAACCAGGAGCGAGAGGAGGGGCGAGAGGCGGAGACGCGGCACAGGGGCGTGCCCGTGAAGCCAGGGGTGGGGCTGCAGCAGAGTCCCGGGGCAAGGGGCGGGCAGAGGGAGCCGGCAGCAGCCCTGGAACCTCAGGAGCGGGGCCACCGGACAGGCTGCGGTGCGGGACGGGGTGGGTGCAGAGAAAGGACCTGAAGAACCTGGGGAGCGTTTCGGGGAACTGACGGGTAAGTCCTGGGCCAGGGACAGGCTGAGGACCAGCAAGCCTGGCAGGTGGCGTAGGAGGGCGGGGCTGGAGGAGAGACTGTGGAGAGGACAAGCTTAGAATGCCAGGATCTGAGCCAAAGACACTGGGTTCGGGTTTGGGACAAGCGGAGGGCGGAGTTAGGGGCTCAGGGGCTCAGGTGCGGTAGCTGGGAGTATAAAGCGTGGACGGCTTGGCTTGGAGGTGGGGCCAGGCTGTAGGGGGCGTGGCTGAGGCTCAGGAGGCCAGGCAGGGACAGAGTCAGTTTCCCAGGCCCAGTTGGAGAGGACCGGGCCCAAAGGTAGAGGCAGGTCCTGGAGGGCAGGGGGAATAGCTGGGGAACAGAGGAGGAGGGTGGGCATAGGAGGAGAAGCCGGGTCGCAAAGAGCCCAAAGAGACAGGAGCGGGGCCGTGGGATAGAGGCGGGGAGGAGGAGGGGTGAGGCTTACTCTTCGGGGTCCGCCCAGAGGGTGGGGCGCTGTGTACAGACCGGTGCGGGGCCGCAGGGGAAGGAGCCAGGCGTAGCCGAGGGAGAGCGTAATCACCGGGGACGGGGCCTAGGACGCCAGATGTATTTCGAGGCTCAAGGCCAGGGCCAGGATTGGGCAGCAGCTGGAGGGTCCCCTGGTTCAAGGGAGGGGCTGGGACACAGGGCAGGGTCAAAGGACGAGGGTGGGACGTCTTTAGGACGCAGGGGCAGGGTACCAGGGCACAGGAAGTGGGGCGAGTGGGGTAGGGGAGGCCACTTGGGCCCAGGAAATGAGAACGATCGTGGCTCCAGATGCAGGTACAGGAGAAGGATGGGGGGTCGCAGAGCAGGACCTGGGTGCAGATTCAGGACCCTCCCCTGGGAGTGAGCGCCTCCTTAAATTTTGTGTCCTAGCCGCCTCACTTGCCCCACCCTGGTCCCAGCCAAGGCGGAGCAAAGGAGTGCAGCCAGATAGGGGGATGGAGCCGAGGGGAGGAGTGGGGCGGACAGGGGCGCTCACGGCTTCCTCGGTCCCCAGGGGAGAAGCCATACGCCTGCACGTGGGACGGCTGCGGGTGGAGGTTCGCGCGCTCTGACGAGCTGACCCGCCACTACCGGAAGCACACCGGACAGCGCCCCTTCCGCTGCCAGCTCTGCCCCCGAGCTTTTTCGCGCTCCGATCATCTGGCCTTGCACATGAAGCGTCACCTTTGAGCCTGGCACTTGGACTTTCCCGGGGACTGAGGATGGAACAAGAGTGGATCCACGCAGGGGGGTTTTTCCCTGTGCTGGACCCTCGCCCAGACTCGCAGCCCCACAGATCCACTGAAATCAAGGCTGGCCCCCAGACAGACCTAGGGGAGCCTCCAACAGAAGTTCCCACACATTTCCTCAGCCACAGGGAGCCACACGGAGACGTCCGATGGTCACGCAGACCCAGGGAGACAGACCTCCAAGTAAACGGACTCGGATGGACACTCTGACATGTTGGACAGAGAGACCCTCAGAGAGCTGGACCCTTAAACCAGCTCACAGGCGGCCTGGGACAGCGGGAGGGCGTGTGGGGTGAGGCTTCCCAGAGACTCTGGGTCTAGGAGGGGGCTTCGCACCGTGACTTCTGAAGCTTGGCACAGTGGCTGGCATCTGCTGCGAATGGTTATAAGGGTCCTGTAAAAATGCTCCTCCCAGATGAAATTTCAGCGTTGGCCTGACTTTGTGGGTTTTGGGTGCTGGAAATTGGGAGGAAGGTGTACCCCCAGAAGTGATATTGGGGAGCCATACACACCCTCACACCCTCATCTCCTAAACCTCAGTGACCCCCCTTGGGCATTGCAAACCTTGCCACCCTCTCCCCCCCCCCCCCCCAAGATCAGGCTGCATCGTCCTTGTTTCCTGCCTTGAACCTGTGGGGGATAAGAATTGGCCAGCCCAAAATGTCTCTTTCTGGTTACAGACAAAAGACTCTGAAAGAAACTTTGACCTCCCCCCTATAACTGCCTAAAAGGATTTAAGATGGGAGGCCTGTCCCCGGGACAGCCCGTCACCACAGATAACTGGGTACCCTAGACTGTGAGCATCCTCGCTGAGCCCACTCTGATCAAAGTTCTGTTTACCAAACATTTGCTTTTCCATCTCCATGTGAACTGCCTTCCTCCCCTTTGAAGCCCCAACCCCCGCCACACACACCCTCCTTTTGTCTTTAGCTGAAGATGGTATTTAAGGTGGCATCTTTGGCCATTCTGGCGAGTTGCTCTGTTTTCCTGGGTCTCTCCCATGTATACACGTTATAAAGCTTTGTTAGATTTTCTCCTGTTATTCTGTCTCATGTCAATTTAATTCTTAGACCAACCAGAAGGCCCTAGAAGGTAGAGGAATTGTCTTCCTCGCCTACAACCCCAGGGACACTCATAGGGACCATTTCTCTCCATTTTAGAGCCCTCAGCCTGGCCCCAGAGTCCTACACCCTTTGTCTTGTCATGATCCCAAGCAATCTCTTGGCTAGCTCAGGAGGACCCTGGGAAAACATGCAGAATGAAAAGGGAGAGAGTCAGAATCACAAGCGACCCTTGAGAGAGCTGGTGTCACCAGAGCTGGCTGTAAGGCAGGAAGGGAAATAACCCGAATTTGCTGTGACCCAGAAGCAGGTGGAGGACCGGAGTCCGGAGGCGGAGCGAGGGCTGGCATTCAGCCAGAACGGAACGAGGCGGAGGCGGGGCCTAGCGCAGGGACGTGAGCTGTGATTGGCCAGGGGCGGAGGCGGAGTCGGGACGCCCTCCCCAAGACGCCCCACCGAAAGGAGGCGGGGCCAGAGAGTGGGGTCTGTCTAGGGTGGAGGCCGGGGGATGCAGGAGGCGACCCGGCGCTGGCGGGTCCGAGCCCGAGAGGAAGCCCCGCCCCCGGAGACCCGAGGCCGCCTTCTCAAATTTCTGCTTCTCTCGAGGGCGGAGTTTCCATCCTCGTGAAGTCCCGGCCCGGTTCCCTGGAGGGTTTGGGGAAGTGAAAGTCACTGGGGCCGGGCCGGCCCAGCTCGTGACCCGGCGACCCGTGGTCCCGCGCAGATTCCTGTAGCCTAGCCCCATGGCCGCGCTGAGCCCGCTGGTTCTGGCCGCGCTGCTGTGGGTCCCTGTGGGGACACTGACCTGCTATGGGGACTCGGGGCAGCCGGTGGACTGGTGAGTGCGCGGGCGCCGACCATCCCCCCGGGGCCGGACTGGAGATTGCTGCGCTCCCGGCGAAGCCTGGAATCCCTTATCTTGCCCTTCCTCCATTCTGTCCATTCCGCAACCTCCAGGTTCGTCGTCTACAAGCTGCCGCGGGGGCTGCGGTACAAATACATGGATGGGGACTCAAGGGGCTGGCGCGAAGGCGCGGACTTCATCAACAGCTCGGCGGGGGCCGTGGGCCGCAGCCTGCTGCCGCTGTACCGGAGCAACGCCAGCCAGGTGAAGGGGCGCCAGGCCCAACCCGGGGTGGCACTCTAGGGAGGGCCCGGCCTGGGGGGATCTTCACCTTGTCCCGTCCGTCTCCCCCAGCTCGCCTTCCTACTCTACAATGACCAGCCCCCTCAATCCAGCCGGGCTCGGGACTCCTCCAGTCGGGGGCACACGAAGGGTGAGGCCCAGACTTGGGGCTGGGAAGGGCTCTGGCTTCCCTCTGCCTTTTCCCCAGCTAGTCCCTGACCTGCGGGGCCGGGGATGTGGGATGCTGTGTCAGACCCTGGGCATCTGTTTCCCCCTCTGACACTGACATTCCTTCCCCTGGACTGTGAGAACTGATGGCTGTGGAAATGGCTCAGCAGTGGTCTCGACACTGCCCACGCCCTCTCCAGCCCCCTGCAAACTGAGGTGTTCCTGGTTGCACGGTTTGTTGGGAGGCCTTGAGCAGTCCCTCTGATCCCCATCTTCTGGCTCAGGGGTGCTGCTCCTCGACCGAGATGGAGGTTTCTGGCTGGTCCACAGCGTTCCGCGCTTCCCTCCACCTGCCGCCTCTGCTGCATACAGCTGGCCACCTACTGCCCGCCCCTACGGGCAGACCCTGCTCTGCGTGTCTTTTCCCTTCGACCAGTTCAAGGATATCAGTGAGTGGGGACAGGGAGGCAGGGCGAGTTCTTGATTCCCAGGCCGGGGAGTGGAATGGTTCCTCATTTTTCCTCTCCTTGCCCTCCAGGCAGACAGCTGAACTACACTTTTCCCCTGGTGTACGACTACAAGCTGGAAGGGGACATCGCCCAGAGGCTCCCCGACCTGGTGAAGGTAGCCAAGGGCCTCCATGTTCGCAGCAAACCCTGGAACAGCAGTGTAACACTCACATCAAAGGCAGGGGCCACCTTCCAGAGCTTTGTCAAATCCAGAAACTTTGGAGATGGTGAGCCCTGCGGTTGAGGGTTGGTGAACTTCTCTGCAGAGGGGGTGTCCGCTGTGTCCATGGCTGAGGGCAGGTCAGGGAGAGACACTGGGGCCCGTTCAGAGCCCTAATCAAATGAGAGGAAGACAACCAACAGACCAGGATTCAGATGTTGGTTCCTGGCTGTGTGGTGCATCCCCATCTGAAGAATGAGGATACTGACCTCTACTCAAAAAAGTGGCTGTGAATGAAGCAGTGCACGTAGAGTGTTTAGTAAGGGCTGCTGGTCTTCATGTTGTCAGCCCCCGGTTCCCAGGAATTGACAGCTGAGGAAACTGAGCTCAGAGAGGGGATGTGGCCTGGGGCCCCAGCAGTGCCCCTGTCCCTGCCCATGTGCTCTTTCCATCCTCCACAGACCTCTACTCTGGCTGGTTGGCAGAAGCCCTCGGCAGCAACCTGCAGGTCCAGTTCTGGCCACATTCTGCTGGCGTGCTCCGCTCCAACTGCACTGGGCTCCGGCATGTGCTGGATGTGACTGAGATAGCCTTCCCCGGGCCAAGTGGGCCAGCCTTCAGTAACCAAGACGACCACTCCAAGTGGTGTGTAGCCCCAGAAAGGCCCTGGGCCTGTGTCGGAGACATGAATCGGAACTCCGCAGAGGAGCACCGAGGCGGGGGCACACTGTGTTCCCAGCTGCCGGCCCTCTGGAAGGCCTTCCAGCCTCTGGTGAAGGCCTGGGAGCCCTGTGGGCCATGAGAGCAGGGCCTTCTCTCCAGAGAGGCCCCGCAGGGCATCTGAGAGGTAAGGCTCAGGAGCCAGTTTAGTCCCTTCCTAATTGTGTGGCTTTAATTAAGTGCCTTAACCTCTCTGTGCCTCAGTCTCTTCATCTGCAAAATGGGCGTCATAACACCTGGCTCAGGACTGCTGAGAAATAAAAGGAAATTGGTGGGTGAGGCTGCTAACTCTTCTTTCAGAACGGCACTGCAGTGGCTGAGGGTCTGGGGACAACTGGTGCATAGATGGGACCCAAAGTGGGACCACAAAGAAGGTCCGCCCCGGTCTCACTTCCCCTCTCTGTGGTCACAGTCCTGGAGTTCTGCCCGTCAGCAAGCACCCAGGCAGGGCCCTCGAACATGATGTCTGGCCTGCCAGGGGAGGAGGGGCAGCCCCAGAAAGCTCACGCAGCACGGACGCACTTTATTTATATGTGTACATATGTATACAGGCGGCTGTACAGCGCAGGGCCCGTGGCCCCCTAGGCTATGGGCCCGGGGATGTGGAGCAGGGCGCCCCTTTTTTGGTCAGGCCTGCTGGGGGCACAGCTTCAGCAGGGCACCGGGAGGTGAGCCCCGCCTCAGGCTTGGTGGCCGGGACCAGGAGGGAAGCAGGTGGCGCTGGGGGCGCTGCGCTGCTGGGTGCACCCTTCGTCGGGGCTGGGGAGGGGGGCTGGGGGTCCGGGGAGAGCTTGGGGGAGGCTGGCTTGGAGCGAGGTCCGCTCAGCGTGGTCCGCTCCTCCACCACCTCCAGCACCCAGCGCTCCCGGCCCCGGGGGGCTTCAGGCGCCAGAGGCACCGAGGGCATGGATTCCTGCAGCCCCTTGGAGTCCGAACCTGGAGGCTGGGGGGCCTGGGCCTTGGCCCCGGGCCGCACGGGCTCTACGACAATAGGCACCGGGGGTGTGCCTGCCTCGCCCGAGCTGCTGCGCCGGCCCGTCTCGTGTTCCTGCACCGGGCTCAGCGCCGCCTTGGCCACGGCCCTGGCCGCCCCGCTCACGCCGTCCTCCGTCTGCACGCTCTGGTGTCGGGTGCCGCTGGCGTCCCTCTCCAGGGTCCGGCCTCCGGGGGTCGTGGCGCGGGGCAGGGTGCAGGCTTCGGCGCCGCCGGGGGACTCCTTCTCTTTACTCGACGCCGGCGGCCTGGGGGCGCCCTCGGGCAGCAGCGGGTCCGCGCCCAGGCTCAGGGGCGACTCCTGGCGGCCCAGGCGGCGGACCGCGACCTGCCGGGGCACGCCAGGAGCCTCAACGGCGGGGGTCTCGCCGTCCGACTCGGCGAGGCTGTGCAGCGCCAGCTCGCCGTGGAAGTCCTTGCGGAAATCCGGGTGGCCCACCTCGAGGCTGTGTTTGCGCAGCGCGCCCTTCTTGTCAGCGCCCAGAGAGGCCCCCAGCTTCTCGGCCGACTGCACGCGTTTGAGGAGCGGCGAGCGCGGGGGCTCAGCGCTCTTGGGGCGCGGGCGCACCACCGGCGGCGACGAGTGCAGCTTGGCCGGGAAGCTCTGCGTGGTGTGCGAGCTGCCCACCGTGTGGCCCGGCAGCGGCGGCGGCGAGGCCTGCGTCGGGGACGGCGTGTGAGCCAACGGCGACAGCGGGATGTTTCCCGCCGACTTGCAGCGCGCAGAGCGGTACTGGCGGTGCAGCTTGGGAGACAGGCCGTGCAGCGTGCTGGGCCGGATGTGGTGCGACGCCGACGACGCCGGCGAGTTGGGCGTACTCGAGGCCGGCGAGCTGCTCTGGGACGAGGCGCCTGCCAGAAGTGGGCGAGGGAGGCTGTAGCGCGTGGCAGGCACAGCCCCGGTCCAGGCCCCGCCCCCAGCCCAGGCCCCGCCCACACCCCACCAGGGCCACGCCCCCGCCCAGGCCAAGCCCCGCCTAGCCCCGCGCAGGCGCTGAGCCTACCTAGGTAGGCGGAGTCAGGCGTGGAGCGGTAGCTGTGGGTGGGCGAGCGTGCGGGCAGCCCGTGCGTGGGCGAGCCCGGGAGGCTGTCGCTGGACGACAGCGAGCGGTTGAGCGACGACAGCGAGCGGCTAGTGTGCAGCAGGTTCGACTGCTTCGTGATCTTGCGGAAGAGGGAGCTGCGCTTCTTGCTAGGGAACAAGGAGGGGCCCCCTACCGTTGACCCGACCGACTCCAGAACTCCCGGGTCGTCCCAAATCACGGCCGCACCCCAGCCCCTGGGACCGCCCACCCCGCCTGGCCCCTCCCTCTGCAGCGCCAACCCACCTATCAAAGCGGAAAGAACTTCCCTTAGCTCCGTCCGCTTGGCTCCTCCCACCTCAGGCCCCACCCATTCCTTTCTGGCCACTCCCCGTCCAAGCTAGAAACACCCTGCAAAACAGAACCGACCTTTTCTGGCCCCGCCCACCTGCATAGCCCCACCCCCTCCAGCTAAACCCACCTCTCAGGGCGGGAAGAAATTCACTTAACTCAGCTCTTTGGGTCCTCTCACTCAAATCCCCCTTCCTTGTCCACGACAAAATCAGTGATCAAAACAGAACACTCTCTTGGCCCCACCCACCTCTCCTAGCTCCTCCTACCTATGCGCGAAGAAATTATTTCAGGCAGCCCAGTCTCGCCTGGAAAGCTCATTCCACATAGAAATCCCTTCTCCTTGCCCCTCTCAGTCTTCTACATACGGGCATCCCAAGGTAGGTCCATCTCTGGACGGCGCCCTCTCCAGTCCACATCTGCTGGCCCTGACCACCTGCCCAGGACACTCCCACAATGCTTTTCTCCCGACCTGGGAGCCTGGCGCAGCTTCCTTTCCCAGCTCCCGCTTCTCCTTCTGTCCTCTTGAGTTTGCTCTTCATTCGGAGCACTTCCCTTCTCCTGTCCTCACCTGTGACCCTCCCACCGTAGCCCCGCCCACTTTTCAGAAAAACCACGCGTGTTCCCAGGGCCTGCTGTTTATAGCCCCGCCCGCCGCATTTGGCCCCACCCACCTCTCCTGGCCCTCCTTGGCAGAGGGCCGCTTGTTCCTCCGAGCCATTTTGCCCTTATAGCTGCTGCGCCTTGCGGGGCCGATGCGGATGGAGGTATTTTCGAAGGGAGTTGTGGTCACTGCTACCTTGTTGCCACTCTGGGGGAAGAAGGAGGGGAAACACTCTGCTGGAGGCTGCTCAGGCAGGCCCAGCTCCCCAGGATCTCCCTACCAACCCTCCAGTATGCTCCCTCCTCTGCACTCACCTTAAGGATCAGTTCAACCACCTCAGGATGCACCATGCCATGCACGGGCTCCCCGTTCACGTGGGTGATGAGGTCCCCGGCACAGAGCCCCGCCTCCTGGGCTGGGCCCCCCTCCTCCACGTGCTGGGTACAAGGCACACCACCGGGGTACGGTTAACAGGATTGGTGACAAGGAAAGCTCCCTACGCTTATGTGCCAGACACCTAGGTCTGCACGCACGGTAATCCTAACACCTTATGAAACAGCAATTATTCTCCCCATTTTACAAATGAAGAAACAGGCTCAGAGAGGGCAGTGACAGCGCGGGTCACAGAGGAGATTCCTCCAGGCTTCCTGGCTCCAGAGGTTGAGCTGTCCCTCATCCCTGGGGGGGACTTCTCTCCCTCCTACCCCACCCTGGGACCCAGACCCCACCCGTGAGTGCTCACCCAGACAATGTGTTGGACACTGTAGACGTCTGAGTCACCCATGTAGACGCGGATGGCACGCAGTGTGAAGCCATACTTCTTGCCAGAGCGTTGGATGGTAATGGGGGAGCGGAGCCCACTGACAGCCGGCGAGTAGTCTCGGCTGGGTGAGGAGTCCCGTGAGGACGGGTTGGAGGAGAGAGATCGTGGGGACATGGGGCTAGCCAGGGGTGAGCTTCCATGGGGCTCCACTGCAGACACAGAACCACGGTCAGAGTCAGGGCCCGCGGGACAGCTCTCCAGCCTCTGTTCCTCCCTCCTCTCAAGTCAAACAAAGTCCCAGGGCTCTCATTGGTTCGTCCCAGAGCCAATCACAGCCCATGGCCAAAATACAGTGTTTTCATTGGCCAAATTCTGGCACAAATGAGGGCAGCTCTTCCCCCCGCCAGGTGGGGCCCTGATCACCTGCAGGAATCATGACAGACAAGGCAGTGGCAGAGGCTGACTTGATGACTTTGCCCCCGGTTCGAGAAGGTCTCTTCTCTACCGCAGGCTCCCCTGACAGCTGTTGATGCCGTGCTCGGCGCAGAACCAGGTCATTGGTGGCCCGAGGGCCTGAGGTGTCTCCATCCTTCGACGGTGGGCAGATGTCGCCTGGGCGTGAGCGATCAGCTGCAACAGAGCAGAGGAGTTAGGGGTCAGTCCAAGGCCACGGACTTCCTGCATGCTGTTCCCTTTGCCTGGAATGCTTTTCCCACTTCTCTCCCTTCCTGGAACGTGAATTTCATGACAGCAGGTGACATATGCATCCACCACAGCTCCTGATACAGATAAGTGTTCAAATATATTTGACTGACTGAGCGTGGAATACGGGGTGTTCCTCATGTTGATGAGAATCCCAGGTTGGGGTGTGTACATGAGATCTTGCATAAACAGTACCAGGGTCATTGAATGCTTAATATATGGCCGCAAGGGAATTGGGGAAGGCGGCAGCAGGGGGCACTCACTGGCCTCAGGGTCCCCGGCGCTGGGGGTGCCATCCTCTTGAGCTGTCTCTTTGGGGGCCCGTGCATCCAGCGAGCCTGGGGGGTCAGAGGTGGGCCGGGGAGGCCTGCGCAGCCGGGCCTCATCCTCGTCCTCTTGGGGGGCGCTGAACCGGCTGGGCTCCAGCAGCGCAGAGAATCGGCGGCGCGCGCCCAATGGTGGACTGGCCTCCCCCTCCAGGAAGGTGGCCTCCGACGCCGAGAAGCGCTTACTGAGCGAAGGGGCCGTGGTCATAGGAGACACGCCCCTTTGGGCCCCGCCCCCGAACCCAGACCTGCCCCTGCTCACATCTCGGGGGAACCCCCTCTCCAGGTCTTCTCGCGGAGGGTCAGGCCACCCAGGCCCTCCCGCTTGCCGGCCACCTTCTCCTCTGGGCCCTTGGCACTCGGCTCCCGCTTGCTGGCCCCCGCTGCCGCCACGGGGGTCTTGGGCTCGTGCTGCGACAGCTGCTCCATACTGCTATACACCTGCAAGCGCGGGTCGGGGGATGGTGGGAGACAAGTCAGGCCCCCAGGTCCCGCCTTCGCTCCCGCGCCAATCAGCTTCCCGCTACTGGACTAGCCCAAGCCACGCTCCGCCCTCCCAAGGCCTGACCCCGCCCAATTCGGGACTGTCCCCCCACCAACTACAATTCTTCAGCTCAGGCCCTACCCCACAGTTAGGCCCTGCCCCGCCCATGCCCTGAAGAATCTGCTCTCCTTCCGCCCCATCTTCCCAGGCCTCACCTAGTTATGCGCACCCTCGCCCAGGCTGGGCCCTGCACCCCTAAATGCTGCTCCTCAAAGCAAGACCTTGTCCCGCCCCAGCCGGTCATCCTCTCCATCCCCAGGTCCTGACCCCGCCCCGTCTGACCTAGCCCCGCCCCACTGTGGCCCCTCGTTTCCACAACTGACCAGGTTCTGGTTAGATTCCACATAATGCCAAAGGCCTGTCCCAAGACCCCCATGCTGCCTGCCCCCAGGCCCCATCACTCCCAGATCCCCGATCCCTCAGACTGAGACCTTGGGAGGGGTACCCTGCTCCCGCAGCCTCCTCAGCCCGGCCCCGCCCAGGTCCCGCCCCCGGCCTCGCCTCGCCCCTGGCCCGGCCTCGGCCCACCTTGCTGAAGCGCGGGGAGCAGGAGGAGAACTGGCGGATCTCCACAGGCTCCTCCTCCGTCGTGTCATCTTCATCGTAGGAGTTCACGTGGTGATACCTGTCTGAACGGGCTGCGGAGGGCGGGGGCCGTGACCGCGAGCAGGGTCCGCACCTCGGATCACGCCCTGCGGGAGCCACGCCCCAGCCCCTGTGTGGGATCTGATTCAGGCCCCGCCCCCTGGCTGGGACCAATCCCCCCCGCCCCCCCCCACGCCTCCAAGGAGGCCTCACCCCCAACCCCGCCCGGGCCGCCCTCCACCTGGCTCGTCTCAGCCAGCCCGCCCCCTCACCTCGCTCCAGGTCCCAGCACTGGCCCCTAGCCCAGGCCCCGCCCAGCTTTAGGAGTCAGCCCTGTCCAGGCCCCGCCCCTACCCCGCCTCGCTTCTTACAGCGTTCTCGGACCGAGCCCCGCCCCTACACAGGCCACGCCCCCCACTCTCAGCACCCCTGCCCCGCCGCCCCCCAACCCCGAAGTCTGGGACGCTGGTCTCCTCTGCAGCTGAGTCCCTTCTCCCCGGATCCCGCCCCCTGCCTCGCTCACTGTCGAAGTAGCTGGTGTCGTCCTCGGACTCCAGGTGGGGGATGAACTCGGCCTTCTGCCTCAGCAGCCCCGTCCAGTCCAGATCTCGAAAGAAACTGTGCTGCTTCACCTCAAAGGCACCGCCTGGGGAGGAAGGGACCGGGGCGCGGGCAGGGAATTGCAGCCACAGCTGATGGCCAGCCCCGCAGCCCAGAGCCCCACCCCTGTCTTCCACCCCAGGGCCACCCCCCGCTCCCTGACGACGGGTCGCCAGCCCTCAGCTTCTCTGCGCAGCAGCCCCCTTACCTGCCCCGAGCCGGACTAGGGGGTTGGTCTGCAGGAGGCTGGATATCAGGAGCTGCGCGTCCGTGGGCAGGGCCTCCTCCCCCTCGGGCCACAGGATGTCGTCTGCAGAGAGAGGGGGGGCTGGGGGTCGCTTTTGGAGTCCACGGGGCCCTGGGCCTGCCCGTGTCCCCAGGCCCCCAGCCTGCCCACTGCGGAGGCACGCACCACTGATGACCTGTCCAAACAGCTCTTCGGGCGTGTCTCCGAAGAAGGGCACGCAGCCCACCAGGAACTCATAGAGAATGATGCCCATGGCCCACCAGTCCACCGGCTTGCCGTAGCCCTGGCGCAGGATGACCTCGGGTGCGATGTACTCTGGGGTCCCACACACCTGGGGGCAGGCCGTCAGCCCGCGCCCTGGCTGCAGGAGGGCCTCGAGGGGGAGCCGCGCCCCCCATCAGGCCCTGGGCCCGCGGTCCGGCCGGGTCACTCCACCCGCGGTGACCCCCGCGCCCGCACACACACCTGTTTGTCCAGGAACTCCCGGGCGTCCTTCTCGATGTGGCCTTCGTACAGGTTGGTGGTGAGGCTCATGAGCCCCATCTTGGAGAGGCCGAAATCCGTGAGCTTGATATGCCCCATGGAGGTGATGAGGAGGCTGCAGACAAGGCCGGGGGCTCAGAAGCGAGGCCCATCCGGGACACTCCCGGCCCTTCCCTGCTGGGGCCTCCCGCGGGGCAGGGCGGAGGGACGGGGAAGCTCACTTGTCGGGCTTGAGGTCGCGGTGCACGATGCCGTAGTTGTGCAGGTACTCGAGCGCCAGCACCGTCTCTGCGAAGTACATGCGGGCCATCTCCACCGGCAGCGCCCCGATGTTCTTCAGCAAGGTGGCGCAGTCGCCCCCTGCCGGCGAAGGAGCAGGCCCGTTGAAGAGGGAGGCACCTGGCTAGGTGCGCCGTGGCACCAGGTCCTCGCCTCACGCTGCCCCCATTTTACAGGGAAGGACAAGTGAAGCTCAGAGAGGGGCCTCCGTCTCCGCGGGTCACACGGGGAGTGCCCTCTACCAGGCTCCTCTCTGCCTCTTAGCCATCCTCCAGGGCTGGTATGAGCTGACACTCAGAGAGAGGCTGGGTCAGGCAGGGAGATGAGGGTGGAGGTGAGATTCGGTCAGGACCCAGCCTGCCTGCTTATCGACTGAGTCTGGGAGCACGGCCCTCGATCTCCTGGGGTTAAGTTGTGAGGGTTTGGGGGGCCTTGAAATGTAGATTCCTGGCCCCCACCAGGTTTACTGCAAGCAGCATCTCCCTCAATATCCATTCCTCCTTTTTCTCCCAAGGCCCAGATTTCCTTCCTGGTGCAGCAGCTGGGTCAGCTTGTAACTCAAATTGCTCCAGTGAGTCAGCCCTCAGACATTTCCCTCTATTTTCACAAAAATTGCTAAACTCGTAGGATGTGAACTGGGATCTGCTGAATGGCAACCTTGCCTGTCTAGAGGGAATTCCACACGTGGGAGAGCAGAGCCAAGAGTTGGAGAGATTCATGATGACATAGTTTGAGCACCTAGATACAGCCATTCCTGAAGGTGACATTGATTTTTTGATCACGTCAATAAGTTTCTTCTTTCCTTTTTTGTTTTCCTTGAGCCAGATTTAGGTGGGTGTCAGAAACTGACAAATCAGACTCTCTGAGGGTGGGGCCCAGGACTCTGCATTTGGCTACAACCCCAGGTAATCCTGACACACACTTATGGTAAGAACCAAGCTGAACTGACTTTCAAATAAGACTTGGGGGCTTGGCCATACTCAGGAGGTCCTGAGCATACACATCTACTGAGATCCACGAAAGAGATCTCAATTCTGCCCACTTCTCTCCTCCTCCACATGACCTTGGACTTGTGCAGTCCCTCCATCTTGGCCTTCCTGCTTCTGTGCTCTGCATAGCAGCTAAATAGACATTCTTACCACATGAGGCAGACCATGTCAACCCTGCTTAAAGCCCGCCGGCAGCTTCCTGTTGCACACAGAATGAGATCCGGGGCCCCAGGCTCTGCGAGGCCCTGCGTGCTCCCCCAGCACTCTCTGCCCTCATCTCCCCCGCCCTCCCTCTTGCTCCTTCACTCGCTCCAGCTCCAGTGGTTTCCTCGCTGCTCCTCCAAATCCAGACACCTTCTTGTCTAAGAAACTTTGTGCTTGGGGCTCCCTCTTCCCGGTATAGTGCAGGCCTCAGAGCGGCCCCTGCCCACCCATGTCCCCAGGGCCTCCTGGAGCCTAATGGTCCTGTGGCTACCCTTACTGTAGGAAATGACCTTGTCTCCTTTGGCTTGTGTTTCTTGTTTACTGACTGTCCACACAGACCAGAATATAACCTTCACGAGGGAGAGGTGTGTCCATCTGGGACCCCATTGTGCCACTGGTGCCTGGCACTGCATGAGGCATGAGGGAGATGATGAGGGGACATCTGTTGGGTGACTGGATGGTTGCCTAAGGCTTGGGGGCAGCATAGCTGTAGCCATGAGACCGTGTGTGTCCTAAAAACCACAGGACATGGGGGAGGGGCAATGGATGGATTCATATTTGGGTGAACGTAAGCATGAAGGGATGGAGAAACAAATGAAAAAGATATACATCAGTGATTGGATGGATGGATAATAAACTGATAAACTGACGGATGAATTGTGGATGAATGGATGGAGATAGCCAGCTGGCAAGAGAAGATGGATGGATGCTGGAATGGAGGTTTGGATGAATGAATAAAAATATGGATAGTGGACGGATGGATGATGGATTAGTAAATAGATAAGTAGACATTGATGGGTTGGTGGATGGCTAGTAGGTGGTTGAATAAATAAATGGATGAATGAATGACTAGATATAAGAAAAGACGGTTGGTGAACAATAGATGTACAACACAAGGAATGAACCCCAGTGTAAACTATGGTCTTTAGTTAATAACAATGGTTCATCAGCCAATATTGGTTTATCAGTCATAACAAATGGACCAACTAACACAAGATGTAAGTAACAGGGGAAAGTGTGTGGGGGGACTCAATGTAATTTCCAGTCAATTTTTCTATAAACCTAAAACTGCTCTAAAAAATGAAGTCTATTAATTAAAAAAAATAGATGTGGGGCCGGCCCGGTGGCGTAGCGGTTAAATGCGCACGTTCCACTTCGGCGGCCCGGGGTTCGCCGGTTCGGATCCCGGGTGCAGACATGACACCGCTTGGCAAACCATGCTGTGGCAGGCGTCCCACATATAAACTAGAGGAAGATGGGCACGGATGTGAGCTCAGGGCGTCTTCCTCAGCAAAAAGAGGAGGATTGACAGCAGTTAGCTCAGGGCTAATCTTCTTCAAAAAAAAATAATAATAAAAAATAGATGTAAAATGGATAAACAGATACATGGATAGACAAACAGATGGAAAATCAACTGGATGGATGACTGGGTGGAGAGATGGCGCGTGGACGTACATGGAAAGATGCAAAGACAGATGGATCAGCAAATGAATAGATGGAAGGAGGGATGAATGGATGGATAATTGGACAGCTATATCTATATGGAATGAAAGGAAGACAGATAGAGAAGCCAATCGGTGGCTGGATATAGATAAACAGATGCAATGGATGATCACTGACTGGATAGATAAACAGGTGGATACACACACAGGTGGGCAGTCAGTATGGTGACTGGGCCTCAGGCAGGCCACTCAGCACCCCAGACCAGCGTGCATCCGCCCCTCTTCCCCGCAGCCCCGCAGGCAGCCACACCTTCCACATACTCCATGACCATGCAGAGGTGGCGCCGGGTCTCGAAGGAGCAGAACATGCCGACCACGAAGGGGTTCTCCGCGAAGGTGAGGATGTCGCGCTCCACGAAGGCCTGCTGGATCTGGTTGCGGAGGATCAGGTTCTGCTTGTTGATCTTCTTCATGGCGAAGCGCTGCCGTGTGTCCCGGTGCCGCACCAGGTAGACGGCCCTGCAGGGGGAGAGAGCGAGGACCGGCCGTCACCTCCGAGACACCCGGCCTCCGCCACCCTCCCCCCGCCAGAGCCCCGGGTGGCTCACCCGTAGGCACCATTGCTTATGAGCTTGATGGTCTCAAAGTCATTCTCTCCAGGTGGTTTCTTAGCCTTCGTGGTGGTGCTGCGGCCCTGCAGGAGAAAGATGGAGACCACCACCATCATCATCATAAGATTGAGAGTCTTGCTACTCCATTTTACACATGGGAAAACTGAGGCACGGGGAGGTCCTTCATCCAAGTGCCACAGTGAGGGAGTAACAAAGTCGGGACTTGAACCCAAAACCGTCTGACTCTGAAGCTGTATTCCTAACTTCTTTCCATTACGAAAGAAGCCCACAAAATGGAGAATCTCTCTAATATATAAAGAGTTCCCAGAAATAAATAACAACAACCCTAGCAATTGAAGAGAAAAAATAGGCAAGCTATGTGAACTAGAATTAGAGCTCTTCACCATTGAAAAGATGAACTTCACATATAATGACAGAAGGACAAATTGAAACTATTCTCAAGATACCACTTTTTACCTAGCAGATTGGTAAAAAGAAATCCAAAAGGCTGGCACACTCTGTGGGCAAAGCTGTGGGGAAACAGGTACTTTCATGCCTTGCTGTTGGGAGTGTAAATTGGTTCAACCCCCATGGAAGGTACTTTGCTGTGTATCATAACTACAAATGCATGTTCCCTTTGACGCAGCAATTTCACCTCTGCATTGATGCTACAGATATGCTTGCACAGGTGAAAAATGACATATGTAGTATCTTGCTCATTGCAACATTGGAAACAATCCATATGTTAATCTATAGGAAATTGGTTAAATAAACATGAGGGGTATCTGTAATGAGGAATATTGTGCCACTGTCAAAAAGGAATGAGGACTCTCTCAGTACAGTGATTCAGACAGTTCTGAAAAGGATTATATTAAGCAGGAAAAAAGCAAGGAACAATATGTACTGCACGCTTTTGTGTAAAAAAAAGTGGCAAAACAGAGCTATCTGATCATATTTGGGGGGTGCTCAGCAGCACATACACTAATAATATCTGGGGGATGTAGGGAGATGGGGGCCAAGAGTGGGCATAAGTTTTTTGCTGTATACCTTTTTTGAAAAGTATTTTTCTTTTTCTCAGGGACAAAGAGATTTATTTCATAAATTCTATACAAAAAGACCTATGAGATATAAAAATATTGAACTTGTATGCTCCTAAGAACGTAGCCTGATGCAAAAATTGACAGAATTACTGGGAGAAATTGCTCAAAACAAAGATTTAACACATCTCTCTCAGAAGCTATTAGCTCGATCAGGCCCCTCCCCCCAAAAATGAATAGGGAGATGGAAGATTTGAATCACTCAATTAACAAGTTTGCTTGAATGGAATTATGTAGAATCCTACAAATGACAATTAAAGATAAATACCTTTTTAGTGTTTTAGACTTTTGAGTGATGTCATTCCATTACCTATTCAAGAAATTAAACAAACGGCATGTGTAGTGAGATTCTTTTCAATATATACAGCATATATAAAGGAAAGATGTGTGTGTGTGTGTGTGTGAACTCACAGACACAATCTGAAACAAAGGTCACAAGCTCAAGCGCCTTCAGGGGCCAGGCAGGCCAGGTGGAGGCCCCGGGTGACTAGGGGGCAGGTGCCCCATATCTTAGGGAAACCCCCACTCAATGCCAGCTGGTTCCACTACAGTGGTGTCAGAATTTCTGATTTTTCAAAAGAAGGCTCAAACCTAGATTTTGAGGGAAAATATTCTGATTTCTATATTTTGCTTCAAATTTTTGAAACACCAGGCAGTTCAGAGCAAACATGTGTGTGGCTGTCATGGCAAGTGGCCTCCACTGGACAAGCAGAACACCTGCCAAAGTGTGGTCGGCCTGGGGCAGGATTGTGGCAATATTCACTATGCTGAGCTGTCAACGCAGAGACACTCAACCCACTCGAAACCCCACACAGGGCTCCTCGATCAATTAGACAGAACTACCACACGACCCAGCAGTTCTGCTCCTGGGTCTATACCCCAAAGAACTAAAACAGTTGTTCCAACCAATACTCGTACACAAACGTTCACAGCAGCACTATTCACACAGTCGCCAGAAGATGGACACGACCCCAGTGCCCGCCAGTGGACGGTGGACAGATGAACCCGGCCCACCCCGCCGGCGGAATGGTGTCCAGCCAGAAGGAGGAAGGAAGCTGTAATTCAGGCCACACACTAATGAGCTCTGAGAACATCACGCCAGACACGAGAGGCCACAGGGTGAATGTGAATTTATACAAAATATCTAGAAACTTATATGAAATACAAATTCATGTGAAATGTATATGAAATATCCAGAATAGGCAAATGCACAGACAGAAAGCAGATCTGCGGTCGCCAGGGGCTGACAGGAGGGGGGATGGGGAATAGCTGCTTAAATGGGTACAGGGATTCCTGTCGGGGTGATGCGACATTCTGGAACCAGATGGAGGTGACAGCCGTACATCGTAAGTGGACTGAATACCACTGAATCGTTCATTTTAAAACGGTCAAAATGACATATCTTATGTTATGTGTAGTTTACTAGGAAGAGAAAAAAGGTCACGGAGGAAAAGCCATTAGAAACCCATTTTACAGATGGGGAAACTGAGGCTCGGGGTGACCGAGAGATCCACCCAGCCTCCACAGAGCCAGGAGGCGAGCCCAGCCTGTCGGGCCAAACAGAGTGCCGACCGCTGGGCCACCTGGCCTTACCTCGGAGAGGTCGTCCTGCTCCGGCGTGTTGGAGCCCCCGCTGTCCTGCTCCTCCCGGTGCACCACGTCTAGGGAGGGACCAAGGGTGAGCGGGGCCTGAGGTCTGGGGTTCGCCCACAGCCCCCCCGTGTCCCCCGGCTGGCACCTGGAAAGGGGTCACGGGCGAGACCCAGCTGGCGGATGATGTATCGGGGGATGTCGGTCTTGACCAGGTGGCCCTCCTTGGCGTGGCCCTCGGCTGCCTCCAGCAGGTGGTAGAATTCCTCGGGGTTGAACTCCTGAGGCAGGTCAGAGAGGGGCTCACGGACGTTCGGGGGGCGCCCACCCGCCCAGCCCCGCCCGCGCCCAGGCCCCTCACCAGGCACTCGAGCAGCCTCGCGGGGCGCGAGATGATGATGAGCAGCTTCTTCACCAGCTGAGTGACGAAGGCCACCTCCAGGCTCTCGGAGCGTTCATAGGCCTGGGGGCACAGCGGCGGCGGGGGGGGCTCACCAGTGCCGCCCCTCCACCAGGCCCCTCTCCCAACCCCTCTGGGCACACACTGCTGCTGCTGTCCCATTTTGTAGGAGAGGAAACTGAGGCCCGGGCAACCCAGGAAAAACAATGATGACGATATGATCCTAGCAAACACCGTCCTAAAACCCTCACTCAATTTCTCTTCAAAACAGGCCGACGCAGAATCCCTCTGCCTGGCATGCTCTCCCCTCCCATCCCTGAGTGGTTCCCTACTTCCCCTCCTTCAGAGCTCAGCTCGGTTGTCACTTCCTCACGGAGGCCTGCTCTGACCCCCCACCTCAATCTAAAACTGCAGCCCGCCTCCTGGCAGCCCCCTCAAATGCCAGCCCTCCACGGCCCCTTTCTTCTATCACATGAGTCCCCTCGGAACACGCCGTGTATTAATTTCTCCATCACATCTCTCAGGCCAAGAGGAAGAAGAGGCGACGAGGTGCTCGCCTTGGGCATCAAAACCCTCAGGCCTCAAGACAACTAATATTTTAATGCAATATTTGAAAAAAATCAGAATTCATGCAAAAACTCCATGATAAACAAAATAGTAAACTTTAAATAGAACCAGGATCCCAGCCGGCTGTGCCACGTCAGACTGGAGCTTGAAGCAAAAGGAAAAGTGAGCAGTAACCTATCTGTGTTTTTCAAATGCCTAGTGGCTTTAATGAAAATATTATTATTGATGAGTTTGTTTCCATTAAAACCAGGAAAGCATAAGTATAACAAATTCTGGTTTAATTATAAACAAAATTTTAAAGTTAAAATAATGTTGTTTTAATACATCTGCTTTTCAATTTTCTCAATAAGTACTTTAATGTTCTGAGGGGAAAAAATGAATCACTTGCCTTATCCTAGTCCCGGCTGTGTTTTATTTTATTTCCAGGTAAAAATTTTGGAATTTTATTTGTTCATTTGATTTCCAGCTGACTCTCCAGCTTCTAGCCCAGTGCTGGGCCCATAGTAGGTGCTTAATAAATATTTGTGGAATTAATGAATGAGTGAATCCCATTTTTATAGCAAAAGGACTGAGGCACAGAGAGGTTAAGTGACTTGGCAAAGGCTGCACAGCAAGTAAGTGATGAGCTGGATGTGAATCCAGGCCATCTGGAATCTGTGCTCTTAACTCCTACACACCTAGTGGCAGGGTCCAGACTCAAACCAGATCTGATGCCAAAGCCCATACTGACCCCAAAGTACTACCCTCTGGGTCTGGACAGAGGGCCTGGAGCCCAGAACCCCATATTCTGGTCCTTGTGTGCTTTTCCAATCTCATCTCCTCAAGACAGTACAATTACTTGGCCTCTGTGCTCCTGGAATTTCCCAGGCTGCCTTGTCACCTCAGGGCCTTTGCATGTGCTGTTAACCCTGCTCAGGACACATTCCCCCTGGCTTTTCTCATAGCTGTCGCCTCCTCATTATTCTTGTCCCATTTCAACGTCACCTCCTCCAGGGAGGCCTCCTGGACCTTGCAAGGGAGGCCCTGACACTCCATCCAGTTGTCCTGTTCTTTTGCTTCATAGCCCTGAACATCAGCTGAAATCATCAAATTCCTTGATTTGTTGGTTTCCACGTTGCCCTTCCATCTCCCACACTAGACTCTCAACCCCAGGGGGGGCAGGAATATTGCTCTGGTTTCTTCACTGCTGTGTTCCCAGCGCCCCAGCACACAGTTGGTGTTCAATAAATGCTCTCCATGATCATCGACTTGAATGAGGGGGGGAGGGCATTATCCTGTTTACTTTCATTTATTAATTTAGTTATCCATCCATTGAGCCAGCATTTACTGAGCACCTACTGTGTACTGGACACCGAAGAAACGGCCAACTTCACTCCCCACCTGCGGGGCTGACACTTGAGTAGGCGGGACAAGAAATAAGATCAGCAAAACTACGCCTTATGACGGCTGGGTGCCAAGTGCCAAGGAGAAAGCTAAGGAGAGGGTGGGAGGCGAGCTGGGCCCGGGTCTGAGGTGTGAACTAACTCGGAGGCCGCCCGCCAAGATCCGGGCGCACTCACGTCCTGCAGCAGCTTCTCCAGGTTCTCCTGCAGCTCGTAGAAGTAGACGGTGGTGATGAGGCCGTCGCGGGACTTGGCGAGGCAGTCGCGCGCCAGCTCGATGATCTGGTGGTGGATGAAGCTGAGCACGCCGTCGGCCAGCGGCAGCACGCTGTCGGGCTCGTAGGCGCGGGCGAAGTCGCGCAGCTTCTCCTCCATTTGCGCAGTGGCCTGCGTGGGCGACCGGACAGGGCGGCGGTGCGGGCGCGGGGCGGCTCGCCGGCCACCAGGGGGCGCGCGGGGCGGAGGCTAGCGGGCGCGCCCCCCGCGAGCCCCCCCACCCGGCGCTCACCTTGGGGAAGCGCTCCTTGTAGACGTGGTTCATCATCACGATCTCGTTGTCGTAGGAGGAGGGGGAGCGCCCGGGGCTGCGGGGAGAGGAGCCCACCGGTCCAGCGCGCCGCCTGCGACACGGCTTGGGCCGGGACCGGGGGACCCGCGGGGCCGCCGGCGGGGAGAGTCCGCGCCGCCCACCTGAGGCTCCGCGAGCGCGGGCGCACGGCCGGGGAGCGGCGGCCGCCATCCTCGTCGGTGATGCTCTCGGTGCTGCCAAAGTGCTTGGAGAGGAAGTGCAGCTCGTCCACGGTGGGCTGGTAGGGCAGCTGGTGCAGGCGCTCCTGGGAGGAGCAGGAAGACTGCGGGGAGGGGCGGGGCCGGGGTCAGACCGCCGCGGCCCCCCACGGCTCGGGCGGGACCCCGGGCTGGGACTCCCGGGGCGGGCGGGCCACTGGGCAGGGCCGGGAGCGGGTCTGGACTTAGGTTCCTTGGATCCCTGGACTCGGGTTGGGGACTCCTGGCGACAGACAGGGGGACAGGGACACAGATGACAATGACACAGACACGGAGGTGGCCAGAGGGAGCCTGCTAAAACCCTCCTCTGTTCAGAAGCCCCCTTGGCTCCCGCGCTCAGGGTGACCGGCGAAGTCCGGCATGATCTGGTCCTGTCTCCCCGCCAGCACCTCCTCCCACTTACCACCCCACCCCCCACTTGCTCTGCTCCAGCTGCACAGGCCTCCTTGATGGTCCTTGAACAAGCCAGGCACGCTCCTGCCTCAGGGTCTTTGCACTGACTGTTCCCTCTGCCTGGAGCCCATCTACTATGGATCACTCCTCCTTCACATCTCTGCTTAAATATCACCCATCAGGGAGGTCTCCTCTGAACACAGAGCCATCACTTGCCATCCCTGCCCCGTCTCATTCTGGCTGTATTTCTTTCCCGAATTACTGCATCTTTATCCCTTATTTGTTCTTTCTATCCGTTCTTTGAGGGATGTGGCTCTGCTTGGTGCCTGCCCGGGGCCTGGCACACAGTCGGAACAAACACAGGCCCACAGATGTCAGTGGAGAAACACAAGGATGTCCACTTGATTCTGCAGGCAGAATGATCTTTCTTTCTTTTTTTTTTTTTGAGGAAGATTAGCCCTGAGCTAACATCTGCTGCCAATCCTCCTCTTTTTGCTGAGGAAGACTGGCCCTGATCTAACATCCATGCCCATCTTCTTCTACTTTATATGTGGGACGCCTACCACAGCATGGCCTGCCAAGCGGTGCCATGTCCGCACCCAGGATCCGAACCAGCGAACCCCCGGCCGCCCAAGCGGAACGTGCGCACTTCACCGCTGCGCCACGGGACCGGCGCCAGAATGATCTCTTTAAACAGCACATCACACATTCCCTGTTTAAAACCCCCATCCCATCAGTATCTATTACAATAATTTTTTTTCAAGGCACAGAATTGATGACCTACAGAATCACAGTTTCAAACAGTTCTGACTGAAATTTTAATACAATTTAATATAGAGCAAAAAAATCTTTCTATGGCCTCCCACTGTATTTAGAATCAAGTCCACCTCCCATCTGGCCAACAAGCTCCAGCCACACATGGCTATTTTCAACTTTCCAAATGCAACAAGTTCTCTGTTGCCTCTGGGAGTTTGCACATGCTGTTCCCCCTTCCTAGAACACTCTTCCCTCCCTTCTTCTACCACCTGCCAAACTCCTGCTGGTCTTTTCTCTTGGCTTCAAGGACCTCTTGTGGGAAGCCTTCTTTGACCCTACCCCCTGCTTATTCGGATGCCTTCCCTCTGCGCTCACCTCGCCTTATCACAGCCGACCGCCCTGGGTTGTAAATGCCTTCTTTCTGGTCCGTCTCCCCTCAGGAGGACTCTGTGAATGCCTGGGCCTGGCCCAGCTTGTGGAGCCCACCCACAGCATGACTGTCCCCCAATAAATGCCTGCTGAACATCACCCCAATGGACGGGTGAGGGAACCAGAGGCGCAGGGAGCAAAGGGGCAGCTGGTGGGGGACTTTTGGTATCACGGGTCAGGGGACCGGGCTCCGGGTGAAAGGGGTGGCCTGGCACTGGCCAGATGCAACACTTGGGAAAGTAGCTTAACACACGAGCCTGAACGTCATTATCTGTAAAACAAGTTGGCGATGAGTGGGACCCCCAAGAAGACACGTGGAGGGTGGAGAACGGGCTTTGGAGGGACCTGTGATCACTAATAGATGGACAGGTGACACTCTCGGAAGACAGGAGGAGCCCAGAGCTGAGCTGCGGGCCTGGGTGTGGGCCTTTGGGTTGGAGGGCCCCCTGCCACTCCTGCCCGCCCAGCCGCCCACCTGCCCCACTCACCGAGACGGTGGAGCTGGGTGTGTTGGTGCCATAGCCAGACGAAGGGAGCGAGGCCAGAGACCAGCGGCGTCCGTCCGCCCTGGAACCCAGCCGAGGTGCTCAGAGGCCGCCAGGCCCCCCCGCCCCCCACTCCTCGTGGTGTGGGGAAGCCACTGCCCACGGCCGGGACACGGCTGAGCAATGTCTGTGCTCTGAGACTCCTGGAGGCCCTCAGGGTCATGGAGGTGAGGAGGGCTTCAGTCTTCCCCACCCCCCCCAGGATCCTCCTCTCCTGTCAGCCTCATGCCAAACGAGCCCCCAGGGTGGACCCCGAGGAGGACCAGAAAAACCCACTCAAGGAGGTCACCCCAGGGGACCCTAAAAGCCTACCCCCAGAGGATGCCCCAAGAAAGCTCTCAGAGGTCGAGACCCCTTGGGTCTTCTCAAACACACAGACACACTGACACACGCTCCACGCCAGTACACTCACGTTCACACAGACACAGCCACTCTCATGGCCATACCCACTCACGCTAGTGTGAGCAGTGTGGTGGGGTTCACACACTGCCAGTCACACACATTCACTGTCCCATTCATGAACCCAAATATCATGCTTTCCTGCCTAACACAATCACACCTGACAATCCAGACAGCCAGGACTCACCCTCTGACACACACACACTCCCTCACACACACTCTACACTTTCACATTCCCACAGACACACATTGAAGGCGCCCTCATGCCCTCAGTCACCCATTGAAACTCTCACACAGCCACACGCTCATTCACACTCCTTCACACTCCCACGCAGACGACACACTCACGTGGAGACACACATGGAGCTGCATGCTCCCTCACATATTCACACACACTGACAACCCTACAGGCACACACTCACACATGTTCGCACCCCAATGCTGATGCACACCCCCACGGGCACCTGTGTAGGCTCGGGCTGCTCATGTATTCACAATCTCACCAACTCAGACGCACACGCATCCACACCAGCGCACAGAGTGCACACTTGCGTGGACACACGCTCCCCTGCACGGGACTCCTCCCTCGTCCCTCTCCTCGGGCCGGCCCTCCTCAGCCCAGTCGCCATGCCTGCCACTCCAGCAGGCGCGATCTTGGAGCCCTCTTCTGGCTCCCCACTGCCCTCAGCTGAATTCCACGGACAAGGAGGCCTTCCCCCACTCTCCCTAGGGAGCAGTCCTCTGTCCCCACTGTCCCCTTGACACCCACATCACAGTCTGCACCACCCTGGGGAGTGATTCGGCTCTCTGGCCTCCCGCCCCAGCTCAACTCCAAGGTTGGACACGGAGGGTCATTCGCCCTGTGTGCTCAGCTCCCAGCACACAGTAGGTATTCAGACGTTTTCAGGATGAATAAAGTTCAAAGAAAAAGAGGTCCGCCCCGAGCCGCTGGTGACTCCCAGAAGTTTCTCCAAAAAACCTTCGAGGAATCTCTGTGCCTCCTCCAATTCCGCCAAGGGCCCCAGAAAATTCGTTTAGGGACACTCCAGAAACCCGCAGGGTTCCCCGGAGGGAAACCCGAGATTCCTCCCTCTTGGCCCTCGAGAGATAGCCTTAGGCGCCCTCCCCCACGTCGGGGACCAAAAGTCCCTCCATGGGCACTGTGCAGTCTGCGCTTGCGCACCTCATCTCCGCTCCCCTGTCCTGTTGCTATGGAAACGCCTGGCCGGGAGAGCCGGGCTGGGGAGACTGAGACCCTGGGCCCAGCGCGCACGCGCTTTCCGCACCGCGGCAAAGGAAGCCCCGCCCCTTCCCTGATTCCGGATAGGTGGTTGGCCCCGCCTTCTTATAGGCCCCGCCCCTAAGGCTGGGGGCTTGTGCCCGCCGGAATGTTGGGGCACTCGGCGGGTCCCTCAGGCCCTGGCGCGGGTGCAATTAGGAGAGGAACAGATGGCGTCCCAGACGATGGGTGGGGAGGGTCCGGCCAGGGTTCTGGGGCCCAGGGGAGAGGGTCTCACCTTCGGGAGGAGGCAAACGAGAAGTGGGCGGGGGTGTTGGGGGAAAAGTTGCGGGGGCTGTCCAGGGGACTGCTACCTGTGGCAGAAAGAGGGAGATCTTTAGGCCTGGGGTGGGAGGCAAACCCATCAGGCCTCCTGATCCCCAAAGCAGGTTGCAAACAGCAATCCCACTCCTCTTTAGTCTAGGCCCACCCAAATTAGTTGGCCAAGCTCCTTAACTGTGCTCCGCAGCCCCCCCACCCCGCCTCCCTAAGGTGTTTGGGTTATCGAGCCAGCCCACACCCACTCCGGGCCTTCATCTGCGGTGGCCCCGCCCCCAGGTATGGCTCCTCCTTTTTGCCCCATCCCCTTTCCAATCTTGCTCCCCGTGGGCCTCCTCCCACCAATGCCCAGCAGGCTAAGGGTTGACCACGCCCTCACAAGGATGGTCCCGCCCCTTGTCCAATCTGGGCCCTCCTCTGTCCAGACTCGGCCCCCCTCCTGCGGCATGGGCACATCCCTCGCCTGTGGCCACACCCCTCGCCTGTGGCCACGCCCCTCTAGTCTGGTCCACACCCACCCCTGTCTCACCCAGGTGTCCCGGCAGTGGGGAGTGGGGTCGCGGCAGCGTGGGCGAAGTGCTGGTCAGGATGAGGCTTTTCCGGTTACTGGTACGGCAGCTGCGGGGAAGGTGAGGCAGGGGGCCGAGCTGGGCCGCGGCCCAGTGAGTTTGTGGCCCAACCAGCCTCCCTCCCATCTCAGATCCCCGCCTATCCCCAATCCGTGTGTGCCTGGACGTGCCCCCAGAGGACTGCCCAGAGGAGGAGACGGTGGAGACCTCCTAGAACTGTGTATGGGAGTGGATGCGCGTATGACATGTGTGTGCGAGACTACCGCTGTGGAGCATGTGACCTCGTAGGGCACAGTGTCAGTCATGAAGTGATAGACATGTTGTCTGTGTGACACCATTGGGGGTAACTGAGTGTGATACGCAGTGAGTTCAACACTGAGCATATCCTAGTGTGACATCATGTGTGACAGTCCCTGGGTTTGTCTTGTGTGATACAACCTGTGCCTTTGTGTGTCTATGTGACACAGTGTGTGGCGCCCCTTGCCCATGACTAGATGTGCCCCTGTGTGCTGTAACATGGGCACGATGCATGATTTCTGCTACCCGTGTCGGTATCTTAGTGTGGCGTTCTGAATCTGTGCGAGATGCTGTCCTGTGTCTATATGTGACACACCATGTGTGTCCATGAGTGGCATCTACTGTATGGGACTTTAACAGCTGGTGACACCAGGCATGTCTGAGCATGCCACCACGTGTGACATTTCCTGGATGAGTCTTGTGTGTGATAACGTGTGACATTGTGTGTTTCTCCGTCTCTGCAAGATTCCCTGTGTCCGTTTATTCTGGCATCTGTGTGACAAAGCATGTGACATGTTTAGATGATATGATGTGTTGTGACGTTGCGTACATGGATGTCACTGCCACACATGTGTCTGTGTGCATCTCGATGGCATAATCGTGTGTGTGGATCACCATGGGTATGACATTTCACTGGGTGTACACAACACTGTAGCTGTGGGTTTGCTTGTCTGTGTGCGACGCTGGGGTGCCCCTGTGTCTGTGTATGTCTCTCACCTATGGCTGCTGTATGTCTGGGTGTGCGTGGCGCCTCCGGTGTATCTGGGCCACTAGGGCTGTCGTGTGTGTATGTGTGTGTGACATCATGTCCTGTGTGACGCTGTGTGTCACTATTTTCCGTATGAGGCTGTGTTCCTGGGGGGGGAGGAGTTTGTGCTATAATAAAGCCCCCCCTTTCTCCCCTTCAGCATCCCAGCTTCCGAAGAGGGAGCCCCCAGCCCCTCCATTGCCCTCACCCCCCGCCGCAGTGACTGAGCACATCGGCGCGGCCGGAGCACGCGGCGTGGGGGTGGGGGGAGGCCAGGCTGCGGCTATTGTTCTGAGGGTGCCAAGCCCCCCACCCTCCCCTTCTTCCCCTACCCCCACCGGGCTGCCGAGCCCGCTGCACCAGCAGACAAAGGCGCCGCAACCCCCCACCCGGCGCAGCCCCCTCCCCCCGCGGCGGTCCTCTCCAGCGTGCAGTCTCCCAGCCCCGGCCTGCGCTGCCCCCAGTTCAGCCCCACCCCTGGCAGGAAGGCGCAGCGCGGGCACCTCTGGCGCATCTGGACCGGGTGCAGCATCCCGGGCCCCGCCCTGCCGCAGCGGCCAGGGGGGTCGCTTTTTTGGGGGGAGGGCCGGGTCAGGGTCTGAGGATCGGGGGTCTACCTCTTGGTGCGGCGGAACATACTGCCGCCAGGGAAGGAGGGCATCGAGAAATTGGAAAGCGCGGTCCAGAGAGAGTCAGACATGACCCGGCGGCGGCGACATGGTGGCAGGTGCGGCAGCGGCGGCGGCGGCGGCGCGGGGAGCGAGCGCGCGGGGCGGAGGCTGCAGCCGCAGCGGGCAGGGAGGGCGGGGGAGCGGGGGGCCGGGCGGCCGCCGCCCGCCGGGAGGGGGCGCTGCTGGACACCGCGCGCCTGGCCCCGCCCCCGCGCGCCCTGCGCCCCCGCCCCGGCCGGCCGGGAAGCGGCTGCCAGCCCCGCGGCTCTCCCCAGGGCTCACCTGCTGCTTTTCCGGGGCAAGGGCAGATCCTTCTGGAAGGCAAAAGGGCAAAAGGATGGAGGTCAGCGTGGACCATCAGCCGCCACCCGCGAGCCCCTGTCAGCCCCCTGGAGGAGCGGAAGTGGAGTGGGACCAGTTCCTCTTCACCATGGCCACCTGCACCCTTGGCCAGGCGCTGAGGACCAGGCTCCTTGGGGGAGGGGGTACCAGGGTGATTCCTCTCCCGACCCCCAGAGATCAGCACAAAGCCCCCTATTGGACTCCTGAGCTGGCATCTCAGTGTGTGTCTGTGCAAAAGAAACAGGACTCTTTATTTCAAAGATATTTCTTGAGCGCCTACTGTATGCCAGGCCCTGTGCTAGGCACTAGGGGCACAGCAGTGAATGAGACAAATAAAAACTCCTGCCTTTGGTGGACTAGCATTTAGAAGAGGGAAGCAGGGGCCGGCCTGGCGGCTCAGCGGTTAAATGCACACGTTCCGCTTTGGCGGCCCGGGGTTCATGGGTTCGGATCCCGGGTGCGGACACGGCACCACTTGGCAAGCCATGCTGTGGTAGGCATCCCACATATAAAGTAGAGGAAGATGGGCACGGATGCTAGCTCAGGGCCAGTCTTCCTCAGCAAGAAGAGGAGGATTGGTGGCGGATGTTGGCTCAGGGCTAATCTTCCTCAAAAAGAAAAAGAAGAAGAAGAGGGAAGCAGATAATAAACAAGATGAATGTAGAAGTGAATGAGATAATTTTAGACCACAATAAACATCATGAATAAAATTAAACAAGGTGATGTGATGGAAGGTGGCTAATAGGGGGACACAACGGTCAGAAAGGACTGCTCTGAGAAGGTGACTTTCATGTCTGTGTGTGTGAGGAAGATTGTTGCTAAGCTAACAGCTTGTGCCAATCTTCCTCTAGTTTAAGTGGGATGCCACCACAGTGACAAGCAGTGCTAGGTCCATGCCCGCGAACCCTGGGCCTCCAAAGTGGAATGCGTGAACTTAACCAGTATGCCGCCAGGCCAGCCCTTGGGGAGGTGACTTTTAAGATGATTGCTGAAAAATAAGAGCCAGCCATGGGAGGATCTGCGGGGAGAGCATTTCAGGTAGAGAACTGCAAAGGGCTGGAGGCAGGAGTGAACTTGGCATGCTCAGGCATGAAAGGTTGAATGAATGAATGAATGACTCCTCCACACCCCGACAGCTCTACCTCACTCCCAGCCAGGGTCACAGAGTTGGGGGGGCGGGGTACTGAGGGTGGCTCAAGACTGAGATTTGAAACGGGAATCAGGCGGCGGCTGGGTGGTCTTTTCCAATAATGTCAATGATGATAATTGATAGGTATTAACTTTGTGTCCACATCAGAACAAGGTGGTGTTCTATTTGTCAAGCACACAGGAAGTCACTACAGGGACCAGAAATTACGGAGGTCTGAGCCGTTTTCCAATGGCAACAGGGCAAGGGACGCCACCTTCCAGCCGGTTGTGTGTCCACAGGCTGAGGTGAGTAGGGCTGCAGGGGAAAGATTCAAGTGAGGGTTTTAAAAGCCCTTTTGTGGGGAGTCCAGCCACGGGAAAATGAGGAATGTTCTAGATCCGTTCTATGATCGCTGAAAGCAGAAAGCCCTGGGTTCAAATCCCAGCTTTCCCTTTTGGTAAATAACCTTCCCATCGTGCAGCCTCCTAGAGGATTCTGAGAGATGATGCAGATGCCTAGTAAGCTAGCATGTGCCTAGTACATAGTGAGCGCTCAGTAAATACTAAGTCATAGGAACAAGAGTTATTATGATTATGGATGGACATGCTGCATGACAGAGGATGGGCCAGAGGGACCTCTTACTCCCATGTCCAGAGCTTAGACGTATGGTCGGGATCAAAGGGCACACTGTCCAGATAGGCAGCCCTGCCCTCCCGAGTCAACGGTGACCGGAAATCCATACCAGGTTTTCCCCCTGTCTTTGCAGGAGCTGCTTGAATGAGCCACAGCTTGGACCAGCCGGCGGGGCTGCGCGACCCGCACTGGCCCAAACGAAATGGAAATCGGAACCTGGAGTTTGCGGCCACGGAGCCAGGGACTCCAGACCCAGGTACGCTCGGCCTCGAGGGTGAGCCCCTGGGGGACCTTTAAGCGCCACCGGAAGAAGGCCTCGAACCTAGTCCCATCTGCTAGAGCCCCTAAACATTCTAGGAGCGAAAAAAGGGGCAATATTGGAGCGGTGGAGGATTTGGATCCTTGGCGTCAGTGTAGACAGACGCCACCTCCATCCCCAGCTGCAGAGCCGCTCTGCCCGGGGAATTCTGCTTGTCCCGGGGATTAACGGACGGCGCTGCGGACAGGACACTCGAACTCAGGATGCTGTCCCATATATACGATCTCAGCTGCACACGGGGAACCCTCGGGCGCTCCGCGGCTGTGGGACAGTTTCTAAGGGGTTGCACCTGTGTGTAAGGGTGTATCCAGGCAGCGAAGTGGTTAACCCTGCCAGAAGGGACGAAGGTAGAGGCAGGACTCAGGCGGGGGTAGCCCGGCCAGCAGGACGCCTGGGGAAGGAAGGATGGGGGGCGGGGGGATGAGTGGGAGGATCCTGGGCTAGGGGCGGGGTCTTGCGCAGGAGACAGAAGTCCCGCGTGGCGCTGAGCCAATGGGAGTCGGCGCTGGCCCGGAGGGCGGGGACACACCCCATGCAGGCCACGCCCCTCCCCGCCCTCTTCCAGGGGACCCGACGGCGCGGACCCAGTCTGGCAGCTTGGCCTCTTGCTCTGGCTTTGCCGCAGCGCCTTCCGTTTTCTCAGAAACCCTTCTCCTAACCCAGCCCTGGGATAGAGAGGGAAGCCAAGGAAGACTTGAAGAGCCCAAGGCTCCTAGATGGGGCCATATGGGCTGTGTTTGAAGGCAAATGAGCTTTCCAACTCAGGTCTCGTTCTAGCATCATCCAGACGCCTGGAAGTCCTTCCTGCCGTCTGACACTGATTTTTCCTGCTGCACGGTCAGATCAGCCCCTTAGTCTCCATCTTCAAAGACGGTGAATTAGAGTCCAGAATTGGACGGGGTCCTGGGTGAGGGTTTCAATCCTACCCTTCTTTTCCCAAGCTTCAGGCTAGGAATGTAGCCTGAGTCTGGGCCACGTTAGGCTTTATCTAAACTCCTTCAGATTCCCTAGCTCGGGGCTGGGCTCCAAGGAGGCTCAGAAGGAGGAGACCCCAGGCAGGTCTTGGGGTGGAGTTTTGATCGGTTTCCCCTCTGGGGTCAGTTTGGGGGCAACACTGAACCCCGGTATTAACCCTTAGAAGCACACGCCGAGGACAGAAGAGGGCCCTTCTCAGCTTCAGAATCCCCACCCATCTCGCAGGTGGGAGTTCCCGACGCCCGGATTTGTCCCTCCTTCCCCACACTTCACAAGAGTCCTCAGTATCCCGCTCCATGCAGTGGACCCACGCCTCCCGCGCCTGCGCAGCCTGGAAACCAGCATCTTCTAAGGCTGCAAGGAGCTAAAAATCGCTCCCGCCCACCCACAAGCTGGGCTGGACTTGAGGATCGCGCGCGGGCTTGCGGGGAGGGGGGGTTGTAGTGGAGGGGGGCGGAATGCAGAGTGAGGAAGGAGGCCGCCTAGGCGCCGGTCCAATTAGAGCAGTAGGAAGAATCCTGGTGGCCAGGCAGGTGCATGGAGGTTGCAGGGAGTCCCTATGCCTCAAAAAGGGGCTCCTGGGGTGGTGAGGGGCGAGGCTGCAGCACAAACATGTTTACAGCTGCTCCGGGGCCGGCAGCCCCGAGGGGCGCGAGCCCTGGGGCAATAACTTTGCTCTGCGTCCCCTCACCCTCAGCCTGGCGGGGCGCCAGGGCGATGGCTTCGGCCCCAGCACCCTCCCCTTCCAGTGGTCCAGGCGCCCCTCAGGCTATCCTCGAGGGGGAGGGCTAGGCTGGGCTGCACCCCCTCCGCCAGCTCCCTGGATCCCCAGGCAGCGCCTGAGGGGCGGGGTCCCCAGCGCGGCGGGACGCGCGGCCACCGCGTTCCCCGCGGGGAGTGTCCCGAGGCCGAGGGAGGGGGAGCTGGACCGACCCTGGCGCAAGTTCTCCCGCCCCCTGCCGGGCTCCGCCCCAGGGCGCCGACCCCTCTTCTCCACCCGGGGCCGGGGCCGCCGTGTACCTGCAGCCTCCGGCGGCGGATCAGGCCCGAATCGTCCATGGCGGCGGCGGCGGCTTCGGCCCCGGGGAGGGAGGAGGGAGGCGGCGGCGGCGGCGGCAGCGGCGGCGGGAGGAGGGAGGAGGGAGGGAGGGAGAAGCCGCGGGGACCACGGCGGCGGCGGCGGCGGCGGCAGGGGGGGCGCTGGAGGGGGCGGAGCGAAGTTGGGCGGGCCCGGCGCCGTCACTGCGTCTGGGCGCCCAAGCCCGGCCTCGGCCAAGACTGCCCGCGCTGGGGGGGAGGGGGCAGGTGCGGGGAGGAGCCTCCAGATGCCCCCGATGGAGTCAAGCTACCAAGAGACCCCTGTCGGGAGAGAGAACCTAGGGGAGCGACATGCTCATGGGTAGACCCCCCCCACACCCAAGAAACACCCCAAGGGAGACATCCTCACTGAGATATATTCCCTCTGCGGACCCCACCCCCACCCCAGCTACCCCTTTAGTGAGACACATTCCCGCGGGGCGATAGTCTCCACGGGGAGGCCTTCTCCAGTCGGGAACTCTCCCCTCACCCTGAAAATCATTCCTAAGACTGATGGCCTCTGGGAGGTGATAATTCCTCTCAAAAGCCCCCTCCTCCAAAAGAAGAGACATTTCTGCAGAGAAAGATGCCCAAGGGTGACATGTTACGTGGGGAGCCTGTTGAAGGTACCCCTAATGAAAGGCCCCCTAAAAGCTGTATTGTCTGTGGGAAATTGTCCCCACCCATGAGACCCCCCCACATCCCAAAGAGATACACTCTTACAGAGTGACGTTTTCACGGAGGAGACCCGTCCCCACTCCAGAGGCCCCTTCAGAAAAACATCGACACGCGTAGTGTACCGACCCCTTCCCCAGCAGAGCCCCCTCAGGGAACGGGGCAGCCCCTCTGGCGACCCCCCCTCCCTCAGCGTCAGGATTAAGGAGCCAGGCCAGGCTGGGCTGTATTTATAGGAGCGATTAGCTGGTAGTTGGGGAGGGGGGCAGCAGAAGAGATTTTTACAACCCCCCCCCCCGCCGTGTTCCTACAGCTGAGGCCAAACCGCCCATGCTTCCCAGAGTTGGAGTGGAAAGCGTCGGAGACGTCCCCACTTCAAAGCTAGGCACTGGGGGGTAGGGTGGAGAGGGGACTTCCCAAGGGTCCCGGTTCCTAACTGGCCGGAAGGCCTTGGAGGGCGCGGTCACTGGACGGGAGCGACCCCTGCCGGCCACCGGGGGCGACGGCGAGGTCTAGGTCCGGTGTTTCCGGGCGCTTGTCTCCTCATCTCTGCGCCTTTGCCTGAGTTCTCTCTGCCGGCCTCTCTCGGCCTTTTTTGCAGGGTCGTGCTGCCACCTCGCTGCGTCCGTTCTTCGCACTTGTCTGTTCAAGGCCCAGACTCCGCTCCTCTCGCCGCTTCGCACGCCGGCGGCCGCGGGAGCTCTCCGTGGTGCTGATCTCGCGTGCTCCTGTCCGCGGTGCTGAAATCCGAGCGCGGGGTCAGCGGCTGAGGTCACGGGACGGGAAAGGCCGGCGGGTGGCACAGCCCAGAGGCTGGACGGATCTGACCCATGACCACCATGGACTACCCCAAGATGGACCGGGGGAAGGCTAGGCGCACTTGGTCTTGGTTGCTGAAGCCTCCAGGACGTTAATGGGTACCCACAGAGGGGCCCGGCGACAGTGCCTCCTTATTCGTTCATTTACTCGACTCGTATTGAGCACCTACTGTGTGTAAAGTCGTGTTTTGGGACCTGGAAGTACAGCACTGAAGAGACAGACAAAAACTCTGCACTGGCCTGGGAAGGGAGGGAGAGAGATTTGCAGTGGTGATCGTTGCTCACAAAAACACATATGCACACTCTACAAGCACAAGCACACACACGCACTCTGCAAATATACGTACAAACACGAACATCCGCACACACGCTCAGCAAACACAGGCTCATCGTCTCCTAGTCACTCTGCAAACACATACTCGGCAAAACACCCACTCTGCAAATACACACACTTACAAACATAGACTCAGCAAACGCAGACACACACAAACACATGTACACATAAGCTCACACTCTGCAAACACACACACATGCAAACACATACTTAGAAGACAGACATATAACACACAGTCAGCAAATGCATACACAAATAACACATAAAACACTCAATAAACACAAGCACACATGCATAGTTTCACAGAGAAGCTCAGTTACACACGAACTCTCATCCAACATACAGACACGTTATCCTCCCAACACAACACATGGACACATGGACACACACACACACTTCACATACCCGCTGCAGGGCTGCTTTTCTCATCAGACTCTCCCACTAGAATGTCAGCTCTGTGAACGTTGAGATTTTCATGTCTTGGTCTCTACTGCGTGCCCAGAACCTGGCACACAGTAGGTATTCAATAAATCTTTGTTGAATGAATGAATTGAGGAAATGTTCACAAGGGACACACATTCACAGATGCTGCAGAGGGACACACACACACACACACATTTCAGATGCAGATACATACCCTCTCCATACATGACAACACCTCTTTGTTCACTCATGGTCAACATTCATGGTCAACCACCTTTATCCATTGACTTATCCACAGCATTTTCCCAGAACACCCATCCTGATCCTACATCCCCCGTGCCCACATTTATTATCTGATTCTTACTCAACTGGACACACTTGCCTTGGGACACATTCAGGCCTCCTTACCCAGATTTTGAACACACATCCACACAACCAAGAGACACACATAAACATGCCCTCACACAACAAACACACACATACATGCTCAACACACACATGCAGCTACACAAACACACTGTCATCCAACACACACACACACACACTCACCACACACATACATACAGAGCTTAAGCCACAAGCTCAACATCAAGGCAAACACAAGGATATATACACACCAACCCCTGGTCCACGGCCTTTGGTCTGCTGGAGCAGGGGCAGGGCAGTGGGAAACCCCGCCCCTGCGTCAGGCCACGCCCCTTTTGGCTGCTGCTGTGTCCTGGACTTGACCCTGAGGTGTCCTGAGCAGCACCCTAGACCCCAGTCCAGCTAACAGGTGAGGGGTGGCCCGAGGGGGCAGAGTTGGGGGGGGAATTGTCTTGTCTCCCCAAACCCCCAGTTTCCCCTGCCCTGGGGGTTTTGGACCCCGGTGAGAGAACCCAAGTCCTGCCACGGCTGAGCTTGGCTCCGAAGGCCCAGCCCTAGGTGGCAGCCCCTAAGCCGATTGTGGGTCAAGAGAAGGTGACCATGATAAGGGCCAGCGGGGATCGAGAGGGAGGGAGGAGACTGGGCAGAAGAGAGGGAGGAATTACTGGACTGAAGAGGGAGATTGGAAGAGCTGGGTAGGTCCCCTGAGTTCTGGGGACAGAGGGGGTCACCTGAGAGCCGACAGGGTGAGAGATCTTGCTGGGTGTGAGGGGGGAGGGGGCACTTGGTCCTGGGCACTTGGGGAGGAGGGCACAAGAGTCTGATGGGGGGCTTCTGGGTCAAAGGTAGGCTTTGGTGGTCTCCTGGTATTTGAAGATCCCTGGGCATTCCTTCCTTATCAACTGCCCGTTCTCTGGTCTCCCTAGGCAAAGTCTCCTGGGTGTGCATCAGGAGGGTGCCACCCAGAGCTCCCAAAAAGGGGCTGCCGTACCTCACCCCATACCCTAGCTCACTCTTATCTCAGTTGGACATGGCCTGCAGGGGCCGCACTCGACCTAGGGGCCTGGCCTGGGCCCTGCGACTGACCCTGGCATGGATCCTGCTGGGAGCCTGTGGAAGGAGCCACCCATTCCCAGCTACGTCCCGGAGACATCATGGGCTGGTGGCCGATCTGGGCACAGGTCAGTTGCACCTGGCAGGTGAGCAGTCCAGACCCTGCCTAATCCCCAACACCCAGGAACCCCCACTCCACCACGTCAGTGCTAGAATTTCCTTATGAGAGGGGTTTAGGGGGACAGTAAAAGAGCACAGACCCTGGAGTGAGACTGCCTGTGTTCAAATTCCAACTCTGCCACTTCGTGGCAGTGTGACCCTGAGCAAGTCACTTAACCTCTCTGGGCCTCATGTGGGCCATTAAAAAGGAGGAGAAAGACTAGACCTACCTCATAGCCATGCTGTAAAAAGGTGTATGTAAGTGTATGAGCCCTCTACCACTACCAGGGACATAAGTGATAAGCTGATTATGACGAGCGAGTACTATTACTTGAAGCTGCATTTGCATTCCAAGAAAAGTGTCTTTACTTAAATTTTATGTTTTGGAGGACTGACATAACTGGGATCTTTCCTGTCCAGGCGACCCCCAGGCCTTGGTTCCCCAACCCTACCTGAGGATCCAAGACCCCAGCTCACAGGAGTCCCCTTCTCCACGGCCTTGTTGTCCCTCAGAGATGGACACACCAAAGGCATTGGGCCCTGGGATCATCCCAAGGCGCTGTGGGGAGCCGAACCCCGAGTGAGTACAGCACCTCCCACCCCAGCTTTTCCTCTTGTTTTTTGCTCCAGTTGCCCCTGCCAGGGTCCAGAGCCCCCACGCATCCTGACCCATCTGGGTCTCTCTCCCGATGTCCAGGTGCAAATCCTTCCTGGGACACCTCCAAATTGCCCTCCGCAGTCGCTTGCGCCTGCTGCAGTTGGGGGTCCGCCGGGGGCAGCCGCTCTGCGCAGAGCTCTGCGATGCCTGGTAGGAGAGGCGGGGCGCGAGGGCGTGGCCTATGTTTTGGGCGGGGCCGAAGGCGGGATCTGCAGCTGGCTCGTCCTTGTGTTTGAAGGGGCGTGGCCTGCCTCCAATAGGGCCAAGGTCTACAGGATGAGGCCTAGGGTTTAGAGGCTAGGCGGTAAGGGACGGGGGCTGTGGAGGCCCTGGCTTTTAAGATTGACAGTACGTAGGCGTGGCCTTCCATGGACCTGGGTTTTTTTGTAAGGGGCGGGGCCTCTTCATTGAAAAGAGAAGTTAAAAGTGTGGATGGAATGTAAGGGGCTGGCCTGGAATGCAGATGGTCTGAGGTCAGCGGGGATGAGTCCAGTTGTGAAAGGTCCCTGCGTACGTGTGAAGAGCATGGGGCGGGGTAAAATCTGAAGGATGGCGTTTGTAGAGGTGTGGTCCTAATAGGCGGGGCCTGGATCTGGGAAAGGACACACACTGGGCGAAGACTTGGAGAGCAGGAATCCCACTACAACGCGGCTGTGGGGCCCTTAGCCACCTTCCTCTCTCCACACACCACCTCCAGGTTTGCCACCTGCGAAAGTGCTATCGCCTGCGGCCGCACTTGGCTCCCATTCCCGGAAAAGAAGGGCTGCGAGCCGGACTGCACTATCTATGGGCAGGTGAGCATGGGACAGAGGGCACGGGGAAGAGACTGAGACCTCCCCTTACTATGTCCCGTCTTAACCCGCCTAAGTCCCAGAGTCCGGACTGGCACCCCAAGGCCCCCGCTCCCACCCTTTCCCCTTCCGCAGTCCAACCTCCCTAATGGGACAGGCCTGTAGCCTCCCTAAGGTCCACTGAGTCTCGATTTGCTTTCCCCAAGGGAAGCGTGCTCTAGGCCCATCCACAGGTTCCCCTGGAAGACCCAGAGGCCTGAGTCACCTTCCCGCTTCTGGCCCAGCCTTAATCTGGCTTTCTGCCACCCCGGCCCTGGGAACCCAGTAAGAACCACTCGCTCTCCCCAAGGCCCCGTCCCCACCCTGGCCCCGCCCCCAGGCTCCCCGGGGGACTCAGAGGCGGGAATCGCCCGCCGCAAGACCGCGCCCCGGCCCCGGTCTCCACCGGCGGTGGAACTCCCAGACTTTCCTCCCCAAGGCCACGCCCGCGAGCCCGCCCTCTGCCCGCCCCACACGGCCCCGCCCCCAGGATGCTGACTCCGCCCCCTTCTCCAGACATTCACTGACGGAGCCGACCTTTGCCGCTCGGTTCTGGGCTCCGCGCTGCCGGTGGCAGCTCCGGGCACCGCTCACTGTCTCAGCATCTCCATCTCGGGGCTTCCGCGTCCCGGACACGGACGGAGGGCCCGGGACACCGCCTTCCCGCGCCCCCGCCGCCCTCGCACCTGGATCCCGGACGCTGCGGGCAGCGGGAGCGGCAGCGGCAGCGGCGGCGGCGCCTAGAGGGCGCCTGGCCTCGGCTGGGAGCTGGTCCCTCCCCCCCCACCCGCCCACCCCGGCGGCCCTTTAGGACAGCCAGAGCGCCTCTCCTCCCCTCTCGGCCCTCTAGTTCCCAGAGTCCTGCCCCTCTTCCCTGGGGCCCCAGAGACTCGCCCCTCTCCAGATTATGAGGGAAATAACCCACCCAACTCTACTCATTTTCCCCCTCTCCCCACTGAATAAAGTCGCCAACTAGAGCACGTGATGTGGCTGCTTCTCGGGGAAACACGTGGGGAAGGGTAGTTGCCAGAAAGTGATAGGTGTCTCACTTCTAATCCTCAGGTCTTAGAGTTAGCGACTGATTCATACGAGCATGTAAATGATAGATGGCCTACACTCTGGAGCACTAGCCATAACTTGGAATATTCCGGTGTCACAAATAGGGGGGTTCTGCAGGGTCAGAAGAAGGGCTGACCGGCAGATGTGTTCTCCCGCTGTGTGCCACCGGGGCCGCCAAGAAGCCCTCTGACTTGTCTAGACCTCAAGACACCCTTTACGGCCTTCCCCTCTGAGTAAGCAGGCCCAGCGGTGTCTGGCACAAGGCTCCCTTCCTTCCTCCCATTCTCCCTCATCCCAATGCGGGCCCGAAGGCAGTGTGGACTGGACTCAGATTCAGGATTCGGGTTGTAAGCTCTCCTTTTAATTCTTCTCCTTGTCCACAGGCCCTAGGAGAGCCTCAGTTTCCTCTCCTGGAAAATGGGCAATGTCCCTTGTAGTTCTGTTGAGCAGAGGAACATTGACGGCTGCTCTTGTGTACAGGCACTGCGCTGAGCTAGACAGATGAGGCCCACTCCCGGCCCTCAGGGAAGACGGAGTAATATAGGTGCCCCACCCGGAGGGGAGCTGAGGGGCCTCTTTTGGCTGCAAGAGACAAACTCAGTTCACAGAATCTTTAGGCAAGATGAGCTTTGGAAATGGCTGTAGCTAGGTTCTTAAATGATATTAGGAATCTCTGTATCTCTTTCTTGGCTATACTCTGGGACATCTCTTCACAGTATAAAGATGGACCAGAACTCTGTGATGCCAGAGGCTAAGATGGGCCCATTTCTTGGAGAACCAGCAAAGCTCCCAGGCCGGCTCTTGTTGATCCGGCCTCATCAGGAGCCCATCAGCGAACCAATCACGTGCCAGGGGTGCTCTGCGCTCACCGGCCTGATCTGGGTTGTGCGCTGGGGCCTGAAGGCCCATCGTGGGGTCAGTTCCATCTGAACAACATGGACTGAGGATGGGGAGGGGTGGCCCCCCCAAAGGAAAATCAGGGGCCAGAACTAGGAGAAGCGGAGGGGCACTGGGCAGGGATCAAGATACATCCAGTAGAGACTGCCGGTTAGAACCCCGACTCGGTGGTCTGTCTGCCTGGGCTCACATCCCAGTTCCACAGCGATTCATGCTGCAACTTTGCGCATGTAGCTCAGCGCACTGAGCCTCAGCATCTTCGTCTGTAAAAGGGGAATATTAATTGTTCCTCTCATAGGGGTGCCGGATTAAAGGAATTAAGGCAAGCTGTTCTGCTTATGCATCGCTGTGTAACAAACTCAACTTGGTATTAAATGACATCATTATTATCTTTCCTGGGTCTGGGCCTTCCCTGGGCTCGTTGGGGTGGGTCTTTCTCAAGGTCTCTTGCTTGGCTGCAGACAGTGGCTGGGGCTGGACTCACCTGGAAGGCTTCGTCACTCATACATCCTCTTGCCTTGAACCTCAGCGGGGGCCGTCGGCCAGAAACTCTACCCGTGGCCTCTCCCTGTGGCTTGGGCCTCCTCACAGCATGGTGACAGGGTTCCCAAGGCAAGTGTCCCAAGAAAGAGCCAGGTGGATGTTGTCTCACCTTTGACAGCCTAGCCTTGGAAGTCACACAGTGTCACCTCTGCTCTTTATTCACTAGAAGAGTCACTAAGTCAGCTCATATTCAAGGGGAGGTGTCCCAGGCTCACCTCCTAATGGGAGGAATGTCAAATGAAGTGCTTAGAAAGGGCCTGGCCCTTAAGTAACACTCAGCAAATACAGACAGCATCCGTCACCATTGTTGTTGATGATGTCATATACTGTGTCACTGTGACAAAGAGGGTGAGCAGGCAGTCAAGGAAGCAAAGTGACATAAACCTGTGAAGGAGCTCCAGGCAGATGGCCAAGCCACAGGGAAGGGCTCCAAGTGGGAGGGCAGGGGACCTCAGGTTCTGCAAACTCCAGCTGCTCAGCGAGCCTGGAGCGGAACTGGGGTCAGATCACAGAGGGCCCTGAACACCAGGTGAAGGCACTTGGACCTCATGAAAAGGGATGTGAGAGCCATGGAAGGTCTGTGCAGGGGAAGCTCCATCAGACCAACATTCTTGGCCACCACGTGCAGGCAGGACAGGGGAGGGGGAGACAGCGGTGAGGGGCGCCAGTGAGGACCATGGGACAGGAGCCAGAAGATGGGCATGGGGATGCAGGAGAGGGATTCAGAGGAATAACCCCCAGGGCTGTCCTGAGAAGAGCAGGAGTGATCATTTGAAAGCTTCAGCAGCACGGGTGGCTGTCAACCTCACGTTCACCAGGACCAGGGGCCTTCGGCAGCACGGGTGGCTGTCAACCTCACGTTCACCGGGACCCGGGGTCCTGTGGCAGGCCTCCACACCCCTAACTCCCAGCTGAGCTCAATGCTGCCAGACCGGGGACCCCACTTCAAATAGCTGGGGACCCAGAGACTTTTGTCAGAAGTAACACTTGTGAGTGACAGCTTTCGGGTGCCCGCGTCTGCTCGTCACGAGCTGCAAGAGAAGGGGCCGTTTCTCCTCATCTTGCAAGGCGAGTCCCATCAGCAGTCGTCAGAAGGGCCCCTAATTTTGAGATGAACTGTGATTCTAATAATTCTGAGGAGAAACAGGCAGGTCTGAGATATCCAAATTCACAGCACACAAGAGAAAAAGACAAAGTGGAGTTATAAACAGAATCAGGCCCCGTAAGGTTTGGCAACTGTGATGATAACCCCCGGCCAGGCTGGAAGAGCAGGCGCCCCTTGGGTGGGGACATGTGGAGGCTGCGGCTCCTCCTGGAGGCCCGCCCACACAGGGGCCTTCTTGCAGCCAGGTCCTCTCACCTCCGGGTCTCCACACTTGCTGTTCCCACTGCCTGGAACCCCCTTGGCCCTCCTGGTTCCACCCCTCCCCCTTCAGGTCTTGGCTGGTTGGCCCCTCAGGCTCGGCGAGCCCCAGACTGCAGCTGGCCTCCCCACCACCCAATCCCGGGGCCCTCTGACCTCGACGGGAGGTTGGGGACCCTTTCCAGCTGGGTCAGGCCGGTGTCCGGCACGGGGCCCGCACGGAGCAGAAAGGTGCTGTGATGGGCTGAAGTGCATTCCCCTTCCCCAAAGTCATGAAGCCCTAACCCCAGGACCTCAGAATGTGACTGCATTTGGAGACAGAACCTTTAAAGAGGTGATCAAGTCAAAACGAGGTCCTCGGCGTGGGCCCCGATTCAGTGACTGGGGTCCTTATAAGAAGAGGAAGCGAGGACACAGACGCACAGGGACGACCACGTGAGGACACAGCGAGAAGACGGCGTCTACATGCCCAGGAGAGAGGCCTCAGAAGAAATTAGGTCTGCAGACACCCTGATCTCGGACTCCTAGATTCCAGAGCTGCGAGAAAACACCTTTGTTGCTTACACCCCCCAGACCGGGGTACTCTCCTATGAAAGCCCTAGCAGACTAGTAACATGCTCTAAAAATAATGCTCCCACAATGCCCTGGGCTTCTGTCATTAGAACATCTATTAAAAAGCAAAAAGCCACTCCCTTTCTTCCTTTCCATTAAAAATCCCACTGTTCAAGTCAAGGTAGGGTCAAGGGTGGGGGACCGGGGAACACAAGGATCTCTCCCTACCCCCAGGTAGCAATTTTTGACTTTTTATCCCTGATATTCCGCTCCCCGTGCCAGGGATTGCTTTGGGTATAGACACATCTTACTTTCAGCCAGGAAGTGACAGGGCAGCTGCTTGGAAATTAGGCCTTTGGAGGTTAGGATGTGATGCCTGGAGCTATGGCAGCTATCTTGGGACCATGAGAAGCAAAAACACAAAAGCTGGCAAAGCAGATGGATTAAAACAACGGTGTCTTTGATGTTGTTGAGCCATCTGACTTCCAAACTTCTTGTGGAGGGAGATAAACATGACCTACTGCTGGCGAGACGGTGGGGGAAACAAATGCTTACTTACGTTGCTGGTGGGAGTGCCACTCAAGACAAGCCTCCAGGGAGGGGAATTTGGAAATCTCCCTCCAAATGAAAAACCACAGAAACCCGCTAACCCAGCAAGCCCACCTCTGGAAATTTCCCCTACAGACAAAAAAACTGTGCACGACAAATGATGGCACACCCTGGTCATTCCCTGCTGTAGACATTTAATGGCAAGCTGGGCGACAAGTCAATGTCTATAAAGAGGCATTAAATAGACGGCAGGACAGTCACACCATAGTGGACTCGGCAGCTGTAGGGGAGTGAGGAAGGTCTCTGGACACCCACTGGGAGTTACCTCCCAGATGGCTGTGGTGAAAAGAGTAACGTGCACCATCTAGAGTGATAGTTTGTTTCCATTTGTGTAAAAAGAAAACCTCAGGAAACAAAGTATGTGTGTGTGTATTTGTAACACACCAGGCTGTCTCCAGAAGGACCTAGAAGGCATCCACTCTGGTCTTTTGTCCCCCCAAAATCCATGTCGAAATCCTAACCTTCAAAGATGCCCGGGTTAGGAGGTGGGGCCTTTGTGAGGTGGCAAGGTCATGAGCGTGGGACCCTTGTGAGTGGAATCAGTGCCCTTATAAAAGGGACCGCACAGAGATCCCTTGTCCCTTCCACAATGTGAGGACACAGCGAGAAGACAGTCTACGACCTGCAAGAGGGTCCTCACCAGAACCCCACCTCGCTGGCACCCTGATCTTGGACTTTCAGCCTCCAGAACTGCAATAGAGTCGTGCCCCACATAATGATGTTTCCGTCGACACCGGACCGCAGGCAGGACAGCAGTCCCGCAGGACTCGCAGCACGCTGCCCAGGTGTGTAGCGGGCTATGCCGTCCCGGCTTGCGTGAGCACACTCTGCGAAGCTCGCACAGCGACATCGCCTAAGACGCAATCCTCAGAACGTGCCCCTGTCACTACCCAACACATGGCTGTAAACATCTGCTGCCTGGGAGCCGCCCAGTCTGCAGTACTGGGTTGCAGCAGCAACAAATCAATCGACAGGGCCCATCCTATTCGGGTCCCAAAAGCCAGGAGCTGGGCCCAGCCCCAGAGCACACCCGCCCCGTCTCCGCACCAAAGCACAGCCCCACGCTGGGCCTTCCTTCAACAATTTTAATCACAAACTCGGGAGGGGGCGGGCAAGGGGGCAGACAGGCCGGCTCCTAGAGAGTGGCGGCCGGCGCCAGGCCGCGCTCCTGGAAGTACCGGTGGGGCAGCCGGGTGCGCGATCGGAGGCCTTCATCGAAATAGGCCGTGATCCTCCCAACTCCCTCCTGATCCTCTGCCACCGAGTCGTCCCTGTGGGAGAGAGGGGGTGACACTGGCCACTTCTGGGGGGCCGGGGAGGCCCTCAGGCAGGGCTGAGTCCCGGCCTCCCTCTCTCCTTCCCCACAGCACCTCTGGGACACCCACCAGACAACGTCTTCCGCCTCCTTCTCCAGGATGCTCTGGGCCGTGCGCCAGCTGAACCGGACAAACTGGGGGAAGCCGAACACGGGCTCCACGTGCCTCCTCAACCACGCTTTCGTCTTGGGATCTGGGTGGGGTGGGGCGGCTTTGGAGACAGTCCCTGAACCCTGCCATGAGGCCCCAGCTCCTCAGCCTGGCCTGAGGTCCTGCCCCTTCATCTCGGGCCTCTTCCCAGTGTCTGAGACATCATCCTGCCTCAGGACCTTTGCATAGGCAGCTCCCCCAGACTCTTCACCTGGCCAAGAGATGCTCAAGTTACAGTTTAGGGAGACTGCCTCTGAGACATCTCCCCACCCCCCAGGCCCACAGCTACTAAAGCAGCATGTGAGGACCATCAGGTTAATGCCCGTCTCCCCCACATAACCACGAACTCAGTGGGCAGAGGAAGTCCTTGTTTTTCTCACTCCCGGCTATGTCCCCAGGGCTCAGCCCTGCATGGCACGCACTGGGTGCTCAGCAAGCACTGAACGTTGCCCAGACCACCTTTGGCCTGGACCTGGTGTCCTCACTTTGGCCTCATCTCTGTTCCAATCACAGACCTGTGTCACCTCACTCAAGGGCCAGTCCCTCCCTGCGCCTCAGAAGGACCAGAGGGTTCCCTGAACCCAGCCACCGAATCATTGCATCTGCCATGTGTGTGTGGGGGGGGCTGGGGGGACATGATCATCCCCACTGCACAGACAAGGAGCCTGAGCCTCATAATGGGGAGAAAACAAGATTGAAGCTAGCGCCACTGGACATGAGCCGGCTCCTTTCCCCTCCGCAAAGGGACAGCCGCCCACCTTCCCTGGGCGCTCCAGAGCCAGCAGGGTCGGGGGAGGGAGACAGGAGGAGGGAGCCTGAGCTGGGATCCAGCTCCGCCGCCCAGCCCACCGGTGGGAACCAAGGGCCCTGCCTGGGTCTCAGCCTCGGCCTCTTCCGCCGGGGAGCGCAGGAAGCAGAACTCAGAAAACCGTGGAAGTGTGCTCAGGCTGCCTCGGCAGTGTTATCGCCACAGTTGCTGTTGCAGGGCCGCTTGAGGCAGCCGGCAGCCATCTGCTCACCGTTGGGGTAGCCGGAGCCATAATCAGTGTCCGAGTCCTGTAGCTTTTCCACAAACTTCCAGTTCTTCACAGCCTGGTCTCGGGCCACCTGCGAGTGAGATCAGCACTGGGGATTGCCTCCAGGCAGCCACACCTGCCCCCTGCCCGGAGGGATGCTGGGAGCTGGCCACGGCCGGTGGGGGGCTGACCTTAGCACAGATGCTGGCGGCGCTGACCACGGGGTAGAGCGAGTCTGCCTTGGCCTTGACTGTCACCTCAATGCCGGGAAAGCGCTGCTGCAGCCGCTGCTGGTATGTCTCTGGCATCCCCACGGTGTCCACAAACACCTGCCGCAGTGACAGAAATGTATTCACTCAATGAACATCCAGAAAAACTGCAAACACAGCTTCACAGTCTCCGCCCTTGCTGTTCCTGCTGCCTAGAATATTCTTCTCAGCAAGTTTCAGGCTGCATGCTTCCACGGGGGTCTCAGCTCAAGCATCACTTCCCAAAGAGCCTTCTCTGGTCATGCTGCAGCCATTCTACATTTATTGAGCACCGACTGTGTACCATGGGCTGCTCCAGGTGCAAGGGACATGGCAGTAAACACACCAGACGAAAATTTCTCTCCTCCTAGAGGGGACACCTGGGGAGGGCCCACAGACAGGAAACACAGTACATAATAAAGAATACGGGAGAGTCAGAAAAAATACAATTTTAAACAGAAGTGGGAGAGGTTTCCGGAAGGTCACTCTCAGGTGGTGACATTTGAATAAAGGCCTAAAGGAGATAAAGGAAGGAGCAACGCAGAGATCTGCAAAAGAGTGTTCTAGGCAGAGGGAACAGCAAGTGCAAAGGCCCTGAGGTAGGACCATGTCAAGGATGCTGGACAGCAGTACAGAGGCCCAATGGCTGGAGCAGAGAGATGAGGTCAGGGAGGCGCCAGGAAGGGTGATCTCCGTAAGCACTTATTGTTCTCAGAAATCACCTTTATTTGCTTACCAGCTGACCATCATCTCCCCTGACTGGGCCATGACCCTGAGAACAGGGCCCTTGTCTGTCTGCTCCAGTACTGCATGGGCAGCTCCACATTCTAGTCCTGGACTTCAGCCACCTCCTCAGCAAGGCCTCCCTTGTTCCATTCCCCATCTCAAGCGTATTTGTCCTCGCTGTTCTCTCAGAACAGCCCATTCTTTGCTTCAGAGCCCTCGATGTAATGCCAACTTATATTTCTGGTAATTTAATCTCATTCTCCTCCACTTGCCTGTGAATTTTCCTGATTTAATTTCCACTGTGATCAGAAAATTAAATGTCGAGATTTACATTTCCAAAGGACGACTGTCTGCTGCTGCATAGGGAGCAGACCAGAAGGGAGGGGCGGGAGGGGGGGGGACCAGGGAGGAGGATGGGGCAGCCATCCAGGAGGGAGGGTGCCCTGGCCGAGAACACAGGCTGGGGGAAGGTGGACAGATGAGGGATATATTCTGGACGTTGAACCTTTAGGATATAGAGACAGATCAGATGGGGGTGGAGCTAGGGGGCTCTACCACGGTCCTCAGTGGGGCACACATTCAGGGTGGGAAAGCAGTAGGAAGGCAACAGCAGCGACAAAGGTTCCCCAGGTACTCCAGATATGTCTGGCGCTGAACCGCCTACTGCACTTTTATACCATTTTATCCCCAGCTGATCAAATGAGGGCAACCCAACAGCTCACCTGGGCGACTTTCACGCCCTGGTCCAAAGCATACTGCACCAGCCCAGCGGCCGTATCATGGGACAGAGAGTTCAGATTGTACTTGACCCTGCGGTGGGGACAGAGCCCAGTGAACCCCGTTCCAGCTACCCAGCCCTTCCAGCAGACGCTGGCTGCCCCTCCGCCCCGACCCCTCGCGGGACCCCTCACCGCCCAAGCATGCTGGTAGAGATGAGGTTTGGAGACAGCACGTCCAGTGCCCAGCCCACAAAGTCCCCATCCTCCTTCATTCTCGCAAAGAGCCTGTCCCGCTCGCTCTCCGACAGGGTCTTTGAGTCTGGGAAGAGGGTTGGGAGAGAAGGGGAGCTGCTGGTTCTCCCAGTTCCTGCTTCCCCTCGTCCCTGCACATGCCCAGGCATACGCTCCCCAGGCGTCCACCTCGGGCTCACCTGCCACTTTCAGGGCCTCCAGATCTGCCAGGCGGGACAGGGGGCAATAACAGATGGCATAGACCATGGGGCCTGGGAAAGCGGAGGTGCAACCAGTGAGCCCGTGAAAGCCGCCATCCCTGTTCCGTCATCACCGCTTTTTTCGGTGCCATCACCCATGGCACGGCCATTCCCAGTAGCACCCCCGTCCCCGGGTCCGGTGCAATCCCGGCTCCGGTTTGAGGGCAACTTGCATCCCCCTGAGCCCGCCCCTCCCCCACGCCGGCCCCGGGGGCGCACCCAGCACCGGGCCCCGGCCCGCCTCATCGACACCCAGGGCGCAGGGCTGTTTGCGGCACACCGCGGGCACAGGCGAGTTCAGGCGGCAGCGGCCCGTATTGTCCCTCTCCAGCTCGCTGAGATCCATGTCGCCTCGGCCGCAGAAACCAGGTCTGCAGGTGCTGGTCTCGGCGCGCGTTTTCCGCGGGCCCCGCAGCGGCGCTCGCTCCCGACCAATCGGCGCAGGACACGCCCCGCCGCAGACGTCGGCGCGCAGCAGACGCCGCTGCCGCGCAGCTCGCTGGAAATTGTAGTTCCCGAGGCGGACGGCCAAGCTCCGCTGTTGGGGAACCGGGTGGGCGGGGTCGCTTTCCGAGCTCCGCCGCAGGGCCTCTGCAGCCCCGCACGCTGGGGCTGGTGGGAGGAGAGGAAAATAAAGAGGAGGCTGAGGCGGGCATTGCAGGACCCGGCCTACTCAGGGCCTAGAAGGTCAAATACCACTCTCCTCCCAGAATACGGGTCTCCGCATCACGGGGTCCCCGTCCCCCACGTGCATTCAGGCCCCGCCACTGCACACAGTCTAAGCCCCCTGGACTAGGTATCCCCGCCCCCACTGGACTCAGGCCTTCGGACTTGAGGTCCACAAACCCCCTCTCTCTCGGTACCTCACCCAGATCCCCCCCGGACCGCCCCCCCCCACCCTATCCCCTCACTCTGCTTCCTACCCTCTCTCATTGGGGCTAAGCCTCCCCTACCCCTGATTCGAGACCCCAGACTTAACAGATCCTGCTGCCCCAGACAGGCTCATTTCCCCCAACTCAGGGTTCATGTCCCCCTCCCCCATCACGCCTCCCGGATCTGTTCACCCCTCCGATCTCACCTCTCCTTCTAACTCTCTAGTCTCAGGGGGCTCGTGTCCTCCGGCTGTGGGTCCCAGGCCCACACCAGGCTCATGCCCCTGCCTTCCTCAGGGTCACAGCTCCTCCATCTCCGTCTCCCCCTTCCCGCCCCCATCACCTTTCTTCCTTCCTCCCGGATATCAGTGGGGCTCACATCTCCTGACCCAGCTCTCCCCTCCCCCACCACCCTCAAGCCCCAGACTCAGGGCCCCAGGTCTCCCTTCCTCTCCTCCCTCCCACCCTGGGGACTCGCGGCCCCAGGCTTGCCAGCCCGCCCGGGCGGGGCCTCCTCTGCGCCCGTCTCTCACCCAGGCTCAGGGCCTCCAGTCGCAGTCTGTCGGCTTGCAGGATGAACAATCTCGTTGCCCGCAGGGCCGCACCTGCACCAGGTTCTCGCGGTCCATGAACACCAGGCCCAGCGCTGCCCCCAGCACCTCGCGGCTGCGCTCCTGCTTGCCCACGTCACACAAACAGCGCCACTTTCCCCACGGGCCAAAGATGGAGTTCTCCACCTCTAGGGATGGAGGGCCAGGTGGGGGGGGTCGACCCCTGTGTCCTCCTCTAGGGAGGGAGGAAGATAATAAAGACACTGACAAATAACAACAGTGCCTGTATGCTGAGCTCTGCTTCTGTTTCAGGCACCCCACCATGGATTATCTCATTTAACCTTCCCATCATTCCTGCGTGGGGAAACGGACACCTAGAAAGAGAAAACCACCCTTCTGAGCTCACACATCTGGCGAGCGACCCGAGGGACTGCAAACTGACACATCGCACGCACCTGTGCCAGCCTGCCCAGTGGGAGTGTGGTACCACACCCTTGGTCCACACCATCTGAAGCTGACTCCTGTTTGGGGCCGTGATCATGTGCCTGTCCAACCAGCGGGCAGAGTGCCAGCTGACCAGCAGGGCTGCCAGGTGGTAAATCAGATGACATAATTGGCATAATGAGGATACTTACAGCCCCTAGCGATGGGCTAGCACAGAGAACAGAAACAATTACTACGATCACATTTCAAGCAGCTACAACTTATCTGGAGCGCTTATCCAATGCCCTTTACAACGTTCTTTCGCTGACTCCCCCCAACACTCCTATGACACAGGTCTCAACCCAGCTCTGCGGCTCCCAAGCCTGACGCCTCGTGCCCTGGCCAAGCCTCGCCTAGACAACACTAGCCGCTCTCCAACCCTCTTTCAGGCCTTCTCGCCTTGGTACCTGCTGTTCCCACTCCTTGCCACACTTTTCCCGGTAAATCTTTGCATTTTTGGCTTTTGCTTGTCATTCGGGCTGCACTGGTCATCTGTCTTTTTCAGCCAAACCTTCTCTGACTTCAGAAATTTACCTACGCATGCGTTTATGGGTGTGTCTGCTCCCGTGTTTCTTGCCTTTGCCCATATCCCCTCTCCACGGGTAAGCTGTTTTCAGGCAGTCTCGACTTCAGTTTACCGGTGAGGAAACTGAGCCTCAGAGAAAAGAAACCAGCTCAAGGGGTGCCGCCAGGGCACAGCTGCGCGGAGAGTCCAAGTCCCCAGAGGAGGGTCTGTTTGCAGCCAGCTGGCAGAGTGGGGCAACGGGCACCTTTCTGCACCATCACACCCGCGGCCTGCGGTTACCTTTCTCCTGATGCTGCAACCGCAGCTGCTCCCAGGTGTCGCCTTCGCCCTGCTCGCCAAAGTAATGGTAGTCGGGGGAGACCTGGGCAGGGGTGGCCAGCAGCAGGAGCATCAGAAGCGGCAACAGCAGCGCTGCCGGGCTCCGGGCCATGCCGGCCTCCAACCGACGCCGGCGCGCTCGGGGAGCAGCCCGCGCGGGGTCGGGGCTGCCGCGCCCGCGCTCCCCGCGGATGGGGGGCGCGGGGCTGGGGCCGCGGCTGCGCGCTCCCCCGCCGCCCGCGGACGCGTGGGCCGGGCCGGCCCCGCTCCCCCTCCCCTGCGGCGGCAGTGGACCCAACCGCTCGGCTCGCCCGCCCACCCCCCGCCCTGCGCGTCACGGTTCGGGCGGCGCATAAAAGGCTCGGAGGCCTGGGGCGCACTTGGCGCTGAGAACGCGAGTCCAGGCGTGAGCGAGTCCGTGCGTCCCGCCCTTGCCCACGCAGGTATGCACGCCCGGGCTGCACGGGCCCGGGGGCCTCGGAGCGCTCCGGCCCTCTGCAGACCTCGGCGCTGGCCGCCTTTGTTTTCTGCCCGCCACAGTGGCCGCCTTTGTCCTTGCGGGGGAGACCGAGGCCGCAGCCTTGGAGTGCAGGCCGCATCGCCGGGGTCTCCGCCCCCTGCTCCCGGGGTCCCCTCCCCGGGGTCGAAGGGGGCTTGCGCCACCGCGCTTGGGCCCACACGCTCAGGGGGCCCTGCGGCCACTGCCGGACAGCTCGCGCTCCGGCCGGGGGGGGGGGGGGGGGGGGGGCGGGTCTCCTGCAGCCTCGAGGCCGCGCAGAGCCGGTCCTGGGGAGGGTGCGGGGCAGTGCTGCTGCCTACGCCGCGCGGCCTCGGTCACCGGGCCCAGCGCGCTGCGTGACCTTGGGGAGGGAGGACAAAGGGTCTTCCCGGGCGCACTGACCGGGCGGGGGTCTCAGCTTTCAGCCATGGCCTGCGGCAACGCGCACATTGGAAAGCCCGCACCAGACTTCCATGCCACCGCGGTAGTGGAGGGCGCCTTCAGGGAGGTGAAGCTTTCCGACTACAGAGGTGAGGGCGGCCTGGAGGGGGCCCGGATTGGGGGAAGGCAGGCTTTGGAGGTCTAACTCCTCGTCTATGGTCCCCCCGCCCCCAGGGAAATATGTGGTCCTGTTTTTCTACCCGCTGGACTTCACCTTCGTGTGCCCCACGGAGATCATCGCTTTCAGCGAGCATGCTGAGGACTTCCGCAAGCTGGGCTGCGAGGTGCTGGGGGTCTCTGTCGACTCTCAGTTCACCCACCTGGCTTGGTATGAGCGGGGACCAGCTGGGGGGCGCGGGTTGAGCCTCCACCTCTGTGGGGTACAGGGCGAGCTGTGTGGTGCCTCTCCCATCTTGGAAATTATGATGACAGTAATTAGCATTTGGAAACTAGTTGCTATGTAGAGAGTTGCAGGTGCTTATCTCACTTTAGGCAACCCAGCCTCCCTCCCAAAAACTATTTCAAGAAGGTGGAAACTCCAGTTCAAGAGTGCGAAGGGCTGGGCCCCAGGACGCAGAGCCAGAGAAGGAGATGGGGACTCTGAGGCACGCTCTCTGCCCCAAGATGCTGGAGGCCACCAGCACACGTGAAGCCACTTGGCTGGAGCGTTAGCTTAGTCGTTGCAGCTGCAGGAAACAGCCACTTCAGGGTGGGGTGGGTGGGGCTCCCAGGGCCTCCCTCTAAAGCCCCTTTATCGCTCGCCTCCAGCACCCCCTCTCCAGCCCTTATCACCCCCAGGCCCACAAGGCGAGGACCCTGCTGTGCCGGGCATCTTGAGGTCCTAGCCCTGTCTCCCCCACCCCCAGGATCAACACCCCCCGGAAGGAGGGAGGCTTGGGCCCCCTGAACATCCCCCTGCTGGCCGATGTAACCAGAAGCTTGTCCCACGATTATGGCGTGCTGAAAGAAGATGAAGGCATCGCCTACAGGTACTGTGGGCCCTCAGGGGGAGGGGACTACTCTTGGAGGATGCCCTCCCTGCCCCCAACTCTGGCTGGCGGCAGGAGCTCCCAGCTCCTCACCGTGAACCCCAATCTCTTCAGGGGCCTCTTCATCATCGACGGCAAGGGTGTCCTTCGCCAGATCACTGTCAATGACCTGCCTGTGGGGCGCTCTGTGGACGAGGCTCTGCGGCTGGTCCAGGCCTTCCAGTACACGGACGAACACGGGGAAGGTGAGCAGACATGCAGTCACGTGTTCACACATGGGGACACACTCAGCCCCTCTGTCATATTGTTATCCAGACATTCACTGCCTGCTCTAGCACCTGTGTGGGATGGATGTGGGGGCCCCAAAGAAGAGTCAGCACAGGGTCTTGTCTGCAGGAAGTATCTAGTCTGGTGGGGTAGCTCCCTAATACAAGGAGTGGGGGGGAGGGGGGGTGGAAGGTAAGAGGTCTGTAGAAGGTATTTGAGAAGGTGTATACCAAGCAGGCTTGAATCATGTTAATTGGACCAGAGTCCCTTCTCATGTGTACACAGCCTGACCATGGGTCCTTGAAGTCCAGTGGATCTGGGGCTGAGGGAGAAGGATGGGATTAAAAGGGCAAGAAGAAATAAAAATGTCAGCCAGAAAAGCCTGCAGCCGGGCTCGGAGGGCTTCTTTTAGCATTCTGTGTGGTCTTGGGCCTTGACCCCTTGGCTCTGGGTTTTTTCTTCTGCAACCTAGGCTCTCCTTTGCCTGTTTGGCCCTCATTACTGCCCCGCCTTGACTATGGGGCTCCAGCCTCACAAGTGCATCCCTGTGTCTTCCCACAGTCTGTCCCGCTGGCTGGAAGCCAGGCAGTGACACGATCAAGCCCAACGTGGACGACAGCAAGGAATATTTCTCCAAACATAACTAGGCTGGCAGTCGGGTGGCAAGCTTGGGCTCTCGGCCCCTCCCTGTGCTGACCCGGGAAAGGCCAGACCTGCACCCTCAAACTCCATAGTTGTCCACCCTGGAGGGCTAGGCCGAGGCCTTCTCATGCTCCCAGCTGAGAGCTGCTGAATAGTGACTCCTCCCTGGAGCCCCCATAGCCGGGCACAGGCCTAGAGGTGACCAATAAAGTATTAGGGACAGATGTGCGTCTGTTGGTGTGGTCTGTCCTGGCGTCTCCGTGTCCTCCCCGTTCTCTGGGCACTGGCCTGGGAAACGGACGGTGTAGTTACTTATCTCCACCACAAGGTGGCAGCCTGACCGCATGCTCACTGTTTACTCTGCTTTCTCCTTGGCCCTGAGGGCGGCTTGGGGCTGCTGTTTGCCCCTTGCAGGGAGCAAGTCCCAGGATGCCCAACATCCTGAAACCTAGCCATACTGGGCAGCGCCTACCCCTTGCTATCAGCCAGCCTGGGTTCAAATGCCAATTAAGAGCCGCGATCTCCCCCGGGTTTCTGCAACAGTAAAATAGGAATAAAGACAACCGAGCCACACCACCATCCACATGAAAAGAGAAAGTATGCAAAGCTCAGCGCCCAGGTAATGGTTCTTAGGACTGGTCCCTGGGACTGGAAGGAGAGCGTGGGGACCCAGTCCTGAGAGCAGAACCAAGAGTGGGAGCTTGTGCTACATGCTGCCAGCTCTGCCCCACGCCAGGCTGGAAGAGCTCTAGAAGTGCAGTTGGATGCTGTGAGTGTTTAGGCAAGGTGGCTCTGCCACTCGGAGCCTCCATTACCTTCCACAGAACAAGACTGACAGGCTCATTTAACCCATAGACCCATTATTAATATTGTTATCCAGGCTAATACCCTGCGAGGTCACTCGTTTTGACCTTTGAATTTTATCTACATTCCTCCCCAAGGCCCGATGTGGTCTTCCTGACCTCATCTCCTCCCTCCTGGTTCACTCCCTGCCAGGCACACTGGCCTCTTGCTGTTCTTTAACTGGCTGATCTTGTTGTGGCCACAGGAATTTTGCATGTGCCGTTCCCTCTGCCCAGAACGCTGTTACCCAGGATTTTCTTAGGGCCCGGCTTCTTCAAATCTGCCGGAAAATCGCCTCATTAAAGGTCCAGCAGCCCCAATCTATCCTCCAAAGCAGCTCACCTCCTCTGCCCCATCACTGCCACTTTGACCTGTTTTTTCTCTTCCTAACACTTACCAGCACCTCCCCATCGTGTTTGTTTGTTTATCGTCTGTCTGCCATGGTCCAGGCCAGGTCTCCAGGGCCGGGCTGTTGAGGATGTATTTTATAAACGAATTAATGAAGTGTCTGTGCCGCCCACCCCGCCCCTGTGGCCTGGTTACTCTGCCGGTATTTTCCTCCGCTGCTCTAGGGGCTTCCAGCTCTGAAGACCGCCAGACCCCTCGGGGCGCACCAGCCACCTCCCACCCGGGCCAGCGGCGGGGGAGGGAGCCCCGCGCGAGGGCGGCGGCGGCGCCCGGCGGCCCAGCAGCCGCCCCGGCAGGACCAGACCTGGCAGTCGCCCCGCTCCCGGCCTGGCACCCGGGAGGGGAAACTGGCAGGCGGGCGCCGCCCTTCCTGGCGGGGGTGGGGGGACCGCGGCGGCAACGACGCGCAGGCAGCAGCAACCCCCCGCCCGGCTCGTGGCAGACGGGGCGGGCGTGGGCGCGGCGGGGCCCGGGCGCCAGGCCGATGGGGAGGCTCCGGGGTGGCTCCCGGGGAGCAGGAGCGCGGCCCGCCCACCGCGGACGCTCTGGACCCAGGCCTGGGGCTTTCCGGGCCCCGGCAGCCGCCTGCCTGGGAAAATCCCGGCCCCCTTCCCGGCGCCGCGGCCCTGCCGGGCAGAGCGGGGGAGGGGATTCCCGGAATCTGCCCGGAGACCGCCGGCGCGTCACTGGGCAGCGGCCGCCCAAATATGGGCAGCGCTTCCGCTGCGTCAGCGGGGAAAGCCCCGGCGCGCGCGGCGGGGCGGGGCCGCGCCTGCGCACTGCGCACCTCGCCCCAGGCCCTCTGCCCCCTGGCGCTGGGCGGCTAGTCACCGCCCTGGACATTCCAAGCCCGGGGATCAGGGGACGCGAGGAGGGTTGGACGTCAGGGCTGGAGCTGCAAGATGCCTGGACAGAGCTGGCGAGGGGGACCCGGATACAGGAGCGAGCCACAAACAGCAGTGGGGTGGGGGCAGCCCAGGACTCTCCTCCCTCCGCCCGCCCGGCTTGGAAAAAAAGACAACAGAAATTAATAAAGAACCATTTTTTTTTTTTACTTAAATAGATTCAATAAAAAGTCAGAACAACAAACTCACACACACACACAAACACATCTTAAAATACACTCCTTAAACATCAGGTGAGTGTTTCTTTTCCACAGTACGGTGCAGAGGGGGGAGGGCAGGAGGCGAGGGGTCCCCTCCCCAGTGTCCCCGCGGGCTCGAGTACCGGGCGGCGGGGCCAGCTCCGCCGCGATCGCCCCCTCCTCCCCTCCCTGTTAAATACACAAATATATTATATTCAATATGAATTGAGTCTTTCCAGCAGAAAAAAACATACAAAAAAACTTGGAAGGGGGGCTTGTAAACGTCGGTGTGGAAGGACTGAGCGCAGAGCGGGCGGGCAGGGGTCCAGTGTGGTTTGCGGCGTCCCCAGGCCCCGGGGCCAGTGCCCACCGCCTGCCCCCTCGCCCCGTGGGAGGCGTGCGCCCAGCCGTCCAGGTTCCGGGAATGTCCGTATGCGGGACGCGGGGGGCGCTCAGAAGGCGTGTCCCTTGACCCCAAGAAGCAGCTGGCAGCCGTTGCTGACATGGGTCATGACCTTCTGTTTGAGCTGGGCCACCTGCTCCCGGAGGAGGCCGGCAGTGCTCGACAGCCCCGCGTTCTCGGCCTTGAGTGTCTTCACCTTGTCCTCCAGGCGCGCGATGCGCTCCAGCTTCCGCTTCCGGCACTTGGTGGCCGCCAGCCGGTTCCGCAGCCGCTTGCGCTCCACTTTGATGCGCTCCTGGTCTTCCATGTTGATGGGGGACACGGGCGGCGTGGCGTCGCGGCTGCGCGCCTCAGGCACGGTCTGCGGTTCCTCCTTGAAGGTGGAAGCGCCGCGGCCCAGGCCCAGCTGCGCTGGGTGGCCGCCGGCGAAGGGCGGCGCGTGTGGGAGGTAGCTGATGGTGGCCGTCGGGTACGAGCTCCCGGTCCCGACGGCGGCCGCGGCGCCTCCGGAGGGCGCAGAAGCTGGGGAATAGCTGCTGAGGTTGGTGTAGACCGGAGGCGGCTCAGAACCGGGGTATACACCCCCGGGCCCGGCCGGGGGCCCCCCGCTGGCGCCCAGGGACACGTTGGGGGGCGTCACGTGGTTCATCTTGTGCAGGTCGTCCAGGGCTTTGACAAAGCCGTCGGCGAAGCCCTCCTGCTCCTCAGTGACGCCGCCTCCCGCGCCCCCCGCACCTCCACCGCTGCCACCCCCGCGGGGGTAAAAGTACTGTCCCGGGGGCGTGGGCGTCGTCGTGATCACGCCGTTGCTGTTGGGGACGATCAGGCGCTCCAGCTCCGATGAGGCGAGCTTGAGCGACGCGCCTGTGTCCGAGCCCTGGCTGGAAAAGTAGCTGCTGCCACCGCTGCCCTCCGGGCCGGGGCCCCGCGCCCCGGGTGCTTTCAGACCTCGGTAGGGGTCGGCCAGGTTGAGCGCCAGGCTGGGCTTCAGGAGTTTGTAGTCGTGTAGAGAGAGGCCGCCCGGGGCCCGGCCGTATCCCGCCGCTGCGTATGAGTCGTCGTGGTAGAAGGGCTGTTCCATTTTAGTGCACATCCGGGCGGCCCTGGCGGTCTGGGGGGTCCCTGCGGGGCCGCCCCGGGCCTCGCTACAGCGAGTGGCGCGCTGTCCGCGGCGGCGGCTGGACTGGGTGTCTGGACGCACGTTCCTGGGGGCTGGAACAGGCCGGGAGAGGCCAGCCGGCGGCTGTGCGCGGAAGCTCTGTGCGGCTTCTCGAGCCTCTCTGCCCCTCTCGGGCGCGCTTGCTTTCTTGGTGTCGCTTCCCCCTGCTCCCCGCTCCCTGCTGGCTCCGATGCTGGCCCGGCCGCGCTCAAGGTCCCAGCCGCTCAGTCGGAGTCACACGCCTTTATACGGCGATAGTCAGCTACGGAAGTGCGCCCCGATTGGCCGTCGCCGGAGCCAGGCCCCCGCGCCCCCCTCCTTGAGCGTGGGGAAGGGGAGGAGGCGGCTCGCGTCACTGTCAGGAAGCGCGTGTCCTTGTAAACAGCGGCCACGGGCTGGGTGGCTCGGCGCGGCTGCAAGGGGAGGGGCTCAGGGGACCCCAGGGTGCGCGAGGAAGGGGATGCTGGGTCGGTCCGAGGCACATGGGGAGGGGCTCCACGGAGGGCATGATTCCCCTGGAGTACACGATAAAGGATAGAGGAACTGATACAGAGCAAGTGGCGCTGGTTGGGGGGGCGAGGGGAGTGGTGGTCCCAGCATGTCCACGGAAAGGCCTGAGGGAACCAGAGTATCCGAAAGGGGTTGGAGGACTGAGAATACAAGGGACCCCAGAGAGGCGGGAGGGTTAAGCAGGGTAGATGGGGGAGGGGTAAAAAGATGCCTGACTCAGGAATTACTGGGGGTCCTGAGTACAGAGGGGTTGAGGGACTGGAGTTTTCACGGGAGCGACTGAACCCAGGAAAAATGAAGAGGAGGAGAGACCGAAAGGGTACACGGGGAGGAGCTGGAGGACCCATCATGCAAAAAATGAGTAGAGGTCCTGGAGTCCATGGGAGAGATTGAGGGTGCCCCATAAGTGAGAAGGGGAAGGAACTGGGGGAATCCACATATGCAGAAAGTGAATGAGGGTTCTGGGGTACACTGAGTTACGGAAATATGTGAGGTAGGAGATGGGGACACTGTCAGAGGTTGGGGGTCACTGGGGTTATCTGAGAAGCCCTGATGAAGGAGAATTAGAAGGGTCGGAGGACGCTTTCAGAGCTGAGATAACGACAGAGGGTCCCCGGTTGAGACATGAGAGAAGGAGGGGTCTTTGAGGGTCCTGGGGACCAGAACGGTTGGATCTTTCATGACTGGCGCCCCCTCGCGTGGGTGACCCCCTAGGCGCCTGAATACTCTGTCCCCATCCCAAAGACCTCCTCCAGTGACCCTGGGCTTGACCGCCAGCGTCTCGGCTCCTGGTGCCTGGACCAAGCCTGACCGCCGGGGTGCGGTCGCCCAACCCCATTCCTTCCTTAGAAACAGGCTGGGGAAAGAGCGCCGCGGCAGGAAGTGTGGCAACAGCCCCCGGGGAAGGAGCCCGGCCCTGCCTCCGTCACTCGGATCCTACGGGACCGTGCGCCCCGCCCTGGGTCCGGCGGGGCTCTGCGCCTCGGAAGAGGAACCTGGGCCTGCGACCAGCGCGGAGGCCCGGGTGCGCGCAACTCGCCCTGCCGCAGAGGCCTCCAGTCACCTTGCCCCCCCTCCCCCCAGCAATGGTTCAGCCCGCGGGGCTCGCAAGCCACCCGAAGGCAGGCGGGCCCGGGACGATTTCATTGGCCCGACGGAGGAGGACGCTCCGGGGAGCGGGGCCTGGTCGCCATGGCAACGGGCCGGAGTCCGCGGGCAGGACTGGGGGCGGAGCGGCCCCCGGAGTCTCCCGACGCCCATATAAGGGCACAGGAAGGGGTGGGGCCAGCGCTGTCCCGGGGCCCGGAGCCAGGAGCTGGGAGCCCGGGTATCTGCCAGCTCCCCGGGCGCGCCCGGGCCCCCGGACGGCTAGTCTCGACCGGCCCCGGCCGCCGCCCCCGGGGCCCCCACGGCCGCCTGGCCCGGCCCCACCCAGCCGCTCGGGCCGCGTCCTGCCAGGCTCGGCCCGGCCCGACCCAGCCCAGCAGGTCCCCACCTGCCCGCGGGCCTGGGTCGGACTTCGCCCCTGGCCCGATGGGGCGCGGAGGGGGCGGGGCAAGGCCTCTAGGCGCCCCCGGCGCCTGGGCGGGCTGGCACGGCTGCCTCCTCCCTCGGGCGGGGTGCGGTTCCTTTCTGCCAGGAGGTCTGGGGCCCCTCCCCACAAACACCCCTAGGAGCTGGCGTGCCCCCTCTCTGATGTGGGTGACGGGCCCTACTCCTGTTTTAGTCAGGGGATCTTGTCAACCATCCAGAATACCTGGGGGGGATCCGCTCCCCTCCAGACAGAACCTAAGAATCCAGGGGAGATCTGAGGGAACCCCTCCAGAGCTCCTTCCCCAGGACTGAGTGGAGGTTTAGATAGTGAAGCTTCTAGTTAGACTTAAGGTGGGACTTCCAAGCAGTTGGGATGTGAGCCACCAGAAGGAGAGGTGAGAATCTCAGTCTCTCTCTCTCTCTTTCTCTCTGAGAGAGAGGCCTCTGTCTTCTGGGAGGATGAAAGTTTCTTTAGGGTAGTGAGGGGCTGAGGGACAGGGGCTAGCCAGCCTCTGCAGGGCAGGCACAGAGTTCAAGTGTGGGAGAGAGAAGGAAAATGAAAGAGGCGAAAGAGAAACAGCTATGTGGGGGCAGGGGGAAGTCCAGCAGAGCAGCGGCGTTGCAGAGGAAGATCCCAGGAGAAGCAGGGGGCCTCCCGTCTTTAGAGGGTCCTCGTGACCCCTGGGTGCCCCCTCCCCTCCTCCCCTTGCTTGAACTGCTCCCCTCCCCCGCCCAAGGCTCAAGGGAGATTCCAGTGGCCGCTGAGTCTGGCGGGCACGCTGCCAGGTCTGTGTCTCCCGCCCATGCTAATAGCTGCAGCTGACATCTGGCTGGGCCCTGCGGGGGCGCAGCGGGCAGTGGTGGGGGCTGGGCAGGTCTGGCCGGAGGGCAGCATCTCGGGAAGCCAACCTGCAGGTCCCACGGGCCAGGAGGCCGGTGTGAGTCAGCCCTGGCCAGTGCAGACGCCGGCCATGCCAGGCCTGTGCTGCAGAGAGGCGAGGCAGGCCCAGAGAGGACAGAGATGGAGGGCAAGGGCCAGGCAAGGAAATGTGGGTGTATGGGGGCAGGGGGCAGGGCCAGGAGAGATGCCCAGAGAGACAAACAGGGGGCAGGGTTCGCGTCATGCAGACAGACAGCGAGACTCGGAGACACTTAAGATAGGCAGACAGACTGAGAAATAATAATTATTATTTTAATAGCTGGCACTTATGTGGCTCTTACCATGGGCCTGGCACTCTGCTAGGTGATCTGAGTCACTCATTGCCTGCCTTTGACAACCCAGTGAAATGCAGGCTATTTGTATCCCCATTTCACAGACAAGAGCACTGAGGTACAGGAAGGTGAGGAATTGCCTGATGTCCCAGAGCTCTAAGAGTTGGAGTCAGAGTATAACCCCAGCTGTCTGGCTCCAGAGGGTTAGCCACTATCCTGTGGATATTCCCAACCAGAGAAGCGTTTATGCAGTGCCAACTGTATACCAAGCTCTGCAGGCTCTTTCACAAAGGGTCTCCTTTCATGGGAAGAGAGACAGAGCCGGGCCCAGGGGGAGGGGCTGGTATGGGGGGTGGCCAGCATGTTGGAGTGGGGTCGGTGGCCCTGAGTACTCCCAATGGGTGCTGGAGCAGGGGGTGGGGATCGGGCCAGGGAGGGAGGGCGGTGGCCTAGCCGAGCTGGTACAGCCGGTTCCAGGCCCTGCCAGTCTCACCTTTGTGGCCTGTGCACCACCCCCTCACGCCGTCCCTGTGGCGCCAAGGCCGAAGAGAAGAGGGTGTGAGGATAGCCCCTCCCCCACCTGGCCGGGGTGCCCAGACTGGCAGCAGGGTACTGCCCAGGCCCTGGGCTCCAGACCAGCATCTGGCTGGGAAGTCTGTGCCCAGGCTTCCCCCACACCCAGGGGCCCAGGGCTGGGCGGGGGGCAGGCGGGATAAGGAGGAAGTTCACCCACCCCCACCCACGGGTGGCTCTGGGGCTTTTGGCCCTGGCATGAGGGACTTCTCCTTCTTATAAATAGCCTAGTGACCCCCTCCCCCCTGGCCCCACTGACCGGTGCGGCCCTCACCAGGAAACTGGGCCGGGGGCTGCCCGTGAGTCAGCCAGTGGGCAGGCCAGGGCGAGAACCCACAAGTCATAGCACCCGGCCTCCCGCGTCCCTGCCCCTGGGTGTGGACAGGCAGCTGGGCAGGAAGAGGCTGAAAATCACGGAGGGCCTCCCCTAGGAACCCCTGGCCTGCCAGCCACCTCCCTGCCCCACCTCTGTGGTTTGGGGGGGGTCCCTCACCCCCTGTGCTGGAGAGGAAGCTGCTGGGTTTTCTTGGAAGCAGGAAGGAGTCTGTGTCCTCTAGCTGACTCAGCTGGGCACGAGGGGAGTTTCCCACAAAGCTGCCTCAGTCCCCCCACTGCTGGAGAGGTCTCGGGGGACCTGAGCATGGCTGAACTCCTGGGTGCCCCCTTAACAGGGGATGTGCTGAGAAAACAGGCCTACACCCCTCCAGGGACCGAGGCTGCCGAGTGAGGCCTCTCAGGGGAAGTGACAAACAGCAGGGAGGGAGGGAAGTGGGGGGCGATGTTTGGAGAGAGGAAGCACCAGGATCTCTGGGGGGTGCAGAGCCTGGCCGGGCAGCCCAGAGCCCCACAGAGCTCAGCATGGGCCCAGAGCGCGCGTGTCTGTGCGGCTGTGGGTTTGTGTGTGGCTGGCCTGTCAGGGCGTGTGCCAGTCTGTGTGAGGCCTGTCTCCTCAGTGCGTGTCTGTGTGTTGGCCCAACCCTGCAGGGGTGTGTAGGGCCTGTCTGCTTTGGGGGGTGGGCTGTAGGGGAAGGTGGTGAATGTGTGTGTGAGTGTGTGTGTATGGTCTATGGAATAAGTGGCCTGTAGCTGGCCTATGTGCATGTGTTGTTTTGGAGTGCATATGGCCAAGCTATGGCTGTCTGGTGTGTATGTGTGTTTATGCGTGTGTGTGTGTGTGAGGTCCATGGCTTGCCTGTGTGAGGTCTCTGTGTGTGTGTGAGGTCTGTGGCTGGTCTGTGTGTGTGTGTATGTATGTGATCTCTGTGGCTGGCATGTGCGCGTGCACGTACTAACAGGTTCTGTCAGGGTGTCTGTGCCAGTGTTTTTATGACTGTCCGACTGTGGCCTGTGTGTCTGTGCTTCTCTGTGCTGGGTGTGACTGTCAGACCAGACCATGTCTGTGAATATGGCAGCCTGTCTGCTTGCGTCTGCCCCATCTGCTGGCCGGGCTGACGTGGGTGTGTTATCAGTGAGGCAGTGTGTATCTGTAAGGATGTGTCTTGGTGTCCCTTGGAACATCTCTGAGTGTGTGTACAACTGTGTGGGGAGCTGGGTGTCCATCTCTTTGTAGGTTTATGTATCCTATGCCTCTGAGTATCTGTTTCTCTTGACAGTCTTGCGTGTGTGTGTGTGTGTGTGTGTGTGTGTGTGTTGTGTTCCCTTGGGTATCAGGATCTGACAGCCTGTGCATGTGTGTGGGTCTGAATATCTCTGGTGCAGCTCTCAACGTGCTTGCACTGAGAGTTACTGGCCCTTCTCCCTGAGTCTGTCAACACGCACGCTGGGGTCTGATGCACAGTTCTCTGTGTCTGTCCTCCCTGTGTGTTTCTGGCCTGTCACGTTTGTCTCGGTGTGAGTGTGAGCCTGCCACCGCTGTCTGCTGGCTGTGAGCTTCTCACCTGGATGTCAGTGTCTTTCTGTGTTTGTCTGTGTCCATCCTGCCTGTGCGCTGAGTTGATTTATCCCTGCCACACGTGCCCTGCCTGCATGCTTCTGGCCTGTTGATGGCTTCATGTTTGGCAGCGATTCAGGGCAGCTCCTGAGTCTGCCCTGTCACTGTGTCTGTATGTGACAGCCGTTGCTGGGTCTTGCCCAGATGTGTATCTGACCCTGGCAGTGTGTGTTCCTGGTCCGCAGTATCTTTGTGGCCAGGGTGACAGGGTTTGTGTGTCTGGACTGTCTCTCTTGGGGTGACTGTCTCTGTGTACACTCCTTGCTGCCCCCCCAAGTCTGGCCACCCTGGCCCCTGTTTACTCTGCCCCCAGCCAATTTCTGCCCTGCCTGGGAGGGGCTGACCCTCCCGTCTGTCCAGCCAGCCGTCCACAGGATGTTCCCGAGACGCTGTCTCCGCCGACATCCCCTCCCTCTGGCCACCCTCGGGTCAGGACCCAGGCGTCCACGGTGGCGGGGGTGGGGCGGCAGCGTGGGGGGGACCCTGTCAGGGCCCCGGAATGAGGGTGAGGGGCGGGGAGGCGACGGGCCCAACAGGTTCCGCCTCATTCCTGCCCCACCTCTCACTTCCTGGGTGACCGCCCCGGGCAGGGGGTGGACGGGATGAACCCCATGGCCTCAGAGCGCCTGGGTGGGGCACAGCCTGCCCGGTGAGGACTCGCTTCTGCTGGGCACCCTGACCCCCGGGCCTGAGAGACAGGAGGAGCCTAGGTCCTTCTGCGAGCCAAGGCCGCTGCCTGTTACTGTGCCCGCTCTGCATTCAAAGCACCCCATCTATCATTCACCTAAACCCCACGACACCACAACGAGTGGGACGTAATTATCCCCTATTTTCAGTTGGGGAAACTGAGATCCAGACACCAATGAGGGTAGAGGCAGGATTCGAACCCAGCTCTGTATACTTCCCAAGACCCCTGTCAGCTCACCAATGCCTTCCCTCCCCTCTCTAAAAATGGTCCATGTTGGGTGGAGTATGAACCCAGGCCCCCTTGAGGCCCGGCTCAAGGGGGCGCCTGGTTCGCTCTGAGTCAAAAGGGGCCCCTGGATGAAATGAATAAGAAAACGGCTTTAACCGTTTCATTGCCACGACGGGCTCTGCCAAAACTTCCTGTGGGCTGGGGGGGAGGGGCTGGGGGCTGGGTTCCCGGAGGCCTTGCCAATTCAGGGATGGGGGGTGGGGGGAATGCCTCTAGTGACCACGGGCGGGCGAGGGCCGGCTAAGGGAAGACACCGCCCCCCGCTGGAGGTGGAACCCCTCCCGCGGAGCTCGGGGGTCCCCAAAACTTGGTTCTCAGCCCCCAACGCCTGGAAGGGGTCTCAGAGTCTGCAGCCCCCTCCCCAGGGACCTGAGTCACACACGGGGAAAGCCAACAGGGGTGAGTCACGGGGGCGGAGAAGGGGAGCGAGGTCGGCTGCGGCCAGGGGACCCCCGGGCTGGCCTGAGTCACGCACACCAGGCTGACCCCAGCCCCCTTCCCCGAGACCAGGAGCGGGAAGCGTATTGTCGGTGGACTCCTGAGCCGGAGGACGAGCGGGAGGGGGAAGGAAGCACGCGCCTGGCCGCGCGGGAAGCTCCGGTTCCCATGGTAACGGAGGGTCTCTCTGCTCCATGGGGGGGGTTCCTCCCTGGGCAGGGACGGTCCCCGCGCGCCGGGGAAGCCCCCGCGCGCTCGGTCGAGGGGCCACAGGTTTCAGGTCCGGCAGGAAGGGGTTAACGGCGGCCCCCTCTCGGGTTTCACCCGCGCTCAAGTGCCGGGGAGGGGCGGGGCTGTGCCCCGCGCGCCCCCGCGCGCCCAGCCCCCGCGGCCGCCCACGCACGCGCGCACGCAGCTAGCCCTGCCCCCTCCGCGCTCGCACGCACGACCGCGTCGGGCTCCGCGCACGCAGCGACCCCCGTCGTGTCTCACGTCACGCACGACGCACGCGCCCCCGCCGCGCGGGGGGGTGGGTGGTTATCTCCGCGGAGACCAGCGGAATGCGGGGCGCCTGATGGCCCCCTGCGCACGTCGCCGCCTCCGCTGAGCGCGCTGTCCCGCGTGACTTTGACCCCCCCCACAAGGTCACAAACTCTCCCACCCACAGTGTCACAGGGACACAGGGTACACCTACCATACCTTGGCACAAACCTTCACTAGTCCAGCCCTCCCCGCAGCCAACACGGACATGGTCAAGCTGTCACATATAGACACACACGAAGACCCAGATAAGCACACAGGCACACCTGTCACACACCGTTTGCGGTAGAGACACAGACAGGGCCATCCCCACGCACACACGGGTGGCATATGTAAACACTCCGATAAGGCCACACCACCATCAAGACAAAGTAAGACACAAACGGATACGAAGTCTTGGATACCAGGACTCCAGTTGTCGCACAGCTGGGCCTCTCACATGGAGATTACAGAAGCACAGAGACACATGGTGAGGACAGACACACACAGTCATGCTGTCACGTGGTCATCACAAATAGGGCACACGAAGTAAAGTAGGGTCACAGAGGCAAACCCACAAGGCCACACACAGGGACACCAGATTGTTGTGGGGACATGGACAAATCAAGGACACAGATGACAGAGTCACACTATCACAAAAAGACACATGATGGAGAGAAAGTAGGACACAGAAACACAACCTAAAGCCACGTTGAAGTACTGATTGTCACACGGCTCACACAAAGAATGACACATGGATATGGACACAAAGCAAGGTCTCATATAGAGAAGGATGTGCCCCAGTCCCTGACAGCCCCCCCCCCATCAAATCACACACAGTCTGTCCATAGATTCCCAGGGCCCCAAGACCCAGGGCTCCCCATCCCCCAGGTGGATGCAGACACTCACACCCGTGCATACGAGCACAGATCCACCATCTCACACCTACACAGATGTAAGCACACTTCACATGAACTCAGAGACACCCACAAACACGGAGAGGGGGACAGGCTGGGAGTTCCTGGCGGGATGTCAGTGTCTGGAGTGCAGAGAGCCTGCCAGGGTCCCTTGTGGTGTGGGGCATGGTGTCCACCCTGTGGCTTGACCAGCCCCGGGGGAGGGGCACCGTCCTTAGTTGTGTGAACGCAGGATCCCCATCCCAGCCCTCACGACTGGGTCTTTGCCCAGATGTGAAGGCCGGAGGGGGCGGGCGGGGGTCCAGCTGTGGCCACAGGGAGGGGTTGAGTCACCCGCTTCCCAGCAGTACAACCCAGGCTGGGCCCAGCTGTTCCTGGAAACAGGCAGGAGGGGGTGGGGTCCCCGAACCAGCTGGGGGCTGCTGGCCCAGACCTGCAGTCTCTGTCTCAGCAAATGGGGGCCTCCAGACCATGCCCCTCCACTGAAAAGGGGGGTTTGCATCCTTCGCCCAAAATATAGGGTCTCTGCCCCAAATGAGGGTTTGTGACCTCTTTCATTGAATTGAAGGTACTGGGATCCCCCCAACAGCGGGGCTCCCTGCATTCCATAATTGGGATTGCTGCTCTTCCCTGCCAGCATTCGAGCTTCCTTTCCCTGCAAACATGAGATTCCCTCCCGCCCCATATGGTGGATTGTGGCGCCGCCCCCACATTGAGGGCACCCGGACCTTTCCTTAACCCGGGGACTCTGGCCACTGAACATCTAGAACGCCCGTGACAGCACATCAACGTTAGAGCAATTCAAGTCCACGCTCCACATAGTTGGATTCCCAGATTCCTCCTAAACATCAAGATCCCTGAAGTTTTTGCAAATATTGGGGGCCCCACCCCAAATATTTGGCAGTCCTAACATGTCCCCGAACATTGGGCAACCAGGCCCTCTCACAAATATTCCCAGCCCCCCATCCTTGTAACAGCCTTAGTTCCTGGCTCACCTCCACTTCTACCTGGCGGCAGGTGGCCCCGTTTCCCCCTATTGGCGGCCCCCTCTCCTCCGGTGGGTGCGGGATGGGACACTGACTTCCCAGCCAGCGGCAGTTGTTCCCACGCCCGCCCGCCGGAAGGCAGCCCGGTCCGGAAACCGGAGCTGCCGGCCCTTGTCCCCTTCCCCCTACTCCCTCTCCAGCCCGCTCCCAGGGGCTGGAGGATGAAAACAAAGCGGGAAGGGGATGTGGGGGTGTAGACGAGCCTCCGGGCCCCGGCGTGCGTGCGTGCGGCTGCGCGTCTGAGTGGGCAGTCACCGAGTGTCTGGTGTGGAGTGACTGTTTCTGCGTTGCGGCGTGGGGGCTGTTGTCATCTTGCCCAACCTGCTCCGGGGCAGGGTCGCTGGAGCCAGGCTCCGGGTTGGAAAAGCAGCGCCCCTCCCTTAGGATCTGGACCCACCCCCAAAGCAGAGCCCGCCCCTCCCTCCGGGTACAGCTAATAACCTCTAATTACTGCTTATTACCTCGCCCGCCCCGCGGGGAGGGGTTGCCAGGGGACTCAGGCGTCAAAGGGGGCGGGCCGGGGCTTTACTCCCTCCACCTAGAGCCGGGTCTACCCAGGACCTCTGTTTCCTCGTCTGTATACTGGGAATTAAAGCCGCACTTCCACCTAGAGTCGTGGGAGGATTCAACCGCCTATATATTTAAATCGCTTAGTGCAGGGACTGCATACTGTAGGCACACTATATGGCGACTGTGATTTTATTGTTAACTACTATCATCACTTTCCTTTGAGCCCCCTCCACCGCCTGGGCGGGGTCTCAGAGCGGGCACATCCCCATCCCCGTAGGCCGCGTTCCTGCGGTCTGCGCGCCCCCTGGTGGGCCGCGGGGACGAGGCGGCGCGGTCCTGGGTTCCGAGGGAAGAGGACCCCGGCGCGGGGTCTGGAGAAGGGAAGGCGCAGGGGAAGCTCAGTGTAGGACGGATCCCAGCTGGGCAAGTGTATCTGCCCATCACCCAGGACATGTGTCTGGCTGACCCATCCTGCCCTCCATCTACCTGGGACCTCACTCGTGTCCCCTTGTCTACCCCTTGGGCAAGACTCCCAAGTCACCTCCACCGGGAAGACCCCTTTGGGATCCCCCCTCCAAGTCCAGAGAACGTGTTCTGGCCCGCCCCTCCCCCGGGCATCATCAGGTGGTTAGACAGCAGGATTTCCCTGAGCTGAAGGGAAGGGACGTGAAGGCGGCCGTGTAACAGGGTGGGGCAGCTCCGCCTCAGATGCTGAGGAGTGATCGTGAGGTCTCCGCTACCCAGAAAGGAGCTGGGGAGGACGGGCGGCGCTGCCACCCTTGGGATGCGCCAGGCCTGCCCAGGCTGACGCCTAGCGGCAGGGCGGCGCCCGAACGCTGCCCGGGTCCAAGATGGCGGGACCGGAGGCCTGAGCGGGCACCGAGGGGAGGTCACGTGCCCAGGGCGGGGCCTGCGCCGAGGGGGCGGGGCGGGGCGGCGCTCTAGGCCGAGCGGGAGGTCGGGGCTGCGGGCGCTCGCTGGTGGCGGATCTGGAGGCGTCTGCGGTGGCGGGGCTCCGCGGCCGGGGTCGAATGTGATCAGGAGCCATGAGCGTGGACAAGGCCGAGCTATGCGGGTCTCTGCTCACCTGGGTAGGTCGGGGGCGGGGCCAGGGACAGGTGTGCGCCCGCTCTTCTCGCCCGGGAGCCCCAACCTTAGCTTAGTCCACCCCACCACCCTGGGGCCGGGAGGAGGTGGGGGTCGTCGGCCTGCGGGGCCGTTGGATTCTGGCCTGAGCACCCGCCTCCGTCATGTGGCAGGTCTGCGTGGAAAGAACAGGTGAGGCCCCCCCTTTCGTGGCTGGGTCACGTGGGGCAAGGGCACAGGTGAGCTGATCTGATCACGTGGTGCCTGTGGGTACCAGGTGACTCGTGATTTTGCCCTGGCCGGGTCGCGCCGGGTTGGTTGGGCAGAGGTGAAGTGAAGCCACGCCCCCTCCGGTCCCAGGTGAGCGCAGGCCACTCCCCCACAGAGCTGGTTTGCTGGAACAACAGGCCAGCCGGGGCCCCACCTCTTGAGGCTCCTGCTGACCGGAAAAGTCTGCAAAAGGGGCGTGGTTCGGTGGTCCCAGGCCCTGACTATGCCCGTGTGCTTTCCTCTCCCCCAGTTGCAGACGTTCCACGTCCTGCCCCCCTGTACCAGCCCCCAGGACCTGAGCAGTGGCCTCGCCATAGCCTCTGTGCTGAACCAGATGTGAGTGAGGCTGAGGGAGAGGGTCCCAAAAGAGTCCCCCAGCAGCTCATCCCACCTTCTCGCCCACAGAGACCCTTCATGGTTCAACGAAGCCTGGCTCCAGGGCATCTCAGACGACCCAGGTCCCAACTGGAGGCTGAAGGTGACAGGTGGACTCCACTGGGGGACAGACTGGTGAAGAGATGATCAAGGAAGGGTCAGCTAGATATGTCCTGGGTGATGGACAGACAGACCTAGTCAGGAAGAGGGATAGATGTCTGGTGATGAGCCAACTATCTTTCATCTATTGGAGCAGGCCTGGGCATGCAGCAAGGAATAACACAGACAAAAACCTGCATACACAAATGTCGACATTGAATTCCAATGGGGATAATTTCTTTGAGGACAATAAAACTGGTCCATAAGCGAGAGCCACTGGGGGTTGGTGGGTGGTTACTCGAGATGGGCTGATCTCCATGGGAGATTTGGAGGAACAGTATTCCAGGACCAGAACAGCCAATGCAAAGGCCCTGAGTTGAGAATAAACTTGGTGTGATGGAGAAATGTCAGGGAGCTCAGAGCAGAAAGCAAAGGAGCAGGAATGGTAGGTCACTAGAGGACTGGCAGGCCGGGGCAGGGAGGTGGATTCTGTTTTAAGTTCTGTGCAAAGTCAAGGGAGGGTTATAGCAAAGGAAGCAACCTGGCTTGGGCTTTCAAAGGCTCCCCCAGGCTGCTCGGAGAGGAGTGGACGGTAGGCAGTAAGAGCAGAAGCTGAGACGGTGTTGGTGCAATAATCCAGGTGAGGGATGATGGTGGCTAGGGCCAAAGGGTGGCAGGGCGGGTGGTAGGAAGTGACTGGGTTCTGGGGACACATGAACAAGATGGGCAGGTGGACAAGAAGAGCAGGCAGCCAGACAGATCACCCCTAGGAGAGGGGAGTTTCTGACAGAGAATGGGGCCAAACAGGATGAGATGACCAGGGATTGGGAGAGGAAGCAGAGAAAAAAGGACGAGGTAGGCAGATTCAGGGTGGGGGCTGCCTGGCCCCTTTTGAGGGGGCTCTGGGACCCTGGACACAACTCCTTGGCCCTCCCCAGGTCAGCAATCTGAAGACAATCTTACAGAGCTTGGTGGAGTACTCCCAGGATGTGAGTAACTGTAAAAGGCTTTAGGGGGTTGAGTTGGGAGGAGGGGGGGTGTCTGTGAGCCCCTGATACCTCCGTGCCCTCCTCAGGTCCTGGGGCATCCCATTTCGGAGCAACACCTCCCAGACGTGAGCCTCATTGGCGAGTTCTCAGACCCAGAGGAGCTTGGCAAGCTGCTTCAGCTGGTGCTGGGCTGTGCCATCAGTTGCGAGAAGAAGCAGGGTATGGGGGCTTAGGGGTCCCCGGGGGAAGATCCGAGGAAATCCTCCCCCACCCCAACATCTCCGACATCTCCGTCTCAGTCTCCCGCACCTTGATCCCTAGAGCACATCCAGAGAATCATGACCCTGGAGGAGTCAGTTCAGCAAGTGGTGATGGAAGCCATCCAGGAGGTGGGTGGGGGTGCCCACTGTGGCAAGCAGCTTCAGGGGAGGGGACATCTCCAGGGCAGAGGCAACTGGGCACAGGCTCTGGTAAGGTCTGGGCTCTGCCTGGAACGCAGTTGGCCAGATTTCCTGTCTCATGTGTCTGCCAGCTTCTCCCAGTTCTAAGTCACAGTCTGGCATGCTCTAAGGACCTGGCCTCCCTGTGTGCTGGACACATGGCAGGAGGGTGGCTGCGATAACCCATGGCAGGGGTTATCGGGGAGAACTGGCTTTGGGGACGGGATCATGGAGAGGTTCTCAGCCTTGAAGGCCGCCCTCAGGGGGCCCAGCTCATCTCAATGTCCCCCACCCCCTCCAGCTCATGACCAAAGACACCCCTGACTCCCTGTCATCGGAGACCTATGGGAACTTTGATAGCCAGGTAAGGGGTGGGAGATCTTGGTTAAATTTAACCCTATTACTGATTCTCAGGGCTGCCTAAGGAGGAAGGGTCTGTCCTTAAGCCTTTAAGCCACCCCCATCCCTTAGGGTCCTAGCTTCTTCTCTTGTCAGGTCCCCAGGGTTCTCACATCTCTTTCTCTAATCCCCTGGGGTCCCAGACCTCTCTTCCTGAATTCTGAGGGTTTCTTGGCCCCCTCCTCTCTGCCCCTGGAGATCTCAGTCTCCCATCCCCTAGTCTCCTCCCCTGGATCCCTGAGTTCCTTGCCCCTCCCCCACCCCTCTCCTCAGTCCCGAAGGTACTACTTCCTGAGTGAGGAGGCTGATGAGGGGGATGAGCTGCGGCAGCGCTGTCTGGACCTGGAGCGGCAGGTGGGCTGAGATGGGGGGACCACAGGTGCTCCTGGGGCAGGGTTGCCTTCATAGCCCCCCTCCAGGCTCCAGCTCATCAGCACCCTCTGCCCGCAGCTAGTGCTCCTGTCAGAGGAGAAGCAGAACCTGGCGCAGGAGAACGCGGTGCTGCGCGAGCGGGTGGGCCGGCCCGAGGGTGAAGGCGCCACCGGCCTCACTGCCAAGAAGCTGCTGCTGCTGCAATCCCAGCTGGAGCAGTTGCAAGAGGAGAACTTCAGGTGTGGGCAGCGGGGAACGGGCCAGGCAGGCCGGGGGGTTGGGGCGGGTGCAGCCCTCTCATGTGCGCATCCCCGCTGCCCCCCAGGCTGGAGAGCGGCAGGGAGGACGAGCGCCTGCGTTGTGCTGAGCTCGAGCGGGAGGTCACCGAGCTGCAACAGCGAAATCAGGCGCTGACCAGCCTGGCTCAGGAGGCTCAGGCCCTGAAGGATGAGATAGATGAGCTGCGGTGAGTGGTGGTCCCTGGGTCCCCACTGCACTCATTGCCAGAGTGCCCCTCTGATGCTACAGTATCTCTGTCACCCCAAAATGCCCAGTGGACCCTCACAGTGCCCCTTTGCTATCCTGAACCCCAGTGCGCTATCTTGAACTCTACCATGTCCTCTGGACATGATCAAGCCCCCTGGACTCATGTCGTCTTCCAGGACCCCACTGTGTCACTCTTATCTCATATTGTATCCGCTAGAACTTACTGCATCCCTATGACCCCAGCAAGCCCAGCCTCCAGCCCCAGTGCTCCCCAGACACCACTGCACCATTCTGGGTCCCCTCATGCCCCAGGACCCTATGGTGCCCTGAGGGTGGCACAGTGCAGTCACCTTGCAGCCCCTTGTGACCCACCCCCCATGACACAGCTGTACTTTCTGATGACTCTACAACACCCCTGCAACCGCAAAGAGCTTGGAGGACCCCCACAGCACCCGCCCACTCACCTTACTGTGTTTTCTGTAACCTCAAAGAGCTCCCCTGAGACCCCATGGCACCCCTGTAGTGTTGTATTGCCTAGTGACCCCTGACTGCACCTTCAAGGACCCCATAGTGCTCTGGCCCCAAAGCTCCCCCATGACCCCACCATGGCCCCTGTGCCCACAATGCCCTCATTGATCCCACAGCCACTTCATGACCCCAAAGTGTCCTTGGGGGCTGCTCTGACCCTCTGGGCTCCATCATTACCCAGCTCCCATAACCCCACAATCCCACCCCTGAGAATTGCTGTTTGTAACGCTGGGCTAATCATCGATTAGCTCCCTTTATGCCCTCTAATGACCCCCAACAGCACCAGGCGGTGTTCCCTGACCCTTATGACCCAACCCCTTGAACCCAAAAGCCCCCAGGCCGACATGCTCCCCCGCCCTGAGGGCCTCGCATCCAAGCCGAACCCTGATGGCAGCCCCCCTGATGGCAGCCCCCGGCATCTTCCTCGCTTGCCTCATCCCCCAGGCAGTCCTCGGAGCGCGCGGGGCAGCTGGAGGCCACGCTGAACAGCTGCCGGCGCCGCCTGGGCGAGCTGCGGGAGCTGCGGCGGCAGGTGCGGCAGCTGGAGGAGCGCAACGCCGGCCACGCCGAGCGCACGCGGCAGCTGGAGGACGAGCTGCGCCGGGCCGGCTCGCTGCGCGCCCAGCTCGAGGCGCAGCGGCGGCAGGTGCGGCAGGGCCAGGGCCTGGGCCCGGGAGAGCCGGGTGCTCTGGGCAGCAAGGCACCTCACCGCGCGCCCCCTGCCTTTGGCCCACCCCCAGGGTGGTACCAGGGTTCTTCCCCTCGTTTATATGTAGGCCACGCCCTCTAGGCTTTGCCCCAACGGGCTCTGCCTGTCTGGATTTGCAAGCCACGCCCCTTTTCGTAAGCCCCTCCCCAAGTTCTACGCCGCTGGGGGCCTTTAGCCCCGCCCCTTCACTTTGTACTCAGTCCCTGCCCCTTCTTCCAACCCTGCAGTCTTTACCCGCCTCCTCTGTTCAGGTTCAGGAACTGCAGGGCCAGCGGCAGGAGGAGGCCTTGAAGACCGAGAAATGGCAATTCGAGTGCCGCAATCTGGAGGAAAAATATGAGTCGGTGACAAAGGAGAAGGAGGTGAGGCAGAGGTCCCACCGCCCAAGCCCCACCCTGTCCATCATGGCATAGCCCATTCCCCAAGAGGCCGTTCCTGTCTCAAGTGGCCTCTCGCACTCTTTCTTTCCAGCGGCTGTTGGCAGAGCGGGACTCCCTGCGCGAGGCCAACGAGGAGCTGCGCTGCGCCCAGCTGCAGCCGCGGGGGCTGACCCAGGCCGGTGAGTTGGAGGCCCATCCAGGGGCCTGGGGGAAGGGTGACCTCAGGTGCTGTTAGGGCGGGCAGAAAAGGCAAGTGTCCCAGGCATTGTCTAGGCCAGGGGCAGAGCTAGGCCAGGCTGGAGGGAGGCTAGAGTGGGAACAGGTGACATGGGCCGACAGAAGGCGGGGGCTGTTCTCCTGGGCTCAGGGTGGGGCCAGGGCAAGGGGGCCAAGCATCAGGGCTCTTGGTGGAACTTGAGCCCTAAAGATGATTCTTGGAAAGAGGACCCTAGGGACGGGGGTGGGGGCTATGCAGCGAAGACTTTCTCCCGTTCTCCAGACCCCTCACTGGATCCCACCTCACCAGCTGTGGAAAATTTAGCAGCGGAGATCCTACCTGCGGAACTCAGGTATCCTGTGGTCACTCGGAGCTCTGGCCCCACTCTGCCTGCACAGCTCCGTTGCCGGGCTCCTAGGCCCAGGCACTCCTAATTCTGCCCTTACCTGCCCTGGGCACTAGCCTTATTAGTGGCTCGCCTCTCCAGGATCCGTCCTCAGTGCACAAATTAGGTCCCAACCCTCTGGCTCCATCGACGGTGCAAAAATTCTGCGCCCAGCCCCGCCCACATCGGGCCTTGCACCGCCAGGGCACAGCTCTGTCGTCATTGTGGCCCCTGCTAGGTTCAGTGCCCTGTGCCCTGCTCAGATTAACTCTCCCACCGCAGCTCTTCGCATTCCTGCCTCTTGTTTTCTTGCAGCCCCACCCCGAGGGTCCTAACCAGCTCCTGTAGCCCCGCCCTTGCCTGGCTCCACCCCTAAGCCTAGCTCATAGCTCCGCCCACCCCCGCCCAGGCCCGGGTCTCCAGCCCTCTAATCCCACTCCAGGGCTCCGTCCCTCTCCTGGCCCCGTGCGCCGGGTCTCCCTGCCGGAGCCCGGGCCGGCCTGCGCGGTGACCAGTCCCCAGCCCTGCTCCTTCCTTCCCGGTCGCAGGGAGACGCTCCTGCGGCTTCAGCTGGAGAACAAGCGGCTGTGCCAGCGGGAGGCGGCCGACAGGGAGCGGCAGGAGGAGCTGCAGCGCCACCTGGAGGACGCCAACCGCGCGCGCCACCGGCTGGAGACGCAGCACCGGTGAGGGCCGGCGAGGCGGCCGCGGCGGCGCGTGCAGGGGGGCCGAGGGCTGGCGCGGGCACTGAGCGGCCCCCGCCCCCGCAGGCTCAACCAGCAGCAGCTGTCGGAGCTGCGGGCCCAGGTGGAGGACCTGCAGAAGGCCCTGCAGGAGCAGGGGGCCAAGACTGAGGACGTGAGTGCCCACCTCCCCGCTGCCCGGCCCTCTCTCGTGCCCCGCCGCTAACCCTTCTCTCTCTCCCCCTGCTGCCCGACGCCCCGTGCAGCCCATTGTAAGTACC